>NC_082686.1:68196340-68796340 GCF_949987515.2 Delphinus delphis
GCCCGGGTGTAGAAGTAGAGACTTGGCAGAAGTCATAAGCTGTATTTCTCGAGCTCCACGCCCATTAGTTCTGTGGAAATTTAGCTTTCCCCAAATTCCTCCTAGTTAATCCTTACAAGCCCCAGCATGGATCTCAGTCGAGTCCTAGACCCAGGTTCTATCAGCTGCCCTTGCTTCATCCCTCCTCCTTGTTTCAGTTGTTTGGGGTAATGTCCCCCGCCTCTCCTGATGTCCCATTTGAGTGCCCTTCTGGTGTCCAACAACGTCTCCAAGTCAAGCGTTCTGGTGTTTGTGTAGAAGGCATGGGCTCCCATGGTGCAGAAACTATGGGCCTTGGTTTTCCTCTCACTGTTCTTTTCTATTATTTCTTGAACATGGAATTGAAGCAACATTTGGTGTTTGCTTTGTACTGCAGCCGTCATGCCTTAGGACCGAGGTGAGGGACAGAGGACGGTCTGAGTGGCACACTTGCTGTTGCCCTGAAAGCTGGCCCTCACCCCTAAAACTGGTTCATTGCCCTTGGGTTTTTCACAGCTGTATCCCTGGTGCCTAGCACAGTGTTGGATACACTGCAGGTGCTTGATAAAGGTTTGTTGAATGAATAGTGAACAGATTTCTCTCTTCCAGTGGATTCTTTTTTCAGACTTAGAAGATTATTTTTTTCCCAGAAGGCTCAAACCAGTCCTTGCATCCTTGTCCGTCTCATTCTCCCGGAAGCTTCCAGATGGTTTTGTCTGAATGATGGGGTAAACATGGCTTAGGCTCCAGCTAGGATCCTATAAATCTAGGATGCATGCAATGAGACAATGTAGATAAGCGTGTCCAGCATAGAGCCTGTGATATCATAGATTACTCAACACCATTTTGTCTTTTCTTTCTTTTGCCTGACTAGGATCACTGGCTCAGAAGGAGGGAAAACATCAAAGCCTTCACACAAAGAAACTGATTCCAAATGAAAGCAATTTGGAGTCAGGAAGATTATGGTGTAACCACATCTGGCATAATGTGGGTTGTTCTACTCACTGAACATTAAAAGGGCTATGAGGATTTTATTTATTACAGTTTTACTTTAAACCTCATCTATTTCCAAAGAGGATTAAAGGCAGGTAAAGAAAGTTAGAAAACAAACACATATAAGAAAAAGAAAGAATAGAAAAATCAATCTATCAACCAGCTGCTGGGGTACCTGTGATAAAAGAATAGACAGTGAAAAGTGAAGATGGGTGGAGGCTGCAACTGTCCGTATGAGCACAGTGACAGGTCCCAGGGGCAGGAACCAGTGGCTGCGGAGGGCAGAGATGGTTGTCAGTGGATCAACGTGCACAGGTTTGTGTGTTTGGGGTGGAAACCAAAGAGGTACATCTGTGGGGGTTTCTGGGTGAGGGGGAAGTGATTGGTGTTTCTTTAATCATTCAAAGAAGTAGAAACCTGATTAAAAGAGATATATTGGTAGATTTGAACCTGGAAATGAAAAATAGTAGTGTTTTGAAGGAGGCAGCTTGTACAGATGCGACAGAATGATATTTGAGATGTTAACAACTGTTCTTTTCTTCTCTTTTTCCTCCATCTCATTCTGGCCCAAGGCAAAGGAAGAGAAAGGCTCCTGTATTTTCTAGACCTTGGGAATGGCATGAGAGGGCACGTCTAGGTCCTATGAGGGGGGCAAGTTAGCTGAGAAAGAGCACCAGACCAAGCCTCAGCACTGGAAGTGGTGTCTCTGTAGGCTGAGGGGACATGCATCAAAGGAATGTGGTCTGCACTGTTCCCAAAGCAAATCTGATGGGGATGTGACCACAGCTCAGGGGGCCCCAGCACTTGCACCGTGCAGTCTCCATTCAGAGGAGAACTAAACGTTACCCCAGCCAACCCAACTCTGAGGCCTGTAGAAGACGCAGACGCTGACTTCCACCTCACCACCCCACTTTTGGGGGAGCATTTGCAGGATCCCATCTTCCTCCAGGAACTCAACACCGTCCCCAAATGGAAAGGAAAAATCATGTGGAATTAACTAAGTATTCAATAAAAAGTGGCTAAGAAATACTGAGTCTCATTGAATTTACTTGAAAGTGACTAGAATACATTTCTTGCATCAAGCAGAATAGGGACCTGAGGTCAGAAATGAACTTGAGTTATAAGAAAATGTAGTTACATGTTTGCACACCCTAGTCTGTGGATGTGAAATTTGTACCTGCTATTCTGGTTTTTATTGGCACTGTTGCTATAGTAATACATCAATTAACCAGAGAGCATCCTTCCAGGAGATGTAAGCTCTACGTGGAGATGAAAGCTATTTCTAATGACAAATAGTCCCTGGACATGGAATGACAATGACAACCGTAAAAGTAGAAAAGGTCTACAGAGCTCACACAGAGACTGGTTGATTTGTATGCCAGAAGCCCTTATATTTTCTTCTCTCTTCCATCACTTCTGAGTTGTATGAACTTGGGCAAGTCATTTAACCTCTTTGAGACCAAGAACTGTGGCGAGAGAGTGGTGAATGTGCTTGGAAACCGTGATGAGCTGCACATATACAACACGTGATTCCCTTATTAGATGACTACTTCTGGTCATGCTGGGTTGTATTTGCCTCTCAGTCCCTAAGACAGTGTTCGGCATGTGCTAAGTGTTCGTTCTATGTGTGTTGAACTGAACTGAACGGGTTGACAACAGCTGGAAAGGTCAAAATGCTCCCTAGAAAAGTGACTGGAAGAAGAGGGAAAAGGAGAGAAAGGAGAATAAAAAGGTCAGGATCCAGAGCAGAGCAAACAGAGCAGGGAAAAGGGGGAAAGCCAGGCAGAAGCACTTCAGAGCCAGACCCACTGGCTGTGTGACCTTGGGCACGTTAACCCATCGTTCTGGACCTCATCTGCCAAATGGGGATAATAATAGCACCTACTGCATAGGGTCCCTGTGAGGATTAAATGAGTTAGCGTAAGTGATGTAGCTGGTGCATGGGAAGAGCTTCGTGTTAATTATTTCTATTATTCGATGTGTCATAGGGAATAAGAAAAATGGGTACTCTCACTAATAATTAAAGAAATGCAAATGAAGACAAGATACCATTATCACCTGTTGGCAACGAATTTTTTAAAAAATTATTTGCAGTTCTTGAACTCTTCACATTCTATGAAGATATAAAAGAAATTGGGGGATGGCGACTGGGGAGGAAAGATTAAGAGGATTTCTTGGGAGAGAACTGTGCTGAGAATCACACACACGCACACACGCACACTCACACATATCATCAAGGGTAGGATGCCAATGCCCATCCCGCAACTCAAGCCTGGTGAAGGGACATACCACAGGACTGATCTCAGGGGGCCTCGGCCTGCAGCAGCTTAAAGTAGGATTTTAGTTCCCGGCCAGAGATTGAAGTCAGGTCGTGGCAGTGAGAGCGCTGAATCCTAGCCACCAGACCAGTGGCCAGTGACAAGGCCCTGGCCCATCAGCTGTGTAGAAATGAATTTCCACACAGAGGTGGAAAGTAATGAAACAAGTAAAGTGTTTATTTGGAGGAAAAAGTGTGGATAGACACATGGGTGAGCTCAGAGAGAGAGTCTTGCCCTCGTGGTAGTGTGAACCGCTATTATATGGGGCATTTCTTCTGGGTCTCATTTGGCCAATCATCTTGCTTCGCCTGGTTCTGAGTTCATATTCGGTTTATCTCAGGGTCCTCTCGTGTGTGCACGCGCATCTCTTAGCCAAGATGGATTCTGGCGAAGAGGCCTGTGGGTAGGTTCTCATCACTCCCTTTCTGACCTCCTAGGAGCCTTTCTGCACATGTGTAGTCAGGAAGGTCTCCTTGACTTGGAGAATGAGGACCATGTGGTCTTTTCTCTCTTATCTGGGCAGAGCTCAGCTTCTTCTCCTCTTCATCTTGGAATATCTGTCCACAGCGGACAAACTCCAGCTGTTCAGCCAGGGGCCCATCTGTCTCCTGCCTCAGGACCACTCAGAAAACTAAACATGGGACCCCCTACAGTTGGAGGGGGGGAGCACGGGAGACTGGTACCTGCTCCCACGAACCTAGAGGGCAAGAGAGGGAGGTTGGCTGCCTGGGAGGCTGAGAGCAGGAGAGTTGCAAAGAGACCCAGCAGGGAAGCCTCAAAGCGTCCATGGAAGTGCCCACAAGAGAGTCAGTTTTAAATACGTGCTGTGCTATGAGAGCACAAAGCCATCTTATGACAGTACCCGTTAAAGAAAAACTTTCTTTTCCTCCTTCCCACTCCTTCTTCCTCTGCTGCGACCACGAAGGGATGAGAAGCAGCAGGTAGTGAGAAGAGAAACTAGGCTGACCACTCTCATGGCCAAAGGCAGGCAGCTTGCTTGCAACTGATCCCAGCTGGGGGAATGGGGGGAAGTCTTATCTTTGAATGAAGATGAAAGTGCTAAGAGAATTAACACTCCATTACTGACTTTAAGGGTGTGTTTGCATCTTAGAGTGATCAGAGGTTGTTTCATTATTTAAAAGTGAGTAGAGTTTGTACATTCAGACACGGGGAATAGATTTCCTCTACTAAGCAGGTTTAATGAGACATGCGGAGCAGGCAAATAATTGTTTTCTCATTACATCCAGTGAGTCCTCTTTACTGATTGTGCATTGTTTTCCAGCAGTGCTCAGGTGGTGCTGTGGATGGCTGCACTGGCCTGCCCACTATCCAGCTCTCTCTGGTAGCAGCACCCTGATTTCCCTGTAGGGAATGACTCTGCTCCCTTGCTGCAATTTTGGTAGACATGTTAATCAAGGTGCCCACTCCCTCTGGCTAAGAGAAAGGCATGTATCCAAGCTAAGCCAATTAGACTTTCTCTCTAGACCCTTGGACCTTGAGGACAGAACTGGCACGCTGGGGTTAATTCATCCCAGCAGCTATGATTAGTTCCTCTACCCAGATCTCTGGAACTTCCCTTGACTCTTTGAGCTTCCCCATGTCTGTCAAATAAATTCCTTTCCACATAAATTATCCATTGTCAGTTTCTGCTGCTTGCAATGGAAAAATCCTAAGTGTCAAACTGAAGGGAAACCACATGTGCCAGAACAGAGCTGGTGACGTGACAAGTGTCATCCTATGAAGGATTCCCACGTTCCTCTAATGAAAATGTCACAAAATGTCTCAGCTTTTGTGGAATGTGGAGAGTTTAAAGGGTGGCAGGTAGGTAGGTAGGTCGATAGCCAGGCATACAGGTAGACATGGATAAACTTTTTATTTTATGTATCATGTAGTCATCCTGTCTCTGGCCCAGTGCTAACTGCAACAGCAAACGGATTTGAATGAGCAAGTGTGGTTGATGGAGTCATGTATTTATTGAGAGGCTGCTTTAGCGTTTCAAAATGAGACACAGAATTAGAAGGTTATACCACGTTAGTGAAAAGTAACCACTGTCCTGAAGCTATAGACCAATTTTGTGGCTTTTTGAAGGAACTCTTTTCTGAATACTGTCTCTCTTGAGCAGTTTTATAGTGTTTCTGAAACCAGTTTATTGTGTGAGACTTAATGATCTCCCTCCCAGTACATGTCAGTGAATCAAATGTCCTGGGGTTTAAGAGAATAAAATAGATTAAAATCAAGAAACGTGTATTGAGCCCTGTAGCAGACACTGTTGGTGCCCTGCCCAATAGCCATCCCCCCACCCCCACTTCAGTTTAGATATCAGGCAGTCATGTATTTTAGGGATAGGTCACCCCAACCCCAATCCAACAATCAGCCTTAGTCATTCAAAATGATTCTATTTATTTTGTTAGTGATTGTCCTTGTAAAGGACATGTGACTGAATTTCTGTCCAGTGAGATATTAGTATCCATTTGCTGAGGAGAATATCCCAAGAGAAGTTTCTTAGTCTTAAACAGAGGCACAGGAAAGAGATTTCCCCTTTTCTGCCTCTAAATGGTAATACGTGAGGATGTGATGCCTGGAGAGAGTGCGGCTATCTTGTGACCATGAGGAAAGCTAGCTAGCATACTTAGGTGGCAAAAAGGAAAGATAGAAGTTGGATCATTGATAATTTAAGCTAATTAACTGATCAACCCTAAAACTGCCTTACCTCTAGCCTTCTTGTTGAATCTCTTTATTGTTTCAATCATTTTGAGTTGTTTTCTGTTATTTGAAAGCCTATTACCTTGGGGAGTTTGCAATCTCTTTTAAAAATGTCACAGACTGGATCTTTCAAATATATGGCAACAGTTGCTCTCAAAGATATTTTTCGTAACTGGTACTGTTAAAAAACTAAATTCAACTAAGTAAACTTTTTCTATTTGGCTTTATTCAATGATTCATGAAGCAGGCAGCATCCCATCTAGCAAATAGAAATCTCTGAAGAGCTACAGAAAAGGAAAAGTTTTTAACATCAGAGAGGGGGTGGGACAAGGAAGTCATAAATGAAAAAAGGATTTTTTCGGGCAAGGTCACCTTCCTTGGGGGTACAAAAGGATCTGTTAAGCAGAGTACCTCACTCACTGGTGCTGACCGGGAAATTTCAGACTGATGGGTTAAGATTACACTCCCGGGGAAAGTAGGGACTGCAGTTAGGTTAGGTATTAAGCTTTGGTGTGGTGACATGAGCTTAGCACACGTGATTCCATTTTGGTACCTGTTGTTTCTTTCTTTCTTTCTTTTTCTTTCTTTCTTTTTTTTTTTTTTAACAATTCCCCCTTTGCGATCAAACTGTCAGCTTAACTGAGAGATGTGAACAAAATTTAAGCTATTGGCATCACTCCCAGCTACTACTCACAGCTTTTGTTGATCCTTTGTGTGTTATCTATAGGTCATGACATCTTTGCTTAATCTCTGTGACATTCACAGCTCAAGGCTCCGGTTTTACAATCCTTAAGTCGGTCATTCTCTTGGCTTCTTTTCTAATGTTCTAGTCTTAGGGAGATCATTTCCTGGGTGGTCAGTGGTTGCAAACATGCATTTAAAGCCTTTGAGAGAATACAAAGTGCCAGAGAGAGTCCTATGATTATTTATTATAAGCAGGATAATAACCAATGTTTAGAGTGTTCTTTGGAGACAAGATCCCCATCACCCAAACCAATCAAAATCGAATACGTCAAAGAAAGCCCCCATTGAAGGAGTCACCTTTTAAAGCCAAGTGGCTTGGTCAGTGATCTTATGTAAATGAGCCTTAACTTCCCCAGAAGAGTTAACCCAGGTACAGCAGGCGGTGGTGGCCACAGCACAGATACCTCCTTGCTCAGCTCAAAGATAATCAAGGGCTATTCTATTATCAGGAGCAGCTTGGCCACAGAGTCTAAGGATTTGGGGTGGTGGGGAGGCAGCTATTGCTTTAATGGTGGATGCTGCAATATCTTTAAGAATTAAGGAGATGTTTCCGATCGTAGCCTCATGTGTAGTCATTCCTAAACAGGGAAGTAGGGACCTGTCAAAAGAAGTGAATTCTGAATTATAGAAGCCTCCTAGTAGGTCCTTTCTAATTTGATGATGTAAATTCAGGGGAGTTGACCAATGATGTGTCTCTGTGTAAACAGGGGCATAATTAGATAACTTAAGAGGCGTGGCCTGGTTATGCACCAGCCATCGAGGCATTCATAGACCCAAGGAGAATGATAACCACCACAGACAAGGATAAATCCTGTCAGGGTACAAACCACTTTCACTTAGATGGCACTGTTAATAGATTCATTTGCAGAGACTGTTGCATTTACCTATTCAAACCAAAGGTCAGTTAGGTTTTTCCTAACCTGAAATAAAAAGTTGTTCTAAATTCCATAGGTTACCCCCTTATTGTTATTATTATTATTATTGCTAAGGGGGGTAGTCTATGGAATTTAGAACAACTGTTTATTTCAGGTTAGGAAAAACCTAACTGACCCATATCCCCTTAGATATGGATGATGGCATTATACTTCCAGGCCAATACCAGAGTAAAGGAAAGAAAGGGAAGAAAAAGTGATTTCATGTTTAGTTTAGGTATGAAGTCTTGATCTGGCATCTTGGGAGGAAGCAGTCTACCTCGACTATTTCTCTTCCTAGTTGATTTGATATGGATGTCTCTTAACATTTGTGCAGGACCAGATGACAGGGGGAGTCTTCTTCAGCTGTGAGGTATACATCCAAGGTTCAAGTCCCTGAAGTCTAGCTGCCATCTGAGCAGTGAGGATAATCTGGCTTAGTCCCTTCCAAGAAAATTCAAGGGCAGTCTTTGTTTTTACTGATTACAAATCAGAAGGGTGGGAGAAAATTGGAATCATTAGTTTGGAGAGTCATAGCCTGATATTTGAGGAAACTGGATTTCAGAATCCAGTCCAATTTATAGATATATAACAAAACCTCAAAGACAACTAACAGGACTAGAATCTAATATAGACAAAGATACAAACACAATTTTTCTCTCTACAATTATCCCCATTTCTTTTTTCCAAGGACAATAATAATAAAACAATTTGTATGCATGAAATTTGGCTTGATTATTTACATAAATACAGCAAGAATATTGATTGACCATATAGGTTATTTTTAAGATGGCTTTGCTGGAACCTTGTAAGCAAGGTACCAGGTTGGTTTTCCAAGAGGCTTTATTGGCTCCAAAAAGTCACCTTTAATTCCTTAAAGCTGAATTGACCATATCTGAGTCTATGCATGTCTCTGTCAAATATCACAATCCAGTCAAAGCCTTGGTAATATAGCCAATGTTTCAAATTGTGTTCTGTTACAAGGAGAATAGATTTTTATTTGAACTTATGCAAATGACTGTGTTGCCATGAAAAAAATATGTAAGAGTTTCCAAATTTTGGCAAGATCAGGTAGGGGAAAGTAGTAAATGTTTCATCATTGTTCACAGAGGTATATCTTATCGAACTGTTGCTAAGCTTTAAGAGAAAAGAGAAAAAGGTTTTGTTAAATCTGGAAAAATAAAATGTAGAAGAATCAGCAATGTTTCAAACAAAAAGTCATTAAAAATTATGTAATCCTCCTCAGTTTATTCAGTCCATGTTATTAATTCTTGTTCTGCTTGAATCCATTTTTCCCGTTAGTTCTGGAAATTTTTACCCAGCTCTGTTTTATGATCTTAAATTTATCAGAAACTTGTACTTGTCAAAAGTCCTTTCCTTAAATTTCCATGAAGATGAAGTATTTTTGTAGGAATGCTTTTGTAAAGGCATCAGAGTAAGACAATAAATGTCTGTAATTGACAAAAGATTTTTTAAAAAATGCCCATTGTTAAAGATCTGATGAGAGTTAATTATAATGGAATTGATGAGGAAATTTGTTGTTTCTGTGACACACAACACTTTAAAATGATAACTGGAATTATGTTGATAACATCATACCAGGTCATATCAGACTTTTGGAATTTTACACAATGTCTGGAACACTCATAGCATATAACTCTACAAATACAACATAAAGAAGGCTTAGTATTACACCTTATTTGGCAATGCTTCCCATGTAATTTTACATATCAAATAAGCTGAATTCAAATTATCAAGTAAGTTTAACATCTCCTTTCCTATAAGGAGAGAACAAATCTTTTGAGATGTTCTGGGGCCCTCTGGAAAATCCCAAAGTTAGTTCAAGGTCAGAAAGGTTTCACCTGGAATTCGATTTGGGGAAGTGTGTCAAAAATATCAAAAGTTTTAAAATACTTGCCCAGGACTTCCCTGGTGGCGCAGTGGTTAAGAATCTGCCTGCCAATGCAAGGGACCTGGGTTTGAGCCCTGGTCTGGGAAGATCCCACATGCCACAGAGCAACTAAGCCAGTGTGCCACAGCTACTGAGCCTGCACTCTAGAGCCCGCTAGCCACAACTACTGAAGCCCGTGCACCTAGAGCCCGTGCTCCACAACAAGAGAAGCCACCGCAATGAGAAGCCCGCGCCCTGCAATGAAGAGTAGCCTGCGACGAAGACCCAACGCAGCCAAAAATAAATAAATAAATTTATATTAAAAAAAGGATAAATAGGGGAGGTTTGGGGACTGGTAAAAATGAACTTTGAATTGCTTCTAGAGCTGCATTTCTATTTTTGTAAAGATTTGTAAGGTAAGGACAGTAGCTTTTAATTCCTCAAGGAATTAGGTTGTAACTTAAATGACATCATAGGGGATTCCATTCATAAATCCTTTTACAAGGGCTTTAAAATTTTTTTGTTTCCCTACAGGTACATAGTTTCATTTTACCTAGTGGAGGAGGCCTTAAAAAAATAATCTTATCAGACTCAATATCAGCTTCCAATATCTGGCTAATTTCTGACGGCAGAACTACTTAAAAATCCTTTTCAGTATAATCTTGTCAGTTTTCAACCAGGATAAACAGTAAGTATTTCTGGCAGTATTGAATAACCCCTTGGATTAAAGAGGCGTCCCCAAAGAGGGTGCAAAATAAATTTTATTTTTCTCTTTATCGGGTACTACAGACAGTGTTTCAGGAGAGCTGACTCTGCTAAGAATTCTTATCCTTAGCCAGCTTCTGCCAGTTCTTGCAGGATCCCATCTACACATTCTGAGTGGGGTTTAAGTGGAGTGTGCAACTCTGATGCTTACCAAAATTTGGAAAGATTTTTTATTAATTTTAATTCTAGTTTCCCCTTGGCTGTTTAAAGGGAATATCATAGTAAATTATCAGCAAAATCCCTCAGAGTCTTGTGAACTCTGGGAGAGGCCGATACAAGAGCCCTCCTTTAAAGGAAGATATGAGGATGTCTGTAAGACCATTAACTTGGCTGACTTTTGTTTATGGTCTTGTAGTCTCTTCAGAGAGGAAAGACAATCCGGACAGAGATTGCTAGAACGAATACTCAAGTAAAGGATGATAGAGGGGAGCAGTAGGAGTTGCAACAATCTTACAGACTTTTACTTTAGGTACCTCTTGTATCTTTAATTTTTTATTAGCCTTTTGCAACAAATCTTTCAATGAAGCTATTTTGGAATTTTGAAGCCTTTTGGAGCCTTCTGTATACAAATTAAAACATGTATCCTGTTCTGTTAGTTTGATTTGCAGGCCCTTGCTTTAAAATGTACTTCTTAAATGATCTTACCTACTTGGAACCTTCCTCATAATAGCCACTGTAGTTCTAGGTTGTAATTCCCCTGAGGGCTGGCAGCAAATTGGTAGGACCCTTAGCCACAAATGAAGGTCAACCCACATTTCTGTCAGCCATATCTAGCTGCAAATGGGGTGCAGCCCACATTTCTTTTTTTAAAAAAATATTTATTTATTTGGTCGTGCTGGGTCTTAGTTGCAGCAGGCGGGCTCCTTAGCTGTGGTGTGCAAACTCTTAGTGGCGGCATGCATGTGGGATCTAGTTCCTTGACCAGGGATCGAACCCAGGCCCCCTGCATTGGGAGTGCGGAGTCTTATCCACTGCGCTACCAGGAAAGTCCCCACAGCCCACATTTCTCCCAGCCATATTTTGGGGACCCCAACTGGACGATTACCAAGCCAAGTTCTCAGGACACAAAATTCTAGGTTGTCTTTAGTAAGATTTTAGTCATTTTCTGTAGCTATTTATAGCTTCCAGGACTGCAGTTCTTAGACATAAAATAAGCAGGTGTGCTGAAAGGTGGCTCACTTAGCTCTTTGGATTTAAAGATTCCATTTCTTAAAAATTATTTATTTATTTATTTATTTATTTATTTAAGCTAAGCCTTTGCATCTCTTCAGCCAAACTAATACCTAAGAGGGGTATGCTGAGGGGTTGGGGATTATGTTGTGTTTTACAGTGTACTTCTTGCATGGACATTTTCTTGAGATTGGCAGGTGACTTAGCGTCAATCTAACCTGTTCCATGACCACTTATCCTAACACAGGAGTCTTTGGGCAAGGTGGCAAGTGCTCTAACAGCTCTTAAATGCTTGACCTGTGCCCATGAATTTTTGCAGCTTCTTTGACTTCTGAGATTCCCATTAGAAATTAGCCTTTATCTACATAAAACCACAAACATGTGCACCTTAATATATTGGCAGTAACCGAGAGATGTTACTACATCCTAGTCAAGAAAAGGACCTGTGGGTACCACTACCAATTCCCCGCCTTGGAACCTTGGACTGGAGAAAGGACTGAACCAGCAGATTTCAACAAATGGGAACTGCAGACTAGGAGCGCCGCATAAATGGGGAACTGTGCACTGTCACTAACAGTTCTTAATGTGGATCTTGGGGCAGAATTAAGCTCTGGGGTTTCTACTCAAAAACCTGGGAACTGTGGTCCAAAATAAATGGTAGGGTCTGAGCTCCAGGTAGAACTGTCTACCAGCTCAAGCTGACCTGCTCTACAAAGGAAAACCAATTAGTTAGATCAGGAGCTCAGTGCAAAGACAGTGGAGCTCAGAGCCGAGAGGAACTTACCCCTGGCTCTCAGAAATGTCAAGAAAGACAGGGACCTCAAAAAGAGGTTTGAGGGTATCACACCTGTGTTTCTCAGTATCTCTGAACACCGTCAGATGTTCACTTTGCTGCCACCAAATTTTTGCTGAAAAACAAAATTCAACGGAGTAAATTTTAAAAATCTAATTGTCTTTATTCAGTGATTCATGAATCAGGCAGCAGCCCATCTAACAACAAAAAGGAGCTCCAAAGAGCTACAGAAAAGGAAAAGCTTTTAAAGGCAGAGAGGGGGTGGGACAAGGAAGTCACAAAGAAAAAAAAAAGAATTATTTCAGGCAATGTCACCCTTCTTTGGGGGACAAAAGGATCTATTAGGTGCATTGCCTCACTGGTGCTGACAGGGAAATTCCAGGCTGAGCAGTTAAGATTACATTCCTGGAAAAGGTTGAAACTGCGATTAGATTAGGTATTGTCCTGATCTGGTGACATGGGCTTAGCACAGGTGCCTCCATTTTGGACCTGTTTCTTTTTTTTTTTTAAACAGTACTAATATCCTTCTGAACCTTTATGAAAGATTACTTGAGAACCACAGAGCTATCTAGGTAAGCAAAGCTATCTTATTGCTAGATAATTATAAAGTGCTCTCTGAGGTTATTGTCTGATGGTATTTTTACCAGCTTCCTGCCCTCTCCGTCACCCCCTCCATGTTACTTCCCTGATCTAACCTATGGACCAGGGGAATATTCTGAATATGAAGTATTATTACAAAACAAATGTTATGAGCAAGCTGCTCTAACAAGTAGACACGATAGAGGACTTCTTCAGCCTTGTGACAATATTAAAGATATGGCTTTCATATTGCTTGTGCCTAAGAGTCTGTTGAAAGTCAAACATTAAAAAGAACTAGAGGAGGGCTTCCCTGGTAGTGCAGTGGTTAAGAATCCGCCTGCCAATGCAGAGGACATGGTTCGATCCCTGGTCCGGGAAGATCCCACATGCTGTGGAGCAACTAAGCCCATGCACCACAACTACTGAGCCTGCGCTCTAGACCCCGTGAGCCACAACTACTGAGGCTGCGTGCCACAGCTACTGAAGCCCGTGCGCCTAGAGCCTGTGCTCCGCAACAAGAGAAGCTGCCGCAATGAGAAGCCCACGCACCACAATGAAGAGTAGCCCCCGCTCACAACTAGAGAAAGCCTGTGTGCAGCAATGAAGACCCAACGCAAGCAAAAATAAATTAAAAAAAAATAATAAATAAAGGTACTTTAGCAAAAATAGTATATTTAAAAAAAAGTACTTTAGCAGTATTAAAAAAAAAAAAAGAACTTGAGGAAATTGTGACCAATGGCATATTTGGAGAAAAGTGACATCCGATGAAGAGGAGGATGATAATAGTGATGTTTTGAATAAATCTGTGTCAAAACACTTCTGCACAATTTCTTGGCAACGGTGAAAGATAATCTTCCTTCACATCCAAACACAAACCTCCTACACGTGAAGGCACAGTGGGTCCCAATCCAGTTCACGATGGTAGAGATGCAGAAATATCTGATATGGTTTCCACAGCTGCTGAAGGGTTAAAAGACATGGATGGCCACAGTGAAGAGGAAAAAGCTGTTCTGGAGGCCAGAGCAATCACTGGGGAGAAGGCAGCTCTGACCTTTGATTCACTAATTAATTTTGCAGAAAGCAACTTGCAGTACATTGCCCCCAAGAGCAGGCAGGATACAACCTTCACCTAGCTTTATGAGAGAGAAACAAATAGCCAAAAAGCAAGCTGACTTTGGGGCTTTTCCAAGAGAGCAATTTACAGGGAGTTTCCTGGGGTCAGTGATCATTCACCTCTATGGGCCATCCCGTCTGCCACAGTTACTGCAGTGCAGGGTGATGGCCACAGTTTGGGTGGCTGACCAGAGACTTCACGGCATGGAGAGACGCCCAGGCTTGGAAGGCACCTAGCTCCCACCACCCTGCCTCCAGTCTCCTCCACCTTTACCTAGTTGTGTGACCTTGGGCAAATTCTGTATCTTTTTTCAACCTTAGTTTTTTCACTTAAAAAGTGCAGATAGGGCTTCCCCTGGTGGCTCAGTGGTTAAGAATCTGCCTGCCAATGCAGGGGACACGGGTTCGAGCCCTAGTCCAGGAAGATCCCACATGCCACGGAGCAACGAAGCCCGTGCGCCTCAACTACTGAGCCTGCACTCTAGAGCCTGCGATCCACAACTACTGAGCCCACGTGCCACACCCACTGAAGCCTGCGTGCCTAGAGCCCGTGCTCCGCAACAAGAGAAGCCACCGCAATGAGAAGCCTGCACACCACAACAAAAGGTTGTTGTGCGCCCCTGCGCCCCAACTAAAGAAAGCCCACGTACAGCAACGGAGACCCAACGCAGCCAAAAAGAAATAAAAGTAAAAATAAATAAATTTATTTTTTTAAAAAAGTGCAGATAACAGGCTCACTCACCTTAAAGGTTATTGTAAAGATTAATGGAGATAATGTGAATGTTGTCAGTGCCTACTGTTTCGTGAATCCATACTCCTTTATCTGGGGATCCCTCCAACTCTACCTATAAAGTTTCCAGGGTGGTCATCCTATTGTTCTGAGATACACACCAACCAAACTGGGCCAAATGGAGTCCTGTCCCCGGAAGTTTAGGAACTGAAACAACCGAAAAGAAGGGCTAGTCTCTTTCTGAAGCTGAGGACCTATAAACTTGAAGATGAAAGTAGTGCTGTTCTGCAGAGCAGAAAAAGATGGTCAACAATGAGAGAGAATATGAAAGGAGGAGCCCAAAGATAAGCGGAGAGAAGAAGGAACTTTCCTTGGGTACCCCCCAGCCCCCAGGACTCCAGCCTAGTCCCAGTGAATGCCTAGTGCTCAGACTCCAGGTAGAGACCCCATAAATCCCTCTAACTCCATTTTTACCTAGCTTAGCATGAGTCCTTTTCTGATACTTATGACCAACAGAGTTCTTCTTAATACAGCATATTATACAACAAGGGTTCTCTCTCATTCAACAAACATGGCTTGAGTGCCTGCTCTGGGCCAGGCATGTCCTAGACAGTCCAGTGGGGAATACAGGCATTCACAAATAATCACCCCCCAAATATATAACTGCTGCTTCCATTCCCTTGTGTTATTAGAAAAAGTCTAAATTATGTTCCACACAGACACTTAAGAAGATCGAGAAGCATTCTAATGGGGTTAAGGGTCAAGTCCCGGCACTCGGACAGTTAAACTTCAGTCATGTGGAAAACGTATGAATCCCAGCAGCATATTCCTTCCTACCAGATGAGTCAAGCCTCACTGTGTATCCCTGGGCCTCACATTTCCCATCATCACCTTTATTGCTCTCTTTAAATCCTGGGATTTCAATTTCTCTTCCCCTCAGAGTGATTCTGCTTTTAACAGCTCCAGACCTTTCTCCCTGTTATTCTGTAGCCTCAGGCTGGTGCATCCGCATCATATAAGAGAGACACCTCTCCGGAGCAGAGGGCTGCGCAGCCCCAGTGAGCTGTGTTGTCACTGATTTATGGCTCCCCCTCCTCTGCCTGTTGAGGAAAATCACTTTATCAAGATGAAAAGTCTGTGTGTGTGTGTGTGTGTGTGTGTGTGGAACAGGGCTTCCTGTTTGGCTTCACGCAATCTCCTGCATATTCCAGAGGCACTTACACTTACAAGTCATCAGGACTGTACGTGAGTGATGTGGAGAGAAACTACCAAATATTGAAGAGAGGTGTGTGATTTGCCTTACATTTATTCAGTTATGCTTTTCAGGATTTAAATGTGGGGCAGGGAAGGGGAGAGATTCTGAATGTGGAGATAAGAAACAGAGGTAGCCTGCCTGCAGAGGTTTTAGGGGAGATACTTTTCTGCCTTTTAGTTTGCCATTTAATGCTGCTGAATGCACTTAGGGTTCATTAACATCGTCTTCATTGTCATCAATACCATGCTCACCACGTTTCAGAACCGGAAGGTTGAATCTTCTAGTTGAATCTGTTGTTTCACAGATGAAGGAACTGAGGTTCAGAAAGGAGGAATGATTTGCTCAAGATCAAATTGTGAAACTGGGGCAGGGGCTAAAAACCAGATCTTTTGTTTTGTTTCGTTTTTTCTTTTTTGCAGTATGCGGGCCTCTCACTGTTGTGGCCTCTCCCATTGCGGAGCACAGGCTCCGGACGCGCAGGCTCAGCGGCCACGGCTCACAGGCGCAGCCACTTCGCGGCATGTGGGATCTTCCCGGACCGGAGCACGAACACGTGTCCCCTGCATCGGCAGGCGGACTCTCAACCACTGCGCCACCAGGGAAGCCCAAAAACCAGATCTTCTGACTTCTTATCCACTATTATCAGGCTTTTGTGTTGGGTGGCTTTTGTGTTGGGTGAAGTGCTGGGTGAAGCCTGAAGCACTAGATTTTGGTCTCAGCATGGTAGGTGAAGACCTGAACATTAGGATGCCCCAAGTCTCAGATAGACATGAACAAATACACAAGGCAGAATTTTCTTACAATTTGTTTCCATCTAGGTAGCAATGTAAAATCTTCGAAAGTTGTCATCCTAACACAATCTATGTTAGCATTTTGTTCTTTTCCTTTATAATTTTTTCCTTTCCATTCAGTTTCCTCTGCATGCAGTTGTGATCAAAGTGTATCCACACGCTTGTACCCCCTGTTTTCATTTAACATTATGGCACAAGCAGTTTCCATATTATTGCTTTGTCTTCATAGCAATAATTTTAATGATTACTTAATATTCTAGCAAATAGTTGTACCACAATTTACTTACCCATACCTGTATCACTGGACATTTAGGTTTCTCCAGTTTTCCAATAATATGAATAATGCTGCAATGAACATCTTATGCATATAGCCTTCCCCCATATTTATGTTACTTCTCTAGGATGGATTCTGAAAGTGGAATAAGTAGGCCAATGATTTTGAACAGTTTTATGGCTCTTGATACATATCACCAAATTGCCTGCTAAAAGATTCTTACCAGTTTACATAAACGATTTTGAATGAGTCAGTGGCCAAATAAATACTCAGCAAGGAATGAATAAGAACCACTTCCTGGGGAGGGTGGGAGGGAGGGAGACGCAAGAGGGAAGAGATATGGGAACATATGTATATGTATAACTGATTCACTTTGTTATAAAGCAGAAACTAACACACCATTGTAAAGCAATTATACCCCAATAAAGACCTTAAAAAAAAAAAAAGAACCACTTCCTGTATGCATCATGCATGCATGCTGGGTAAACGCATTCTAGGCTGTTTGCTGTGGGATAATCCTACCTCTCTCATAGGGTTGAAACAAGAGGAAGAAAGTAAAGGCCCTCAGGTTTGTCATGCCATTTTTATCTCCAGGCTTCTGGGCTGTAGTTTTTGTGACTGCACAGTAGAATCACTTGAAATAATTATCATACTGGATGTCTTGGGTGAGATCACAGAGATTTTGGTTTAATTGACCTGGGGTGTGGTCCAGCTCTGAGATTGTAAAGTTCCCTAGGTGATTCTAATAAGAGAGTGAGCTTCCCCGCATAGACCCAGAGACAGGCAGGGAGGCTGAGAAGGTCAACAGAGGCAATGACCCTGAGAGATGTCCCCAGACCTACTTCCTTCTCTGCTTCCTGTGCCCTAGGGAGACCTCAACCCACGCCACTGCTCCTCCCATCCTGAGGGCGGATGTGCCTGGCTGCATTCAGCTCCCACAAGCCCTGACTTTGGAGGCCCAGGAATTCCGGTGAGGAGGGAACTCAGAGGAACACAATGTTAGGGACAATTGTGGAGTCTCCAACCTGCCAGCCTGAAGGGCCTTAAATGGATGGGAATCTTGAATGTCTAACTTTAAGGGATTGATAAACATGTCATAGTACCTTCACAGACTGGAGTATCACACAGCCATTAAAGAGTAGATTTGTGCTAAATGCAAAGATCTGCAAAATACTAAAGGGAAAAAGCCAGGTACAGAAGAGATGTACAACATGTTCTGATTTGGAGATAAAAAGAACCTATTGCATGCATATTCACTTGCATTAGCACAGAAGGTGTCTAAGACAGATAAGAAATGAACAGGAGTGGTGGTCTTAGGAGGCTGGGATTGGGGCACTGGGAGAGAGAGGATGAAGGGGAATTGCACTGTTCACCTTAGGCCCTTCTCTACTGCTTGGATTGTCTGCTTCAAGCATGTATCACTTTTAATTTTATTTTTTAAAAATATTACAAGGTTTTTGAATAGCAAGGTGGCAAGAAAGAGAGACAATAGTAAAGAATAATAATCTCATACATTCCTCATAGCAAAGTACACTTTTAAAAGTGCTACCACTAACCCTTTTGAGATGAGTTGGGTCAGTATTATTCCCATTTTATAGACAAGGAAAATAAGCTCAAAGAAGTAAAGAAATAGCAAAAGCATCAGGGCCTGTCAAGAAGTGGACTGATGTCCAGGGCTCTGGACTTCCAGCTTCTGACCCCCCAGCATCCTTTTTACATTTCCATACTTCAGAAATAAATCCCAGAGGAGCAGGATTCTGATGTCCCAGAAACCACTAATTTCCATTGGCCACGGTTTTTCCTGCTCCCACCCTATACATAGTGAAGCCCAGAGTAGGGATCTAAGTGTGCCTGAGGACCCATCTTCCAGAGGAGATGGGAGGTCAAGAAGAGCTGAGGAGCTCACCTTCCAGGAGGCCAATGGCAGAGATGAGCCTAAGAGGCAAGCAGGGCTCTACCCTGGAGGTTTTACTGTTACAGCTCCTCTACTTCCAAGGGTGTGGGTTGAACAGAGGAGAGAGGCAGTCTGAAGGTGAACTGGCTGGAAGTGCACATGGGGAAAGGAGGAAATACAATCATTGAGAACTGAAAATACAACACGAACCATGAAGCTTACTGGTAGCACTTCAGGGAGCCACGACCCGGCTTCCAGCCCAGCCCCATCCAAGCACCACCTGAGTCTGGGCCTGGATTCCCCTAGGCCAGGGGTAGAGCCCTTCAGAGCAGGGGAGAGAGACAGAGATACAGAGAGAGAGAGAAAATAGGTCACAAATTCCTTCAAAGTCCCATAAAACACCACACCTAAGAGAGAATCTTCTAAGGATCATCTGTGTACCTGGCTTCCACACTGTACCTTCTTCACCTCTCCCCACTATATCTGGAGTGCTTGGGGAGGTGGGAGAGATGCATCTTCCTAACCTCTGTGTCCTCTGCGACACCTTGCCAGCTGGTTGTATAAAACTCCTCTATAGGGAAATCCCTGGTGGCGCAGTGGTTAAGAATCCACCTGCCAATGCAGGGGACACTGGTTCGAGCCCTGGTTCAGGAAGATCCCACATGCCGTGGAGCAACTAAGCCCGTGCGCCACAACTACTGAGCCTGTGCTCTAGAGCCTGTGAGCCACAACTACTGAGCCCACATGCCACAACTACGGAAGCCCACATACCCTAGAGCCCGTGCTCTGCAACAAGAGAAGCCACCACAATGAGAAGCCCGTGCACCAAAATGAAGAGTAGCCCCTGCTCACCACAACTAGAGAAAGCCCGCGTGCAGCAACAAAGACCCAACGCAGCCAAAAAAATAAATAAATAAAATATAAATAAATATAAAAAATAATAAAACTCCTCTAAAAATGTATATCAGAGTAAAATGGAATGGACACCAACAAAGATGGTGATGGCCAATATTTACTGCATTTTATTAATCAATTTATTAATTTTATACATTGTATAAATTAGATGTATTATATATAATAATGTTGTTATATTGTATCAATTTTATAAATTTCTATAAATTATAGAAATTCTAGAAATTATAAAAGAAGCTAACCATTATTGACTCCATTTTACAGATGAAGACTGAGCCCAACAGAGGTAAGGGAACTTGCCTAAAGCCACACCAAGAGCAAGGGGAGCCAGGCCCAGCTGGACAGGGTGACTCAGAGTCCTCCAGCTCTGCCACTGCCCATACCACTTTCCAAGAGCAGCTCAATTCTCAGAGAACATGTACAATCATAGTTAAGCAGTAGGAGATTTCCAACTGCAGGATGGGGTAGTTAGAGTGATGGTTTCAGAGGTGGCTTTGATAGGGGAGGATGCAGGATCATTAAGTGAAGAATGAACCTAAGGGGTATGTTCATCTGATGAAAAATCAATCAAGCCACACTTCTGAGTTGTGCACTTTTTTGTATATAGGTTATGCTTCGATAAAAATTAAATTGAAATGAATGAGCCAGCAAACAGTCCCTGGTGCTCCTGGTGCTGTCTTATACAGAAGGATGACTGGTTAATTCTTCTCCCCCGTGGGGTGGGGAGATGGCAGGTGCTGGCTCTTCCGGAACCTCTCCCTGCTTCTCAGCATCCTCCACGCTGCCACCGAGCTGTCATCCTGAAATAAAGGCCCAATCAGGTCCTCCTCTGCCTACTCCTCTGCCTAAAGTTCCTCATTAGCTTCTTGTGTCCTCCAGAATAAACCCCAGATTCCTTGACAAAACTGGCCATGTTTTGTGCCTAGCCAACTTTCCAATCTAATCTTTCAGAGGAGACGAGGCATAAGACCCTGGGTTCTACCATCTCCTGGCTATGTGACTTGGGCAAGTCACTGAGCCTTATCTGTAAAACAAGAGTGATGGTAGTGTACAGAGATCATAGTGAAGATAGCAGAGATTATGCACGTGGAATGCATAAAACAGTGTCGGGCTCCCAATTACTACTCGGTAAATGTTTGCTATCACTTCTCATTTTTCACTTGACTACCCAGACGCTTCCCCACTATTCTCTGATTCCTTATTCCTCTCTCACCACCCCTAAATTTTCTTTACTTATCCCAGTTCTCCTCTCTGAAGAATAGCTCAGCTGTCACTCCTCCAGTGGAGCTCCTTCTGGCCCCCTCCACCCTACTTCCAATGGGGGACTTCTCAATCCTCTCTCACACTCTCATGATGCTTTTTTTTTTTTTTTTTGCGGTATGCGGGGCTCTCACTGTTGTGGCCTCTCCCGCTGCGGAGCACAGGCTCCAGACACGCAGGCTCAGTGGCCACGGCTCATGGGCCCAGTCGCTCTGCGGCAGGTGGGATCCTCCCGGACCGGGGCACGAACCCGTGTCCCCTGCATCGGCAGGCGGACTCTCAACCACTGCGCCACCAGGGAAGCCCTCTCATGATGCTTTGTCTGTGCTTCCACTAGAGCACTAATTCTGTGGTAGCTGCCATTAGTGCTTTCATAGGGGACCTTCTCCCTTGCTCTAGTGTAAACACCCTCTTGCTCATCTCCAGGAACCTCCCAGCGACTGGCACTCTGCATGTTGGAGTGGACAATGTCTGAGATGTTTGTCCAGCAGGTGAGCCAACATCCCAGCCCTTTCTCTGAGGCATGCCCACTGTCCCCAGCAGTTATTTTGGGCAGTGTGACTCCTTGTCCCCACTGTCCCCTCCAGCAGCTGTTGATAGGACCAGGGATGAGCAACTGACCCAAGCTGGGCTGATCAGAATGTTTGGTCCTAGGAGTTAGAAATGGAGGGGACATTTACTGTTGGTCTGCCCCAGTACTGCCCCAAATCTGTTATGAGTTGAATTGTGTGTTCCCACCCCATCCCTACTAAAAAGTAATGTCCAAGACCCAATCCCCAGTACCTGTGAATGTGACCTTATTTGAAAATAGAGTCTATGCAGATGATTAAGATGAGGTCATCGGTGTGGGCCCTAATCTAAAACACTGGTGTCCTGGGACTTTGCCGGTGGTCTAGTGGTTAAGACTGCACGCTTCCAGTGCAGGGGGTGCGGGTTCAATCCCTGGTCGGGGAACTAAGATCCCACGTGCCGCGTGGCCAATAAAATAACTAAATAAATAAAGGGAAAATTTAAAAAAAAACACTGGTGTCCTTATAAGAAGAGAAAATCAAGACACAGAGACAGATACATACAAAGGAAAGATGTGAAGACACAGGAGAACCTGCATCTACAAGCCAAGGAAGGCCTAAGGCTACCAAAAGTGAGGAGGGAAGCGTGGAACAGATTCTCCCTTGCAGCTCACAGAAGAAGCCACCCTGCCTACATCTTGACTTCAGACTTCTACACTCCAGAGCCGAGACAATGAACTTCTGTTCTAAGTCCCCCAGTCCGCAGGACTTCGTTAAGGCAGCCCTAGAAAACTAACATACACTCCTTTGGTTGAACTTCTGCTCCTGTCTCAAGCATATGGTTCAAGAAGAGTGAATCTCCTCTCGTCTTCCCTTGCTGTGGTTGTCGTCATCATCGTCATTACTGCTGACACAGAGCCTACTTTGTGGTAGGCACTATTCTAAGCACTCTAAATTTAATCTTAATAACAATCTCTGAGATGGGTCCTATTGTTATCCTTATTTTACAGACAAAGAAACTGAGGCACAGAGAGGTTAAGTGCCAAGAGTCACACAGCTAATATGTAACAGAGCCAGGATTTAAGCCCAGGCAGTCTTATTCCAGAGTCTATGCTTTCTGCTCTACCCTTATCTAGTGCCCCTCCCACCTAACCCACGGATGGAGACCTGCCCCAAGCTGGATCACTTAGAGCCCACTCTAAGAATTTTTCTTGAATTAGAATTCGTGGAGAAGAGCCAACCTTCTCAGGTGGCAAGATTAATCAGGTGTCGTTAGTGTCCTTTAACATGTGGAAGGAGCGGGTCTACCTTAAGCAAAGAACACTCACAGGCAGACATGGGAAATGGAGAGATAAATGACATTCAGTCCCTGTAACCTTCTGTCCAGAAGGCCTTGCCCCAGCCTGCCCTTTCCAAGGCTTGTTTATCAGAGCCCATAAATTACACTTTTGCCCAAGCTAGTTGTGTTGGGTGTCCATTATTTGCAAGCAGACGATTCCTGACTGGCACACCGGCAAACTGGAAACGGGGACTGAAAGACTCCATTTCCACTGGGGACTGGTCTCTTTAGTGCCTTGGCTCCTGGGAGGCAGGCATCTTCTGCAAGGGGCTGAGTACCCGGGAGAGCTGGGGTCTGCAGGGGAGGTAGAGGAGCAGATGCTGAGAAAGGCAGAGTGCAGATGGAGAGAGAGCACATGGAGTCCTAAGAGTTTTTCAGGTCTGAGGCTTGGCTGCATTCCTGCCTGTGGGTTCTGTGAGATCTCCCCGTAGCCATGTCATCAGCTCCCATTTTCAGTTTAAACCGACACATGTTGGTTTCAGTAGGTTGTATGCAAAGAATCATAAATAATTCACATGCAGCTGGTACTTAATACTGTTGAATATAATAGAAGGTTTCTAAGTGAAATGATAGGATAAGGACAGTTCCTTAGGAATACTGCTCTGGAGGCTGTATGTAGGAACAATTCCTTTTGGGGACATGGATGGGAAGCAGAGATAATAATAGAGAGGTGCCCGCAGAGGCCAGTCTGAGAGCTGAGTAGAGCCTGAGCGACTGGAGAGAGATGTGGGGAATACCAAGGGAAGGGATGTGGTGGACTCAGCCTCTGAGGGGATGGGGCAGTAAAGGAGAAGGACCTGTCAAAGGGGATGGGAGTTTAAGCCTGGTTTCCAGAAGGAAGGATGGTACCACTAATAGAAGGAGGGCAGTCAGGAGAGAAGATGAGTCGCTCTCGAACATTGACATTGAGCTGAGGTGCCAGTGACAGAAATAATAATTAGGTTCAGGAGAGGAGCCGGCTGTAGAAGCAGAGGCTGGGGGTGGGTCACTCTCAGCTGAGGGCCGGAGCCGCCAGCGATGCCAAGGCAGCTGGAGGAGACCACAGAGGAAGAAAAGGCAGCAGGCTCCTTACTCAGGAAGTGAGAGAATGAAAACCAGAGAAGGAGCAGTCAGGAGGTAGGGCAGAAACACAGCATGGGCAAAGTTGAGGAAACTGAGGAAGGAGATGGTTTCCAGAAAAGAGGACGAGATTGCAGGAAACCTATAAGGGAACAGGGAGTGGATGATGAGGGGAGAAGGCGGACGGCAAGGCTTGCAGGAGAGGTGGGCTGGAAGTAATTGAGTGCCACTGTGGTCTGCAGCTGCGTTTGCCTTCTCAGGGAGTGGTGAGGCTGATTTTGCAGCTAGGAAGATGTTTGGACAGCCTGCTTGAGTGAGGAAGGTGAACGCTCCAGGAAATAAACTGGGTAGGCTGGTGAGATCATGAGAAACCCAAATCTGAACTACCCTGCCTGATAAAGGGGGAGGGTGAGAGGCTGGGGCTGTGGATTGGGGTTGAGGGCGAAGATGTGAAGAAGTGGTTCCAGTCATGGCTCTTGGTTGTAAACACAGAAACTGGCTAATTTATGTAGAAATAGAAATTACTGGAAGGCTTTTCGGTGGCTCACAGAATCTGGAAGTATAATAGCTCTTTATGCTCCATAACAAATTATGCCCCCCAAAAGCAATGCACATTTATTATCTCCTAGTTTCTATGGATCAGGCATTTGGGAGCAGCTCAGGTGGGGCTTCCGTTAGCTGAAGTTTGACTGGGGCTGGGGAGCTGCTTTCAAGACGGCTCACTTGCTTGGATGTTGGCAGGAAAACTCAGTACTTCACTGGCTATTGGTAGGAAGCTCTTTTCCCTTATATATGGGCTTTTCCATGAGACTGCCTGAATGTCCTTATGACATTGGAGCTGGCCTCCCCCAGAGTGAGGGATCCAAGCAAGAGTGTAAGGAGGAAGCTGCGATGCCTTCCATGACCCAGTCTTGCAAGTCACACATAGTCACTTCTACCATATTCTATTCATGAGAAGAGAGTCACTAAATCTAGCCCATCCTCAGGGGAAGGGGAATTAAGTCCCAGCTCTTGAAGAGCAGAGTATCCAAAAATTTGTGGACGTTGGAGGACATTATAGGACAGTTGGAGGATTAGACTTGAAAAACAGGCTGGAAGCTGGATATCCGGGACCCCAGCCAAGGTCACACCAAGGAACACCTGGTTAGGGATGGATACTGTGGGACCTGCTGCCCAAGCACGGGTCCTCCTCTTATAAATATTCCCTGCTTTTTTGTAGCACTTGCTCCAAAGACAAAGTCACTGGCTTAAGCAGCTGATTGGCTGACTTGGATCACAGAGCCCACACCCTGCCTGCAGTACGGCCTTTGGGGCTTCCGTAATATGATGCAGGACCTGACTCTCACCAAGACCTACGTAGTTGCAGATCCCCCAAACACACACACCCCATAAGAGCAATGCCCATCACAGAAAGAATCCTGTCTGATTCTCTAATGGGGGTCCAATAAGTCAATTCAGAGTTAGCATAAACCCCATAGGTTAAGGGCTCAGTCCCATAAGACTGCCCCCATTTCAGATGCCAGGCAAAAATGGAGTCTCCAGGAGACCCACAATTCTGCCTGGCTGACTAAAAATTTGGGGGTTCCCTCAATCACCCTCAGGTTTGCTAATTCACTAGAATGCAGGAAAACACTGTACTTACATTTACCAGCTTATTATAAAGGATACCACTCTGGCACAGCTTGATGGGCAAGGTATTTATGGGGAGAGCACAGAGCTTCCACATCCTCTCCAGGTACACCAACCTCCCAGCACAACAATGTGTTTGCCAATTCGGAAATCTTATTGTTCAAGAGTTTTTATATCTCAGTCTCCAGCTTGCTACCCCTCCCTGGAGCTAATCAGGTGTTTGGTCTTTCTATGGACAGGTCCTATTCAGAAGCTTTCTAAGGGTTCCACCCTGAGTCACTCATTAGCATAAACTCAGGTGTAGTCCAAAGAGGCTCTTTGGGAATAAAAAAATGCACTCCCGTCACCACTCAGGAAATTCCAAGAGTTTCAGGAACTCTGTGCCAGAAACCCAAGACAGGTGATGCAACAGATTGGTGGGGGGGTGGGACGGGGTGGTGGTGGTGGGGGGTGGTGGGCAGGGACTCTGAGGAGAAGCCTTAACCAGAGGAGTTCCCTGGGATGGAGTGCTGCGGGCTTTTAGTATTTATTCCATTTAGGTCATTTGCCATCTGTGGTGTTGCCTAGTAGTTGCGTGGTGATGTAACTGTCCTCTGTAACCAATAAATCCTTCAATAAAACTCTGCTATATCCTCGTGTTTGTGCTTGCCTTGGAGAATCAAAGGCAAGGGGGCTGCATCATGTTCGTGTCAGCACAGGGTGGAGAGAAACCAAAGTGCCAGTGAGATTCAAATGCTTCAGTGGAAACCAGACATTGGAGCTCTTATCTTTGACACTTCCCAGAATCCCATCCTGGATTGTTCCAGGGACTCTTAAGAGGTATCTGGCGGAGGAAGGTGTTGGGTTTCCCATCACATGTGGGACGAGGTTTTGAGTCATTTACCTGTGACTATCAACAGAAGGGTGAGCCCACAAGGTAGAAGATGAGAGGACATCCTGGCTTTTGGCACTTGGCTTTAAATACAAACTTGAAGTCGTTAGTAATGTGAATACTATTGTTAAGGGAGAAAATGGTATCATCTAAGGTCAACTCTGGATTTAGTTTTAGCAAGCCAAAATTTTTTTTAATGAGCTCGAGCCTGGGGCCCTGTAGTTGAAGCCATTTAGAGAGCTAAATCCTGAGAAAAAAAGGAGAAGGTGAAAAACATACAGAGACATCAGGGATATGGCCCTCTAGGAGACCTGACCAGAACAAAGAAGTGAAAAGCACAACTTCAGGCTGCCATGGTCTCACTCTGGGGGTCCAGGCCAGGGGGACATGGCTAGGTAGAGTGCTGGAGGCTTAGGGGGAACACAGTCACATGGGGAAGATGACTGTTCTAAGTGAAGGTCAAGGGGTTGGCTTGGGGGGCCTCAGGTTTAAGCATCCTGCTAGCTGGAGCCAGGACAGACAGGTGGAAAGGGGTGTGTGAGACAGGTGGAAGAGCTAAGGATCAATGCCGGAGAGGACAAGCAGGAAGTGCTCTTACTGAGTTGAGAACTGGGCTTTTTAACGTGATGTTTTCTTAATGAAATGTCAGAGGGAGGCCCTGCAATGAGTCTATGATGAATGTTCAATCAATGCCCAATAATGAGTTATTAATTATTATTCAATAACCAAGCACACTCGTTCCAGGCCTGCCGTAGAAACAAGGGGCTGACAGAGACACCCTTAAGCTGTCTATTCTATACCCCTGTTTTTATTTTCATTTATTTATTTATTTTTAATAAATTTATTTTATTTATTTATTTTTGGCGGTGTTGGGTCTTCGTTGCTGCACATGGGCTTTCACTAGTTGCTGCGAGCAGGGGCTACTCTTGGTTGCGGTGCGCAGGTTGCTCATTGCAGTGGCTTCTCTTGTTGCGGGGCACAGGCTCTAGGTGCGCGGGCTTCAGTAGCTGTGGCACGTGTATTCAGTAGTTGTGGTGCACGGGCTTAGTTGCTCTGCGGCATGTGGGATCTTCCCAGACCAGGGCTCGAACCCATGTCCCCTGCATTGGCAGGTGGATTCTTAACCACTGCACCACCAGGGAAGCCCTATACCCCTGTTTTTAGAAGGATGTACTCTAACCCAGGTCTCTGAGGATTCTTTTTTTGGTCTTAAAATAACTTGGCCTGTTCTGCTGTTTGTCCATATTAATGTTGGGAAGGTTTCCCTTCTGCCTTGTCAAGCCCTCTTGTTAAAGTTTATTTTAAACATTTAAGGAGCTCCTACTATGTGCTGGGCACTGGCCTGACCACTGGGGGACACAAAGAAAAACAAGGTAAACCAGATGCAGTCTTTGTTCTTAAGAGTTCATATCTAGGAACCTAAAAAAATGGTACAAATGAACTTATTTACAGAACAGAAATAGTCACATGTAGAAAACAAACTCATGGTTACCAGAGGGGGAAGGGTGGGGATAAACTGGGAGATTTGGACTGACATATACACACTACTATATATAAAATAGATAACTAATAAGGACCTACTGTATAGCACACGGAACCCTACTCAGTACTGTATATGGGAAAAGAATCTAAAGAAAGAGTGGATATATGTATATGTATAACTGATTCACTTTTTTGTACAGCAGAAGCTAACACAACATTGTAAATCAACTATACTCCAGTAAAAATTAATTAAAAAATAAAAAGAGTTCACATCTAGTGTGTGTGTGTTGAGATGCAGGGGTTAGGGGGGTTGAGGAACTAGACACTAGAGGAAATTATATTATGAACAGGGCTATCAAAGAAGAGAGACATATTTATCCAGTACAAATGCAAGCTAGATATTTTGCATATATAATCTCATTTAATCCTCAGTATAGCCCAATGGGGAAAGTACTATTATTATCCCCATTTTACAGAATGGGGATCTGAAGTCATGTGACTTCTCTAAGGCCACACAGCTAGTAAGTGGCAGAGACAGGACTCAAACCCATGCCTTTCTAAGGTCACAGCTCATATTCTTTTGTGTATGTGTGTGTGTGTGTGTGTGTTTGTGTGTGTGTGTGGTAAAATATATACAACATAAAATGTACCATTTTAACCATCTTTTTTTAAAAACTGAAGTCTTTTTTTTACTTTATTTTGAAATTTTCACATTTTCTTTTTTATAATTTAAAATTTTTAAAAATTGTGGTAAAATATACATAACAAAATTTACCATCTGAACTATTTTTAAATGTACATTCTAGAGTGTTAAGTACATTTTCAACCAATTGATTGATCGTTGTGCAACCAATCTCTACAACTCTTTTCATCTTTTAAAACTGAAACTCTGTATCCATTAAATAACAACTCCCCATCCTCACCCTGCAGCCCGACTCCTGGCAACTATCACTCTGCTTTCTGTTTCCATGAATTTGACTACTCTAGGTATCTCATATAAGAGGTCTCATACAGTATTTGTCATCTTGGAGACTGGTTTATTTCACTTATAATGTTCTCAAGATTCATCTATATTGTAGCACGTGTCAGAATTTCCTTATTGTTTAAGGTTGAATGTATGTATATACTGCATTTTATTTATCCATTTATCTGTTGATGGACACTTGGGTGGCTTCCACCTTTGGCTACTGTGCTGCTCTGAACATGAGCGTACAAATATCTCTTTGAGACCCTACTTTCAATTCTTTCGGGTATATACCCAGAAGTGGTATTGCTGGTTCATATGGTAGTTTTATTTTTAATTTTTTGAGGAATCATCATACTGTTTTCCACTGCTGCGGAACCATTTTGCATTCCCACCAAGAGTGCATAAGTGTTCAAGTTTCTCCACATCCTCACCAACACTTGATTTTTTCTGGGTTGGTTTGTTTGTTTTTTTATAGTAGCCACCCTAATGGGTGTGAGGAGGTAGCTCATTGTGGTTTTGATTTGCATTTCCCTGATGATTAGTAATGTTGAACATCTTTTCATATGCTTGTTGGCCATTTGCGTATCTTCTTTGGAGAAATGTGTATTGAAGTTCTTTGCCCATTTTTAAATCAGGCTGGTTTTTGTTGTTGTTGAGTTGTAGGAGTTCTTTTTATATTCTGGATATTTACCCCTGTCAGAAAAATCCAGAAAGCTTTACTTGATATGAATATTTTATTGAGGGAGAAATAAACTGATCAGGAACAGGGAGACTTTAGAAGTTTGCTTTCAGCAGTTATGGCTCAGTTTATAAAGCATGAATGAGGGGTACGTTGTTTTCTGTTGTTGACTGGTTCCTAGAAACTCATGTTCCTTTTCATTGCATTAGCTTGTTTGTTTGTAACTAATTGGCTAGGAAGCCATAAGATCACACTGACATGAAGAAAGCTTAAGTTTTGTTTTTGGGAAAATCAGGACAGTCTTAAGTTTTGGTTATGTGACTATGAGTGTTGTGTCTCTGAGTATATTCAAACTGTGGTCTCTGTTTTGGTTTTCTTCAGTGCCTCTTATTGGATATATGATTTGCAAATATTTTCTCCTATTGTGTGGGCTGCCTTTTCACTCTGTTAATTGTGTCCTTTGACGTGTAGAAGTTTTTAATTTTGATGTAGTCCAGTTAATCTATTTTTACTTTTGTTGCCTGTGCTTTTGGTTTCATATCCTAGAAATCATTGCCAAATCCAGTGTCATGAAGCTTTCCCTCTACGTTTTCTTCTAAGAGTTTTATACTTCGGGCTCTTACATTTAGGTCTGTGACCAATTTGAGTTAATTTTTGTATATGGTGTGAGGTAAGGGTCCAACTTCAATCTTTTGTGTGTGGATATCTGGTTTTCCCAGCGTCATTTGTTGAGAAGACTATCCTCCATCTTAAAACATTTTAAAGTCCACAGTTCAGTGGTACTAAGTACATTCATATGGTAGGGCAACTAACCCCACACTCTCCATCTCCAGAACTTTTTCATCATCCTACTGAAATTCTATAACTATTAAACACGAACTCCTCATTTCCCTCTCCCCTCAAGCCCTGAAAACCACTATTTTACTTTCTGTCTCTATGAAATTTGTCACAGTCCATGATCTTAAGGACCACATTCCACACAGGAAAGTGTGGGAGCACAGAGAAGGGACACTTAGCTCTGGACTGCTGGGGGTGTTGGTGGGAAAATGATGAGTATCAGAAGAAGCTTTTGGAGGAGGGGGTGCCCAAGCTGGGTGGGTATCAGCCGAGTGGGAGTACGGGTGTAGCGGCATGCCAGCAGACTTGATGAACAGAGGCAAAGGCTTGTGAGCAGCATGGGGTGTTCTGGTGGGACTAGGTGCTCACCCAGGTGTAGGGATTACTCATGATTTCCCAGCTGTCTCTTCTTTAGAATTCTCCTCTCCTTCCACCTTCCCTACTCAGAGCTGACTTCTCTTTCTCTCCATCTCATTCCTCCTCTTTTGTTTAAAAAAACTGTGAACTTCTTACTCAAATATAAGTTAAGGACAGCATAACCCATGAATGTGTGTGATGAATTTTTACAGAGTTAACATACCCAGGTACCCTGTACTCGGGTGGAGGAGAAGAACCTCAGCACCACGAGAGACCCCTTCCTGTGAGTACCCACACCCTTCCCTCAAAGGTAACCACGATCCTGACTTCTAACAAAACAGAGACCTTTTGCCCTTTTCGTAGCTTATGTAAGTGGAATTATACAGAACATATTCTTTTGTGTTTGGACGTAACATTCCTCCCATTTTGTTCTGGCCAATCCTCCTCCATGCTTGAATGTCAGAACACAGTCACTGTGCTAGTCCTCATCTCAGTTCAGATGATGGAGAGGAACCGGCCACACAAATGTAAGGTGGCTTCACAATTCACGATAAACCGCAGGATGAGAAGTTTCTCTGGCTGGGCCCCGTGGGGCTGCTGCTGGAGAATGGATGGTTCCCATTGAGGGCTGTAATGGAGGAGGGACAGCACTTGCCCTGTGCTATTCTCCTAATATTTCAAAGAGAGTGAAGCTTAGAATTGTTAAACATTCCCAGAAGGGCCATAAATCTCATTTTAGCTAGTTTCAATTGCAGGATGAAATGGCTTGTTTTCTTGGCAATTTTTATTTTTCCCTCTCAGTCCCCTGCCCTCTGGTTCTCTGGCTCATAGACCCATGGCTTCCTTCCTTCCTTCCTCTCCTGGACTCTTTCCCTTTTGGCAGTTAACTTCTGCAGAGTTCAGCCCTCCTCTGGACCCAGGAGCTTTTAGCCAGTCTTGGACTCAGGAGATACATACAAGAGTTACAAGGGATCCTGAAGATTAGCTGATTCACTCCACCCTTCATTTATTGAACTTTAAAAAAATCAAGATATGATTTATAGACAGTAAAGTGTACAAATCTTAGCATACAGCTCAACTAATTCAGCTCAATTAATAAATTAATTTTTATACATGTAGACTCATGTAACCATCATTTAATCAAGATCTAGAACATTTCTCGCACCCAGAGGTTTGCTCCTATTTCTTCCCAGTTGATCTCTCCTCCTCCCCGCCCCCACCACGGGAACCCCCATTTTCCTTCTATCACCATAGATTACGCTTACCTGTTCTTGAACTTCAGATAAATGGAATCATACAGTATGTGCTTTTTTGTGTCTGGCTACTTTTGTTCAACATCAGGGTTTTGAGATTCATCCATGTTCTTGTATATATCTGTAGTTTGTTCTTTTTTGTTGCAGAATAGGATATCATTTACTTATCTACTTTTACAAGGACATTTGCATTGTTTTCAGTTTAGCCACTGTATTAGTTTTCTAGGGCTGTCATCACAAAGTACCATAGAAGGAGTGGTTTAGACAACATAAATTTACTTTCTCACAATTCTGGAGGCTAGAAGTCCAAGATCAAGGTATCAGCAGGGTTGATTTCTTCTGAGGACCTCTCTCCTTGACTTGTAGCTGGCCATCTTCTCTTTGTGTCTTCACACAGTCTTTCCTTTTCTTTGTGTGTCCTAATGTCCTCTTTTTATAAGGACACCAGTCATATTGGACTAGGGCTCATCCCAATGGCTTCATTCAACTTAATTACTTCTTAAGGCCTTATCTTCAAATATAGTCATATTCTAAGTCATATTCTAAGTCATATTCTAATATAGTCATATTCTACTGGGGGTTAGGACATCAATATATGAACTTGTGGGGGAGTAGGCACAATTAAGCCCTATTATGAATAAAGCTGCTGTGAACATTTTGGTACATATTTTATACATATACTGTTGTCCAAAGTGGACGAACCAATTTACATTCCCATCATCAATGCATGGGAGTACCGGTGCTCTATATCTTTACCAGCCACTTCATTTTACAGATGAGAAACAGAAGGAATTCCCTGGCAGTCCAATGGTTGGGACTCTGCGCTTTCACTGCCGAGGGCCGGGGTTCCATTCCTGGCCTGGCGCAGAGTCACCAAAAAAAACAGAGAGGAGGAGCTGAAAGGCCCCCTTTCCCATATGCAGATCATGAGCTTGAGGATGCAGAGCATGCAGAGGAAGCCCTGTCTCCCGCCTGATTCAGGAATTTCTGAAACTCTCCAACACATCACTTCACTCAATCAGTTAGTTATCAAAAAGAACTCTGAGAACCACCCGAGGCTCAGGTCCTATGCTAGGCTCTGCAGTTAGGTGGCTAACAAGAGAGACATGAACCTACATTCCACTTGTAGCAGGAGACCATGGACACACCAACTAAACGAGTAGTGGCGGATTGTGGCAAGGGCTGGCAAGGAATCAGCAGAACCTGAGCTAGAGGATAAGGGGCTTGGGGGTGGAGATCCTTTAGATGGGTTGCTCCAAGGGCCTTTCTGAGGATGTACATGTAGGAGAGCCCTGAAGGGATTAGAAGGTGGCAGTCAGACCAAGGACCAGGGAGAGTGTTAAGGCAGAGAGAATAGGAAAAGTACTAGCCCTGAAGTAGGAACAGCTCTGATGGTGGGGGATGGGCAGGAAATGATGGTTTGTGTAACTGGAGCCAAGTGGACAGCATAGGGGAGAGGCAGGAGATGAAGTCTAGAGGCCAGACCCAGACCATATGTGCCTCACAGGTCATGGGGAAGTGTTTGGATTTCATTTTATGGGCAATGGGAAACCATTGGAGGGTTTCCAGGAAATGGCTAACAAAATCCGACTGACATTAACAACTGCATTGTAGGGGGTACAAGGAGGAAGGAGCAGGCAAATGGAAGGCGCAGTCTTGCCCTTGAGTGGCTGAGACATGTCAGTGACTTAGACTTGGGAGGTGGCAGAAGAGTTATATTTTGGAGGTAGAACTGACAGGATGTGGTGATGGGTTGGATGGGCCTGTTGAGAAGTGAGGATGAATCAAGGATGACTTCTAGGTTTTGAGCTTGGAACCTCCAGACAGTGAGCAAAGATCTTCCAGCTATAACCTATCAATCCTAGACTGTGCACTTCCTTGTCCATCTCACTACTATATATCTTGAGCCTCAGGGTGTAGTAGGTATTTAATAAAAATTCTTGAATGAATAACTGATTCCACACATGAATGTTTTAGCACAAGGAATGGATTCAATGATGGTTTTTTTTCTTTAAAAATTTTTTTATTGAGATAAAACTCACATAACATAAAAGTAACCATTTTAAAGTGTACAATTCAGTGGCACTTAGTATCTTCACAATGTTGTGCAATTATCGTTTCTGTCTTTTTCCAAAATCTTTTCATCCTTCCCAAGGAGATCTTGTACCCACTGAGCAGTCACTCCCCAATTCCTCCTCCCCCCAGCCCCGGGCAATCACTAATCTGCTTTCTGTCACTATGAATTTGCCCATTTCTGGATGGTTCATATAAATGTAATCATACAATATGCATACTTTTGTGTCTGGCTCCATTCTTAGCATAATATTTTCGAGTTTCATCCACATTGTTGCATACATCAGTAGTTCATTCCTTTTAATGACTGAATAATATCCCACTGTATGAATATATCACATTTTGTTTATCCATTTATCTCTCAATAGACACTTGGGTTGTTTCTACCTCTTGGCTATTGTGAATAATGCTGCTATGAACATTTGTGTACAAGTATCTGTTTGAATACCTGTTTTCAAGTCTTTTTGGTACATGCCCAGGAATGGAATTGTTGGGTTATAAGGTCATCTCTGTGCAACTTTTTGAGGTAATGTCAAACTGTTTTCCAACAGCTCAATACAGTTTTCTGAATGAAAAAAAGAAACAGTTGGAGGGACGCAGGGACGACGGCTTTTCCTATCCTCCACAAGCAGCACTGGACTCTGCCATTTCCAGGCTGTGTGATCTGGGTCTTATTAAGTTCTCTGGGCCGCCACCTCATCCTCGAAGTGTGGAAAATAAAACTTACCTGAGCTGAAGGAGATCTTGTTTCTAAAGTTCTAGGCACAGAGTAAGCCCCCCAAATTAACTGCTTTCCCTTACTCTTTGACCCTGACCATGTTGCACTCCACTCAGACTTCTACCTGGCCTGGGGGCCAAGTTCACACCCGCGGACCCCTGCTCAGCCATGCTGCAAACTACAACTCCCAGCACGCACTTCTCCCCGGCAGGCTCTGCCAGCGCGGTGCGCATGCTTTGGCAGACGTGGCACCGGGAACTCGGAGGCGGGGAGCGGCTGGGAAGTGGCGGAGGTGGCTGCCCCCGGCGGAGCTGCGGTCGCGGGAGCCCGAGTGGGGACCAGAACCGGCCGTGGGCAGCTGCGGCGGGGATGGCGCGGGTCGTGCCGGCGTGGTTGCTGCTGCTGCTGGCGGTCTGGGTGAGGCTGTGGCGCTGGGGTCCGGGCCGGGACGGCACGTGCGCCCGGCGAGGGTCCGAGTTCCCTGCTCCCGGCCCTCCCGGGACGTGCGGGGAGATAGATGCCTCCGGGCGCCTGGTTGGGGGTGTGCGTGCCGAGCAGGCGGGGACCCGGTGGCTGCGGGGGAGGCAGCCGGGCGATCGCCGTGCACTCGCAGCGGGGTGCTCCGGGGCTCAAAGGTCGAAAGGAGCCCGGGGTGGGGGACCCCGGGGGCGCTGGGCGATCCCTCGCGAGGGTGGGGGGCTTACGCCGCGGACACAACTTTGCAGGGGCGCAGGTCAGGGGGCGGCCGCGGGCTAGGGCCGGACGCCGGCGGCTTGCGGGGGTGCTGCACCCCAGACTCCGGGCCCTGTACCTGTGTGAGTACGGGGTAAGAAGGGGGTGCTTGCCACCAGCACTGCCGGAAACCTTGTTCTGGAGCCAGCCACCTAGTTCTTGGTTTCGGCTCTGAGCAGCCGCGAACCTCCAGTCACCACGTGGATCTCCGCCAGCCGGCCAGGCTTGGCGGGGCCGGGTGGGGTCACCGCGGGGGAGTTAAGCTCCTTCACCCAACTGAGGCTGGCTGGAACCTCAGCCACTTTCTGGCTTGTGACGCGGCCTATCGTTTAATGTACCTGACTTAATCTTCTCATCCATGAAATGGGGACGCTTTAAATACCACTCTAACAAGGTTGCCAGGAGGGTCGGATGAGAAATCGGAGGACGTAGCTCTAAACTGCAAAACCGTACAGGAGTGGAGAAGGTGGGCCAGGGTGATGGGAGTGCAGGCTCTCCGGAGGAGTTTGCTACCCTTGTGGGGTGGGGGAGAATGCCGCAGGGCATCCCTGAGAGAGGTTGGAATGGGTGTGTCCACAGCACCCAGGGCCCCGGATTTGGCCTTGGTGTTGCTGTGGGTGTGTGATAGGATAATATGGCCTCCTTCCACACCTCTAGTATAACTTCTGGTCTGCCTTATTTTAGGACAATCTTGGCTCCTTTTTTACCTGAAGTTCCTGAAGGGAACCTCCTGCTGCTGGCACTCTCTCCAACCCAGATTTTACAGGTTTTTTCTTTTGGGTGTGGCGAGGATGCTGGACGAAACGTGAGGAGAAAAAAATGGAGTGTGGCTTGAGTTGCTTTAAATACTTCCATCTCTCAATACCCTGACCTTCTGGGTTCGCCAGTGAGGAGTGACCCTGTATTTTCTAGTTGTATGAAAATGGGTGGGAAAGGAAGGTCCTTGCTCCTCTAGATCTGACCATTCTCTTGGAGAGAAACGAGGCTGGAGTGGGGCAGTGTCACTTCCCGAAATCTAGGTGTGTTTGATCTGTTTGTATTCTGTTCCTGCTCCCGGTTGGTCTGGACTGGTTTCTAGGCCAGGCAGGACTGCTGGACTGTGCCCAGGGGGCCATCTCCAGTGCCACCCGCTATCAGGTCTTTGCACTTGGGCTGTTTTAGGAGGTCCTACTTTCCTCTCTTCTTCCCCTTTCCTCTCCCTCCTGTGAAAATAAAAGGCTTGAGACTCAGACCAGAAAGAAGTTTCATTCAGCAAACATTTATTTATCAACCCCGTTGTTTGGCTGGCACTGGGTTGGATTTTGGGCAGGGAGCAAAACACACATTGTTCCTGCCCTCTGGTGTTGCCCTGCGTTGGGCAGGGGAGTCAGTCCTGTGAGCAAATAAAGACAGAACGGTGAGTGCTGATACTTGAAGTTCTGGGAGCACGCCTGAAGGGGAGCCATACATTAATTTAGAGGGAGGTCAGCCATGACTTTCCTAAGGGGTGGGTTGAGCCCTCAGGAGGGGCTGTGGGAGTCCTCTAGGCAATTGAGGTCTGCTGATGCCCTCCACCTGGAGGTACGGAGAGTGGGTAGGTTTGCTGAGAGCCCTAGAACCTGGGAGGCCTCAACAAGGAATTGACATCTTCTCCTTTCCGCAAGCCCAAGATTGACTTAGCAGGTGTGAGCCTGAGGTGTAGGGTCAGTGATGAGTGGCGGGTGGACACCAGGGTGGGCCTTTGTAAATATAAACTCTACGTCCATCTGATAAGGGTTCTGCAGCTCCTGGGAGTGGATTGGATTTCTTTGTCCACTCAGTATTTACTGGGGGCAGATACACGCAGAGCACTGGGCTGTGACCCAAGAGATACAGAGAAGTGTAAAGGGGTCTACAGAGATTCATGGACAGGGGTGTACACCCACCACGTTTTTTACAATAGCAAAAATATGGAAGTGGCTTAAATGCTTAACAACGGCAGCATGTTTAAATGATTTCTGGCCCTATCCATACCACGGAAAGTCATGTTTATAAAGAATATTGGTATTTACTACAATGCTGGGTTTATTATCAAAATATGTTATGATGCTTATGAAGAATATCTAAGGACATGGAGAAGTATTTGAGTGTGATAATTAGGGGAAAAGCGGGATACAAAACTGAATCCCAGGGTGGCTGAAGATAGCTACAAAAGTGTTTGAGGGATTAGCAGTGCGTCAGAATGTTTACAGTGATTGTTCTGGAAGGTGGAGTTGTGGGTGACTTTTGCCTACTTCTTTGCTTTTGCTTTTTTGGTACTTCCCAAGTTTTCTATATGAATGTGCATTAGTTTTTGATCAGAAAAAGTTAGTAAAGGAACTTTTAAAAAAGTTTCTTTGGGGACTCGCAGCCTTCCACACTCTGGGGTGGAAACAGCGCTAGTCAACACTTGGGACAGGTTAGTTCCAGCCCTTCCAGGCTGGGTGTCTCTGCCCCGGGCCTGCGGCTGGGGAGGCCAGGCTGTCCTGTCCCTACCCCTGCAGCCGACTGCCCCTTCCTGCTGTCCCACTCAGCTCCTTCCTGCAGCTGACCCTTGCCCGGGGCCATCCATGCTGATTGTTGTATAGTCTCCATCCAGAGCTCGCTCAGAGTGGAGTAATGTCAGAGCTGGAGAGGACTCAGCCTCACCCAGCTCAAGGGTTCCATCGTCAGGCTGAGGCCTGGAGCTGGGCTGTGATGAAGTTTGCACTGGTTCACGGACAAATTGGAAAAATAACAATGGTGAATGGCTTTTTTTTTTTTTCATGATTCCAAATATTTCCGGTTTAAAAACTTCATTTCTCTGACACGGTGTCCATATTGAGGGAGTGCATGTGGGGGGGTGGGGGGGGTGGAGGAGTGGTTTATAATGTCCTTTTGAAAAAAATGAAAGCAGTGATAGTATATTGTGATTTTATTAAAAAGTCCTTTAATTGATAAAATTTATTTTAAAATATATATGTAATACACACTACATATTTTTAAACATATACTTTAAATACATGTTTAAAAATATATCCTGCCAATCTGTGAGCTTCAGAGGTCTGAGAACTACTGACCTAACTCAGCTCCCTGATTTTTTTTTTTTTTTTTAATTTTTATTTATTTATTTGTTTTTATTTTTGGCTGTATTGGGCCTTCATTGCGGTGCACGGGCTTCTCATTGCGTTGGCTTCTCTTGTTGCGGAGCACGGGCTCTAGGCGCGTGGGCTTCGGTAGTTGTGGCGCGCGGGCACGGGCTTAGCTGCTCCGCGGCATGTGGGATCTTCCTGGCCCAGGGCTTGAACCCGTGTCCCCTGCATTGCCAGGCGGATTCTTAACCACTGCGCCACCAGGGAAGCCCCCAGCTCCCTGATTTTAAAAGAGAAAAGTAAGGCTTTGAGAGGGAAGGGACTCACCCACTTGAGGCCTAGTTTGTAAAGACAGAGTGGGGATGGGAGCCAGGCCCCTGAATTACACATCAGCGTTCTTCCCCCTCCATCTCTGTCGTGCCAGCTCCCACCTGCTTCCCTCCTCCCACTGCTCAGGCCTCTGCCCCAGAGGGTGGCGTGAAGCTCAGAACTTGATGGCACAGTGGGTAGGGGTGCAGGAAGCAGCAGACGTTTGCCCTGGTCTCTCCTGCAGAGCTTTTAATGTACACGTATTTAGGTTCTACACCGCTATATATTTAGTAGGCTTTTGTGGGCTGGCATGAGAGCCCAACTGCCATTGATAATGCTGCTTGGAACCTGGAGTGCACTTTTCCCACAGAAGTAAACACATTACAGAGGAAGTTTTAAAACAGAACTGGCACACGAGTTGGAATGACTGAGTGCCGTAGGAGTGGCAAACACAGTGCTGTGGATTCGGAGCAGGGTCATGCTCTGGGGCACCAAGGGGCCAGAGAAGGGCCGCAGCTCATGCCTCACAAGGAAGGCAGACTCTGTGACAGCGGGGATCCTCCCTGTCCCAGCACCTCGCCCAGACCTGGCGTGCAGTCACCCCCCGTCTGTGTTTGGTTGAAGGAATTAGTGTTGCAGGCAGGGAAGCCAAGACAGAAACGTGGGCAATGAGGAGTGATGGGCCGGGCTGGATGGAAGGGAGGATTTGAGGGTGGGGTTGGGGAAACGAGGCTGGAAAAGTGAATTGGAAAGAATCTTAAATGCCTGACAAAGCTTTAGGGACTTGATTCTTTAGGCAATGGAGAGATATGATGAAAACGGCCCTTTCACTAACAAGAGCAGTTACGCCACAGTGGAGGGTTGGGTTGGAGCGGGAGAGACTGGATTAGTTTTCCCAAAACAACACTTTCTTCCTGTTACTTTCTTCTCTGTTATCTACAAGATGTAGTCCAGTGCGATGGTATAGAAAGAACATGGGCTTTTAGCCAGCTAGACACTCAGGAGCTATGTGACCTTGGGCCCTGACTGTTTTCTTGTTGTCAGTGGTGGTAATGATACCCATCTTGCAAAGCTGAAAGGATCAGAAATAATACAGGAAGCACCCAGCACACTGTGTGGCACGTGGACGTGCCCACTAAGTAGGAGCCACAGCAGTCACCTCAGATCGTTGGAGAAGGGGCACCCGGAAGCCAGTGAAGGGCCAGAGCGGGTGTGAGCGGAGGCTGCGAGACACGGCTGGGGGGCCCGTGCAGCCAGGACTCTCCCCGGCACAGTCCCCTGGAGCTGAGCTCCTGATGGCTCCTTGCCCCTCTGCACTGGGCCGCTGCAGAGCCTCTGGATGGGGGTGTGTGTGTGTGTGCGCGCGGGCACGCGTGCATGCGGACAGAGGAACTGAGGATTTAAGTGCTCTGTGTTTCCCCTTTCTTCTGAAAGTGGATCCTCTCTTGAGAATGGAGATACCAACCACACCGCCTCCCTGGAAGGTACGCCCCAGCTTTGTGGTTTTGTTCTGTGGGGCTCTTGTGTCTCCCTTGGTGATTGTGGTAGGTTTTGGAGGCTAAATGACAGTGGACCAGAGAGTGCGCATGGGGTGTAGGAGAGCCTAAGTTCTCCTACGTTGCCGGACTTCCATGGTTTGCTTGCCCCCCGCTTCCTTTTCCCCCACACCTGGTGTCCTAGGTTTCAGTGGGAGAGGGAAGGAGCTCTGTTCCTCCTGCCTGGCCCATCCTGTGGCCCTGACCCAGGCCTCTGGCTACCCATTTGACCTGGCAACGAGAATTAGAAGACACCTGGTACATTTGTAGAGGGCTTTAGAGTTTGCAAAGCATTTCCACACATTTCACACCTGTGTAGTTTTGAGTCCCACATGAGCTGGGTGAGGTAAGCTGGTTGAGTACTGTTACCCCGAAAGAGGGATGAGTAGGTTGACAGAGCAGGAAGAGAGACCACTGATGGTCATGGCCTGGAAGGGGAGGACATAGGCAGATGAGTGGGTCGCCTGAATGTCTGAGCAGCCTCCTTGGCACGCGCTATTTTCTGAAATCGCAGCACCAGCCGTTTACCTGGGGAGTCCGTGAACCTTGCTCTTTAGCTCCCTGATGGCCTGAGTAGGGGCCGTAGCCAGGCCCTCACTGACCATCCTTCCTGCCCTTCTCATCACCCTCCTGCATGGCTCTAGATAGCTGTCCCCTCTGACCACCTACGTCCAACAGGGCCTCTTTCCACACACCAGTTTATGACCGCTTCTAAATGATTAGCTTTGCAGTCATGCAGTGCGGGGGAGTCGGGGTTGGACACTCAGAAGGAGTATGGGATTAGAATAGCCTTTTTGCGTCTTTTTATCCCCCAAGGTCATACTGAGCCCCCAGGTGGATGTGCGCTCTGTTCCCAGATGGCCTGATGGTGAGCCTGTGCCCTGCTTCAGAGTTCCCCACTCCTCACAGCTGGCTGGGGCAGGGGTAGAGAATCCATTGCCCCAAAGAATCCCACCATTTGTCTAACCCCTTGGCTTGAGCAGATGTCTTTAATTCGTGAGCAGATCCTTTAATCCTTCGCGTGGAAGGTATTAATGGAGATCTAGGTCGAGGGCCTTACATTGGGGCTTAAAACATTAGGGTGATCTAGCTTCTGAGCCAAGATGTGGGCTTGGCTGGAAAGCTCTGTTATAGGGCCAAGTAGGGCAGGCTCCCGAGGAACAAGCAGGTTTGCTGTCATCAAGGGGTCTGACCTGCTGGGTCCTGGGCAGAGTGTTGTACATGCTCCTCATTTCAAAGAAACGTGGACCACTGTCTGCATGTTGCACGTGTCACAGATGTTCATTTATTCCACAGATCTTTCTTTTTTGTTGGTGTTTTGTTTGTTTTTAATTAATTTATTAATTAATTTATTTTTGGCTGCGTTGGGTCCTCGTTGCTGCGTGCGGGCTTTCTCTAGTTGCGGCGAGCGGGGGCTACTCTTCCTTGCGGTGCGCAGGCTTCTCATTGCATTGGCTTCTCTTATCGCGGAGCACGGGTTCTAGACGCGCTGGCTTCAGTGGCACGTGGGCTCAGTAGTTGTGGCTCACGGGCTCAAGAGCGCAGGCTCAGTAGCTGTGGTGCACGGGCTTAGTTGCTCCACTGCATGTGGGATCTTCCCGGACCAGGGCTCCAACCCGTGTCCCCTGCATTGGCAGGCGGATTCTTAACCACTGTGCCAACAGGGAAGCCCCCTTTTTTTGTTTTTGACAGATACTTCTTGAGAGTATTTTATGAGCCAGACATACTATACCAAGGCATTTGGGACAAAATATAACTAAGATGGACACCATCCCTTCCTCCCATTGCCTAGTGAGAGAGCCACTAATTTATTATTTAATTCAGGTAGTAAGTGCTGGAAGGAGGAAGATAAGGTGGTAAGAGAATGTGTAACAGGGGTCCCTATCCTACTGCAGGGAGTCAGGAAAGGCCTCTCTGAAGACTTATGGACCCTTTCTTAGAAAAATGTTTTTAAATGTATAAAACAGAATGCATAGGATTACAAAAGAAACCAGTGATATTGAAATATAGTTATTAAAATATAATAAATTGTGACAAAATAGTATGTATTTTTTTAATGCGTCATATAAGAAGATCTAGTGGCAAGTTTGATAATTTCTGTAATTTTAAGTAGTGATAAGCATAGACAGTGTTTCAAGATATCTGCAGCAATCCTCTTGTGATGAGAAAATGTGATTTCTGTTGATGGCAAAGTCACAGACACTGTAAGTGCTACTGTAATTAGTTACCTACATTCATAATAAAGGGAAGGCTAAATTTTAGTGAAATTAGTGAAAATAGAGATGTGATATTTCCCCATCCAAATTCATAGACCCCAGTGTAAGAAAAATTATCACCAAACTTGGAAATAAAAGATGATCTAGTGACTTTCTAATGTCACACTGGAGCATTGTCCAGGAAGCCCACTTCAGCGGCATCCAGTACTTTAGGGAATGTCACTTTGTTTATTATTCCTTAGGACCCATACTCTGTAAAGTTAGAAAGGATGCAAATGATTTCTGTTTGGTAGAGAAGAGAGATCCTTCAGGACATTAACCGGCTTGGTATCTCATTTAGCAATCATATCATACCTGTTTTTCGTCGACCACTTGTAAGTTTCTTATAACTACTTCTTTTTTTTGGGGGGGGGCCGTGCTGCACTGCTTGTGGGATCTTAGTTCCCCGACTAGGGTTTGAACCCAGGCCCCTGGCAGTGGAAGCATGGAGTCTTAACCACTGGACCGCCAGGGAATTCCCTATAACCTCTTTTTAAAATCTTTTTATTAACCTTTTTTTTCTTATATCCTCTTTTGACCAAGCTTTGTCATTTTAGTGGGTCCCTTATTAATGAGTTAATAACCCTTTGAAATATGCTCAGTCTTTGTTTGTATGAGAATTGGGTTTTTAACATTTGAGAATTATACTTGACCCCGGTTTAAGAGCCGCTGAGTGAGCAGGATGTGAGGGTGTGGCGCTCAGAAAGGAGGTCTGGGCTGAGGATGTTAATTTAGGGGTGCTGCTCAGGTGGGGGACCCCAGGGGAGGGTGTGGGGCAGGAAGAGAAGATGGACTGAGTGAGTGAGCCCTGAGGAACTCCCGCATTTGCAGGATGGTGGAGGTGGACTTACAAAGAAGATAGGAAGGGTGGCTGGAGAGGTAGACGGGAGACCAAGCGAGTTCTGCCTGGGTTCAAGAGGCTGAGCAAAACGAGAATGGAGGTGCCCGTTGGGTTATCCATGTGGAGGTCATTGCTGGACCTCCACCAAGAGCCTCTTTGAGGTGGGGGGCTGACAGCTCTGACAATGCTGAGGAGTGGGTAGAAGGTGGGGAGGGAGATGGAACATTCTGGTAGTGAGGGAGAGGGGAGTGGTATGGAGTCCAGGGAGGGGGTTTTTAAGAGATGGAATAATGGCCTTCCAACCTGGCTGTGAATACACCCGTCTTAGGGAGGTATGCGTAAAAATGGATTCCTGGGCTCTCCAGATCCACGAGGTGATTTTCTTCAAGGGGAAGGCCCAGGAATCTGTATTTCCAAAAAGCTTATACTTATTGCTGTTGTGCAACTACAAACTGGAGACATTTACAAGTTAATGTTAATTTTACGTGGTGGACAGTATTTTGCCAGCCAAGGTTGCAGCTTTGGGCCGAGTGGTGTGGCACAACTTCTGCCCATGTTACAAGTCACACACACTGGTGACACTGTGAGGCATCACTTGGCTGAAGCATGGGCCGTTTTTGCGTTTCTCTGCAGGCGTTTAGGGAAGTGTGCACAAGCAGGTAGCAGAGAAGATGGCTCAGGCAGTCATCGAAGCTCTTTCTTGTTGGTTGTGCTCAGTAGCTAGATTGGAAGGGAAAGCAGACTTGCTGGCCTTTCGGGTCTTGTTCTGGGTGGAGCTCTGGGGAGTGGAGAGACCTCGGGGGATACCAGTGGGAAGTGTGCACATTGATGGGCAAAGAGAAGAGCTTCTAATCTGTGCCCAGAAGACCTCTGAGTCCCGGCTCTGCCCTTTTAGACTTCACCCAAGTTGAACTCCTTAAGTTCTTTTTTTTTTTTTTTTTGCGGTACACGGGCCTCTCACCGTTGTGGCCTCTCCCGTTGCGGAGCACAGGCTCCGGACGCGCAGGTTCAGCGGCCATGGCTCACGGGCCCAGCCGCTCTGCGGCATGTGGGATCTTCCCGGACCGGGGCACGAACCCACGTCCCCTGCATTGGCAGGCGGACTCTCAACCACTGTGCCACCAGGGAAGCCCTCCTTAAGTTCTTTGAACCTCAGTTTTCACATCTGTAAAGTGGGGATGGTACCACCTCCCACACAGATTGTTTATAGCAGTTTTTCAAACATTTTTACTGCAACTCCTGGAAGAACAATTTTGCATTTTACATTATAATCAAGTACATATATGTCTATATGAACATAACAGATGCAGATTTTTCACCAAAAACAGTCTTGCTGCTTATGGTACAGACTGATGTTTCCTTTTCTCTTTAATTTTTAAAAATTAGTTAATTAATTTTTGGCTGTGTTGGGTCTTCGTTGCTGAATGCAGGCTTTCTCTAGTTGCGGCGAAGAGGGGCTACTCTTCGTTGTGGTGCGCAGGCTTCTCGTTGCGGTGGCTTCTCTTGTTGCGGAGCACGGACTCTAGGCACGCGGGCTTCAGTAGTTGTGGCTCGCGGGCTCTAGAGCGCAGGCTCAGTATTTGTGGCGCACGGGCTTAGTTGCTCTGTGGCATGTAGGATCTTCCCAGACCAGGGCTCAAACCCATGTCCCTTGCATTCTTAGCCACTGTGCCACCAGGGAAGCATGGATGTTTCCTTTTTAATGTTATTTTTAAAAATGCTGGTGGTAACCCACCGAAGTGATTTTATGACTTGGCTCTTGGGTTAAGGCCAGAGGGGTAGAAAATGCCGGTTTAGACCCTCAGCTTTAGGGGACTGAATGATATACTGTATGTCAAAGCACAGATTTACCTCATGAGTCATGAGCACTTGAATTGTTATTTTCAATTAATGGAGCTTTGAGGCAGGGTTGGGTTTCCGGAGTGGGAATTCACCTGCTCTTCCTTCGTCCCTGCTACCTAATTCTCTGCTCCCTCCACCAGCTCTTCCTCGTTAGCAGGCCCGGCACACCAGGCTGGCAGCAACCCAGAGCCCTCTTGGCTCTAGAAGAGGTTTTCCACAACATTAAAAGCTTTAGGACTTAAGTCCTGGTTAAATGCACTGCAGTTGCAATTTCAGGATAAGAAAACCTGTTTTCATAAGCTCTCAGATCAGTTGTCCTGCCTCTGAACTCTCCCTTGTTGACAGCCATGTTTGTGCTGTGGAAACAGGTGGGAAAACTGTGTAGCCCATGTATACGGTGTGGCTTTTAAAGGAAGCAAAATATAAGACGTGCAGCTGGCTGTGCATTTATAGGAGCAAGCGGTGAGACGTGTGTGGCTCTAGGAATCGGTCTTTCCATTTCATCTTGGGTCTGAGTCACAGCTCTCTTACCTACTTGCCAGTGACGTTGAGCAAGTTTCTGTTCTTTGTCTCGGCTTCCTTATCTATAGACTAGGTATAATGAAAGTACCTGCTTAATTCACTTGCCAAGAGAATGAACTAGATAGTCACATGAGCAGCTTAGCTGGCTCCTGGTCACGCAACAAACACTCTGTACTTGCAGCTCTTATCATTATCATGGCCGCATCCCTGGGCCCTCGATGTAGGGATTAAAGAATCCTCTCTTGGGTTCTGTGCCAGCCAAGCGCTTTCCTACTTCTCTCTCTTTCTTAAGCACATTTAGCTCCTCAGCTGTAGCTAGTCAGGGGTCCACATCCCAGGGCCAGGCTTCTGTCTTTCTGTCACTCTCACACACACACAGACACACGCACACACACACAGACACACACGCACACACACACACGCCATCCAGGCGGTGCTTGTTTTTATTTCAAAGTCTGCTGGGTGGTGGACATTTATTTGAACATTGGGAAATATCAGTGGCGAAATCGTCAAACTAGGTTTGAGGTTAGGCCTTATTAGCTCCTTGTGAAGAGGGTATTTAGCCGTAGTGCTCGGTGACAGATGCTTAAAATTTGCCCATTTAAGGGGCATAAATTACCTATATTTAAAAATTAGCATTTCTGCCCCCCACCCTCACTCATCAAAGCCATTCTAGGTACGTGTTGCATGCAAAGTTCTTTGCAGATTCTGTATAATAGTTCTTATTAAAAAAACTACACAATGTCAGGTGAGCAGAGGAGTGAGCAGTCAGTCAGCTGGAAGTGAGGAAGGGCAGATAAGCACTGCTCTTACATGGGAAAATGCCCGTGACACTGGATAGATGGCTGAGGATTTCAGGAAGCCTGTGGAAGAGGTGGGGGCAGTATTTGGTTGTATTCTAGGCATCTCTTTTTTTTCTGTCTTATTTTAGGTGTTTTCCCCCTAACTCTAAGTTTGAAATAGCCTTAGAGAAGAGCTGCAAGAAGAATATAAAAGATTTCCATCTGCCCTTCGGCCAGATTCCACAAATATTAACATTTTATCACATTTGTTTTATCATATTCTCCCTCTGCATATATAAAGTTTACAGACATGACTCTCCTTTGCCCCCATAAACACTTCAGTGTTTCCATTCTCTTACATAACCAGAGTACAATGATCAAAGTCAGGAATGTAGCACCTGGCTCGGGACTTAATCCAGAATCACATGTTGAATTTAATTGTCATATCTCTTTAGTCTCCTTTAATCTGGGCCAGTTTCTCAGTCTTTGTCTTTTGGGACCTTGACATTTTTGTTTGTTTGTTTTTGTTTGTTTGTTTTTTGCAGTATGCGGGCCTCTCACTGTTGTGGCCTCTCCCGTTGCGGAGCACAGGCTCCGGACGCGCTGGCTCAGCGGCCATGGCTCACAGGCCCAACCGCTCCGCGGCATGGGGGATCTTCCTGGACCGGGGCACGAACCCGTGTCCCCTGCATCGGCAGGCGGACTCTCAACCACTGCGCCACCAGGGAAGCCCGGGACCTTGACATTTTTGAAGAATGTCCCTCAATTTGGTTTTGGATGTTTCCCTTCAGTGCATTGTATCAGGAGACATAAGTTGATTTGACCCATTACTGGTGGTGTTATTGTTGGTCCCTTAGTTGAGGAGGTTTCTGTCAGGTGTCTCAACTGTAAAGTTATATTTTCTTGTGGTGGGGAAATACTTTGAGATTGTTAATTATTTCCATGACGGTAATCAAATGATGGTAAATTTTGTTTCTTTAAGTATTTCTATTGGACATGCCTATTATGGTAAGTTAGAAAAATACGCACAAGGACGAAGCCTTACTTTGATGCATTTTTTCTTCCAGTTATTTTCTGAGCATAATTTTGTGTATAGTTGTAATCATACCATGTACAGTTTGAATTCTATTTTTAAAAACTTAACATTAAAAAAATATCTTTTCATTGCACAATCTTTGAAAACATCGTGTGAATGCACGTTTTATTCTGTTGAGTGGTTTACTCTAAGTAATCACTCCCCCGCTGTTGAATATTTAGGTCGTTTACCATTTTTGACTCTTATGAGTAGGACCGAGCAAGTCATGTATGTGTCAGAATCTCTGCTAATTTCCTCGGGACACATTCCCAAAAGTGGAGTTACGGAGTCGAGGAGCATAAATACTTTTCAGATACTTGATTAATTGTGCCAAATAGCTTTCCAAAAGAAATGTACTGGTTTAGGCTTTTGCCAGCACTGTATGGCAGTTGGCTGCCATATTTTAAGAGATTCACTAATGGTGTTTCTCAGTTTTTTTAAGAAAACCATGATCCAAAAATCAAGATTTGCAATCAAGATTGTGAATTATGAAAGCATAGGTATTTATTTCCAAAAGTAAATTATAGTGTAATATGGCACGTTACCCTCTTCAGGCTCTGCCACCGTGCCCCCAGCCTTGGGGTCAGTCACATTGGGAACCAGGAACATGGCGGTGTCTAGGGCAGATCATTCAGGACAGTGAGGGGCTTGGGGGCACATGAGGAGTCGGGGAATTTCCCCTACAGAATCCTAAGAGGGAATGTGTTTGCTGTCTTCAGAGTGTGATAGGCTGGCAGAATGGCTTGGGAGGGGGAGGAACTTGACTTTCTAATGACTGGAGCCATCCAAAATGAAATGGTGGGACACGGATTTCTATGTATTAACATGTTTAGTTTCCACAGCCTTCCGGGCTCCTCTGTACTGCGCAGCCTCAGGAGATTTTGAGGCCTTGGCTCTGGAGGGCTACCTGGAGGCTGGAGATGGCATGTGAGAAACGTTGAGAGGCGTCTCGTATCTGGGAAACCAACCAGCCCAGCTCAAGCCTGTGAACTACAAGGAATGTCCTGGCCTTCTGGTCGCCTGCAGTGGTCCCCTTACTAGTAAAGGGCTGAGGTTGTGGGGAAACTGGAGAGTTACTAGCTAATTTTCCTTTCACTTGTGGGTAGCTGTCACCAGGTGACCAAGATACTGTTAGGAACAGGCATAGTGCAACTCGGGTAATTAGGAGGAACACAGTAAATCAGATCCTTGATAGTCTCGCTGTCTCCTTCCTTGTAACAGTTTATCTAAAGTATAATGCATGATTCAGTGATTTGAAATATCCCAACTGGAGCAGATGTTAGTATTTCTTTCTAGTTAAAGCTTTTGTTTCAGTAGGCATACAAGATCTATTTGCATGTGTGTCAGAAAACCCAGAATGATAGTGCCTTAAAGCGACTGTTTATTTCACTCACATAGAAGCTGGAAAGGGTTGTTCTAGGGCCAGTATATCCTTCTGTGGTATCAGGGTCCCAGGTACGTTCTATCTTGATAACTCCACATTTTTAGCAAGTCCTTCTACCTCATTGTCTCAAGGTGGCTGCTTGAGTTCCAGCCATCTTTCCAAATTCTAGCAAGCAGGAAGCAGGAAGAGGCTAAGAAGACTCATACTAGGTGTCTATGAGGGACAGTTCCTAAAAGTTGCCACATAACACTTCTGTTTACATGCCAGGGGCACTTGCTGCAAGGAAGACTGAGAGGTTTGACTTTTAATGTGGGTGGCCACATGCCCAGGGCAACTCAGCAGTTCCTTCATGAGGTGTAATTACCTCACCGTACTTCTCTGGTAGTGGTCATGAAGCTAGGTTTGCAGAATATCACAATTGGAAGGGACTTTGGAAATCACTTTCAACCCCTTCATTTTACAGAGAAAGGAGAGAGGAGACATGGCTTGTCCAAGGTCACATAGTCAGTAAGTATCAAAGCCAGCACAAAACTTGGGTCTCTGACTCTTTCTAACAAACCTCTAGCTCTCAAATACTCAGCCAGCTGGAGTTCTCTGACCTTGGGTTCAAGTCATCTGTTTTTAACCTTATTCCTGGATCCCTTTACCACTAGCTTCCTAAGAGTCTAGACTTAGATTCTGACATTTCAAAACTATTTTGAGCAAAATGTGGGCTACACTAAATTAAACCAGTTTCTTCACAGCTCCCAACATAAGAAGGGTATCTTTTTTCAGGTGACAGAGCAAAAAAGGTCAAGTCCCACCTCCACCCTTTTTCCGTAATGTTAACCTTCTGTCTTCAACTCTTTTTCCTTTAGCAAGTTGCTTTTACATAATAGAATACCTCTGGCTTCATGATCTGCGTTGAATAGTGAATCTATAACGACAGACAGCCTCCCGGGCTATAGAGAATGTGAGGGTGCTGGCATGCGCCCCAGAGATCTGGAGCTTTTTAAAGCTGAGGGTGTAATGTGGCAAGGACTGTTCTCCCTGTTATTTTCCAGAATTGTATGACTCTTTATGTCTAGGCTGGTGGTGATGGTGGGTGAGGTTAAGTGAAGAGAGGAGCTTGTGAGTGTGGTGTGTTAGAGGGACAGCGAGGCAGAAGGGAGCCCGGACCCCTGTACACACCTCTGATTAATGGCAGATCTGGGCTGACTGCCCCAGGGTCCCGAGAAGGGTGGTCGACAACAGGGTGCTCTAGGCTTGCGGGAAGCAGAGGGTTAGTGTAAATCCCTGCTGGGACTCTCCTTGCCAGGGGATTCTGGAAGATTTGGGCTTTTCCTGGCTGCTTTGATGGGCCTGGCTGGGGAAGGAGGTACTTCAGGGAAGGTGGTCCACTTGGGTTGCTGCGAGTCCAAGGAGCTTGTGGGGTGGAGGGAAGCAAACACCTCCGGCCAGGACCCGAGAGGCCCGAGCTCTAGTCCGAGCTCTGCAACTTGACCTACTGTGTGTGACCTTGGTAAGTAAGCTAACCTCCCTGAGCCTCAGTTTCCTCATCTGTAGGATGAGGCTAGTGCCCACTCATCAGGTTATTGTGAGGGGCAAATGGGCACAAAACCTGGAAGGACCGTCCTCCATGTGCTGTGTCCCCGATGGTTGCTGTGCTGACGGGTGATCACTCGAGGTTTTGACGCTGCATGTGTGTACGTGCACATTTCTTCCTGCCTGGAGGTGCTGTTTTGCCTGATTGCCGGCAGGGCCCTGGAGAGGAAAAGGTGGTGCCGTTTCTTCTGTTGCCCTTGCTCTGTGATTTGTCTCACTAATGGTACTAATACAGATAATTACCATGATTGTGTACTGTGTGCCAAGCATTATGTTAGGTTCTCTATGTACTTTTCTCCCCCTCCTTTAATCCTCAGCCAACCCCGCAACCCCGCAGATATCAGTATTATCTTCTCCACTTTATGGGCAGGGAAATGACACTCGTAACATCTGAGATCATTTAGCTATAAGTGATAGTGCCTGGCTTTGACCCCAGGTCTGTCTGACTCCAGAAGCAGTGCTCTTTCTGTGGTGTCTGAGGGGTGTGGGGAAACCACAAAGGGAGGAGAGAAGTGTGAGCCTCCAGGCTGGAGCACCATTTGTCTGGTGGGCCCTGAACAGGGCAGACACCTGTTAGGAGAGCACTGCAGGGAGTCTGGAAGGTGAGGGGGAGAAGTCAGTGTCCTCGACCTCATTGCCTGCAGCCGTGGTGGAGGGTGGAGGTGAGGACTTCGTGCCAGGCACCCTGAGCGGGCTCTGCAGAGCGCCTTGCACTCTGATGGGGGAAGGGGCTCAGGGTGGAGGGGGCTGCTTCTCTGATGGAGGGGCCCAGTGTTCTGAGGCGGGTGAGGGGTTGGAGGCTGGGGCGACCGGTACTTTGATGGCGGGGTGGGGGGGCGGGCACTGACTCTGATGCAAGCAGGACCTGGCTTTGGGGGCCTGTATTCCCTAGCAGTAGCGGAAGGGAGCCGTTCTTCCTGGCAGTGTTCTGCCCTGCACCCAGGCAAAGGTTTTATGGATCTCAGCCCAGCCCATGGGGTAGCTCAGCCCTGATGTAAGTACTGTTAAGGCTGGGGCAGAAAGAAAACAATTATTGGGGGAAAGAAGGAGTTTGCAGAGGGCACAAAGGGGATATTTTTTCTCTCCTCTACCTCCAAAGGGAAAGACTTAGAATGTAAAGAGCCTGCGGAACCCAGGAACAGTTCCATGGCTGGCTCCGAAGGTGGCTGGCTTCCTTCTCAAACGTTGCCCCATCCCCCCTGAGGGCTTGACAAAGCAGAGAGTTTGTGTATCATTAACGTTGTTATAGTTGCCTTAGTTATTGTTGTTAGCAAGGTTTGTGGCTTGTGCCTTATGAAGTCTGCAGGAAGGCTCTTGGCAAGGAGACCCAAGGCTTACTGGAGCTGTATCTTAAGGAAAGGAAGGAGCGTGCACACTGGAAAGGTTAAAATCGACTGAAGTGGAGGAGAAAGGAGAATGTTAAGTGGCCGGAAGAGAGTCCCCTTGGGGTTAGGGGAGGGAGGAAAGGGCCTCGCTCCCTTTGCCCCTGTGGTTGCTTGCTAAGGTGAGGGTCTGTCTAAGGCCAGACACAAGGGCCTTTCCCCCTCCTCTCTCAGGGATCTTAAACTGAGCATCTTAGCTCTTTGCACACCAAAGTCCCCTGGTTCCCCCTAGTTCCCCCTGGATCTACCTATCCTATTTTCCTCTTGTTCCCAAATTTTAAAATCCTCTCCCTGCAAATCCTGCCTCTCCAGTGCCCACAAACGTCCACGCAGCTCCCTGTCTTAGGTGGAGACAGCCCATCCTTCTCCCGACCCTGCGGCCGCCTGTGCTTCCCACTGCGTGGGGTGTGCTTCTCTCTGCAGCCTGGCTTCCGGCCGCCCTCCCATCACCAGAATGCTCTCGGAACATCCCTGGGGACTTGGCCCTGACCTACGCCTGCACATCACACCTGATTTCCTGTGTGTCTCCTCCCTGGTCTGTGTTGACCAGGTACCAGGTCTGTGGTACCTCCTACCTTCTTCCCACCTTTCTCCTGGTCCTTCCTCCTCCTCCTCAGCTGAGGGTTTTCCTGACTTCTCCCCCTGGACCCCGACCCCTGAGACTTCACTGACCTCACTCTCCAGCCTGGAGGACACCTGCATTGGGGCGTCTTGTCCACATGTCTGCACCCAAGCTTATTATCACCTTCCTCAACATAAGACAGAAGCCTCTTCTGCTGCTGCTGCTTCCCAGTTCTTCCAGTTTTGGTTCTTGTTCCATTTCTGAGCACAGAATCCTTGGGTCATCTTAGCCTCTACTCTCTCTCTTCCTCGCTTACATATGAATAATCATTGAGTTCTGTTGTTTTTCCCTTGAGGCTCTTGGATTGACCCATTTCGCTCCACTTGGGCAGCCACCCAGCAGGTCCCTTCACTCCAGCCTTCTGACGACTGTCCAGTCTGAGACGGGGCCAGAAGGGGCTCTTGAGCCAGGCTTTGAAGACCCCACCCTCCACCCCAGCCTGGCCCCATCTGCCTTCTCCCACCCCTCTCCAGCCCAGACCCTCTCTGACTGCCCTAGGTCTGTCTGGTTTCCGTGGTCCCTCTGGGTCTCCTGAGAGCTGTCATGGACTTACCTTGTAACATGCTCCCAGCAGGGTACCTCTGCAAAGCTCAAGAGCGTGGCAGCCAGTGTGTCTGTCATGTTTATTATGCTGGACAAACAGGGCTTTCAAGGGGCCAGGTGCTCCTAGTCTAGGGGGTGGAATAGGGATGGGACGAGATGAAGAGGAGATGGACCCTCCACAAAGGGTTCTTGACCAGGCCGGCCGCAGACCGTGAGTTTAAGCCCCAGCATCATTGTACTTCTGGCGGAGCTGAAGCTCTCTGCTGTGTGAGGGCGAACACTGGCTCAGAGGCTTTGGTGGCTGGCTGAAAAGTGGTTTGTTTACTCTGAGAGCGGCTGTTGGTTAGAGGACCTGAGGGACTCGCCGGGCTTTCTAGGAAGGAAGCTGTGGATAAGCCTTGAAACTTGGTGCTCTTGTGGTTTTTGCTGTAGACACTTTGCTGTCGCTTGGCCCAGCTGCACCCTGCTGTGCTACCCAGGCAGGTGGGCACTGGGCCTGCCCTCCCTTCCCCTTTCCTGCTCCCCTGTCCAGAAGTGCAGGTGCCGGCCAGCCTCAGGAGAGCTGGTCTTCGGGTCAGAGTCCTGAGGCACTGGGCAAGGGTAATTGTTTTTCTGACTGGCCAGGTTATTTGAGGATTTAAAACAGCAGTGTCCAACAGATTCTTTTAGTTTTTTCCTTTAACCATGTGCACTGTGCTATGGACCTTTTAGTCTGAAGTGCGTTAGCTCCCTGGGAGCAATGGAATAACGTGATAATAAGGTGGGATGAACTTTTTGGTGAGCTCTCAAGGTCGCTGCATGAGGGCAGGGGGTCCTCAGGCATCATGCACTGCCCTGCTGAGGCAGAATAAGGGAGAAATCATTCTTGGACAGCTCCTCCTGATGGTTTTACCCTGGGGAGAAGGGTAAAGTTGCATCCAATGGCAGATTATATTTAGAAACACTAAAATATGGCCACATTTCCATCTCCTACTCTGCTGAGGTGGAAATTTGTATTATATATTACGGTAACTGATCCTATTAGAGTGCTTTATGATTTATAAAGCATTTTCGATAAGTTACCCCATTTCATCCTCACAGCTGTCCCACGAGGGAGGTATCATTTTCTCCACATCAGATGCGAAGCACTAAGCGTCTAAAAGATTGAGTGATGTTGCCCGGGCATCTTAGCTATTGAGTGGTAGAGCTCAGACTCAATGTGAGACTTCTGACTACAAAGAGGCAGTGGCATGAGAGGGCCTGGGGTCAAATAGAGAGACTGGGGTTCAGATGCTGGACCTGCTTCTTATGAGCTGTGTGACTTTCGTCAGATTATTTAACTGATCTATAAGATCAAGCATATAGGATAATCTGTAGTTGCCTCTTCTTATTGACCACGTTCCTCTGTCCTCTGTCCTTGTTCCATTCTGGGCTGGTTGCTCCGTGGGGTTAGGACATTTGTTCTGGGACTTCTCTTCACCATCAACATGGTACTTCTTGCCTCTCTCCTCTGTTCGATCCCTTGTTTCCTAGGTTCCATGTCTTTCTCATTTTTTATTTATTTCTTGTTTTGGTAGAGCATGAGTTCCAGTTGCTTCCTGAGAATGGGAAATTTGGTGGTAAATTTTTCACATCTGAGACCTTAAGTCTGTCTGAGTCAATCTCTACTCACAATTGACAGGTAGTTTGGCTGGTTATAGAATTCCAGTTGGAAATCATGTTACTTGGGGAATTGTGGAGGCAATGCTTCATTGTCTTTTGGTATGCTGATGAAATGTCCTATGCCAGTTCTGACCCCTGATCTTTTGTGTGTGGTGGTTTTCTTGTTTTGTTTTGTTTTGTTTCCCTTTGGAACTTTCAGCATCTCCTCTTTGTCAGCAGTGTTCTGAAATTTTTCAATGATGTACTTGGTGAGAGTCTTTTTTTTTATTGGTGATGTTGGGCCCTCTCACCTGGAAACTCAACATCCTTCAGTTCTGGGATATTTTCTTGAATTATTTCCTGGATAATTTCTTTTCCTCTGTTTTCTTCTTTTTCTTTAGTTCCTTTAATTTGGCTCTTGCACTTAGTGAATACCTATTATTTGTCTTATCTTGTTCTTCTGCTTTTTGTTTCTTGATCTTTTTGTTTTATTTCATAGGAGTTTTTTCAGTTCTACCTTCAGCCCTATTGAAATTTTTTGTTTCTGCACGGATTTTACTTTCTGAGAGGTTTTCATTGTTCTCTTTGACTATTCCTTTTCCATAGCATTCTATTCTTGTCTTATGGATGCACCATTTTATTTCTCTGAGGATAATAATTTTAGTTGTTTTCTTCTGTTCTTTTTAAGTTTCATCTTTCCATTGTTTTGTTCTCATCTCTGTCTTTGTGTTGAGGGCTTCCCTCAGACGTCTGGTGAATCTTGGTTATCTGTGTGTAATGAAGATCAAGACATAGGCTGTGGGTTGCAGACTCTTGAGTGTGGGGAGGGGGTGGAGGGTACTTGTTTACTGGGAGGGCCTCACAGTGGGTATTTGAATGGGAAGTCAGCTGTTTCATTGGAAGAGTCTCCAAATCACTATCTTTTGGTTGTTTTTCTTATGCTCCTCAGGTAACCTAGAGAAAAATTCTCTGACCTACTTGGGGGGATCAGATTGGCAACATTCTGGAGAAGGGAAGGGAGATGCTGGGGGGTAGGGGCTTAGGGGAGATGGGTGATCTCTAGGTTCAATTTGTCCATACTTCCTCCCACCTTTGCCTGGTGTCTCCTGGCAGAGCTTTTCTTATTCAGTCTTTGTAGATGGTAACCCCTGTGTTTTCTGCCGGCTAGGCAGGGGGCTGTGTGGGTTGGGTGAGGGGATCTGCTGTGAGACAGCTCTTTGTCCAAACATTTAACAACCTCCCCTTCCCTGCCCCTGCTTTTCAGCCCACCTCTCTTCATGCCTGCGGAGGTGCCTGGTACTTCTAGGGCCCAAGGTTTTTCAGGGTTCTCTCTGGGAGAATTGGCTTGTTTCTTGTTGGCTGATCTCCTGAGATCATTGGCTAAGTGGGGAGAGTGGAAAACCCCTCACGCATCCATTCCCACCCTAAACGGGATCACATTAAGAGGTGATCATACTTCCCTGTGGACTTGGGGCTTTGGTGCTGCTAGGTGGGATGGAGTTTTCACATTGCTCCAGTGTGTGGTGTTTGGGTGCAGTGTAGGGTACAGACATTGACCTCCCAGGGAGGTCGTGATTGAAAGGATGGCAAGAATGTCCATGCAGCGTGCTTATGTACCTGTGCAGTCCATACGGCTTCATAAAAAAGATGAAGGGTGAGCTGGTGACTGGAAGTGGTCTGGAAGAGTCCCTGTGGGAGGGGGGGCGATTTGGAGAGGGGATGAGGCGAAAGGCAAGTGTAGAGTTGAGAGAACGAGGGGTGAGCCTTATCCCTCCCAAGGCAACTGTGCCTAGAGGCAGCACCTCTGGGGCACCCCTTCTTGCTCAGCCCCAGCCGGGACCTGAGACTCATGGTCCTTGGCTCCTTGATCCCCAGGTGGTCCTGCCGACGTGGCTGTCCTCTACAAAGTTCGCCTCACTCGTCGAGAGAATCTCTGACCCCAAGGACTTGAAAAAACTTCTCAGGACCCGGAATAACGTGCTGGTGCTTTACTCCAAATCTGGTGAGTGCCCCTCCTGGCCTTGGGGCCATCGTCAGGGATGCCGCGGGATGGAAAGGAAGGAACGGGGACAGAAGTGGGAGGCAGAGACCCTGGGACTAAAAACCTCTCAGGGAAGGTCCGTCAGAAGATGCAGGGGTGTCAGTTCTGCTGCTTTTGGATCCCTAAGAGGGCGTTTCAGTTCCCTTTTACCAGTGTTTCTTAGGAAAAGCCTTCTGGAGTCCCTTAGTACCTCAGGAGGGAGAGGACGTGTGTGTGAAGGAGGACAGAGGACAGTGACCACCCGGCATGGACACTCTGGCTCTCTGGACAGCACAGCCAGGCCTGCCAGGGCGTGCTTCGCCAGAGCTGTTGATTAATCGACTGGGCCAACCTGTCGCCAGCTGAATTGGTCCCAGGCTTGGGGGAACGCACCCAGGCTGGCAGCCCTGGCCCTGCCTGGCCCCAGTCTGTCCCGCTCTGGGGTCAGAACAAGAGACTGAGTTTGGAGTGGGCTCCACGCTCAGGACAGGGTGGCTTCAGCGGGGGTAGGACTAGTGGTTTGCCTCTTCTGACCTTGAAGCTGGCGAGGGCATCACGGATGGAGAGAGGTTTGCTCAGCTCTTGGCCGCGACTTTGAATGTCTGACTGCTGATGCTGTTCCAGCAGAGTTAAGTGTTTTCGCTGCTCCCAAGGATGCCAAGTGTTCTGTGCCCCGAAGGAGCAGCAGCCAGTGGCGGGGCTGGTTCCGGGCGCAGCTCTCCCTGGCAGCTCATCCTCGACTCCCATTGGCGTGGGGGACTGATGGATGTTTTGGATGTGTGTCCCTCCTGAAGCCTGCATCCTCCAAGCACCCGGGCACGTGCTTGCCCTTCCCAGGGCCTGGCACACACTCCCTGGGGTTGTTGTTGGGAGCCCAGCGTGGGACTAGCATTCCTTTCCTGTCGAGAATAGGGGGAAACTGAGGCAGGGGGAAAGCAGAGTTGCTCCTGAGGCCTGGGGTCTAGGGCCCTGGACCAGCGTGGCTCAGCCCCCTTGGCTGCTTCCAGAGCTGGGGGGTCGTCAGTGCCCTCCAGGGACTCGCTCAGGTCCTTCCCTGGGTGGGTCCTCTCACATAAGCTCATCTTCTTAGAAGGACTCTGACAGGAACTTGTGTGACACACTCTCATTTGCTGCTTTGCTGTGAGGTTGCGGGTAATGTCCAGTTGAGGGAGGAATTAGAGTTCAGGGAGAACAGCTGCCTGGTCTGAGGTCTACCAGCCAGTGGGCGGTAGAGCTGGTCCCGCTGCTGCCTCCGCCTCGCTTCCTCTGCTGGAGGGCGCGGAGAGATGTTCTGAGTCTGCAGCGACAGGAGGCTCGCCACCAGGAAAGGATTCGGAAAGGAGAGAGTGGGAAGTCGAGATGTCCAGACCAGGGCTTGCAGGGGCCGGAGGCAGGGCTGGGAGCACTCTTGTTTTCTCTCGGTCCGTCGCCCAGTCTCTGTCTCTGCCTCTTGGTAGTGGAACTCTCAGTGCTGCCCGTGTGCCTGGCTCCTCCCTGCTTTGGACCGCTGGTCGCGGGCCGGGTGATTTTGCCTCCTTGCCTCTTGCCCAGCCCTGCTCCTGAGACTTGGGGACCTCCCGGGGCTTTGGGAGCAGCGCCGGGAACTGGCTTCTCTCCCCCCGCCACCCCTTCCAGCCAGTGCCTCCCCTTCCACGGCTGAAAGGCAGGGTTGGGAGGGCCTTCACATGGCTCTACATTCCCTCCCCTGCCTCCCAGAGCCCAGCTGGAAGGGTGGGGGGTGGCCTTTCCCAACTGGGCCGCGTCCCCTCCTCCTGTGGGCCTGGGGGGTTCCTGGGAGGACCTCCTGCAGGTGGCTCCGTGCACAGCTCTTGCGGGATGCTTTCCGTTCGCTGCGTGAAAGGCTCAGCGTGCTTTGTGTTCACAAACAGCTTCCGTTAGCCACACTAGAAGAGGAGATCTGAGGAGGTAGCTAGTTCGCATATCATTTCTGCTTGGCTGTGGAGTGTGTCCTGTGGTTTCTGCTGGGGGAAGGCGGCAGGCAGCCTGCGCTCTCCTTAGTGTCTGCGTGGAGGCCCTTGCCAGGGAGCTCACAGGGGTGACGGGGCAAGGTGACAGCCTGGCCGCAGCCACCCAGCAGTGGACCGCTGCAGGCTGGCAGCGTGGAAATCCCGGCCACAGAGGCTCCGTTTCTAAGCACCCGCCCTCCTAGTTTCCAGGGGCTTTGCCCAAAGCCTCTTCCTTTCTCATGTTCATCCGCCCGGCCCCGGGGCGTAGTCCACGGTCCTGCGGTTGTCCCCCAAGGTACTGCCAGTGCTGGGAAACAGGGCCGTGAAAGTGACTTGTGTACATTTAGTATCAGTCCATCAGAGACTAGTGTCACACGTAAACCTCATTAAATCACCACGTTGTACCGAGTCCCTAGGTGAGTGTGTGACGCACAAGTGAAGGAAGGGTCTGGTCCCTCCCTTGTCAGCTCCCAGGTTGGGCACCAGGGCAGACCAGTGTGGAATCAGCAGACTCGGTCCCCGCTTAGTCATAGAATTGTAATTGTTCGGTTATAGAATTTTCAAAATGTGTCCCAGAATAGTAATGAGTCAGAGAGTCTACTGGAAGTTGAGGATCCGGCCGAGAGATTCTGGGAAGAGTGAGGCGTGAGGTGTGGCTTGAAGGCGGGTTAGGGTTAGGGTTCTGCGTCTGTGAGGATGGCGGGAGCTGGGCTGTTCTTAGAGAACCGTTGCCGCAGGGACGACGTTCTAACTGGTGCTCAGGACCTCACCTCTAGGACTGGTCTCCGTCCTTCCCTGCCCCTGAGGGAAGATGGCAGGGGAGGCCATGGTGCACTTGGGTACAGATGTTTACTTTTTTGTTTTTTCACAGAGGCTGCAGCTGAAAGTCATCTCAGGTTATTGTCTACTGTGGCCCAGGCAGTGAAAGGACAAGGCACCATCTGCTGGGTGGACTGTGGGTATGTCCTGGGGATGTGGGGTATGGTGGCTGGAGGGCCGGGCGTGGGCTCTGGTGGGTGGGGTGGGAATTGTTCCTGACTGATACTCTGGGAGAGGGGATGTGATGGAGCGATGGCTGCAGAAGGACCCCCCCCCCGCCCCGGCCCAGCAATGCTGCAGGACGCTGTGGGCTGGAGGAGGGGCAGGTGTGGCTCCCGCTCCTGTCTTTCCGGCCCCGCCCCTCTTCTTCCCTCATCCGTAGTGCTTTTACTTTTTACTCTGTTGTCCTGTGTCACTTGATTTTGCCTCCTCAGTGGGTGGCAGAGGGGGCCTTGGTGCCCAAAGAGGCAAGATGATTTCCAGGGCCACTCGGGGGGCTTGCTTATTGGGTGGGGGGGGTCTGTAGCCCGGGCCCTTAATAGAGGACTCCAGTGCCCACGGTACAAAAGCGGTGGAGCCAGCTGACGACCTGTCTGTTGCCTTGGCTCCAAGGTGGCTCCATTAGATGTGTCAGTCCTGGACAGGTGGCTCAGTCCTTCCGGCTCTCTCCTCTGGCCTGCGTCCCTGCCCCCACGCGTCCTGATGATGATGCTGTGAGCTACTTCTCCTCCTGCCTCGCCTGCCCCTCCCGGAGACTTCCTTGTCGGTGTTGCGGTGGCAGAAGCAAGCGCCGGCCCGTGGGAGGGAGAGCTGCTTCTGAGTGTGGCGAAGGGGGCTCTTGCTCGAATTCCTCTGATGCTTTTGAGTTTGGGAGTTTTGAGTCCACGGTGTGCTCAGCTTCCCTTTCCTTTCAGTCATTAGGAGTAATTGCCACATCTCCCTGTGTTCAGTGCTTTTGCTGCTGGGATTTCTATACACACACCTTTTGTCACATAATTAGCTCCCAGTTGGGCGTAGATCGGCAAAAACAGAGCAAAGACACATAGACAGTGAAACATACGGAAAAGGTCGGGAAGAATAGGTTTATTCTTTGCACGTTTGTTGAGCACTGGCTGCACGCAAGGCACTGCGCTGCACTTGGTGGATGCCAGCATTTACATGTCCTTTTGACAAGGACAGGAGGTGTTTCCAGAGCCGCTGAGTGCAGCCACTCCTCACCTGGACTTGGAGTTTATCGGGAGTGTGGGCTTGGGAAGAGGAGAGGAGAGGAGCATAGGCGGTATTTCAGTCTTTTTAGTACGGGGACGAGGTGGGCTCTTCTGGGAAGAGAGGCAGTTCTTTTCCTGCATGGCCCATAAAGATCTCTGTAACCTTTACTGTCTCTGTCTTTGCCCGAGTCACAAGCCCTGCCGCTACCCTGTGGGGTTCAGTGAGCTTTTATGGGCTGCACTCCAGTGCAACCTTCTTCCGCTTTATTCTGAGTTCTAAGTGGCTATTTTGCAAATGAACTTCTGGGACACAACAGTTTTATAAGCTGATAGCCTCAAGCTGGTCCTGCCCATCGTTGGAGAGAATTGAAGGAGATTCATATTTTGACAAAGCACTGAATGAGACCGGGAGAAGTCTTAGCCAGTCGGTGTTTGCTGTAGGGTGTGTGAGAGTGTGTGTGTGTGTGTGTGTGTGTGTGTGTGCGCGCGCATGTACACACACACGTGCCTGTCTGGCCTCACGCCTCCCAGTTGATTCAAACACCAGCGAAATGGAACAGACGGCTCACTAGACAGTTGGCAAGATTGTAGCTGTTGGTTACTTCTAGTTCATAGTTGGGCTGGAAGTGTTCTTATCTTCCAGGTGTGTCTCTGTCTCCCATATTTTACCAGGCGTGATCTGTGTGACTGGCAAAGTACTAAAGCCTATTAGAGGAGACAGGGTGCTTTGGAATCTCCATGCCCAAAGATGACATCAGTCCTGCCAAGCTGACAGAGCCTCATCACAGGGAGTTCTCATCAGGCTTGTAGGTGGCAGAAGTGGGCAGAAGAGCTTCGTTTAGCTGCGCCATCCATCTGGGTCCATTCAGCAGACATTCCCGAGCACTTACTCTCTGCTTTGAGGGACACACATGGCTAACAGTGTCCTCGAGGAGCGCAGTGTACAAGGAGGAGAGGAAGCAGACACCTAGCCAGGTGATTAGTCACTTCGTTCTGCCTGGAAAGGCTGAGGAAGACTTCACAGAGGAGGTCGAATTCAAATTTGGGGCAAAGACCTCAGAATAGCAGGTCTTTAAAGTGCCCTGGCTTTCCCTGCAGGCAGCTCCCTGTGGTGTGGGCCCCTCGGGTCATCTGGCCCTGGACAGGCAGGACTTTACGGGGCTAGGGTTAGTGTGTGAACACAGACCAAGAATAGAATTCAGGACTCATTTGGAGACATGCTGTCTGGAATCAATGAAAGTGCAAATGGGAGAAATAATCCTGTGACTTTTGATGTTCTAAAATGAAAATCTGGGGGGGCCCCTTAGAGCTTAAAAGAGGTAACCTTAAGACAAAAGGATTGACTGTTCGCATAATTGCTACTCAAGTTATGCCTCTAAGAGGAAGTATAAACTGCGATATTAAATAGCTTTTAAAAGTTTAGATGGGTAGGTGGAATATGGGGCTATAATGGATGATGTTGGCAGCAGGAATACCTGGGTTCGAGTTTGAAGTCAGAGGCAGGATACAGCTAAATCTTCCCAGAACGGCCAAAGGGATAGAACTCGGAGCTCTGGTCCGTGCAGGCCACCCTGGGTGGCAGTTCACGGATCACCGTTACACAAAGAGATCCCCAAGGACACGAGCTGGTTCTGCCCGTCTGCTCAGCCACTCCTGCTCTGAGACTTCTGAATGTGCCCCGTTAATTAAGGGAACCCACCGTGTGCACTCCGGACCCTGTGATGACAGCCCTCAGCTGTTGTCCTAAACGCACTCAGTCTGTGTTTATGAGTCTGAATGAGACGCCCTGGGATGGGCAGAAGCGCTCCGGTGGGTGCTCTCTGCGGGAGAGTGAGCAGGGGAACAGCAGGTGGGCAGCCAGAGCACAGCTGCCCTCGAGTAGGCCCTGCTGTGTGTGGTTCCCCACCTCTGCTTCCTGCCCTGCCAGTGAAGGGTCGGAGGTGGGAATGGGGATGCCAGGGCTTGGGGTGGGTGATGGCCCCTCTGCTTTCCCCCCTTAAAAGGCAGGTGAGGGGGACAGAGGGCATCCTAGGGGGAGAGAAGACAGTGCTCCGGGGTGAGGCTGTAGAGGTGTGTGCAGTAAACACAGGCCCCGGTTGAGGGGTCAGCTCCACTACTTACTAGCCCCATGACCCTGGACAGGTCGGTTACCCTGAGTCTGTTTCCTCATCTGTGAAATGGAACAATAATACATATTGTGCCTTCTTACCGGGTCTGTGTTGAAGATCTTTGTAGAATAGAATTTAATGTGAGATCCCATTCTACTCTTGTTGTCTTTCATCTGGGCCAGACTGTCAGGACATTCCAAGAAGCTGGAGGGAGGGAAATGCTGTGTTTGTCTTCAGGAGCTTTTCCTTGGGTGAGGACCCCTTGGTCATTGTGAGGATGGTCCTGAAGAAGCTTTTGGGTGTGAGAGTCAGCCCAGTGGACAGGGTGTTTTGCTTTGGCCCTTAAGAGCTATGCAGTGCTGTGGAACTTGCAGGACTGCAGGTCAGGAGGCCTGGCTCTGAGTCCAGGCTCTGACAGCAAATAGATGTGGGACCTTTGGCAAGTCACTGCCCCTCTCTGGGCTTCAGTTTGCTCTTGTGTGAAATATGGAGTTGAATCTTCCAAGTTGCTCCCATCCCTGCATAGCCTGGTTCAGAGCATTCCAGAAGCTGCCAGGCTCATACGTGTGTACACATACGTGCTCGTGTGTATGCATGTGTATACAGACCCATGTATTCATGGAAATGTGTGGGAGGCTGTGTCTTCCAGTCTTCGTGTCTCTCCCCACCCTGGGTGTCTGCCTCGTACGTCTCTCCGGTCCCTCCCTCCCAGCATCTCTCCTCTCTCCCGCTTTGTTCCCTCTCCCCTGATAGTTTCTGTTGCTCCTTCCCTGCTCGGGTCCCTGCCTCCCCCATTCTTTTGGTCTTTTTCCTCCTCTCTTCTGTGTGTGGATATTTCTTCTCTTTTTCTTGCTTTTCTGGTGCTTTCCTCCCTGCTCCTGCCTGCGTGCCGGCTGGCACACGTACCCCTCTCCGCTGGGCCCCGGGCCCCCGTAACCTGCGGCTCTGAAGTGTCCGTAGGGTTTCTGGCTTCTGTCCAGGGATTTGTCAGCTCTCCCTTCCCCTCACTCCACCTCCTGGCTCACATCTCAGCAGCCACGCTCGGGTTGGCTGGTGGTAGTTGTCCAGCTCTTAAGTGGGTTGAGTGTGAGGGAGTTGGTATTCCCCACGTGCCCTGCAGCCTGGCATCGGGGCTCGGCCTTGGCACGGAGGGCTGCTTTCTGGACGGCGGAGCCGGAGCCAGCAGGCGGGAGCCATGCCCGGGGTGCTAATTCCTGGGGCTGGTTCTCACGGGGCTGAGGCTGCCCGATGGGGCGCCTGCTGCCTTCTTTTCCTGAGGGTTTAAGGTCATTACCTTACCACCTGCTCTCATTCTCCCATCTGCTTTCTTTCCCCTGGAGCAGTGCTGGCTTCCCAGATCCAAGACGTGGGGCCTGCCAGGGCAGGCATAACATATTTTGAAGCCCATGTTTTCTTCCAAAAATGATTTGAACTTAGCATTTGCTCCTTTACATGTGAGCGTGTTGAAATTACCATGGGATAAAGCAGGCTTCCAGAAGAGATGCCGTGTTTTGTGTCGTGGCTTCAGACACCTTGTGGCACACTGCTGTGCCCTCGTGGGGGTGACGTGTCCCCCCTAGGACTGCTGGGCCGCGGAGGCAGGTGGAGGATGAGAAGGCACGCTCTTTCTCGTATTCCCATCACTCTCATGAACTCTGCTACATGATTCGTGTGCCTTCGTGAGGTTGGCACCAAGGAGGACAGCCAGACTCCTGTTGTGGGAGTCCCTTCGTCATCAGGGCTAGCGACCAGCCACCCAGGTCCGGGCAAGTTGAAGGCCCAGCTGTTCTAGGCTGTTCTGTCTCCTGCCTTTGCCCTCCGGCTACCTCCTTCCACATTGTCCTCTGCATGGGGCACCTTGCAGGCATGCTGACGGTGTTGTTTTGCTCACTCGCTCCTTATCTTGCATTTTTTTCACGTCTCTGAAGTGGGGGCACGTCCCACCTCTCCTCTGCTACCCACCCTCTGGGGTCACAGGTCCATCCACTCAGAATCCCGTGTTAGACCCGAGCAGATGGAAGAAAGGGATTTACCCCTTCTTTGCTGGGGAAAGGAAGGCTGAGTTGGCCAAGGCACACAGTGTCCAAGACAGGCTGGGGGCCTTGCCTCTGGTCCTCAGTGTAGTCCGCTTTCTACCCGCTGCCGGAGGCGGCCCAGTCTCCACCCTCTGTCCTGGCTTCTGGCTCCCGGTCCATCCGTCAGGATACAGGCAGCCTGCCTTGATGCTTCAGTAATACTTGACCCTGTAGGGGAATAGAGAGCTCCATCCAGCTCATGGACAACTCCCGCATTCTGCAGCTCGGGAAGCCAAGGGCCCTGCCAGAGGCCACAGGCTGGCTAGCGGCAGAGCCAGATCTAGAAGCCATCAGTCACTCCAACTGACAGTGACTCCGGGGAGGGTTTGATACTTAGGCTGCGACTTCTCAAAGTCGAGTACCTCCCCTTCCCGAGCCTCCAGCACCTTATTTCTTCTCTTTCTTCCTACTCTTACCCCCCACCTTTCATCCCTGGGTCTGACTCCCAGGAGTGTGAGTTGCCAGTCTCTTGAATGATCGCCACTGCACGTGTCCATCTAGTAAACACAGCACCACGTACCTGCAGCCACTCTGCCCTGCTGGCCAGCAACCCACATCAAAGTCAGACGAAAACGCCCATGTGTATGTGTCTATCTGGGTCAGGGGTGGGGAGGGAAGTGTGAAAAGGCCTCGGTGACCTTTCACATTCTCTGTAGAGGAGAGCCCAGGGAGGTGGGGGAGGAGGGGATGTAGCAGGTCATGGGTGAGTAAATGGGCAGAGGGTGTTGAGGCTCCAGCCTCCCCAGCAGAAAAGGCTGGTTCCTGCAGGACAGTTGGGGGTGGCAGATGAGGACCTCTGCATGGCCAGTCCACTCTCTGTGGTTGTCCCCTCCCTCTCCATCCCCGGCAGAACAGCTCATTTTCCTGCTCACTGCCTTTGTCTTTTCCCCCCAGAGCCTCAGTCACTGGCTAGAGAAGGGCGGCAGCACAATTAATTGTGCATAATCTATCAACCCAGATCCTTTTAAGTCCCTGAGCTTGGGTAATTTCTCCCCTTCCTGAACTCTTATGACTTTTATTGTCCTGTGCAATTAGTGCGCACACACACGCGTGCGCGCACACACACACACACACACACACACTCTGAGAGACAGAATCGTAGGAGGGAGGGGAGCCAATCTGAGAGCGCACTGTCAGGAATTTTCACCTGGCAGGATTCCTGGAGCTCAGTAGGCAGAGCCCAGAGAGCCAGCAGTGAGTGCCTCATCCCAGCGCAACAGCCGGCATCATTCACTCGCTCACTCAGGCTATTTATAGAGCGCCTGCTATGTGCCAGCAGCTGTTGGAACCCTGGGGAACCAGCTATGAACAAAATAAAGCCCTCGGCTTGGTGGCGCAAACCTTTCTGATGGGGGCTGACAGTGGACATGCTGGTCAGGTGTGGAGACAGCGGGAAAGGGCATGTGACAGTGCTGGATGAGGGGGGCTGAGGCTCTGGGGTCTGTGCCAGAGATTCTCGGAGAGGACGGGAGGCTGGCTCCCCACCTACCCGTCTGAGAATGTGTGCGTGTGCATGTGCGTGTGCGTGTGTGTGTGTAGGGGGCAGGGAAGAGGAGAGAATCATCGGGGAGTGTCCTATAACTTAAGGAGGGGAGAGGGTTGCACAGAGTCTGCCACAAGGAATCGTGTGGCAGTGGCAGAGCTGTGGTCACTGGACAGCTGTGGGGGCCATAGGCTGCGGGCTGGGCTGGATGTGCTCTCGGGGAACCTCCGTGCCCCTCCAGCTTTACCCAGTGTCTTTGGAAGGTTGCTCCTAAGCCTGGCCTGGGCTCACCGGGAGAGTGACACTTTTCCATGGAGTGGGTTCCCACACAGCCGGCAGGGATTGGGGTTGCAATGATGGACCCCATCGCTTCTCTCTCTGCTTTGTAAAGTCATAGGCAGAGGCTGCCAGCCAGGCTCAACGGAGGAGAGAGCTGACATGGGGCTGCCTTGCAGTCTGGGTGCCCCCGCTGGATGCCAGCATGGGGCGAGGGGGGCCGTGGGCACCTGGACCTCGTTCCTGCTGCAGCCACTATTTGATGTCACATTTGGGTGGACGGTGGGTGGTCACAGAAACAGGTGCACGCAACAGAACAAAGCCGGACAGGGAAAGTGCCAAGGGAACAGTTACAAACATCTAAGTCGAGCCCTCCTGTCTCCCCTGGGGCAGGGAAACGGTGCCTCAGACGCAGTTGTCACACACAGACCCTCTGCCTGTCAGTGTGGCTTCTCCACAGAGCGCCCTCAGGACAAGGCAGACCGAACTGTAATCGCCACCGTCAGTGGAGGTGAGCCCAGCAACCCCACAGGGCTCTAGGGTAAGAGTTCAGCCACTGGCTGCGTGGGCTGCCCTTATAGGGCCTCCTGATGCACGCTCTCAGCCCTTCTGGGTCCCCTCCGCAGCCCAGCTTATCCCTTCTCTCTGGACTCCCTATCTCAGAAGGCCCTTGCCAGCCTGAGGGAGAGGCCACAGCCTTTCCTTTCTAAGTGCTTCGTGTGTTTCTTTAGTCCCCTGTTTGCTGAGGGTGCCGATGGGGGGTGCTGGAAGCTGCAGCGGCTGCAGTGATGGCCACCACAGGTAGGGCTACGCAGGGAGGGAAGGCTCTGGGCCTGGGCTGGGCTGGGGGGCCCCTGGGAGTGCCTGACACTCTCCCTCTCCGACCCACACACCTGTCCCGCAAGACATGCTTCTTGAACTGCAAATGGCACATTTACACTTAAAATGAGGTCCCATAATTTTGCTTGTCCGTCGATGAGTGTGGCTTTTAGAATTGAGCTGAATGGTGTAATGAGTCCATCTGCTCTGGGGCTGGTGCTCAGCTGTGTGACGCTGGTGGCCGTCGAAGGTGCTGAGGTAGGTAAAACAGGTGGGAGCCGATAGGACTTCCCTCAGGTGGCTGTCATCCCTGGCAGAACAAGGTTTCTCATGCGGTGTAGATGCCGGGGACCAGTGGGTGTGGGTGTGGGCGGAGGTGCCCTCGCTGAGTCCATTGAGATGCGGGGAAGGGTCCTGCAGTGAGGAGCACGGCCCTGCGGGCACGGTAGCTGGCTGCCCCTGGCTGGCTGTCGGGCAGACCTGGCTGAATGTGGTGAGGTGGTGGGGAGGCCGTGAGAACAGGTGAGGTTTCTGGGGGCGCCGGCGTAGGGCACACGGGAAGCCGAACCTCGTGGTGGGAGCAGAGATGTCGGGGAGAGGAGGAAGAGCAGAGCAGGGCAGGGGCAGGTGTCAGAATCACCTGGGAGGCTCCTTAAAACACAGTCGCTCGAGGACCCGCCGGGAGTTTGGACTGAGCAGGTGTGGGATGGGGCTGAGAATTTGCACTTCTGACAGGTTCCTGGGTGGTGGTGATGCTGCTGGTCTAGGGGCCACATCTTGAGATCCCTGGTCTAACGGAAAGGGAGCCAAGATCAGAGGAGGTCGTGCATGAGCACTCGGTAAACGGTGAATGGCGCCCGGCAGACTCTTCGTATGAGAAGAGTTGCAGGAGTGTGATATTGCAGACGCTAGCACTTCACCAAACCTTTCCCCTTTGTCATTTCGGCTTTTGTCAATACCTGGTCAGATTTCATAACTCTTTCAACATCGCAGAACATTTCCCTCCTACTCTGGTTTGATGGTATATAGCAGGTGGCATGTGGCACACATCAGAGGTGTAAAAACAAAAACTTGCTGGGGCTGCAGGTAGAGCTTCTGAAGTCGTGATCTGCGGGAGGGTCAGGGAATCAGTATGCTTAAAAACTTCCCCAGGTGATTCTAATGAGCAGCCAGGACTGGGAACCACTGTCCTGAGCTTATTTTCCTTCTTAGAATGGACCATCTGCCTTCTAAGCTTCTGGGGCACTTCCTTTGTCTGGATCCATCACGTTGCCCCTTACAGGTAGTGATGTGTCCTCCCCACCTGCTTGCCCCTGTCTTTCCAAATCAGTCCAGATCCTGTTGGTTTCTCTACTTCCTCCTGTTCCCTGAGAGCCCATGCGTAGTGAGGGCCTCACTTGCTACTGAGAGTTCCAAGCTACCTGCCTTACTCTTGGGCCACCAGCAAATTTTACTCCGTTAGCACCTTCGTGAGGGCTTCAGATAACAAGTGTCTTTTTCCTGACATTTGTGTCTTTCAGTGACGCAGAGAGTAGAAAATTGTGCAAGAAGATGAAAGTTGACCTAAGCGCAAAGGACAAAAAGGTCGAATTATTCCATTACCAGTAAGTACGTGTGGGCATTTCCAATTTCCAAGTAAATGCTGAAAGCTTTCATTGGTATTCTCAGCAAACCGCGATTTTTAGTGAGATTAATTTTATTTCAGAATGGTTCTTTTTCTGTGTTTACAATTATTTCTTAAAAAAAAAAAAACTTGACCTGTGTTCAGTAACTGAATCTTATTAAGATGCTGCGGGAAACCAAAGGTAAGTAAGTGTCTTCACAACCATTCCTAAAGTTAACACGTTTTTCTCCTCATTTGACAGGGATGGTGCGTTTCATACTGAATATAACCGAGCTGTGACATTTAAGGTAAATTTCCCTCCCTCATTCTCAGCAGAGGAGGAAGGGCAGAGTGTACAAATGCCCTTCCAAATGACCTGAGGGATTCTCATCTCTAGAACATAGATCAGCAGAATACCTGGAAAACTTTGTAACTGTTAAACGAGGGGGGATAACCGACCTTGTAGACAGTTTGTGACTCTATCAGCAGTTGTCCAGTGATACGTATGACGTCATGCCCTCCCCTGCAAAGGCCTGAGTCTCCCTTCGCTGTGGCTTCAGAGCCCTCCCTCACCTCTGCAGTGGTGTCCACAGGGGCCACCCACAGGCTGGAGGGGGCCAGCTGTGCCCAGGTGAGGACAGTGTTGTAGAACCCGGGCAAAGCAGCACCTCTGGGGCTGATGCAGCTCATTGCAGTTGAGATGCCCATGTCAGTGAGATCGTTTCCTGCTACAAATGCAATTCAGAAGGAGATGGAAACGCATCAGTGAAAATAAATATGGAGATCCTCTGACCTGCAGGTGCTGTCCTGTTAATCACAAAGCAGCTCCCCCAGCCCTGAGTCCTTGCACTGCCCTTGGATTCTCCTCCTTCAACATGTGCATTCCCTTCCTCAAGTCAGTCTTCTTTTGCCTCTGGTCCAGGCAGCATCCCCCTGCCCTGGCTGGGGCCATGTGTTTCTTCTGTTCCAGCATATGCTGAACCCACCCTCTCTGACTCTCCTGCTTCTCAGACTGTGTTAGACCCTGGGCTCCTCTCTCATTGTCTCTCTCTTTCCATCTGTTTCCTTCCATTCTTTTCTGTCTGTCCATCTGTCTGTGCAGCTGTGCCCCTCTACCTCTGCCTCTCTCCCCCCACCCCCTGGTCAGTTCTCGTTTATCCACTAACACTTGTTCTTTTTTAAGTTGCTGCAGCTTTTACCGTACACAGGCTCAGCCTGATTACTCATCATCTTAACACCCACTTAGCCACTTAGAGAAAATTCTCCCAACTAGAGTTACTTAACCCCTCTTATTCTGTGTTAAGACGTCAGCTGAAGTCCTTGGAGGGAACACGTGCTCCGCAGGAATCAGACTTCGCTGGGTGGGGTGGGGGAGGTGCTGATGGAGAGAGGGGCGGGGGCTTTCCGTTTTGTGTTTGGAGGTTGTGTTCAGTTTATATTTAGCTGGCCCTCTGAGGAGTCTGTCCTGGGCTTGTGGAGCAGAGAGCAGCAGCTGCTCAGAACTGCAGTAGCAGGAGAGGATCCCGGGTGGTCTGGACTTGCCTGGGTGAGGGAGGCCAAGTCCTGGCCTCTGTCTGCCTCCTTAAAAAGACCAGGTGTGTGGGACCCGCTTGCTCCCGTCCTTCCTGTGATTTCAGCATCAAGAAGCTGGAGAAGTGGGCTGAGCATTGTACGGGGTCAGGGCCTTGGGCAGAGAGAGGGCATCCTTGGTCCCAGGGTCCCCGAAGTGCGTGGGGCCATCGAGGACTGGAGTAGAGCCCCTGGGGTTCTGCAGGGTGGGGGGCGATGGCGGAGCTCCCCGTGACTGCCCGATGGCTCCCGCTTCTTACAGGGAGCAGCCACGAGCAGAGCCCTCCTTGGTCACGGATCCGTTTTCCTTTCAGGGTTTCTCCAGCCTCTAACTCCGGAAAGATGCAGGAGGCCCCCAGCAGGGTGGGTGCACAGGCTCAGGCTCATGGTCTGGCTGTTGTTGCTGTCACCCTGTACGGTCCTGCGGGGGCCGGGTCACAGGGACTAGGCCAGGGTCCCTAGAGTCCAGAGGCCAGATAAGTGAGAGTGTAAAGAGCGGAGAACTCAAAGAGGGGGCCTTCCTGTATAAGCGGCCTTTTGCTTGTCAGCCGACTGTCCAGCAAAATCCTTACTGTATATGAGTGGTGAGGACCAGAGGTGCCTGGAAGGCGAAATTCGGGGGGCCCTCGGGTGACCTTCTCCCAAGGCCTGTGGCCGTGGGTGTGGTTTCCCAGCCATGCAGACCAAGGTGCAGGGTGTTGGGCAATCTTCCTGGGATTCAGAGCACCCAGAATAGGACAGCTGACGGCAGTGTCCCAGGTGCCCCTCCCTGCAGACCTTTCTACCCAAGGTCTTGTTGGTTAGACTGATTTGGAGACTAAGAACCTGTGGATGGAATTATTCAACTTCAATTAAAGAAGAATCACCTGAAAAGCAAAAGATTGGTAGTATGAATGTTTCAATTATTACATTAAAAGAAGTGATTTTTTTTCCTTTTTCCATCCACATTCGTCTTTTTTCCTTGATGCTGAGGCAGCGGTGGGGGTGGTAGCCCTTTAACTTAGCTTGTGCTGGGATGGGACAGGAGCCTCCCAGAGCAGTAGGTCCTACCTATTTTGGGTTCCCAATCCCACTGAGAATCTCCTGAAAGCCATGGACCTTCTCCCTAGAAACAGTGCGCATGCATACATTGAAGGAAGTGTTTTCCTGTGAGTCTGGGGCTTCACAGACTCCTAAAGTCCACCGTGTACCCCAAATTGAGAGCACCGGCCCTGGATCTTCTGGAACAGCAGGCGGGTGGGCACTTATAAGCGTCTTTCTCACATGGCTCGTGGCTGTGAGTATGGGTTTCAGGACAGCCCTGCTGCTTCCACTTTGGCTTGTATTGTCACGGTGAAGCTCTCACTAGGGACTGAGAGAAGGCGATCTGCCTTTGCCTGGTGGAAATGGCCCACTTTTCTTGCCAGCAGGCATTTCACAGCTCTGTTTGGACAGACAGAGAGCGTTACCTGAATGAAATTCTGCGAAGTCCTGGCTGTCTCCCACTCTCCCATAGTGCTCTTTCCAAATAGGAGTTTCCAGAAATAACAAGCCTCCCAGGTCCCCTATGTGTGACCGGTGGGTGGGCTGCATGCACAGGCTCATTACGGGGGTGTTTCCTTTCTCACTGCAGACCTCCCTCCCTTCTCCACCCCAGCACACCCAGTTCCTCATCTGCTCCCTGGAGCTTGGTCAGAGTGGGCAGAAATAACAGAATCTTGCATCAACCTGGGGGACACTGAGGGGTCATCTGCTGACATGGATGGCCAGCAACTCCCTTCCAGGGTTGGAGGGATGGAGCCTCGGCTGGTTTCTGTTACCCGTTTCTGGCTCTCACAGGCTTTGAGCAGCATTTCCCACATGACTGTCTGAGAGGGAAGGGAATGCAGCTTCTGTCCTGGATCAGTGAACTGTGGCAAGTGGGGAGGGGAGCAGAGGGATGTGCCCCCTGTTCCCGGCTGCATGTGTGTCCTGCCCGAGGGGAGCAGAGATTTGCATTTGCTCACTTGTCCACATGACAAAGGCTAAGTAAGCCCTTTATCCTGAAGGTCTTGGTCCGTCTAGAAGGGGGTCCTTAAGGAGAGAAATCCAGCACCCAGGGGGCCACAGCGATGAGCACCCTGCCCTGGGGGCTTCCCACCTGAGCCTCACAGGATGATCAGGATTTAACACACTCCCAAACCAGTTTAGATCATGAAATACCAAGCCGGTTACAAGCAGCTGTGATCACTTGCTTATGCGATTGACAGTTTTAGTGGCTGCCTGATGTGTAAGTATCTTACTTTGCACAGGATTGAAGACCTCTATTCAAATTGATCAGGGAGACTTTCTGGAGGAGGTGAGATTTATTAGAAGCACGTGCCTCTGTTTTGAATCAGCCAACTAATTGTCTCAGATTTCCTCTCTTGTCCATGAAGAAGCATCGTAGGTGTCAGTGGACCAGAGTTAGGTGTCATGTGGCTGAAAAATCCTGGTGGGGTGCATTTTTAGGGCCCTTAGTAAGCTGTCAGTGGGTGATAGTGTGGCACTCCCCCATAGGGCACAATGCATCCCGTTCCAGGCACTTGGGTCTCCAGGTAGGGAACAGGGCAGGTTCCCGATTCCCCCACCTCCCTCTTTTCCTGGCTAAAACGAGTTTTCCCTTCTCTCTTTTCGTCAGTCCGTAGTGGCATTTCTGAAGGATCCAAAAGGGCCCCCACTGTGGGAAGAAGATCCTGGAGCCAAAGATGTTGTCCACATTGATAATGAAAAGGTAATTTTTCCGTATCAGTTCTGATGGGCTCTGGAAGCTTCCCCCCTAACCAGGGTCTCCCAGGAGAGATGCCCAAGGAACTGAGAAGTGGGAGTATTTGGGGGCCTCCAAGGGAGCTGGGCCAGGGCCCTAACATTTGGTTCCCCTTCCCCGCTCTGACGGAACGAACAGGAGGTTACAGGCTGACTGCCTGAGCCCTTCCCCTGTCCTTTGCTGCCTTATATAATGTATTTTAGCGTGTTTAGATTTTCCTTATAGGGATATTGTTTAAATGTTTTCTCCTCATTAGGTTATTCAGTTGTTGGAACTGCCTTTGTGTTTTTCGGGTTTTATTTTAAAGTGGGTTTTGGTTTTTTGTTTTAAGAATAATCTGTGAGGTTTGGGTTGGATTGCCAGAGCCTTGGGTCAGGTCTTCACAATTCTGGGTCACTGTGTTAACTTTGAACAAGTTATTTACTTCAGTTTCTGGATTTGGCTGGTGTGGGGGGCTGGGGTCAGAAGGGTGGTTCTGATGTACGGTCTCCATACAGCCCTGATCCTCCTCCTCTCAAAGCCTGCCCCGCCTGACCTGCACGTGCCTCTTTATCCATGTGTACCTGTGTTTGTGTCACGCACACACGTGTGCCTTACTTGCTTGGCTGTGCCTTTACATTAGGATGGGCAGGAACTTCTTTGTCACATTTCAGATGGCCTGTGAGACAAGCAGTGCTTTTTCGTAGATGGAAGGAGAATGTTCGTTTTTCTCTTGATAACATAAAATGTGCCTTTTATCTTCCTCTGCCTCCCCTTTTCATTTGAAATTATTGACTCTTGATGCTTGTTAGCTCAGAAGAAAATGATGCCATTTATACTTTCTGCAGGAGAGATCATGTGTGATCATCGTGGGCTAACCAAGTGGGCCTTTCAGCTGAGGGGTGATTCGATTTAGGGGGTGGGCATCAACGTTTCTGGGGTAGAAAGTGCCAGTGTCCTCAGCTTGAAGATGAAGCCTTTTCAATAGGCATGTTGGGGGAAAGGAGGAGGGGCAGGTGTCAGGAGGTGGCGGCACCTGTGCCTGTCGCCAAGAAAAGACAAACAGCCTGAACTGATGGTTTCTCCCGGGTAGATTTTGTGGTAATACGTGCTTTCAGCCTCTCTGGAAAGTGGTTGCCTGCCGCCTCGCTCCCCCAAAATGTTCATGTCCTGAAACTCCTGAAATTGCTCTTCTGTAACTAGAAATATTAAGCAGAAATATTTTTTCTACACCTGTAGGCAATCCTCTTGTTATACTGTGTGCTGCTGCTTTTCTGCTAATAGAAACCCCGTAAAATAACAAGTTCCAAATTCACGTTTGAATTGCCAATTTCTGTTTGTAAGCTTAGAGTTCCACACTTAATCTGAAGGTAATTAAGCATCTATGAATGTAATGTGATATTGTTACTGTTCAGGGTGTGAAACCAAATTGCTACAGGCTCAGAGAAACCTTTTCTTCTCAGATCTTGTACCGGTTTTAGCTCCAGGGATTCCAGAAGATCATTTTCAAAGCATCCTCCACCCCTAGTCAGGGTCAAAGATCTTTGTTACTAATTCTGTCTTAAAATGAGTGCCTTAACCCGCTAGTTACGAAAATAAGAGTAAACATTTTCAGAATTTGTTATGCAGTGTTATAAATTCCCACAAAATATTTGTAATCTTTTTTATCTAACTGAAAAATTATAAGTACTATATGTTTATTGTTGAAAATTTAGAAAATTCAGCTTAAGCATAGAAGAAAAGAAAAGAAATCATCCCATCCCTCCCCACTGAGAGATACCCACTGCCAGTATTTTCTGTAGCCTTCCAGGCTTTCTGCTTAATGCACACATACATACTGTTACTCACAAAAGTGTCATCACATTGTACATGCTGTTTTGTAACTTGCTTTTCACCCTTACTTAATGTAACATGCACATCTTATTGTGACATTAAATATTCCTCTTCATCATTTTTAATAATGCAGTCGTATTCCATTGTGCGGGATGTACCATCATCTATTTACCTAATGCCTTGTTGCCGCCAGAAAGCTGCATTTTGAAATTTCCTCTTATTTCCCTTATTATTCAAGAGAGAAAAACCTCTAATTTTCTTCCATGGAAACTGGTTAGAGGAGCTTATTTGAATCAAAATATGCTCTGTCATGGTGCTACTCCGCAGTCCTTGACAGATTTGCTTTTTCCCAAACATCATTGACTCTGGTTGGGAGAAAAGTCTCCTGCCCTGCTTTACACTGAAGTATCTCCTTTAGCACTGTTGTGACCACTTGTCTTTTTACATTTATTATATTCATTTAACAAATGATTATATTATTGTCTGATAACGAGCCAGGCGCTGTTCTAAGGGTACAAACACAAATGATCCATTTAGCTCGTAGCCTCCTGGGAATGGGGGTGCATCTCGTCCTTACGCTCCTGTGAGCACCATGGTCTCCTCGGGCCCTGGATGGTGGCTGTAGGGCTGGGCTGGGGAAGATTCATAGCGGTGGGTTAACCCCGTGTTATGTGATGAGCAGATCTGCACCTGGCCAAGTTGGGCCTCCGTGAATACAACAAGCACCACCACAACAGAGCCACTTCATAGATCGCATAAGAAGAGACAGCCTCATGGGACCCAGTTAGCTCCTTGCCGTATTCATTGTTCAGCGGGAGCTGAAAGTAACGCTGGTAACCTGGTACCGACTACTTCATCCCACCAGGTGGCCTTTGGAAAGCCATCTGTCCCCTCGGGCGCTCAGTTTCCCCATCTGTAACATGTGAGGTGGCTAGAATAGATGGTCTCTGAGGGTCTTTCAGCCCCTGACATGCCAGGACTCTGCACTGCACCCCCAGCCCCCAAGTCAGACCATGGGATTTCCAAACCCCCGCCGCACTCCTCCCGCCACTGTGGTTCCCCCGGGAATGTCGTCTCCATTCCTGCGTTGTCTGTAACCTGCAGTGTTCTCTGTGCCTCAGGACTTCCGACGGCTCCTGAAGAAGGAAGAGAAGCCGATCTTGATGATGTTTTATGCTTCCTGTGAGTGACTTTCTCCTTTGGGTTCAAGTCAGACATTCAGACTCTGGGTGGGGCCGCTGGGGGCGCAAGGGGGACTGGGAACTAGCCCCGGGCCTCCACTTAGAACGCCCAGTCACGGCGCTCACACCGTCTCCGCCTGCACCTCTTTTCCTTTGTCTTTTCGTCTGGCTCCGCCTCTCCTGCAGTCCACATCCGTTTTTCTCTTGCTGGCTTCCGCATCCTTCTAGCCTCTTCCCCCAGCAGCAGCATGGGCCTCTGCTCCAGGTCCCTCCGCCTTCCCCGCCCTCTGCCTCCTGCGGGCCTGTGGCCCTTTGCTGGCAGCCGTGTGCCCGGTGGAGCCGCACCTCGGCCCTGGCTCGCTCTCCTTGGCGGCGGCGGCTGCTGACCGCCCGGAGCCTGGCCGGCCTCGGGGCGGCTGCATGTCCAGCTCTGGTTCCCGCAGAGCCACCTGGGAGGGCCGAGGGATCAGGACCAGGGAGAAGGGGGCCCACTCTTGGGGCTCAGTCTCTATATGAGGCAAGAGGTCGTGGGAACAGCAGTAGGATCATTGAGATGACGACCAGGAGACGTGGGTTCTGATTCCAGCTGTGCCACCCAGCAGGCTGGGTGACCTTGGTCAAGTCCTTCACTACTCTGTGCCTCAGTTCCCATTTCTGTAAGGGAAGGAAGGGGTTGGATCAGTGCAGGGGCTTTCAAACTTTTTGACTGTATTTGTAGTATTAAACATATTTTACATGGCAGCCCAGTATATAAGTAAGCTGAAAAGTTTCACTAAACTAAACCATACTTACCCTTACTACTTGCCATCCACTCCACCAGATATAGAGCACGTTGATATTTTCTTTTTCATTGTTTTATTTAAACATTAATTGGTTTTTCCTACTACTTCGTAACCCTCTAATAAACGGTCAGTGAATCATGGCCTGTGGGCCGGCTGCCTTTTTTGTAAATTAATTTTTGTTGGAACACAGCCACCTCTGTTCGTTTGCATGTTGTCTGTGGCTGCTTTCAAGCTACAACTGTGGAGTAGAGTAGTTGACAGTATGTCCTCAAAGCCACAGATATTCCCCCATCTGGGCCACCTCTGAAGTCTAACTGGTCCCCCCCACAGACTGAAAAACCTCGGATTAGAGCCTGTGTGTGGCCTTAGAGCTCCATCTCTGTGAGCCACATGCGCCTTCAGGAAGCCAAAGGACTAAAGGCCGGAGCGAGGTGGGGGTTGTATGTGATGGGAGGTGGGTGTGCCCAGGCATGTCTGTGGCTCGAGTGGGTATCACAGGCTGTGGCACAGGGTTCTGTTTCCTCTTAAAAGCCTGCCTCCAATCCCCCTTCCTGAGAAGTTCTCCCAGCACAGGTTCCTCCCATCTCCACCCTGCTGACCATGCCTCCCCAGGCTGGATGCCCTTCTGTGGGTTCTGCCTGACTTGGGCCTGTGGCTTGTTCACTATGACAACAGCCTCTCCCCAGCCCATGTTGATTGCTGGGTGCCCCCCACCCAGCCTCCCCCCACCCCTCCCTGCCCCAGGGGTGTGCCTGCCTATGGAAAGAGGCCCTGGAGTCCCACTTCCTATTAGAGCCGGCGCTGCCCAGGCGGTCTGCTCTTTAACCCCGGGTCAGTCTCTCTATTAATATTCACTTGTTGGTTTCACCCCTCTTTGTTTCTCCTTGGAGGGATCTTACCACCTGCCCAGCTGTGAATTGCTTCAGGAATGATCCTGCCTGCGTAGTCCCTTGAGGACGGGCCTCCCTTCGTGTATCTTAGAACTCTTCAGGTCTCAACACATTGGTTAAATGAGACTAAAACAGTGATGTCAGTATACAGTACGTGTCACAAGGCAGGGTCATGGTATAACCGTGCAGGTTTCAGCGTAACGACAGTAGGTAATCTCGGGGAGAGGTTCACTAGCAATGTGCACCGAAGTGTGTCTGCCAGTCCCCCTGCCTCACCCCGACTCTCCAGGCTGTCAGGAAGGGCGACCGTCCTCCTCATCACAGCAGGCAGAGCTGCGAGCAGGCTTATTATCTTTGTAGAATAGGAAGCTGAGGCAGAAGAAGCTAGGATCCTGGTAGGTGTCATAGAACAATGAATAGTGGAGAGGGAGGGAGAAAACATGGGGCTGTTAAGTTTACACTTGTGTGGGATCAGATTGGTTGGCCTCCTGGGTCCCAGGTATCCCCAGATTGTGTTGTTGCTGTTGTTTTTAATGAAACGAGCTTGTGCTTTTATTATACTAGTCCAACCAAGCAGTCATGGCCTCATAATTCAGCTTATTCCTGGGAAACACCAATTCCCTAACTGGGAAGTCCTTTAGGATTCTTTGATCCTAACGGATCAAAGATTGGGATGAAGGAGCCTAAAGGCAGTGGAAGCCTTCAGTTGTGACAAATCTGGGTCCCAAGGACCTACTGATTATTCAGTGAATGTTCGTTGACTGAATTAATGAGAAAATAAAAGGGCTGGTGCTCTAAGTTTTGGGGTTTGAGAGTGATAATTAGTCTTCTCTCTTCCCCTTCCTCCCGAATGAATCAGGTGAAAGATAAACTGAAATAGGGATCACAGTACGAGCTCTATTTTTGGTAAAGCTCAAGTGGCAACTGGCTTGGCCCAGAGCTTCCTGTTACTCTTCCATCTCTTCTTCCCCTCAATAACTTCTTCACCCGGTACTCCACCCATGGGGACAGCTGGCTGACTGACACTTGTTTAGGAGTCACGGGGGATACTGTCGTTGCAGGCTGTAGACCGGCAGAGCTGGGGGAGAGAGGCCACACCTGTGAGGATAGGCAGTAAACTCCTGTGACCCAGTGGGTGTCCAACTTCCCCCATCTCATCAAGTCACTGACTAAAGGGGGGGGGGTGAAGGGCTTGATGTGTGCCCCCTTCATCCTCTCTCCTGGGGAGTGGAGTGACATCCCCATTCCCGGTGGAAGTGTCACCCCATCGTGGATGGGGAGGCAGGTTCTCAGGCCTTGTGCTGGTAGAGGCCCCCCTGCTGGTGCCTAGTTCTGCCCGCCCTCCCAGGTGTTGGCTCTGCCCTCAGCCTGCAGGGCAGGTGTTGTCTCCACCTTACAGATGGGGAGGCTGAGGCTCAGACCGCTTACGTTGCTAGGCCGGGGTCACACAGGCAGCAGTGGTCAAGGGGTGATGCACACCTGGGTCTCATTCTCCCCAGAGCTGAGCTCCCTCCTCTGCTGCTGCCGTGCGGCATCCCATCCCTACCATGTGGCATCCACCTGGTGGAGCTTGGGCACCCCAGGGAGTTGGCATTGCTGTCTCTGTTTCCATTCTTCTCTCCGAATCCCCACAGAGGGAACAAGGCCCCCTGACAAGTGTCATATTCCTCCCTTCCAGTGCCTGTGGGGACCATGCTGTGGTGGCAGCTGCTGGGGAGAGGTGCTTCTTGTCTTCTGAGGGCAGATGCTATGGGATTGCGCTGCAGGCTGACCTCACAGCAGCTCCTGTGTCTCCTTGAGTCTGAGCCTGAACTAACAGCATGTACTTAAGCCCAGGCGTAATGCGCTGATGTGTGTGTGCGTGTCCATCTGTTTGCCAGGCAGGAACGTCAAGGAGGGGGCTGTGGGCATTTTGAGAGTTCTATGTCAAAATATCCTGCAATGCATCTTGTCTAGTAGACTTGGTGCTGGGGAGGTTCAGGTGGTCTCCGGGGAGTTTTGACCTGCTCACTGTTCTCCAGTGTCTGTATCTGGCCCAGTGGCTGAGAGCAGCTCTCTACCTGCGTTACTCTGCCCACAGCCTGCCAAGGCATTAGCTAAATGTGGGTTAGAGCTTGTTAGTCTGCTGCTGCGTGGCCCTGTCCCCACTGTGCCGTGTCGAGATGACATCCAGACTGACGTGGGTTCCAGGCAGCTTTGGTGTCTGTGGCCTTCAGAAGCATGTCAGAGCCTGTTTTGCAGCAGAGCGGCTGTCAGAAAGAGTAACAGCCTTGTGTGTCAGAATTCCTCCTGTCTGAGGAAACTGGGGCTCGTGTCCTGCGGTGTCAGTGCCCATGTGTGGCTTGTTCTGGTTGAAGGGAAGGGGTGGGTTTAAATCAGAGTCTCTCTGAAGTAGGAGTGGGTGTTTGAGGCCTGGCTGTCTTGGCCCTGAGCCCCCCAAATTTGGAGGTTTCACCACCCAGGAGAGGAGTGTGACCGTGGTGGGCCAGAGAGGGTTGAGTCAAAGACATCACAGAGTTCCCCAGTGTCAGTGCTGGAAGGGGCCTGAGGCCATCTGGTCCAACACCCCTCATTTGCCGGAAGGGGCAGCAGCCCAAAGAGGTGACCTGTCGGGGCCCTCCAGCAGGTCGAAGGAAGATGAGAACTTGAGTGTCTGATTCTGGCCAGCGCTCGGCTGCCTCTAGCCATGGTGTGATTCACTGTTAATGAAGGAAAAGAGGCAGAAAATCCTCAAAGCCATTGTATGTATGGTTGCACATTTTTCCTCCTAATAGCATTTGATTGAGGTTCATCTGCAGCCCCTGGCTGGGCAGCGAGGGGAGGCTTTTAGTTGCGTACAAAGTGGGTGCTTTCCTGGCACCTGCTCCGGCTCCCTGAATTCCTGTTGAACTCATCCTCAGCTCTAAATTATTCAGTGCTTTGCCCTCCCCCAGCTGCGTCACGTTTGCTTGTCAGTCCCGCGTTTATCGAGTGACTGCTGGGCTGGGGTTTGTCAGCTCTTGGGGGTCTGGGGCCTCTGCCTCTGTCCCCATGTGCTCCCAGAGCCTGGGGCAGTCCTGGCTTCTGGAGGTGGGATAAATGCTTGTTGGTGGAGGTTGGCCTGAGGGGAGAGAGGGCGGAGCATGGGGCCAGTTGTAACCGTTTGGTTTTTCTCCTGCCGGTGACTAGGGTGCAGCGTGTGCAAGAGGATAATGCCGCATTTCCAGAAGGCTGCGACCCAGCTGCGGGGGCTGTTCGTAAGTGAGGCGCCATGGGCCAGGCGGGGCTGCCTGCCAGCTCCCTACTTCTCCCTCTCTCCCTGGGAGATGGCGGAGGACGGGTGCAGGAAGAGGGGAGAGGGCAGGTTTTGAAATCACGGGAAGGACTTATTCTATTACTGCTGCCCCTGCTGCCCCAGGCGTGTGGTTCAGAGACCTGTCCTCAGTGGATGCTGAGAACTGGCCAGAATTGCTGGGACCAGGAGAATTTGGCGCCTGTCAAAGACCAGTAATGAAATAACCAGGAAACCAGCAAGGCACGTTCGGTGTCGCCGAGAGGCCAGGGGCCAACAGCAGACTGTCAGGGGCCTAGAATGACGGGGGCTGGGCTCCAAAGCAGGCCGAGGCTCCCTCGGTGCCCGGGGAGCCCAGTGGCAAAGAAAGGGGGGCACGGTGACACCAAGGTGGGCCCAAAGCACAAGAGGGTCCATGAGGCAGCCTCCTGCCCGGGCTTGCAGGGCTCTGTGGTTCCTGTGGGGCAGGAAGAACGTTGGAACTACAGCGGGGAGAGGCGGTGGGGAGCTGGAAACCTGGGCCCACGGGTTCTCGGAAGGAGAGTGTGCCGGGGAGCAGGCGGGAGACAGGGTTGTCTCAGGGATGCCCACCTTTAGCAGACAGGAGGGGAAGGGGAGCCACTGAGGAAACGGGCCTTCAGAGAAGTAGGAGCAACCAGGATGGTCAGTGAGGGAGGAGGGGAGGCCGGGGCAGTCAGACCTCACCCAGGGCTGAGCCTCAGTCGCTGACGGGCCTGGTCGTGTCTGTGTGTCCTTCGCCTTGCCAGGCTTGTCTCTTCTGTGCCATAGGTCTGTCCATTTTTGCACTTACCCCGAGCCACAGAGGTTTGGGGGTTTTTGTTTCGTTAGTTTTGGGTGTTTGTTCTTTTTTTTTCTTCTTGGTGGCAACAGAAAAATAACTGCTAGCTCCTCTGAGAGCATGGCGAAATCCATATTCCGTTCGTGAAAGGTCATCAGGTGCCATCTCAGTGGGGTGGGCCAGAGCCCCACCAAGGGAGTCCTGAGATCTTAAAACTGCACCGTGATCTTTATGGACCAAACTAAGTTGCTGATTAGTTCAGAGTCAATTAAAAAAGGTTTAAAGGGCAGCCCCTGAGCACGGTGACAGCCCTGCTAGCTGGCCCCAGGACTGGGTTGCAAAGAACCAGGTGCTTTCTCTTTTGACCTCATTTCTGGGGAGACACCAGTGTCCTGCTTGTTTCTCACTAATAAACTTTTAGCAACTTGCCTGGAGACGTCTGGCCCTGGGGCACACATATATCACTCTGGGGAAGTTTCACTTCACATTTTGGGGCCTCAATAGATACCATATTTTAAGATTATTTCGCCTGGAGAAGAGACTTAATTACCCACAGAGTTCTTTCTGCTGCACCCGTATACACTTAGACAACCGTTCAGCTCAGCCTCCGAACTCTGTAGTGCAGTGGAGGGTAAAGAACTCCAGCCCCATTCAGATGACAGATAAGCTGGCCAGCTCCGTCAAAGCAGGTGAGGTCTTGGTGCCAGTCTCGTGCACTTTCTGGAAGATTCTCAGCCAATGCTGCCTCTCCCTGCTGAACTCAGCATTCCTCCAGGCCCCTCCTGTGCTCCCCCAGAGCCTGTCCCTGCCTTGCATGGTCGTGTCTGCTCATCTTTGCTTCTGTTCCGGATCGCTTTACCCACCAGTTGATACTAATTATAATAAGGTTTTTTCACTGAGATGTGAGTTCTCGAGCGTTTCTTCAGCACAGAGCACAGGCCAAGCTCAGAGTAGGTGCTCAACACATGCTGATGAGTGAATGAATGAGCATGTGGCTTACTGGGTACATTTTATTTTAAGCTCTATATTTACATTAAAAGCGATATTCTCCTTTTAGAAAGGAATTCAGAGCATCAGTTCCTAAGGACAGAGGCAAAGTGGGAAGGATGTTTGTGGGACAAGGGCCCTGGGTTCTTTTCTGGCCCTGGGTTCACAATAGGTTCACTTGCAAGGTTAGCCCTGAAGATTACTTGTTAAGGGTACCTGCTTCCAAAAATGGAAAAAAAAAAAAACCACCCAGTACCTGCTTCTCCTGCTTGGGCCCAGGTCAAGAAATAGAAAAAGGTGACCCTCCAAGTTCCCTAGACAACGTTATGGAAAAGTCAGTGGGATTGTTCAGGTACCCAATGAGGCTGGCCGATTCAAGCCCAGCTCTGGCCAGGTGTCAGTTACCTCTGTGTTGCGTGAACTCATCCATTACTTTGCTTCTGTATTTTCTTGCTTGGGGTTTGTTTTGTTCTGCTTTCCCCTTAGTTTCTTAGGAAAGCACCTTTTGAAAAGTTCTCACCCTTTCCCAGCTCCATAAAGGAGGAAGGGTCTGAGCCACCGGGGCCATCACCTACTTCAGGAGGCCTCTAGAGGCCAGGGCTCATGGAGCGGCCACAGCTCCCCAGGAACGGGGCAGCCAGAGGTGTGGATTCCTTTTTGTCCTTGCGCACGGGGCAGAGATGGGCTGCTGGTCCCCTGAAATCAAAAGCTTGCTCCTCACCGCACTGCTGAAATCCAGCTGGGTCAGCACCTCCTGTTTCCTCTTCACCTCTGTCATCTTTGGGCCCTTTTTGGCTGGCCGTGTCTGTGGCAGGGGTTAGAAACCTTCCTCCTCTACAGATTTCTTGGGAGGTGTCCAACCTAATGATGTCATTAAGTTGGGAGCGAGGCTGGGTCAGGGATGCACAGCCTTTGCCATTTTCCAGACTCAGATCTGCCTCCTTTGTTTTTTGCTGTCGCTGACGTCTGGTGAGTCCTCGGCACCTGTCCCACCTACTCCTACTAATGGACATCGTCATCAGCAGCCGCTCCCCGTCTCAGAGCAGAGCCCATCCTCGTCTGTCTCCTCTTCCCAGCCTTGCCAGTTATTGATGTTCACACTGAGTCTTTTGTTAACCTTGGCCGTGATGGGCCATCTGGGTGTAAACAGTGAAATGTGTCGGTCTTGGTGACAGATGTGTGCAGATCAGACTGTGGTGCTGGCTGTTGCTAACCACTGGGAGATCTTGGGCAAGTTGCTTTGGAGCCTTCACTTCCCCCATCCTTAAAATGGGGATGATAACACCAACCCTGCCCATCTCCCTGGGCTGCTGGGTGCGCGAATGGGCTGGTGCGTGGAGACAGCTCTATAGCCTGCAGACGCTTCACAGGTACAGGTGACTGACACCTCCACGCGGCTCCCACTGCCCTGTGCTTACTGTTCCTTCCACTCACCGAACGGGGTGCTGCCAAGGGTCTGCTTTGCACCCTCCTTCCTTTATTATTAACACATTGGAACAAGGGCCCGGCCCTGTACTCTCCTTGTCTCCTATGGACTGTCCCTCAGTGATTTTTATCTACATCTATAGCTCAACACAATGTAGCTCTGTGGAGCCTGAGTCTCTAAGCTCCAGTACCACATGGCAGACTGCTTGCCTCCCGTCTTGGGCTGCATTCTTCTCCCTGCATCCCAGATGCAGGATGTCTAAAATGAAATTCAGTGTCGTTCCATCGGGCAGTGGCCAGCTTTCCTTCCCGACTCCTGAGCACCGCAGGCTCCTCTGCAGTGTGCCTTTTTGCCGGGCCATTGTCATCCATCTGTCCCCCTCACGTCCTCCATCCTCTCCCTGCCCACCAGCCCGGGTCAGACCCTGGTTAGACCATACAGGGTGGTTACCAGAGACTGCTGACTTGTCTCCCCGACCTGTGACTTTCCCCTTACAACCCCCGATAGCTCTCCGGCACCTCCTGAATAAAGTCCTGGTTTCTTAGACCTTAAAGCCTGGTCCACAGCGACCTCGGTGAACTCACCCAGCCTTCTCCCCCTACTCCCTTTTGTGTGTCCTACAGTTAAACCAGCATGGTCTCAGTTCGTGAGCCACGTCTTGTTTTGTCTTGTCTCCGTTTTCTCTTCCTGGAATGTCTGTGGAAATCTTACCCTCCTTGACCACTAGCTCACACGCTCCTGCTTTGTGGAGTTTCCTTGCTGGTTCCTGTCACAGCATGGGCTGGACACGAGGAAGATCACGTTATGTCAGCCGACTGGCCCCAGGCGCACATGGCTCGGTGTCAGGCACGGTGACCCTAACTTCTCCTTAGGTTGAGACCAGTTTTGCCTCATTTGGATTCACAGACTCCAAAAAGTGTTTGTAAGTAGTCGTTCAAAAACCAGTTATCTCATTCACTAATAAATGACCGCAAAGTAGTCAGAAGTGCTACAGAAACTCAGAGAATTAAGAGTTCATCACAAGCAAAGGTGGTTTAGAAAGGCCACCTAGGGGAGTGGGATGTGATTTGCCTTCAAAGATGGATGAGTCTTCGGTGGTAGCCGAGAGAGGGGGAGCGGGCCACATGGGCAAAGGGGGTAGAATACTCGAAGTCAGGGCCAGGAGAATACGGCATGGGTTCTGGGAGTGTGAGCGCATCTGCAGAGCTTCTTAGTGGTATTAGTGAAGACGGCTAACAGGTTTTGAATGTTGTAGATGCTTGTACCATCTCATTTAGGCTTCACTGCAACCAGAGGAGGGGGCTGCAGATGAGGAGGCTGAGGCACACAGGTAACCGTGACTTGCTCAAGGAAAACATCTACTGAGAGAGGAGTTAGGATTTAGACCCAGCATCCTAAGCCCTGAGCCCAGGCTCCTAGCCACTGTGGTATATTCCCATCTGCAAGGGGCCCCAGACGGCAAACAGTCCAACTTCCTCTCTGTGCAGAAATCTCAGACTGTCTCATTCCTGGGAGAATTAAAAACCTAGACCCTAGCAGGTGCACAATTAAGGCTTTTGTAGGAAAGAAGAATTAAAAAACGAGACAGGGACCATATGGTCTTTGAGTGTGGAGTTAGACTTTAGCCTGCATTCAGTGGAATTGAAAGGTTTTGCACCGGGAAGTGATGTAATGAAAGAGGAGGATGTGGAAGATTAACCTCGTGGTGAATGTGCACCGACACTGGGGAGACCAATTAGACATTAAAAAAGAACTCTAAAGTAGACAATTATTACTGGAACAGGCTGCTGAATCAGTCTGGGGAAGTGAGCAGACGGGCTCTTAGAGTGTTCCAGGGCTTCTAGTAAGTTCTGTCTCAGGCTTATTTTCCCTGTATTCCTTGTAGCATTCCACAAGGGGGCGGGAGGAAAAAAAAAAACAGATTTAGCAAGCATTTATTGTGTGTCTGCTGTATACCAGGCACTGTGCTAGGTACTTAAAATGGTTCATAAGATACGTTTAGATGCCTGTAGGGATGGAGCTGCCAGAGGCACAGGCAGCTCCCATTACCCAGGATTTGGTAGGAAATAAAGAACTTGAGCACCAGTTTTGTGCTCAAACCTCTGACTTGGTTCATTCAGTTCTCTCAAGAGCCCTGTGATAGTCTCCTCACCCACATCTTCCAAACAGGGAACCTCGGGGAGGGTGAGTGACTTGTCCAAGGTCACGCGACTGCCAAGTGGAAACAGTCCTCTGAATCAAGTTCATTGTCCACTGAGACTGCTCTTTCCCGTTTTCTCTCCCTATGCCTCCTTACATATTATTCAGCAAAATTCCGCTTCCTGGTTTCTTCTTTCTGCTTCTGTAACTGCTGCTGACTTTTTTGAACTTCCTCTGCCTGCCCCTCTATGCCACCCGGCGTTGTGGAACAGCCCTCTTACATCTGGCCACACTGTGTTCTCTCGTGAGAACAGATGCAAAGTCCTTTTTCCGGGCACCTGATCCTGCCATATAGAAAAAAGTTCCTGCTTCAGGAAAGGAGTTCTGGGTTGTTCTCAGTACATAGGCTTGTCATCAGTAATACAAGCTACTACAGTTTTCCTTTCCCATTCAGGGGTGTTGGACATGTGGACCCCTGCCACCAGAACATGTTCAGACTTCAGAGATGATGCTCAAATGATGCTGTAGGTGATGGTCACCCACAGGACGCCTAACAGGGTTTGGAGGGAGGAGAGTTAGGCAGGTGGATGGTCATGAGAACCATGCAACCTCCTTGGCCACATTAACTGTGAGATCTGAGAATGTTGCACATGAAGCCGGGGCGGACAGACTGAGGTATCCAGGAAGGTGTCCAAGGGTGCCTTAGAGTGGCAGAGTGGCTCAGTGGTGATTCCATAACTTGGGAGAAGAGTACAACCTTAGTTGACATGGGCAGAGAAAAGGCATAATATGTACTTGGGTGGCAGTGAACGCACTCTAGGACCTGGTTGACCTTGGTAACAAGGCCAGGTTTCTTCTTCAACCCTCAGAACTTTGTTTTGCTCTGAGATGGTTTTTCCCACAGGGCAGGCAGGAGGGAATGCCTGTATGGGGGGCAGCCCTTGGGCCCAGATGACTGCTTCTTCCAGAGCACTCGGGCATCGTTCCCAGCTGGCTTGGCTATCCTTGATCCCCCGCTGCCCTGGGCTGTGCGTCAGACTGTGAGGCTTCGTCCCCATCATCTATTTCTGCTGGGACAGCTGGGCAGGCATGGACAAGGTGAGGGCGTCTGTGGGTGGAGAGTAGACAGGTCTGTTCTCCCTTTGCTCCCAGGTGCTGGCCGGGATGAATGTCTACTCCTCGGAATTTGAAAACATCAAGGAGGAGTACAGTGTGCACGGCTACCCCACCATCTGCTATTTCGAGTAAGTCCCCTGCTTCTCTGCTGACGCCCTCTCCCCTCCATGATGGCGTTTGCCTCCCTGGCTGAGCCCACGGTGTCTCCTCATGTTTCACAGGAAAGGACGGTTTCTGTTCCAGTACGACAGCTATGGGTCCACAGCTGAGGACATTGTGGAGTGGCTGAAGAAGTAAGTTGGCGTATGCCTTGGTGGGGCGGGGGAGGGTACCCAGAGGGGGAGGGGCATCTGCCAGGCCCCAGGGTGTCCCTGGGCACAGGGCTCCGTCTGGTGGTTGGGAAGAGAATGAGGAAAGAAAGGACCATTTTGTGCTGCCCACGCAACTGTCTGTGGGCTGCATCTAGGTGAGGGTGGGGATCTGTGCGTGCAGAATGTGCGAGTCGGGAGGATTTCATGTGACTGGCCGTGACGACTGCATTTCAGATAGGTTTTTTCCCCTTAGTCTACCTGATGGCTAGAAGTATTTCTCACCCAGGACGGCAGGTTTGAGAGAGGTTCCGCTGCACGTCTCTCTGAAAATAGAGTTGTCAGTCAGACACTCATTTCAAACATAACACTTTGTATTGTGTGCCTTGAAGCTAAGAAGTGTCCTCGTGCCTTAGATTTGCAGACTGCTTTGCCGTTCACCGTGCAGCCCCGCGGAGCTGCTTCGTAGCAACCTGTGGTCCTGTTTATAATGTGGTTAGATCCTTATAACCCAAACCGCCCGTGCACCTGGAGTCCCCCGCCCCCCATGCTAGGTGTGTGACTTTGGCGTGACGCTTGGACCCTGACTGGTGTGTTGGATGGGGAGTCTGTCTCCCCAACACCTTCTCCGTGGCCGGAGCTCTCCTGAAGCCCACGCCGGAGCACTCACCTGCTCTGGGCTCTGCCTGTCACCGGCCTGGCACTTGTCACCGCCAGTGTATGGTTATTTGTGCACAGTGCTTAGAATAAGAACAGCATTCTGGAGCATTTTGGGAGCTCCACTTCGTGGCTGACCCTGCTCTAAGCACCTTATGTCTCATGGAATCCTCAGGACAGCCCCATAAGGAAGATATTATTATGACCCTTATTTCCTGAATGAGGTAACTAAGCAGAGTGATGGAGTAGCTCGTCCAGGCTCCTGCAGCTGCCAAGCAGAAGGGCTGGGGTCGGCCCCCGGCAGCAGCTCCCCCGCGTTCTGGCCGGAGCCTCTGCCCTTTGCCCAGCTGCCAGCACGGTGGCTGTTTATTGACATCGTTACCGCAGGGGCACGGGGTTAAAGGATTAGTTATCCAAAGCAGTGAGGTTGAAAATGTGTATTTTCAGAATGGGAAAGGAAGATAAATTTTGTACTTAAAAAAAAAAAAAATACCCCAAAACCCACAACAAACTGTTTGATTCTGAAGGTTGAAACTCTCAATCTTCTGTTCCGTGGGTTCCCGGGGGCCCAGGAGATAAAACACCATGGCCGAACCATGTTTGCATGGTGTCCTTTATTTCTCGGAAGCATTTTCACATCTCTGTCTCCATCTATTACCTCATTTCCAGCCCCTGCCCAGGAAGGCAGCTCCCCATTATCCTGTGTCTTAACCTGGGCCTTCGCACCCCCGTTTTCATTTTACACTTGATAATAAGCATGTCCTCTCCTCCTGCCAGACATATCTCGCTCTGCTTTGGGAGAAGGTTTCAACAAATGGCAGTCTCATTTGTCACCAGAGCATAAAATCTGCTTTCCTCCCCCTTCTCTAACCTTTTCTGGCTTCACAATACACTCGTATCTTCTTGGAAGGATAAGGTTTATTATTTTTTTTAGAAAGTGTCCAGAATTGCTTGCTAGCCCTGGACCAGGGGAGCACGTCAGTGGCTTTTCTGCGACGGGGCATTATCTCCCCGGTGGACTCCACCACTCCGTCCCCCACCCCACCCAGGCCCACCGCAGCTCCTCCACCAGACCCTGTCCTGGGCCCCACTCCTACCCCCAGGGCTGCCTCCTGATCCCTGTCCTGGGCTGGCCCTCCCCACTTCCCACCTCCGCCTTCCCCTCCTCACCCCCATGGACAGGAGGCCTTGTTAGCAGCTTTTGGTTCACCCTGGGTCTCCAGTCTCCAGGCGGCTGAGGTTGGTGGGGTAACTCCGGGGAAGGGAAGACAGCATCCGGGTCCCCCTGGGTAGCACCTCCGGAGCTGCCCAACCACCTGTGGTCCCTGTGCTGGAGGTGCACACATGGGGGCAGCTCCTCCAAAGGCATGACCATAGCCCACTCCCCCAGCACAGCCGGGGGCAGGGAGGACCCCCAGTGAGCTGCCTCATCTCATGCCTCAGCAAGATCTAGCAATGTCACTGTGCTGCCAGCTAGCTTCATTTTTTAAATAGTCTTTTCTGATTTTAAGGCTATCAGTGAGCTATATCATTATTGAAAAACGTAAATATTTAAACAAGGGGAAAAGTGGCCCCCTTACTCCACTACCCAAGGATAATGTGTGGTGATATTTGGCAAATTTCCTTCTAGATTCCCCCCAACACATACCCAGCTGTGTGCGTGCGTGCGTGCGTGTGTGTGTGTGTGTGTGTGTGTGTGTGTGTGTGTGTGTTTTCCTGGTGCCAGGTGTTTTAAGTCTTCACCAGGTTTCCACCAAATCCTGGTGGGTGGGTAGCAGTGATCCTACCTTTCCTGCTGCCCTGCACTTCTTCCTTGGGCCTCTCCATTGGCTGCTCATGGCTTATGGTCACCAAATGTAGAAGGATGAGGGTGGATCCAGCCTTGCTAATTCTCTAGATCAAGGGTCCCCAACCCCCGGCCTGTTAGGAACTGGGCCGCACAGCAGGAGGTGAGCGGCGGGCCAGCGAGGAAGCTTCATCTGCGGCTCCCCATCACTTGCGTTACCGCCTGAGCCATCCCCCACCCCCACCCCACCCCCATCGTGGAAAAATTGTCTTCCACAAAACCGCTCCCTGGTGCCAAAAAGGTTGGGGCCGCTGCTCTAGGTGACTTTCAGAAGCCCAGGAGAGAAGAGCCAAGTCCTGCCGTCTGACATGTGACTGGCGAGTGGGCCAGGCAGGGCATCCCTGGTGTCGGACTGCCCCAGGGCTCTGGGGTAGATGCGATGATCCTGGCAGTGTGCCCCTTTGTGCTTCTGGCAGCTGCGTTTCTTATTCCACTCTCTGCAGATTTCCTGCTATTCAGTTGGGCTTGGCAGGTAGAGGGTGCAGAAGTGGCGATCCATTTTGACCTAGCTACCCATTTCTGCCTGTGTATTTTTATACTAACCAGAAGTGGACTGAAAACAAACACAAAGCATTCTTGACTTGTCGTGTTTTGAGTTGCATCTTCTTATCAATGGCATGTGCACCTGCCTCAGGCAAGGACGTGCTTTGTGTGAACTTCCCAGTCCTGGAGAACCTGCGGAAGTCAGAGTGGCAGGATTGGAAGGGAATGTGAAAGTCAGTGAATCTGCCCCCGGCAATTCCCTTTCCGTGTCGTGTTACCTCTAGGACAGATGTAGTTACTCCATCCCGCTTCAACACCTCAGAGGACAGGGCCTCGACTCATTTTGAGGGTGTCCACTCATGTTTGAATGATTCTTATTGAGGTTATGAATGATATCTAGGAACATTTGGGTAGTACTTCGTACATTCACGTCCATTATCTGTCTAGATGTACCTGCAAGGCAGATGAAGAAGGGCCTACAAATATACTGCCTTGTAGATGTTTTAAGTCAGGCTGGTTGCCTAAGCCCCTAGAGCTGGAAGGTGGAGGAAACAGGACTCAAAGCCAGGTCTTCTGACTCCCAGTCCGGCTCTTTCTCTCTTATCTGTTGTAGATAGAACATTCTTAGTTCTGTTGAGCTAAAGTTTCTTTCTCTGGAGCTTCCACTTGGTGTTGGTTCTCCTTTATGGAGCCATAGAAAATAAATCTTCGTTTCTCTTCCCAGTGCAGTCTGAAATGTTTGAAGACAACTGTTGTGTTCCCCATGTCTCCTCTTCTCCTGGTTAGACACCTCCCGTTCTTCAATTTTTCTTCTCTCATTCCCTTGTTGATTCAAAAAGAGTTTATTTGGTATCTGCTTTGTGTTAGGCATAGGAGGTAGAGAGATAATCTAGAGGGAGCCCCATTCTTTAAGGAGAGAGACAGTGAAAAGCATAGTTCATAGTGCCTCTTACTGCTGTGCCCAGCTCTGCAGGCCTCTCTAGAAAGCAAACTTCCTGCTGTCCACTGAGTGGGAGAGGGGCACCCACCTGGCTGCTGGGGAGATGGACAGGATCTGAGGGCCTCCCATTCAGCCCCAGGCCACAGCCCTGCTTTAAGGGGGTCCTCCTGGTCCTTCGGAGCCTTTGCATATTAGGGTGGTTCTTGGGCCCCTGCCCCCTCTGAGCACCCAGCACCTCAAGTTTCCACCCTCTAAGAAAGGCAGAAGTTTTTTGCTAAGTCGGTTTTCTAGCTTCTAAATTTGCACTGACCTCTTTTTCTCTCTTTGCTGCTGTCTTCCTGTTCTTTTTGCTCTTGTGGGTTCATACTTTTTTTTTTTTAAACTCTTGTACTGTTACTTTAGTGGTTTTGGAGTATATCCTCCATGTTTAACTAGAAATTTCTCAGGCACTTTCATATGCTTGTACTGCTGAGGCATGGCTTCTCCATTCTGTGTGCATAATCTTGCTGGATTTTTAAAAATTATTTTAATTTTAGAATAGATTCCTTTCACATAATTAAAATAATTTTTTAAAAGATACTTAAAAATTATACATTGAAGTTTTCCTTTTATCTGGTTTCTCCATCCTATTCTCCCTCCTACCCCTTAGAGGTAACAACTTTAATTAGTCCTTATGCAGATAACACGCAAACATGAATAAGTATTTTTTATCTCTCTCTACTTTATGCAGAAGTTAGCACATTATGGCCTGTTGTGTATATCCCAGCAGTCTACCCACATCAGAGTGTAGGGGAGCTTCTTTGTCCTCCTTTACCACGCTCAGCCCTCCATCATGCAGAAGGACTGCAGTTTACCTACCAAGGGACACTGGGTTCTTCTAGTCTTTGCTATGACAAATCATCTACAATGAATACCTTGGAATGTACGTAATTTTGCATGTGTCCAGGTGTATTGGAAAGATAGGTTCCCTGAAGTGGAGTTGGTGATGTTTTCAGGGATTGGTGTTTTGAGCCCAGGTTTTGGAACCTAGGTTTCTTGGTGTTGGTCTGGGACTGTTGTCTGGCTGGTGACTCATTCTAAAGCTTCATTTTGCCATCAGCGCTACCTGACATTGGATGTGCACGGGCTCAGAGTGGTTTGCCCTCTCCCTGCCACTTCCCATTGCTTCACACCAGGGTGGCTGAAGCCACCGGTGGGGCCTCGTCCAAAGCACCAGAGAGGGCTTCTGAAGGTGCCGTCAGACCCAGGCTCTGCCGTAGGGTGGGGCTGGCAGGTTCCACCGTGTCAGCTGTGTGGGAGGGCTGCAGATTGCATTGCGTGGGCAACATTGGTCTCATGATTCTCAGCCCTGGCTGCTGGAACTTTACACTTTTTTTCTACTGTAAGCGCTCAGAGGCAGGAAGCAATGGTTGTCTTTTCACATCTGTCATCCTAAAGCGCTTTCTCAAAGTAGCGATTAAGGTGCTCTGGCAAAGGTATTCATAAAGCATCAGGGAGTTTGTGTCACTAGCAGCCTCATCCTCAACTTTGGAGCAAGAGAGGGCGGCTGTGAGCCTCCCCCGTCACAACAGCTGGTGACACAGATGTCAGCACGTGGCTGTCCCAGGTGGAGGCAGGCTCCAGGGAGGCTACGCACCAGCCCGAGGTTTTGCAGCTCGTGGTGGCAGAGCGCGGATTTGGACTGACTTCTGAGCCTGGCCCTTTCTGCTCCAGCATTCCGCCTCTGGAGAACCAGATAACTTTGCTCCAGTCTCTAGGAAGGGTTCGTGATGTATGCTGTCATAGTTAGGGTGCCTTGTTCCCCTGGGCCCCACCCTTCCTCATTACGACCCTCCTCCCACCCTGGTCAGTGAACGCCCTGCACCCGCCTCCCCGGCCCCCAGCCCTTCCCGGGTATTTGGTCTTTGTCAGACACCTGGCCTCTGCCTTTCCTCCTCACCACCACCCCTCCCGTCTAACGCCCTCTCCCCGCTCCCCGCCCTGTGGGCACCACGCAGCACAAGGGTTAACTTTGCCAAAGGTCACTCTTTGCTGTTGCTGTTTATTCTTGACAGTTGGCTGAGAGTTTGAAAGAGCTTGAGATGCTAAGGAATGCCCCCGGTTCTAGGGAGGAAGTGAGGTTTCTTGATCTGCCCAGAGGGCTGCAGCTGAAGCGACTGTTTGCCACAGGCTATCAGCTGAGCACCTCTGGGCTCTGAGGGGACGGTGGAGGTGGGCAGGGCCGAGGAGTCCTGCTCCACTCCTCCGGGGGGTCGCGGTGCGCCCCTGAAGCCGGCCGTGCGAGCCGCTGGGGGTAAGGGCTGCGCGGGCCCCGGCGCGTGCTCTGAGCTCTGCCTGTTTTTGGTCTTCCAGTCCACAGCCGCCACAGCCCCAGGTCCCCGAGACTCCCTGGGCAGATGAGGGCGGCTCCGTTTATCACCTGACCGATGAAGACTTTGACCAGTTTGTGAAGGAACACTCCTCTGTGCTCGTCCTGTTCCACGCCCCATGTGAGTGGAACCTTGCTCCTCTCTGCCACCGCCTCCCTCCCTCGGCCGCTGCAGGGCGGGCGCCGCTCTGAGCCTTTAGATATTACCTAGGACGGCAATCATCCCTCAGCTTACAGGTGGGGAAACTGAGGCCCCAAGAGGGCCCGAATCTTGCCCAGTACTTGCAAGGGCACAGTGAGGCCAGGGCTGGAGCCTCAGACCCCGCAGCACCTAGAACAGCTTCTTTCTGCTTCAGCTGGCGTCCGTCACAGCCTGAAGCAGCCTTTGTGCATCAAGGAAGGAAAACATGTGAATGCTGTAAAATGTGTTGGCCGTATTGGCTGAAAAGCCCTGTAGCTCAGGAGTTTTCTAGGCCAGTGTCCTCCCCGTTCCCGTGGAGAATGGAAAATTGATTGTAATTCGTTTCTCAAAGGGAGAAGGCTGCTTCTGGAAAGGTGAGCAAGGGGATGACAGCCCCTGGGCACAGAGTTCCAGGGAGCAGCTCCTGGGAAAGGTGGGCCCATCCTGATGGGTGAAGAAGGTGGGTCCCCAGCACCCTGGGACAGAGTGCATGTGTGTGGGGTGCTCCTCTCTCATAGCTTCTTGCCAGTTCTTGGGCCCAGTGATGGTGGGTAAGAGGAAAAAAAAGCAAAAAGAACTACTTCACGGATCAGTGTCATAATTGCCCAGTCCACAGAGGCATCTTTAGTGAGAGAATACTTTATTAATCATCTTTGTCATAGAGACCCTTACGCTATTCATTGTGTATTGCCTTACGGTGGCCAAGTGGCTGCCTGCAGGGTCATCTCCTTTTATCTCACCCACAGTGCTGCAAAGCGAGTATGATTAGCCCCACTTTACAGACAAAGAGACTATTGCACGGAGAAATGGCACTGCTCTGTGAGTCCTGCACTGCTGAGCCCTGGCCTTCCCGTCTTCCGCTTCCCCTGTAGTATCACATGGGTTTGGTCAATCAGGAATTGTTCATATACAGACCACTACTGGGGATTTCCCCAAGTCCTCCTTTCTTATAAGTGCCAAATTCTTAAGAGAATCCAAAGGAAAATTATTTTGGGCCTTTCTTCTTCTGACTATCTAGAAAAATGACCGCAAAAAACCTAAAAAAAACCCCCAAAACATGAAGTTTCAAAGGGCCTCCTAATTAGGGGCAATGTCAGAGAGGGCCTTAGGAGCACATCACGCCCAGCCCTGCAAGGGCTCAGTGAGGGCATCCCTGTGGTTGAAGGTACCTGATGAATGCCCGCCAGGCAGCCCTGCAGTGCTCTCCCCGCTGAGGTGTGCTCTCCCGGCCAGTCTCAGCGTTGCTGATGGAGGCGCAGGGAGTCACGCTGCATCCAGAGCTGAACTCACCCTGCCTGCGTCCCTGTCCTAGCAGGAGAAGCAGATACCAGCTCACTGTTTTCAGTCCCCCCTGGGAACTTCCCCCCTGTGTGTCAGTGCTTCCAGTCTGTGTTGAGAGCCGTCTGGCTCCTGGAAGAGCGCAGAGTGGTTTGAGCAGTGCTTTATGCATCACAGCGTGAAGCATACGTATCCCCTTTGATGACTCCTAACAACATGTACCTGATAGATTGGAATTGTTTAATAATTGTTTATTAAGCCCTTTCTTTATAGAACCCTGGTTGCAGACCCACAAAAATTTTGGTCTGTGTTCTTTCTTGTACTCTTAGGTTGTAAGCAATCCATTGTAGTACCTGATGCTTGCAGGGTCTGGACCCCAGAGCCTGGCTATAGAGTTCTTCCCTGCCCCCTCCCCTTATAATGCACCCTCCTCGCTCTCTGAACCAGAATGATCATCACTCCCCCAATCCAAGTCACCTATGGGTATAGAGTAAGGGCTTAATGAATGAGAAAACAAACAAATGAGGTTGTTGAGAGCTAAATTAGAGAACGAGAACTAGAAACCAGATAGCAGCTTTTGTTTTCCCCATTAGTCTTTGTTACTGAGTACACTACCCTTGTTGAGAGGGTTCCGACTCAAATTTAGGAAATGGAAATATCTGAGGCTTCTGTTGGTGGGTGTCTGCCTGTTAGGGACCCTGCATTCTCTGATGAGGTGTCTGTCAGCCCCCCGGCTTTGCCTGTGTGTGTGTGTGTGTGTGTGTGTGTGTGTGTATGTATTTCTGTTGGACTGGCAGAGTGAGAGGGATCAGGGCAAAAGCCCGAGGTGAAGCTCCCTGAAGAACTGCCTGTTTAAATTCCCATCCGATGGGAGTGGCTTTTCGTTAAATAATCTCTCTACACAGTCCTCCTCCTTTATCTGGGAGTGTGGGCTTTAGAAGGGATGGACTGTACATGGTTTAGAGAGGAATCTGAGCCCAGGAGGGGTGAACTGACAGCAGGGCCCTCTTAGCTGCCTAGCTGGGCATCTCGTGCCAGAGTGTTCCCGAGAGCAAACACTGATCAGAAAACCACTTTTGTGGTGTTTGAGGGACCTAGAGAAAAGGACAGATGTCAGGAGGCCAGAGACTGGCAGTGCTGACTCATGTTTCCCAAGCTAATAAAATGTGAATTCCGGAAATTACAGTGTTACAGGTGCTGATCCCAGACCAAATAGGGAGTGGTTAAGAAACAGACCATTTTGGAGACCTAGGAAGACAAGTTGGGATCTATCAACATAGAAGACCATAGATTCTACTAAGGATTGCCACATGTGCTTGGTTTGTTTCTTGGGATAGGATTGCTAAGTTGATGAATTAGTGTGTCTTTCTTTTATCAAAAATGAATTGTTGTTTTCCTAAGTGCAGTAGGGAGAACCAGGCAGGATGCGGCCACCATGAGGGGACCATCCCCTTGGTGCTCTGTGACTGTGAGTCTGGCCTGGTTCTGTCTGGAGGGTGGTACTTGTTTTTTTATAAGCAGTTTTGTTGAAACTATAAAAAGCAAGGCAAGCTTTCAAATCTGCAAGGATTAGAGTTGGAAAAAGGAAGCTAGTTAAAATATCGAACAATGGTATTAAGATTTTAAAAGATCCCCACAGACTGAAATAGTGGAGCTCAAACTAAAAAGCTGAATTTATCTTGATGCCTTTTTGATAATTAAAAAGGAGTGTGTGTATGTTTTTGTTTTTTTTGCGGTACGCGGGCCTCTCACTGTTGTGGCCTCTCCCGTTGCGGAGCACAGGCTCCGGACGCGCAGGCTCAGCGGCCATGGCTTACGGGCCCAGCCGCTCCGCGGCATGTGGGATCTTCCCGGATCAGGGCACGAACCCGTGTCCCCTGCATCGGCAGGCGGACTCTCAACCACTGCGCCACCAGGGAAGCCCCATGTATGTTTCATAAAGGGATAATATAGGAAAATATAGAGAAGAGGATTAACATTATTCCTGATACAGACTCCCAGAAAGAGCCATGGTCTCTCTTTGCACTGTTATTTCTGTACAGAAGACGTGCTCAGTGTTCGTTTCTTTCCGGGTCCCACTTGCCTGGAACCTTGTTTGGCTGCCTTCGGAGGAGCCGTACTCCTCGGTTCTTGGCAGGAAAGGCACCTGGGCCGCTGGTTGTTGCATATTAGTAAACATCTCCATGGGCCCCCTGCTTCTTTGCCCTCTTTTCCAGCTTTCCTGCCACTTTAATTCCCATCTCAGCCTTTCCTCCCTTCCCCTCCCAGCTGGAGTCCCTTAGAAACCCCACACAGATTCTTCTGCAGCCTGTACTCCTGGTGCCTGAGTTGTCATTGAACAGATAAGCTCAGCCCCCCAGCACAGTGCGGGGCCCTCCACGTACGTGAGCTCCAGTCCCGGCCCCGCTCACACCGAGGGAGCAGGGAGAGCCAAGATTCGCAGGCAGGTGTGCCCTCCAGAGCCCACTGTCCAGGATCCTGGGCCTCCTGGGAAGGACAGTGTGATGCAAGCAGTGGCCTCCTAGAGGGCCGTGGGCACCATGCGGTGCGAGGACAGAGCCCGGGCCCCTCTGCCGTCCATCTGGCCCTCGGCGCCGGGCCCTGAGTGGGTGAGGGAGGCCACGGCACCAGGCCTGGCCCCCTGATCCCACAGAGCACTAAGTGGTGTCCGAAGAGGGCGAGGCAGCAGGCCACTGCCCCGTGGTGACTTTTGTTTCTTTCCGCAGCGTTCTGAACGAGAAGAGTCACTGTACATTGTTACTCGTCTTCTCTTGTCACTGTCCGTTTTGCTGCAGTAATGTCTACCTGCTTCTCCCTCTCCCTGTACCTGCAGCCCTGCGTTAGGCCCGGAAGGACATGGTGCTGTAATGACACCCCCCCTCCCCCGAGTGAGTGTCACTCGCGTGGGGAGGTAGAAGGGACAAAGTGGGGCTTCCAGGAAGGGGGACCCTGAGGAGCAGCCTGTCTCTCCCATGTGGGTGCTGACAGGGCAGACAGGGGCCTAAGAAGGAGCTGCTGGGGCACCAGGGCACCCCTGCTGCCCCTTCCCCAGGGCTACGGCGGCACGTCCACAGCTCTGCCCCTTTCCTTGGCAACGGGCCGCCTGGGATGAGATGTTTCCCTTGCCATAACTCCCAGCAGCAGGAGTGTGCTGGAGGCCACAGGGCCTGACCTGCCTTCCAGGGCTGGGCTGCCTCTCTGGATTCGGCAGCAGGTCCCTGTCAGACTCCAGAATTTCTGCTTCTTACTTCATTTATGTCTTATTCCCAAGTAATATGTGATCTCTGTAGACAATGTAGACGGTACAGAGAAATATAAATGATTAAGGAAAAAAACTACTTATAATCCCATAGGTAGGAACCACTTTCCATTTTTTGTCATCATTCTTCCTAGTTGCATTTTCTTTTATCATTCCCTCGTTTTTAACTTTTATTTTTTAAATTACCATAAAGTTAAATTGATTTGTTTTCCTAACACGTGGAGACTTGTGTAACCGTCTTGCTGTAAAACTCCTTTGTGCTACCACTTTTATTTTTTAATTACGCAGATAATTTAAGAACAATATTAACAACATTCCTGTTATTGGCAGTGCAAGGTTCAAGGGATGCATAAGAATATGGTGTGAAGAGTGAGAGTCCCCTCCGCGCGCCCGGCCTCCCTTCCCAGGTTTGACCAGTGCTGCCAGTTGGTTATCCTCCTCCTCCTGTGCTTCTTCCTAAACAACAGGAATCATTTCTTATCCATTTTTCTGTGATTTGCATTTTTTTCACTTACCAGTAAGTAGGTCTTAAAGATAATTTTGTGTAAATGTAGATGTTAGCATATAAATCTACCTCAATCTTTTAAACTAACAAATAGTATTTTATAATTTACATATGCCATAGATTTTAAACCATCCCCGTCATAGACATCTATTTCCAGTCTTTGTTCAAACAATGCAGTGAACATTTGTAAACATATGGATTTGGGAGCGTGTCTAAACGTTTAGGCACGTTAGCCTCCCAGAAGGGAAGGTGCTGCGCCTTGGGGTAAGTGTGCTTGAGCCTTGATAGATACCTGCCGACTTCCCTCCAGAAAGGGCTCACCACACCTGGCAGTGCATGGCGGAGCCTGCATCCCCGCCAGTCGTGGATGCTATCAGCTGTCTGCATTCCTGCTAAAAAGGGCAAAGGGGCAACTTGTCCACAGCTCCCTGGCTTCCAGGGGTGGTGAGCATCTCTTCATGTGGTAATCAGCCTTCCATGTTTCTTCTGTGAACCACCTGTTCATTCCCTTTGCCCATTTTTCTACTGGGTTGTCTTTTTCTTCTTGACCTAGCGCTCCATACTTATGGATATTAATCTTTATCTATTTTCTGGGTTCCAGATGTTCTCTGTTAGTCTGTTGCTTACTTTAACTTTCTTTATGCTGCCTTTCAGTGTACAAAAGCATTACATTTTCGGGACTTCCCTGGCGGTCCAGTGGTTGAGACTTCACCTTCCAACTCAGGGGTGTGCGGGTTCGAGCCCTGGTCGGGGAGCTAAGATCCCATGTGCCTCATGGCCAAAAAACCAAAAACATAAAACAGAAACAATATTGTAACAAATTCAATAAAGACTTTAAAAATGGTCCACATCAAAAAAAAAAAACTTTTAAAAAAAAAGAGCACTAGATTTTTGTAGTCAGATAAAAGCTAGAATGTTTATTGAGCACTTGCTGTGGATCAGACATTGTTTGAAGCACTTTCCATATATTAACTCGTTTAATCTTCACAGCAAATCCTGTGAAGTGGATATCATGATTATTCCTATTTTACAGGTTAGGAAAGGGAGGCACCAAGAGGTTGAGAAGGTTGCAAAAGGTCACATAGCCAAAAAGGTAGAGCCAGGATTAAAACCCAAGTTCTAGAGGCCACAGCCTCATCACCAAGCCCTCTGCAAGCCTGCCTTTTCCCATCCTGACATCCAGGATATAAAAATAGTGCCCTGCATTTTGTGATAATATTTTTGTTTTTCTTATTTTGCTTAATTCATCTGGATTTTTTTTTTTTTTTTTTTTTTTTTTTTTTTTGCGGTACACGGGCCTCTCACTGTTGTGGCCTCTCCCGTTGTGGAGCACAGGCTCCGGACACGCAGGCTCAGCGGCCATGGCTTACGGGCCCAGCCGCTCCGCGGCATGTGGGATCTTCCCAGATCGGGGCACGAACCCGTGTCCCCTGCATCGGCGGGCGGACTCTCAACCACTGTGCCACCAGGGAAGCCCCAATTCATCTGGATTTTTCATTTGTTGTGCCATGTGGGAGGAAGGGATTTCATTTCATTTGTTAAGTTCTTTTTTCCTTGCTTTTTCCTTTACATTTTTCTTAACATTATCTTGTAAGTATTTTCTTATGTTACTAAAAATGCTTATTTGTACATACTTTTTGTGGTCACATAATATTCCATTATATAATGGCACCATAAATTACCTAACCAGCACCATAATGTTGAAGGTTTGAGTTTACTCTATTTCCCCACTATAAATCAGGCTGCAGAGAGCATTTTCATGCATAATTATTTGTCCACATGTCAGATTATTTCCTTAGGGTAGAATCCTGGAAGAAAAAATTTTAAAGCTTGTTATCTACATTTTACACTAACGTAAAGGAAGAAGAAAAAAATCCCAACTTTCTCTTCGTGCAAGAAGAGGGCTGCGTGGTAGATGAGGCATTCATCAGTGTGTGTCTGCCCCAGAGTGTCTGAGTGTCTACAAGTCAGCTTTGGTGCATATATAGCAGGAAGCCTCGAAAGAGCCCAGAGGTTTCTGGGGGGCCCATCACAATGTTACAGCATCATTGTTTCTGTTAGCATCTGTAGGAGCCCCACCTCCCTGGCACACCCAAGCCAAGGTCCAGGCAGGGCAGCAGGAATGTGGGTAGGAAAATCCAGGCTCCTCTTGAGAGCCAGGTACTAGGGAGCTTTCCAAAGTAATCTGGTCTCCTGGAAAATTCTGGTTACAGGAGCCAGGAGAGTCTCCATAGCTGGCCTGCAATAAAATCGTAGGTGTAACTGAAGTTAACGGAATCCAGAGGGATCTGAAGGTTTGGGATTGACGGGAAGCCAACATTCCCACAGCCAGAAAAGAGTGTGGTCAAGGAACTGACGGGCAGCCTCTTTGCCAGGTCATGAAAGTCAGTGTAAGTGCACTTACAAGCTGATAAAAACCCAACAAGGAAGTTTGGCAGTAAAACTTAATGGCCCATCAAATCACAATCAGGACAGTAAAACGCAGTGGGCTGGAGTCCTGCTCCGGCTTCTGACCGTCCTCCTCTGGCTCTCCTGCAGCCCACACGGCCAGGACAGCCTGAAGGCCAGGCCCGGAGGCTGGGGTCAAGGCAGTCACTGCTCATGACCCACAGTTCCCCAGGCCAGGCGGGTGCCAGCGAGGGAGACGTTTGCTCCGCCAGGGCCTCTCTCCTTCTTGGGGCCTGGCTGGTCTCATCGTCACAAACTCTGTTTACAGAGATTTATTGCTTAGCCTTAGTATCTTGTCTAGGGAGCAGAGGGAATTGATGTTAGTAGTGAAAACCATAATGCTATCAAGAGAACTCTTGGGAATGTATGGTAACTTCAGAACAACATCCAGAGATGTTGGAGATTTCCAAAGATGTTTTCCAGACCTAGTAAGGATCGGGGGACGTGTATATAAATGGTGGTGTGGAGAGGAGCGTATGCACATAGTAACTGGTTTGGCTCCTAGTTTTATTAAGTAGAGGTGTTTAGTTAAACTAGCAACTCTTTGGTGTGACTTTTGCCCCAAAAGGATTTAGTTCAGTTAAACCTTGTGTGCACAGGTATAACCTGAACAACACAGCCATGAGGTTCATTCATTCACAAAGTGTGTGGGATGCCATCCTCAGTGGTGAGTGAGACGGACGTCCAAGCCTGTAGAGAGCTTATATCCACTTGGGGGATTGGAAGTTTCAAGTAAGCACATTACTCCAGCTGTTTTGAGTACAGTCAAGGAAATAAGCAGGCTATCTTCAATAAATGGTGCTGGGAAAACTGGACAGGTACATGTAAAAGAATGAAATTAGAACACTCCCTAACACCATACACAAAAATAAGCTCAAAATGGATTAAAGACCTAAATATAAGGCCAGAAACTATCAAACTATTAGAGGAAAACATAGGCAGAACACTCTATGACATAAATCACAGCAAGATTCTTTCTGACCCACCCCCTAGAGTAATGGAAATAAAAACAAAAATAAACAAATGGGACCTAATGAAACTTCAAAGCTTTTGCACAGCAAAGGAAACCATAAACAAGACCAAAAGACAACCCTCAGAATGGGAGAAAATATTTGCAAATGAAGCAACTGACAAAGGATTAATCTCCAAAATTTACAAGCAGCTCATGCAGCTCAACAACAAAAAAAACAAACAACCCAACCCAAAAATGGGCAGAAGACCTAAATAGACATTTCTCCAAAGAAGATATACAGACTGCCAACAAACACATGAAAGAATGCTCAACATCATTAATCATTAGAGAAATGCAAATCAAAACTACAATGAGATATCATCTCACACCAGTCAGAATGGCCATCATCAATAAATCTAGAAACAATAAATGCTGGAGAGGGTGTGGAGAAAAGGGAACCCTCTTGCACTGCTGGTGGGAATGTGAATTGGTTCAGCCACTATGGAGAACAGTATGGAGGTTCCTTAAAAAACTACAAATAGAACTACCATATGACCCAGCAATCCCACTACTGGGCATATACCCTGAGAAAACCGAAATTCAAAAAGAGTCATGTACCAAAATGTTCATCGCAGCTCTATTTACAATAGCCCGGAGATGGAAACAACCTAAGTGCCCATCATCGGATGAATGGATAAAGAAGATGTGGCACATATATACAATGGAATATTACTCAGCCATAAAAAGAAACGAAATTGAGCTATTTGTAATGAGGTGGATAGACCTAGAGTCTGTCATACACAGTGAAGTAAGTCAGAACGAAAAAGACAAATACAGTATGCTAACACATATATATGGAATTTAAGAAAAAAAAATGTCATGAAGAACCTAGGGGTAAGGCAGGAATAAAGACGCAGACCTCCTAGAGAACGGACTTGAGGTTATGGGGAGGGGGAAGGGTGAGCTGTGACAGGGCGAGAGAGAGTCATGGACATATACACACTAACAAACGTAGTAAGGTAGATAGCTAGAGGGAAGCAGCCGCATGGCACGGGGATATTGGCTCGGTGCTCTGTGACAGCCTGGAGGGGTGGGATAGGGAGGGTGGGAGGGAGGGAGACGCAAGAGGGAAGAGATATGGGAACATATGTATATGTATAACTGATTCACTTTGTTATAAAGCAGAAACTAACACACCATTGTAAAGTAATTATACCCCAATAAAGATGTTAAAAAAAAAAAAAAAAAAGAAATAAGCAGGCTATTGGAAGTGAGTGTGATGGGTTGAGGCTTCTTGGGGTTAGGTGGTCAGGTGGTCAGGGAATTTCTCTGAAGAAGTGAAATTTGAACTAAAGCCTGCATGATGTGAAGTGATCAGCCACTCAGAGTCCTGAGGGAAGATCATGTTCCAGGCAAACAGCCCGATAAGAGCCATGGGGGTAGAAATGAGCTTGGTGAGATAGGAAAGCAGAAAGAGGCCACAGGCTGCAGAGTAGAGGACAGGAGGGAGATGGCCTGAGTTGAGGTTGGAGAGTACAAAAGTCGGACAGTGTGGGACTTGTGGCTGTGAGAAGGAGTTTGGATTTCGATCCACTTGTGATGGGAACCATTGGAAAGTTTTTTGTTTTTTTTAAAATTTTATTTATTTATTTATTTTTGGCTGCATTGGGTCTTCGTCGCTGTGTGCAGGCTTTCTCTAGTTGCAGCGAGCGGGAGCTACTCTTCGTTGCGGTGCACGGGCTTCTCATTGCAGTGGCTTCTCTCATTGTGGAGCATGGGCTCTAGGCGCACGGGCTTCAGCAGTTGCAGCTTGCGGGCTCAGTAGTTGTGGCTCACGGGCTCTAGAGTTCAGGCTCAGTAGTTAGTTGTGGTGCACAAGCTTAGTTGCTCCGCGGCATGTGGGATCTTCCCGGGCCAGGGATCGAACCCTTGTCCCCTGCATTGGAAGGAAGATTCTCAACCACTGTGCCACCAGGGAAGCCCCATTAGAAAGTTTTGACCAAGGGAATTTGATATGATTTGTGATTTGAAAAGGTGCCCTGGCCGCCCCTAAATACCAAGAGACAGCAATATAATAGTCACAGGGCACTACAAAATGAAATGCCATAGGAGGATATGAATAAGATGTCTTTTGTGAGTAGAAGAGAAATAGGTAGTTTGGTGGGGCTGGAGTGAACTGGAGACTCAAAGTAGGGGCCAGAGCCCAGGTGGACACTCCGCATGGAGAGGTCTCATCCATCAGGGCAGGGGCTGTGATGAAGTGAGCTGGGTGCTGGGGGACAGAACTTCAGGGAAAAGGTCAGCTCATGTGGTCACAGCTCCAGCCAGAAGATCCACCTTCTAATCCCATCTTGTTTAACGGTGGCCCTGGGATCCCCAGTTTATCACTATCTCCCAGAGCCGTCATTTCTGATGATCCCTGCCCTGTGTCTCATGGGGCTGCTGAGATAGTGTGTGGAAGGCCAGCGCAGAGAGCGAGCGCTTTTATTCCTTGGCAGAGTCCTGGGAGATGGGGCCAGAGGTTCAGGAGAGAGCTGTGAGTACAAGCCAAAGAATCTGGCGCCTCCTGGCATGTCCTCCAGCCACCCCTCCTGTGTCCAGTGCAGACATCGTGAGTCGATCACAGCTCTTCTTCCCAGTGAGCCAATTCTCTGTCTTAAGAGGCCATCTCCCGCCCGCCACCAATAGAAGTTGGCAGGCAATGTGGAGTCTATTTGCTTCCCCAGCGGACAGTGGCCTCAAAGGGCTGAGCCTGGCAAAGGTATGAAGGTGAACTCCCTCATCTTCAGGGGTCCTGCCTCATTGACTGGGACATTTTGGAAAGAAACAGTGGTTTTCTATGAGTGGGTTTGTCTTCTTTCCCCCGATTCCCACCCAGTCCCACCACCCACCTTGACCGTGGGGCCTGCTAGCACTGGCCTGACAGCACCAATCATAACGTGGTAGAGGAGAGGGTGCTCAGGGGAGCATCCCCTTCCTGCCCCTCCCGCCTGCCATGGAGACCACTTGGAGCCTGAAGCCCGGGTCTCCTGAGGCCTGCCCGGGCATCCTCCCTTGTGCTCTGATGGGCTGAGCGGCTCTCACTCAGGCCGCTCACTTCCTACTCTCCAGGGGAGACCGAACTCTTGGGTGACAGACCCTCCATCAGCAGGAGAGCTTCCTTTTCTCCGTGTCTCTTCATGCAGGGTGAGCTCCCTCTGCCCCTGTCAGGGGAGGTCACCTCGGGGCAGGGTTCAGGGAGCGGTCAGCCTGGAGGCAGGCCTGGGGGTTCCTTTGAGAGTTGTAGAGCCTCCTGACTGTAAGCCCCAAAGAGTGATTTATTCTTTTTATTTTAGTGAGAATCAAAAAAAAAAAAAGTTTAAGTCTTAATATATGTCATGTTAAGTCAGTAGAATCCTCCTTAGGATATCCAGTTTACTCCAGACATGCGGATCTTGGTGGAAGGATACCTGAGCCTGGACTCCTGTGGGGACAGCTCGTTGTTCTTCTACGACCCCCCGCCGGGAAAGTGACTGCCTGGCAGTCAGCCCTTCGTTGCCTTGGCCTCGTAGCCAGGGGTCTGTGAGTGGGTCAGGGCATTCGGAGCCCTCTGCAGTTATTCATCAGTATGGAACATATATGCATCAGTATGGGAGAAGTGGGGGAGAAGCTTAAATTCTCAACAATGTCAGTGACCCAGAAAAGCCCGGAGTCTGCCCTGAGCTGAGGAGGATGCTCTCCCTTTTGCTGTTGTGGGCGGCTGCTGCCTGCAGGGAGAGAGGCCCGCTGGGAGTCCCGAGCTGGACCACGGTCTGTGTGCTTTCCATCTGGGGCACGGCTCAGTGAAACAGAAATAGCACTGCGTGCTCTACATGCTTCAGGTACATCCTGTTAAATGGACTTTTGTGGTCACTCTCGAGACTCTGCATAGCATCTGTGTATAAGATTGGTTCTGTGGGGAAATCACATTTTCAGTTCCAAACAAACAATTTACCAAAACAAAACAAAAAATGCTTTTGTAACTCAGTTGTTTAGAAAGTGCAAATGGGTTGTGATAACACTAAGTGTTCATTTCTGGAAAATAATGTTCTTACATTTTAATATCATGATGACTTTGATACCTGTATGGTTCATGGGGGTCCCAAGTGGGCTCTAGTCAGACCATGAGCCCACGGGTGTCCCTCCCCCTTGCTTGGGCCCATTTGAGAAGGACCAACATGTTGGTACGGCTGAGAATTGTAGCCACTCCCTGGGCTGGATTCCATCAGTGAGTTTCCTCCACCGAGTCATCTCATGGCTCCCCCAGAGCACTCTGTCCAGAGGAGGGCTTGACAACACTGGCCAGGGTTTTCTGTTATCAGCGTGTGTGTGTGTGTGTGTGTGTTGAGGGGGACAGTTAGGGTAGCCACTGTGAGGCCCCCTGTCTCTGGGAGGAACAAGTTGAGAATGGACTAAGGAAGTTGGAACAGGCAGGAATGGAACGGACCTGTTTTTGTCTCAGTGCCATGTGGAGCTGAGCTCTGCAGGAATGACCTTGGAGGAGAGAGGAATTTTTGTCCCAGCCAAGTGCTCAGATGGAGGCAGGAAAGCTGTTTACATGGCCCAGTGGCTCCTGGAGGGTGTGGGAGGTCTTCTCTGATAATACTAGTATGTGTCTGTCTGCCTGCCTTTGTTTCTTTTTCTTTTTGGTCCAGATTCTTTTTTTTTAAATTAAAGTATAGTTGATTTACAATATTATATTAGTTTCAGGTATACAACATAGTGATTCAATATTTTTATAGATTGTACTCCATTTAAAGCTATTACAAAACAATGGCTATATTTCCCTGTGCTGTATCCTTTTTGCTTATTTATTATATACATAGTAGTTTGTATCTCTTCATCCCATACCCCTGTCTGGCTCCTTCCCCCTTCGCTCTCCCCACTGGTAACCACCAGTTTGTGCTCTATATCTGTGAGTCTGTTACTGTATCATTATATACATTTGCTTGTTTTATTCTTTTAGATTCCACATGTAAGTGATAACGTAGAATATTTGTCTGTCTCTGTCTGACTTATTTCACTAAGCTTAATACCCTCTAGGTCCATCCACATTGTTACAAATGGCAGAATTATTTTTATGGCGGGGTAATATACCATTGTATATATGTATCTATCTTCTTTATCCATTCATCTGTTCATGGACACTTAGGCTGCTTCTGTATCTTGGCAATTGTAAATAATGCTTCTATGAACATTGGGGTGCATGTATCCTTTCAAATTAGTGTTTTTGTTTCTTTCAAATACATACCCAGGAGTGGAATTTCTGGGTCATATTGTAATTCTATTTTTAGTTTTTTGAGGCACCTCCATACTGTTTTCCATAGTGGCTGCACCAATTTACATTCCCACCAACAGTGTACCAGGTTTCCCTTTTCTCCACATCCTTGTCAACATTTGTTATTTGTAGGCTTTGATGAGGGCCATTCTGAAAGATGTGAGGTGATAACTCATTGTGATTTTGATTTGCATTTCTCTGATGATTAGCGATGTCTTTGGGAAAATGTCTGTTCAGGTCTTTTGCCCATTTTTTAATCAGGTTGTTTTTTTGTTAAGGTTTTGTTTTGGGGTTTTTTGTTTTTGTTTTATGGGTTTTTTTTTTTTTGATATTCAGTTGTATGAACTGTTTATGTATTTTGGATATTAACCCCTTACCAGTCATATCATTTGCAAATATTTTCTCCCATTCAGTAGGATGTCTTTTCATTTTGTCAGTGGTTTCCTTTACTGTACAAAAGCTTTTAAGTTTACTTAGGTCCCATTTGATTATTTTTGCTTTTGTTTCTTTTGCCTTAGGAGACAGATCCAAACAAATTTTGCTACAATATTTCATTCTTTTACATTTAGCTGTTCAGCTTTCCTTGCACCACTGCTTGAAGAGACTGTCTTTTCTTCTTTGTATATTTTGCCTCCTTTGTCATAGATTAATTGACCATAAATGTGTGGGTTTATTTCTGGGATCTCTATTCTGTTCCATTGATCCATTGTGTCTGTTTTTGTGCCAATACCATACTGTTTTGATTACTGTAGCTTTGTAGTATACTCTGAAGTCAGAGAGAGTGATACCTCCAGCTGCTTTGTTCTTTTTTCTCAAGATTACTTTGGCAATTCAGGGTCTTTTGTGGTTCCATATAAATTTTATGATTATTTATTCTAGCTCTGTGAAAAATGTCATGGGTATTTTGATAGGGATTGTATTAAATCTGTGTAGATTGCTTTGGGTAGTATGGACTTTTTTAAAATTTTTATTTATTTATTTATCTTTGGCTGCATTGGGTCTTCGTTGTTACGTGCAGGCTTTCTCTAGTTGCGGCCCGTGGGGGCTACTCTTCATTGCGGTGAGGAGGGCTTCTCACTGCGGTGGCTTCTCTTGTTCTGAAGCATGAGCTCTAGGCGCACAGACTTCAGTAGTTGTGGCACGCAGGCTCAGTAGTTGTGGCTCGCGGGCTCTAGAGTGTAGGCTCAGTAGTTGTGGCGTATGGGCTTCGTTGCTCCACAGCATGTGGGATCTTCCCGGACCAGGGCTCGAACCCATGTCCCCTGCATTGGCAGGCAGATTCTTAACTTCTGCGCCACCAGGGAAGTCCCAGTATGGACATTTTAACAATATTAATTCTTCCAATCCATGAGCACAGGTTATCTTTCCATTTCTCTGTATCATCTTCAGTTTCCTTTATCATTGTTTTATAGTTTTCAGAATATAGGTCTTTCACCTCCTTTGTTAAGTTTATTCCTAGGTATTCTTTCCTTTTTGATGCAGTTTTTAAACAGGATTGTTTTCTTGTTCTCTTTTTCTAAGAGTTCATTATTAGTGTAAAGAAAACAACAGATTTCTGTATATTAAGCTTCTATCTTGCAACTTTACTGAATTCATTTATTAGCGCTAATAGTTTTTTGGTGGAGGTGTTAGTGTTTTCTATATATAGTATGTCATCTGAAAAATAGTGACAATTTTGTTTCCTTTCCAGTTTGGATGCGATGCCTTTTATTTCTTTTTCTTGTCTGATTGCTGTGGCTAGGACTTGCAATACTATGTTGAATGAAAGGGCAAGAGGTGGGCATCCTTGTCTTGTTCCTGATTTTAGAAGAAAGGCTTTCAGGGCTTCTCTGGTGGTGCAGTGGTGAAGAATCCGCCTGCCAAGGCAGGGGACACAGGTTCAAGCCCTGGCCCAGGAAGATCCCACATACTGCGGAGCAGCTAAGCCCATGCGCCACAACTACTGAGCCTGAGCTCTAGAGCCCTCAATCCACAACTACTAAGCCCGTGTGCCACAACTACTGAAGACTGCGTGCCTAGAGCCCATGCTCCGCAACGAAGAGTAGCCCCCGCTCACCACAACTAGAGAAAGCCCGTGCACAGCAACGAAGACCCAACACAGCCAAAAATAAATAAATAAATAAATAAATTTATAGAAGAAAGGCTTTCAGCATTTCACCATTGAGTACGATGTTAGCTGTGGGTTTGTCATGAATGGCCTTTGTTATGTTGAGCTGTGTTCCCTCTATACCAACTTTGATGAGAGTCTTTGTCATGAATGTATGTTGAATTTTGTCAAATGCTTTTTCTACATCTATTGAGATGATCATGTGATTTTTATCCTTTCTTCTGTTAATGTGTTATATCATGTTGATTGATTTGTGGATACTGAACCATCCTTGCATCCCTGGAATAAATTCCACTTGATCATGGTGTATGATTCTATTACAAATTCAACTTCACTACTAGTGATCAGTCTGTTCAGATAGGCTGTGTCTTCCTGATTCAGTCTTGGAAGGTTGTATGTTTCTAGAAATTTGTTCATTTCTTGTAGGTTGTCCAGTTTGTTGGTATATGATTGTAGTATTCGCTTATGATTTTTTGTATCTCTGATATTAGTTGTTATTTCTCTTCTTTCATTTATTTGGGTCCTCTTTTTTCCTTGATAAGCCTGGCTAAACGTTTATCAATTCTGTTTATCTTTGCAAAAAACCAGCTCTTGGTTTCACTGATCTTTTGTATTGTTTTCTTGGTCTCTGTTTTATTTATTTCCTCTCTGATCTTTATTATTTCCTTCATTCTGCTGATCGTGGGGTTTGCTTGTTCTTCTTTTTCTAACTCCTTTAGATGGTAGATTAGGTTGTTTATTTGAGATTTTTCTTATTTCTTGAAGAAGACCTATATCACTATAAACCTACCTCTTATATGCATCCCATAGATTTTGGAAAGTTGTGTTTCCGTTGTCATTTATCTCGAGGTATTTTCTGATATCCTCTTTGATTTCTTCATTGACCTGTTGGTTTTTTAGTAGCATGTTACTTGGTCTCCACGTGTCTTCCTTTCTTGTCTTTCTTTTTCCCAATAATCAGTAGTAGAATTGTGATGCTCTAAGCTCCCAAGCAGTAGCACACCCCATGAGAAGGCCAAGTCACATGTCCGCCATCCATTTAGCCTTGTCTGTGCCCCCCTACCCCCCACTCCCAGCCAGATTTCCCTTTAGAGTCATCTCCAGCCTGAGCCAGTCTGGTCCTACTCGCCTCACAGCCCCTTCAGCATAGATGCCAGAGAGTACTCTTTCTACTAAAATGAAAGCAATTTACAAATGTCCTGTCATCACTGACACAAAGTGCTTGCTTCCTTTTTAACGTATCAAATGTCATTATTCATAACATATTACTGCGTTCAAGTGTTGTAAGGAGAGGAGGGCAAAGCAGTCTTTGTCCCAAGAAAATACCATTTATTTGGGAATGACAAGTCAGATCACTGTGCCTGTCATATCATACCTCTTCCCTTATTGGGATAATTGGAACTTGACGTTTTCCCATACTCTTGCTTATGTGAATTCTTATTCCCAATTCAAGGCCCCGAATCCCTTCTGCCCTGGAGAAGATGATAGTGGTGACAGTAGCATAGTGCTGGGAAGCACACGCTGCCAGTGGCTGTGGCCTCCAATCAGATTGCTTGGGTTTTCAGCCCAGCTCTGTGACCTGTGGCTGTGTATGTAGCCTTGGGCAGTCATCCACCCTCTCAGTGCCTCAGTTTTCTCATCTGTAAAATGGAGATAACGTAGTTCATACCTTGTAGGGCTGTTATGAGGGTATAAAGCACTTAGAGCCACGCCTGGCACACAGGACCTATATGCATATCACCAGTATTGTTGATGTAATTATTTCATTTTTGCCTCTTGTGCCCCTCCCACACCCCCACCCCCAGTGGATCAGGCAAAAGATTTCTTTTCTCTGAGCTAGTGCTGTTCTTCTTTTCTCCTGGGTGCCCCTGGTAGCTGGGATTAGGACCCAGCTCTCTTACAGAAGCAGAGGACATCCCTGGAGCCTCTGTGCCATGGACATGGTTTCTCTTGATTTCTTCCTGCAGGGTGTGGACACTGTAAGAAAATGAAACCAGAGTTTGAGAATGCAGCAGAAGTCCTCCACGGAGAAGCAGATGTAAGCTTCCTTTCCTTAACTCCTCCACCGCTCTCTCCTAAAGAGTCAGTGATAGGAATCATTACAGTGACTTTCCCCTGCAAGCTCTGTAGCAGCTCTCCTGGCCCCTGGAGGCCTGCGGAACTTCTGTGTCCCCGAGTAGATGTGTCTTAGACAGGTGGGGCCCCTACCAGGGATGGAGGGGTGCAGAGAGATTAGGGTCACATTCTCATACCCTTCCAGGTGACCTCTGCCAGGTCATGGCTCTGGGGTGAAGCCCCAAGTTTCTCCCTCTTTTCTGTGGGAGCCTGCCGATTGGGAACAGCTACAGTCTACACAGCCTGGTTGGTGGGGGAGATTAAAAGGCTTCATCTCAGCCCACAAATGAGAATGATGGACATGCCCGTGTCCAGTTGTTCCCGGGATGTATGAAGTTCCCGCCCTGTGAGGTTTCGGCAGGCCCTCGGTGGGTTGGCGGCTGGTGTCCGGGCTCCTCTTCTGCCAGCACCGCATCTGAGGCTGTCATGCATGGTTGGCCTCTCCCCCGTCCCAGAGCTCTGGTGTCCTTGCAGCTGTTGATGCGACCGTCAACAAGGCCCTGGCAGAAAGATTCCACATCTCCGAGTTCCCTACACTCAAGTATTTTAAGAATGGAGAGAAGTATGCAGTGCCTGCGCTCAGAACAAAGAAGAGCTTTATTGAGTGGATGCAAAAGTAAGTCTGCTGGTCTTGATAGCACATCTTGGTCCCTGGCTGTCGGCCACTGGAGAGGGCCTTGAGGAGATGAAGTAAACCTTAGGGGCCGCTGACCTTGGCTCAGGGCCTGAACGCCAAGACAGCTATGACTTCCCAATCCTGACGCCTCCTCTGGTGTGCTGATCACGTGTACTCATCCAGCAGGGCACGGGTAGCCTTTCTGGGTGCGGTTTCATCAGCTCCAGTAAACCGTGTATTTCTATTTTTAGGACTCCTTCCCCAGTGTCCTGGCCCCAGGTTTCATCGTCTACATTTTATTCCATTCCCTTTGAGTGAATGAAGGAAACACACAGCTCTTCACATCCAGAGCTGGACTCACAGGGACCCGGGTCTGGGCCTTCAGTAGCGTCCACAGTGCAGCCTGTGGTGGTTTGGGGTTGAAAATAAAGGTTTGAAGAGCTCCCTCAGCCTGGGTATTAGTTTGCTAGGGCTGCCACAACAGGGAACACAGAACCGGTGGCTTAACAGCAGAAGTTAATTTTTTTCACAATTCTGGAGACCAGAAGTCCAAGATAAGATGTCAGGAGGGTTGCTTTCTCTGAGGCCTCTCCATGTCCATCTTCTCCCTGTGTTTTCACACAGTCTTCCCTCAGTGTCTGTGTCCTAATCTCCTCTTCTTAAAAGGACACCAGTGTGAAGTTGGGTTAGGGTCTACCCTAATGACCTAATTTTAACTTAATTACCTCTCTAAAGACCCTATCTCCAAATACAGTCACCTTCTAGGGTAGTTGGCATTAGGACTTCAACATATGAATTTGGGGCGGGGGACACAGTTCAGCCCACGACAGCCTGCAAGTCCAGAGAACACGAGGAGCCTTGCAATTGCTCATCCAAGGACCGTGGAACCTGCAGTTCTTAGCATTTCCCCCTCCTGTGAGGGAACTAACTGGGCCACCACACAGGTGCTTTCTCCTGTCCACACTCCTCCCCCGAGACACACACACACACACACACACACACACACAAACACACGCGTGCGCACGCACATCCACACATAACTTGAATATTTGAGAATACTGCCTTATTTCAGCACTGGGGGGAACATGAAGTAAAAGAAGACAGACTCCAGCCTTTGCAGAGGCCCCTGGTACGTGGCATAATGATGTCCACGTGAGAACCAAGACTTTAGAGTCACAAAGTGACGCGAGAACTGTGCAGAACAGCAGCATCCAGAAGGAGTTACTTTGTTAGGACATCGGTCCTCGAACCTGGGTGGACGTAAGCGTTACAGGTGTTGAGGTGCTGCTTAAAGTGCAGATGCTAGGGCTGCTGTCCCTGCAGCTTTGATTCAGGAGGTGTGAATGAAACCCTCAGCCATGGGGTTTTGAGAAACGTCCGCTTATGGAATGGGATGAGCCACTAGGTTCAGGAGAGGCCCTGGCAAGAGGTGAGTGGGCTGGCCAGGTCCAGGTCTCAGCTTCCTGCTGATCACTGCGGGTAGATTCTAAGAGTAGCCAGCCCTTGTCTTAGGGACCAGAACGGAGCAGTGGTTCATCTCCAGGAGGGGCGAGGTGCTCTCTCCTCCGGGCCTTTGGTGCAGGAGGCAGGTTGCTCTTCACACCCGCCTCTCTGGCCTCGCTCTGGTGCCAGTGCTGGTTTACTGGGAAGGACTGAGCAGGGTGGGGCCTCAGGTGAGGTCCCTGGTGCTTGCACTGCAGTTAGAGAGCTGGGGAACCAGAGCATTTATCGTTGCTAATCCCCGCTCCAGAAGCCTGGACACAAATAGCGAGCATGGAGGGTCTCTGTCCTTCCTGTCCATAGTCACCACTGCTGAACACCTGAAAAGCACTAGGGTAAGAGCATGGACTTTTTTTCTTTTTTTTTTTTTTTGCGGTATGCGGGCCTCTCACTGTTGTGGCCTCTCCCGTTGTGGAGCACAGGCTCCAGACGCGCAGGCTCAGCGGCCATGGCTCACGGGCCCAGCCGCTCCGCGGCATGTGGGTTCTTCCCGGACCGGGGCACGAACCCGTGTCCCCTGCATTGGCAGGCGGACTCTCAATCACTGCACCACCAGGGAAGCCCAAGAGCATGGACTTTGGAGTCTAAGAGCCCTGCAGTCAGATCGTGACCCCAGGCCATTTACGTGACCCTGCTAAGCCCCAGTTTCCCATCTGTGAAGTGGAGACTATACTTTTCCCATAGACTTGTCCAGAGAATTAAATTGGATTATTGTGCTTTAGCACAGTGCATGGTGTGTGGAAATACTCAAAGAGAGGAAGCTGTGGGGACGCGGGTTCGTGTCCCGGTCCGGGAAGATCCCACGTGCCGCGGAGTGGCTGGGCCCGTGGGCCATGGCGGCTGAGCCAGCTCTCATGCAGCACTGTAACTGACAGCACCACCCCCTAAGTGCTAGAACCTTCCCAGCCTTTGCAGCGTGCTTTGATAGCTGTTGCCCCATTTCATACTCAGATCCTACTGAGGCCAGAGTTTTTATTCCTGTTTCCTTGGTGAAGAAACTTAGGTTCAGAGAGGTGAAGGGCCTTGCCTAGGGACAAATAGTGGTTCTTTGGGGAGCTTGGAAGGAATCCTGCAGGCAGAGCATAAACAGCAGATGCTCTGAGATGAAGGGTTGAGGCCACCAGCAGGAGGGCAAGCAGACAGTGTCGAGGGAGGCTGATGGTACTTCCAGGCTTGTGCACACGTGGCCGCGCTTGGGTGACTGAGATGTGCCCACCAGCAGGCCAGCCCGGGGAGGCAGGATGCAGGGACAGGGCAGAGCAGAAGGTTGGTGTCAGCCGAAGAGTCCAGGGTGTTTGACAGGGCACCTGGAGGGCAAAGAAGTGGGGGAGACAGGAAGGGTGGGAGGGGCCCATCTTGGTCACGAGAGCAGGGGTGCCGTTAACCAAAACGAAGAAGTTGGGGAAGAAAGCTGTTTTGGGAAGTGTGGACGAGAGGGAAGAGTTCTAAGTCTTGTTGGGATTGGGGTGACATTGGGACCTCCAGGTGGAAATACCTGAAAAACACCTGGAAATAGGGGGCTTGGGTGAGAGGCCAGGGCTCGAGTCATCCTCAGCCTAGGGGATTATGGAAGCCACGCAGAGGGATGAGATCTTACAAGAATTGCAGGGGCACGGAGATAGAACCAGAAGAAGAGAGAAGGCTGTCGGGAAGGTAGGGAAGGGGTCTCTGGTAGGAGGGCTTCTGAAAGGTGAGAGAGGCCGTGGGGTGCCCGGTGCTGCGCTCACGCTGCCCTCGCTGGGTACAAGGCCTGAGGCCTGGTGGTCAGAAGCCAGGTGGTGCTGACGTGAAGGAGGGAGTGCAGGGGGTGCGTGTGGCAGCACGGGGTCCGGACCGCTCCCCAGAGACACTTCTCAGAAGGGAGAGAGAAGTGTGGTTGTAGGGAGGGGGACAAGGGCAGCAAAGGCTTTAAAAGACCCTGGAGATCTATACTTTGGTGAGGCAGAGTGGAGGGAACCAGTGAACAGAAGGAGACTAAAAAATTATCAACCCTTATCGAATGCCTGTCATTTATGAGAGCACATAGGCTCTTAGCAACTGTTAGCTGCTTGACCGACTAGGTGCTTCATACACACTGTCTCTGCTCTTCGTAAGGAGCCCAGGAAGTAGGTCTCAACTGTACTCATTTAGCAGAAAAGAAAATGGAAGCTCAGAGGGGTTTGGTAACTTACCTAAGGTCACACAGGTGATCAGTAATCTGGATTTGAACCCAGACCCACCTCACTCCATGGCGCATGCTCTGTCCACCAGAACAGAGGCTCAGGAGCAGAAGGTAATGGAGGGTGCTTCAGGGTCCCAGAAGAGGCAGGAGGGAGGGGAAGGGAGCCCAGGTGCAGGGGCTTCTCCCCACGGCAAGGAGACGACTGGAGAGGTCCTAAAAGCGACTCAGGTCTTCCACACCTTCACAAAATGGCTTCTTAATAGGCTTCTTAGAGGGGATCTTTGCAGATGGTTCACAGTTCTTCATGTTTAAACTGAGGTTTTAAATTCAGTTTTAGAAAGGATGCAAAGTGATTTTTTTTCTCATGTGCTCTCCGAGTGGTTGGGGGCGGCAGAAGTGCTTGCCTGTGCACGAGCTTCTCCTAATGACTGTCTCCCCTCCACCCCCGGTTCTTGCAGTCCTGAGTCCCCTCCACCCCCAGAGCCCGCCTGGGAAGAGCAGCAGACCAGCGTGGTGCATCTGGCTGGGGACAACTTCCGGGACACCCTGAAGAGGAAGAAGCACGCCTTGGTCATGTTCTACGCCCCTTGTAAGTAGCTGGGGCGCTCGCTGAGGGGCGAGGGAGAGGGGTGGGCCTGACTGAACTGAGAAGATCCCCCCAGGGACCAGGGCAGCCGCAGGCCGACTCTGGGCTGTCTGCTGTGAGCAGGTTTCATTCCAGGCTGAGGTCCTTCAGAATCCAGGTCCAGCTCTGTCAGGTTCTGTCCTCACATCAGTCCTGAAGCCCTCTGCTTCTGTCTGTGCCAGGGGCCTGCCTTGTAATTATTCAGTCCCCTCAACTGCCTGGAAACTGCCACCCGGCCGCCGCCTCCCTCCTGTCTGCTCCCTCCATCCCTGTACTCACTGACTTCACCTTTGAACCCTGCAACTTAGCAGCTGGGAATTCAGCCAGCCCGGTTAGGCCTCTGCTTCCCTCATCTTGCTGAGCACTCCCAGCCCAGCCTCCTTTCCCTGACCTTCCCAAGTGGCTCTGAAGCCATGGATTTGAAACTGGGGTAAAAGTACCGTCATAGTCACCCAGAGGTCCTCACCGTGATCCCCACTTTATTCCAAGCCTAAGTGGAAGGAATGACACGTCTGCTAATGTTGGTGTTTGTGGTCTCAAATTTTGTGTATTCCCATTTTCAAGTTGTTCATTGATACATAAAGGAAAGGCTCTTGGATTTCTCACTCTTCTGTTGCCCTCTCTCTCCCTGTTGCCCTCTCTCTCCCCCAGGTTACAGCTCCGTGTAATGGAATGGGGATAATAAAGCTGGGCTCCACAGAGAAGCAGGCAGCTCAGTCGAGTCCTAACCTCCTGCCCCTACCTCTCCAGTGTCAATAATCTGTAAAGTCTCTCCTCAGTTCTCACTGTCTGGGCAGGTCACCTCCTGGCCCAGCCTCAGACCCCGCCCTCAGGCAGCTGACACTTCCCTCTGTTTTTGCCTTTTCTTCCACAAGTGGGCCTTGTGCCCTGTCGGTTCCTTACAGAGCTTCTTGCTGTCTTCCTCTGTCCTTAGAGTAAGCCTGGAAGACTGAGTGGATTTTAAGAAGTTGTCTTGCTTCTGGGCAGAGTTGGGGGTGCAGGACTGAGACTCAGGGGATGCCTGACTTGCCCAGGCCACGGCAGCAAGTCAGTGACAGAGCCCTTCCTGCAGCCTGGGCTGGTGCCCTCCTTTAGTCACAGGCCCGATTCAGAGGGCAATTACTTTCCCGGCAGCCGGCGGGAACCTGGCCAGAGAAGTAGGAGTCCTTGACCAGCCACTGGGTGGATTTGAGAAAGTCCAGACTAAATACTTTCCCTAGAAATGCTCCCCGGGCTTCCCTGGTGGCGCAGTGGTTGAGAGTCCACCTGCCGATGCAGGGGACACGGGTTCGTGCCCCGGTCCGGGAAGATCCCACGTGCCGCGGAGCAGCTGGGCCCGTGAGCCATGGCCGCTGAGCCTGCGCGTCCGGAGCCTGTGCTCCGCAACGGGAGAGGCCACAACAGTGAGAGGCCCGCATACCGCAAAAAAAAAAGAAATGCTCCCCGCTTCCCCCCAGACCTCAGGGGACGCCTACCCTGCTGGGGTGCTAACGACCTGCCTCAAGTAACCGCTGTGTGCTGGATGTTTTCGGGGACCCAGGATACAAGGGAAGGAGGCCTGGTCCCTGCCGGCTTCAAGGGCCTCACAGACTGCCCTGACAAAAATAACTAAACACGGTCCACACGGGGCCCCGTCACTGAGCGACTCACCTGTTGGCAGAGGGCTTGGTGCCTGGAGTCTCCCATCTCCCCTGCTGCACTTTCCTGTCCTGAGCTCTGCTCCAGGCTCCTGAGACGTGTGTGTTCGTCAGTGGACAGAGGCAGGGAAAGAGGGAACTAGCTAAAGACAAAAAAAATCTTTAAAATGTTTTCAATGATAAAAATAATATGTCCTTATTTATAATTTATGTAGTATATAACATATACTTTTATATAAAGAACCTAAATACTACAGATAAAGGTAGGTATAAAGTAAAAAAGCAAACACCAACCCCCATTTCTCCTCTCCCCCCACTTCCTGCCTGCCCATTTTCTACACAGCTCTTCCTCCTGCTGTTTCATTGTTCTCTTCTGTTCCAAGCCCCCCACATTGCTCCGAATCATGGTCTGGTCGTGGTGACTGCCCTTTTTAGGCCAGCTTGGCTGAGTCTCTAGATTTGGAATTTTCTGTCCTGTCCTTGGTCTTTGTTCCTCTTTCCCCACTCTGGGAGGCTGCTTTCATTTCCAGTTACACAGAGGTGGTACCTTTTTAAAGAGCCCAAATTAAAAAATCATGCCTGTTCTGGCCTAACTGACACTTCTGGGAAACATCTTCATGCCCTTTCTAAAACAGCCTCCCCTCTAGTTATTCATCTGCCATGCTCTTTCTTTTGGATAATGAGAAAATGAGATGTACCAGAAGGCCATTAATCTGAGACCTAGATGCTTTAAATTGATGGCAGCAGGAATTTGCACTAGGCTGACAGTGACCTTTATACTTTCAGTAAGCAGAGAGGTTAGAAAGGAGAAATGAGTAGTGACACCAGATTTGGGGGAAGGGAGTAACTTATTTCCGGCCAGCCTGATGTCTTAATGGGTGTCCATGTGCCGCTCACAGGGGACCTCTAGGTGCCACAGGGCACACTTTGACGCGCTCTCAACCAGCACGTTGTGCTCTTTACACGTTTTGAAAGCTATATGCCATCATTCCTTTGTAGTATGATGTTTTCATGAATTTGAGCCGTTCTTCCCTCTGTTGGGTCAAATTAGTACAGTGTTCTTGTAATTGCCATGAGTTCGCTCTGCGAGGTACTTTATCTCAGTTCTGGTGTAACACGTAACCAGCCTAGCTGTCTTCTCTACTCCTGTGATGGATGATGGGAAAATCCCCTGAAGCTGCCTCCCCATCACCATCCACGCTGCTCTGGGGCCAGCTGGCCACTCTGCCAGCCAGGCCACGTGGGTGGTCCCGCCCATCTCAGGACAAGGCTCAGGTGCTAAATTCACATGTAGCTCAGCCTTAATTTGGATTCACAAAGCCCTCTGAAACGCCAGTCATTATTATCTTATTTTGAAAAGGGAAAGAGCAGATGAGCCAGGCTGTCTCGGTTCCCTCCCTGCCTGGGTTTCCCCAAGGCCATGGGAGAGCTGTTTGTCAGGAAGCTGGCTGGAGCCAGGTCTGCCCATGGGGCATCTGGCCTCTCCCACCCATGTTTTGATCAGAATTACTCACCACAGTCAGGGAATTCCTTCCCTCAAAGCAGTGCTGTTCTCTTGGCAGTTGGGTTCAGTGTCTGGAGGGTGGTTGGGAGGAGTGGGCTTGGGGTTTAATTGGCGAGCACTGAGGGAAGGGCCAGGGAAGCGGGTCTGGGACAGAGTGGCCTGCAGCTTCCTGGGCTTTCTGCTCAGTGGACGCTGCCCCGGGCTTGCTGAAACAGGAGGAGAAAGTGGTCCCACACAGGTCCCAGCCCCGGGCCTGAGACCTGTCACTGGAGCTGGAGGGGCTCAGGGCACCACATACACCTCTGTCCCATCCAGGGCCTCCAAAACTACGGATCCTCGTCCCTGGGTTGGGAACCCAGGCCCTGAGAAGTGTCAGGGACTCCTGGCAGCTTATCCTCCTCTTAGCCTGACCTTGAGTCTCCCTTTCCTGGATCTGGGGTTCGGGTGGATTGTGGAGCAGGGAGGAAGGACAGCATGAGGACCAGGGGCCTGGTTTGGCTGCTCAGTCTGGGGTGAGGGCTGCTGGGAATGTGGGAAACAGCGGCAAAGCATGAGTTGCCGGGGTCAGGCAGAGGGCCTGCTCCCAGCCCCCTACTTCCCCAGCCCCACTTTCTCAGTCATGAAGTGGAGAGATTTGCTAGTGTCACTGGGGCGAGAGAAGGGACCTTGTGACAGGCTCAGAGAATCCCGAGCATGCGTCCTCCTTTCTAAGCCCAAAGCTCCCGCTGCACCCTGGATCAGGCTCTTATGGACCCTGAGGGCAGCCCTGTGTGGAAGGAGCTTGCAGGGAAAGACCACAGTGTCTGTCTCCCTGACCCCCAGCCTCGTGGGTGTGTGTGTGATGGGAGAGTGTGGGGTGGGAGGTCCTGGGCAGGAATGGACCTGACGCTGGCACAGGCCTCCTGCAGAGCCCTCTTGCCAACAGCAGACGCGCAGTGGAGGGTCTGAGTGGTGGGGTTGATACGTGAACCCTGACAGTGGGGTGCGCGGGGGGTGGGAATCAGATGAGCCCCAAAGTCTGTTGGGTGGAGAGAAACTCCTGGAAAGGCTTCTCTGGAGGTTCCAGGCAGGGCCCCTGGCTCTGCAGCCTCCCCCATGTGTGTAACTCTCTCCTCCCCTCTCACGCAGGGTGCCCGCATTGTAAGAAGGTCATTCCACACTTTACTGCCACTGCTGATGCCTTCAAAGATGACCGAAAGGTAAAGGCCCCCTTCCTCTTCACCTCTCGTCCCACCTCCAGCTTCCCCCTGCCACCAGTGCCCACACCTTCCTCCCTTCTGTTCAGGTGCCCTCCCTCCCCAGACAGGTTCTGCTGAGACCCGGGGATTCCTGGCAACCAGGACATCCTTTTCACAAGGCAGGATAGAGCAGGCTGCATTTATGCTGCAAAATCAACTAAAAAGGATACACTGAACTGTTACAGCCCTTCCTTGGAGGAGGGGGTGGTAAAGGGGTCATTTTGTTTATTCTTCTTTAGTGTTCAAATATTTTTACGGTAGGATTTGTAGTCATGCATTACTTGTATAATTAAAAGTACAAATAAAAAAAAATCCAACAAAAGTCAACTGGAGGCAGCCAAGGTGGAGGAGAGCACGGCCGTGTGTGCAGAGCCTCATCCCACCTAAGTGAAAGGCTCCTGCAGCTGCTGACGGATGAAGCATAAAATTAACAAGCTAGAGCTGCAGATTGGATTAGAGAGCGGGGAGGGGGCCCCGGGCACATTCCCCCAGGGCGCTCCAGCAGCCAGGGCAGACTCCAAGGCTGAGGGAGTGTATGGCAGGGAGAAGACCCCGGAACTCAGACTGGTGCATCGGGGCTGCTGTTAAACTACGTGAGCTGGAAGACTCTCCAGGCCTCGAGTTCCCTTCTTCTAAAGTCAGGGTGCTGGTCTAGATGGTTTCAAAGGCTCTTCCCAGCCTGGGGTTCCATCATAGGAACCTGTCCCCTGAAAGACCCCCAAGATGCGCTCACGCACACCCAAGGCCAAAGTCTGGTGCATCTCTGCCTGCTGCCTTATTTTCCCAGGTGGAATTGTCAGGTGCGGCCAGGGCAGGTGGGATACAGATGATGAGATCACCTTGCATCAGCCCTACGGTGGTGGAGATGGGATGGTGAGAGCTGTACAGGGACAGCGAGTCAGAGGAAGCCAGGGTAGGCCACGGGCACGTATGTGAAGACTTAGACTCCGAGCCCCTTCCCTGATCTTGGGGAGTCCCGTTGTCACCCAGAAGTCCTGCCTGTGCCCTTGAGGCACCCTTCACCATCAGGAGGGAATACAAGGACCAGAAAAATTTCTCTCCTCTCCCTGCCACTTGGCCTGCATTGAGAGGGGCACGGCAAGAAGGGACTTCCTGTCTTCCGTCTCCCTCACTGCTCCAGCCGATTCTGCCAGCCGGGGCCTGAGCACAGTGGCTGCCTCCAGTCTGAGAGCTCCAGCACAGCCCAGGCTGCTCGTCCCTGCGGGGCTGGGTGTTGGTTGGTGTGGGGAGGGGCCAGGACTAGACTGGCAGTCTCTCCGTATCAACTCCCATCATTCTTCACCCAGAACACTCGGTGCTCTGGACACGCAGGAGAGTGACAGGTGTGGGGGCTTCCCGCCCCACGAGATGCTCAGGTCTCCGCACTCCAGGGTCTGTGAGGGGAACACATCAGTCCCAACGAGGCCAGGCTGGCCGTGCCCACGGTAGGCAGCTGAGGGCCATTCCTCCTCTTCCCTGTCCCCTCTGCTGATGCAGAGGGGTCCCATTTCCATGGTGACCCCCTCCTTCTCTGAGATACTGATACACCTTTGCTTAATTGTCTTAACTTGGGCCAGTAATGTCGCTGACCTTTTCCTGGAGTCATTCCCCCTGTTATTCCCTCTGTCCCTCCTTCCAACTTCCTTTATTCCAAGCCAGGCATCACTCTCACTCATTTTCAGGAACACACTTAGCTTCTCTGTCCCAGGCAGCCGGCAGGCCTGGGGTTCCTAGAGGCGGCTCTCAGTAATAGCAGGGAAGCCTTCTGTCTCTGGTCTGGGGTACTGGTGCCATGATGGCTGGGTGCCATCCTAGAACTATCAGCTCAGAGCCTCTGGGGGATGGTTCCAGGAATGTGTCATTTTTAAGAGCTGGCTCTTCTGCTGGCCACAGGCTGGTGTTTGGGGACCACTGGCCTGTCCAGCCCTCTCCTTCTCCTCAAGCAGATCAAGGCCCAGAGAGGAGCTGCGTCTCTTGCCCAGGGACGCGCAGTGGGTCACTGACAGCCGGAACTGGGTCTCCTGACTCCTTCCTGACACCCCGTGCTGCCACCTCTGAGCCAGAACTGCATTTTTTTTTTCCACCCAGAAGTTGGTCCCTGTTCCTTCCCCAATCAATATGCAGTTGGTTGTTCACTTCCATTTTCATAGCCAAAGTCAATATTAGCTCCTGCAGAGATTTATTTTACTGAATCAATAAAGCTGTGTGAGGCAGCCCATATTTTAACTGGGGAGCCTCCCCCTCCCAGGAGGTTACTGGGGACTTTAGCAGTTGACATGCTGCGGGGGAGAAAGGGCTGCACACTGTTAGTGTTGGAACAGAAGCATTCTGGACGTGGCCATGGAGGACAAGGGTCTCAGGTGGGAAGGCTGGTGGGTGCAAGCGGGGGCCAGGGGATCACCGGGCTGGCAAAGTGGGGCCTCTCTCTCCCTTTACCTCAAGGTGTCCCAGCCTGGGGGTAGGGGCTGAGGGAACAGCAATGCAGCACAGCTCCCGGCCAGGTGCAAGGTCGTCCCAGGAATGGGCTTTGGGGCAGCAGGAGCCCCTCTGTGATTGGCTGACGAGGCTCTGGCCGTGTTGCGTGTGCTGTGTATGGTCCCCCGAGTTCCATCAGAAGGGAAAGCTCCCTGAAGACAGGGACCTCGTTTGTCCTTGAATCCCCCACAGTCTTGACGCCTGAAACCTCTGTAAACGTTGGCTAGATGAAGGAACCAGATGATGTGTTTGATGTTTCCTGTGAGCGCCTCTTCTGCTAGTACTTTTAAAGCCTTACGTTGTGTTGTCCTCACGGTCGTTTAGTCAGCTAGGTATTATTACTCATTTTACAGATGAGGAGGTTGACTCTCAGAGGTGTTAAATGATTAGCCCAAAGTTACCCAGCTGGAAAGGGGCAGCATCAGAACTGAAAGAATAGGCATCGTCAGAGGTCTCCCAGATGTGGACTCAGGGCCTGGGACTCTTATGCAGGGGATTTTGGGGGAGGTGATCTTAGGAAGCAGTTGAGGGGATGGAGGAAGGGAAGCCAGAGCAGGTGTGTTAATGAGCAAATTACTGCATGGGTAACTAGGCTCAGTCCCTGGAGACCTCAGCAGGGACAGAGCCATCCCCCTCAGAGGGGAGAAAGCCAGGGGACATGTCTGCAAGCCCCGTCCATTGTGGGCCTTACTTCTAGCTCCCTTCAGCCAAGAGTTGCAGGTGCCAGTGGCAAGTCAAGTGCTGGGCGAAGGGGACATTGCAGGGCACGACAGCCACCTACCATGGAACGAATCTAGAAGTCAGTGTACGTTTGGTGCCGTAGGTGAGTCATTGCAGATCTTGAGTGGGTATAAGGGGGGCAGGCGCTTAGACAGGTGAAATTGGGATAGATGTGAAGGGGTTTATTTGCTGCCTTCTTTCCAAAGAGTCTCAGTCACTTCCTGGAGAGGGGCCTGTGCTTGTCTCCCCTCTTCCTACAGAGACTGAGAGCAAAGGAGCCTTTGCAGCCAGAAGTAGCATTTCGTGTATGTGGCTGGCAGCTGTTCAAGGGGATTCAGAATGAGGACCCATTTTTATTTTAGTCGATTTGTAAAACTGTACACGACATTTCCCACTGCTTCCCACATTTCCCCATTTTAATGTATACAAATTAAATTCATAATTTAAACTGGATGCAGGGAGAGCAGCGGCCCGGAGCAGCGCTCATCAAACGCTTTCACAGCCTAGCAGGGGAGTGACAGCCCCTAGCCGAGGGCTGGACACAGAGGCTGCCCCACGTGCATGGTCCCCCCCTGGGCCGGCCACTCAGCACCTGCCCCGAGAAACGGAACCCTGAGGACGGCCAGAGGAGGCTCTGCCTCACGTTTCTGAATAATTCTGGAAGGTCTTTGGAGGGCAAGCTGGGGTTCTCAGAAGCCTGCAGGGGCGCAGGCAAACGGCAAGTTGACCCTGCCTGAAGGAGACAGCCGCCCTTCTTTTCCAGCCACACGTTGCCTATGGGAAGGCAGGGCAAGGGCCCTCAGATTTGGCTTTTAAAGAGAAGCTGGAGAGCCAAGCTTTACATAAAATCTTCTGGCTGTTTTTCTAGGTTGGCAGCTAATTCAGATTTATGTTTTTAAAATATTCTGCGTGGGCCAAATAGAACAGGACTGAGAGCCAGATAGGGACTGCGTGCAGAGTTTGCAGACTCTGCTCTAAGAAGTCTCATCATGTAGAACGTAACGTAGCCGAAGAGGTAGAAGGGGGGCGTGAGGGCGGGTGAGGGAGGATGAGCGACTGGTAACCAGAGTGCAGGCCACAGCTCACTCTTCACTGCCTGTCAGCGCTGCTGCCTGCGGAACGGTAGCCCCGCTCACCTGGGCACAGGTAAGAGGCCGGTAAGCGTTGACTGCTGGCGGCCTGCAGGGCTCTCCTACCTGGAAAGGGGGCCTCCACCCAAATGGAAATAACCAGCAGCCAGAGAACTCTGTGAGACACGGCTGTTCAGTAGTTTTAAACCTCCGGCGTGGTAGTAGTTCTGCCAGGGCTCCTGCGTGGGTTCCAGCCCTCGGAGGCACGGCGCCCATTCCTCTCCCAGGCCGGTCCCAGCATGGGCTGGTCCTAGCTGGGTGCTCTCTCCTCGGGCCTTCACGCAGCTGGCTGCCTCCTCATCACTGAGGTCTCAGGTCAAATGTTATCTCCTTGGAAAGGCCTCCTTGGCCTTCGTGGCAAAAGCAACCCCTCTGGCCGTGGTCCTATCCAAGCACCCTCTTTTGATTTCTTCAGCGCGGTCCCTTGGACTTTGCAGTGATCTCACTTGTGATGTGTCTGTTAACTGCCTGCCTGCAGTAAGAATGTCAGTCGCTTGATGATGGACTTTGTCAAGGTCACCACTGTCCTCTTAGCATCTAGAACAGGCTTGGCCCATAGCAGGACTTCCATCAATGCCTCCTCTCCTCAGAAGCTGCTGGCCCCTCTTCTGTAATGCTTGTGGATTGCCGTTGCCTTTAATTGACCCTCTCCCCTCCTTCCCTGCTCTGTGACCCTCAACAGGAGAAAAGTTTCCCATGTCTGCTTTTTACCCTCTTATTGGGAAAGAACAATAAATAAGGAAAAACTACCCTGCATGTGGAATTTGTTCAGTGGGCAAGAATAGGCCAACGGCCAGTTAACCTCCTTCTGACCAAAAACTGTTTGCTTTACTCATGCTGAATTCTGTCCCGCTTTCTGGAATGTGCTCCCCTGGCTGGAACGGGCTTCTCCTCCGCCATCAGGCCTTGGCCCACGTGGCAAACTTTGCAGAGCGCCTCTGTGCCACTCCGTGGGCCGTCTTGGCACCCTGGACCACCTCCACACACCTCCTGTCATGCCTTGGATTCACCTCTTTATCCAACTCCCTGACCAGATGCTGAGCTCCTACTGGGGACAGAGCTTGTGTCCGGGGCCAGGAGGAGTCATTCTAACAGCAGCTAACGTGTACTGACCATTCACCGTGTGCCAGGTCGTGTGCCCTTTCACCTCACCTGACTTCTCTCACTCAGTCTTCATAATGTCCTGACAGTCTAGGTACTGTTATCTCCATTTTACAGACGAGACGTTGAGGCCCCAAGAGGCTGGTAATTCTCCTCAAGTCTTCATATGCAGCCCAGCCAAGAGTTGCACGTGGGAAACTTGACTCCAAAGCTCTTATCCTTAACCTTGGTCCTACCCTGCCTCCCCCAGAAGGTGTTCAGGAAATATGAGTTGATGAGCGAATGAGTCCCACAGTGCCTCACAGAAAGCATCACAAAACTCGTGGTGTTTACAGATGCTTTCAAGTCATAATTTCCTTTACAGTCATTACACTCTTGATTTTAAAGGGTAGTCTGAGGGCATTCCAAGCTAAGTCCCCTAACCTCACCTGTCTGCCTGGGGGGTTGAAAACAGGCAGTCTCAGTCTCGGTGGAGCTATGGAATGGGGATGCTTTGCTTCAGCGTATCCCTGCTTTTGGGGAGGAGATCCAAAAGCAGATGATGTGGGTCTCAAGTACAGCCTGGTCCAGGCCTCAGCTCTCAGACTGGAGACCCCCGTGCTGACCCTCCCTTTCTTCGGCCCCACAGATTGCCTGTGCCGCAGTTGACTGCATCAAAGAGAAGAACCAGGACCTGTGTCAGCAGGAGGCCATCAAGGCCTACCCCACTTTCCACTACTACCACTACGGGAAGTTTGCAGAAAAGTACGACACCAATCCGACGGTGAGTTGCAGGGAGGCACCTGCCCCAAGCTCTGTCTGCTGACGGGCAGGGAAACAGCCACTGAGGAGGCTTCCCGGACAGCACAGAGGTCAGCTGCAATGCTCAGAGCTGAGAAGGCAAGACTCTGGCCGGGCTGAAAGAAAATCTCAAGGGGTTTTCACACAAGTCTTGGCCCCAGAACCGGGGGGTGCAGGGGTGTGGTGCGGATTCCAGGGTGCAGGACAGTTTCCTCACCCACTTTTCAGGGCTTCTCTGTAGCCAAGCAGACCCTCCCCACATGGCCAGCCATCGCCACCCCCCATCGGCTCCCCCTGCCCCCACCTCCGCCCGCTCCCCCACGGCCCTGCTCCCCCACCCCCCGGCCTCCTCTCTGTGTCCCGAGGAGTGAGCACCCGGTGGCGGTCAGGGAAGGGGAGTAAGGAGGCGGGGGGCACACATCCGCATCAGGTTAAAGTTCCTTTTTTTTCTCTTTCCCTCCGCTACAGGAGTTGGGATTTACTAGTTTTATTCGAACACTCCGGGAGGGAGACCATGAGAGACTAGGAAAGAAGAAGGAGGAGTTGTAATTTCTGCCTCAGAGAAAGCTTTTCCATTACACTGTGAAGGATACCTGTTTTGTTGTTGTTTCTGAATTTCCACGTGTTCTGAAGATGAAGTTTTTTATAGCCGCTTATGGCCGTTTTGTACAATTTTGAAATAAAATTAAACCAGTTGTTTGGTGGTGTGGGTTATTTCCAGGGAGCCTGTTCTAACAGATAGATACCCGTGTTCTCCCTCCTTCCACGTCCTCTCCTGGGAGGTGGAGAGCCCCACGCCAGCCCAGAAGGGACTGGGGGGCAGGGGGGTGAGGAGGGAGGCATGGGATACGGGCCCCTGTCAGCCACTGGAGAGCAGGACAGCGGAATCAGACCACAAAATACCCTGTTGGAAAATGACTGATTTTGAGGGGAAACACGTTAAGATGATCAGGGAAAATGGGATTGTGACGCTGACGGGAACCAAGCATTAGCTTTTTCTGGGTCATTGCGGTTTCAGTTTTGGCGTTTTCCTGGAATGCATTTACATATTTCTCTTTCTCTGGCTATTTCTGTCTTCTCTTGCTCTCTCCATTCCCTCCCAGCTCTCCCTTTAAAGAAAAGTAAGTCTCCACTTAGGGATGAGTGCAGCTGTCCAGCCCAGGCTGGAAGGGGCATCTCAGGTGGACTGGGGGAGGGGCCTTTGTGCAGCTGCTTGCTCGGCACACTGGCTGGAAGGGACGGTGTGTGGGACGTGGTGGCCTCTCCTCCGTGTGCAGATGCCGGTCTGTAAACCAGCTCCCCTCGCCCTGCCGCAGGAACCTCCACATCTTCGCACTGCGTTCTCATGGATGGGCGCCACCCAGGCCCCACTCTGTCTCTGTCACGTCTCTCTCCTGACTCTTTCCCACTAGGTCTGCTTTCTGCATCCCTGCATGACTAACACCGGGCCTGTGCCCAGTGATGCTGCCAGAGCCGTGGTCCTCCTCCATGGGGAGAAGAAGGGAGTAGAACAGCTTCACTCCCCTGTCTTGACTTCGTGGTAAGCGGCAGTCCTAGCCTTGGGCTCCTCGGGGAAGTTCAGAGGTGGCATTGCGGGAGCTGCAACACTGGGCAGCGCACTTTGGTGGCCTTACAGGGGAGTTGGCCTGTGGGCACAGCCCTGTTTCCTGGGCCGGCCCATCCCTTGCAGCCCCTGCCTTCTTTCTGATGTGTCCCCCAGGGCGGGGGTGAGAGCCGCAGAGCTCCCCATGGCGCCCTTGACGAAGTGCCACTGCGCACAGCTCCGTTAAGTGAGGTCAAAGGTCTTGAAAGCCCATGTCCCAGCTTCCCTAAGGTCAGCCTTCTCTTTTCCCTAAGCACCCACTTTTTTAAGTGGCCCCCTGGTCTCCCCCCAGGTGCATGGGTATGAAAGGAGCACACGTTTAGATGTCACGTTTACTGAGCTCAGCTGGTGCAGTCCTGACGCTGATTATCATGTACCCGCTCCTGCAAGGGGCTCATGAGGGAGTGTGTGTGCACATGGGCACACTTAATGGACACTTGGAGTATTTGTGGAGGAACATATTTATTTGTGCCTCCAAAAACGTTGCTGTTTTTTAACTGCATCTTTAATACCTGACAAAATCCACTTCCTGGCAGAGGACCATGGGCACTCACATTCAAGGCACAGGGCTTTCTTTCCATCTGTTCCATAGCCTGGGTTGGCTTCTGTGTGAGGACTTGAAAGCATCAGGAAATGGCATCCTTTTCACTGTATATATGCAGGATTTGTTAATTATGGGGCCTTTGTCAGAAGGTCTAGTGTTTACCATGACTTTGGGCATGACCTGAGCAAGTTCTTCCCAGCTCTGGGCAGCTGCCTCTGCAGACAGCTCCCCTCCTCCACTCCCCCCGACCCCCACCCCTCAACGCTGTGCCCCAATTCTGGAGCTCTGCAGATGGGTTAGATCATGGCCCTTGGTTAGTTCCATTCCCAGTGGCCTCGCTTGGTTCATTTGGGGTTCACTGATCTTCAGTGCAGACCCCGCCCTAGCCCTCACTCGAGGACCTGCCATTATCCCCTCGGTTCCCCTAGATCTTACTTCTGCAGGCTGATTTCTCTGCAAGAAGCAAGTGTAGAGTTAGGAGAGAACTGATTCCCAGTCTTCGTTCTGGTGGCTTTGGCATAACCTCAGTTTCCCCGCTTTGGGTCGTTGCTTCTGTTTCCATTCCCCATGGGTCTGCCTTACTCTGCGTCCTGCATACCTCTCACCCACCAGTGATTCCCCATCACCACTAACCAGAGCTCCCAGAGCTGGCCCCCCAACCCTTCTCCTCTTCCCCATATGGTGCCCTCCCTTTCTAGAGATGTTTGGTTCCAGAAACTGTTCTGTGCCAGGCACAGAAAGGTGATGCTCTGGGTTCAGGAACTGATTTGCTCCACCAGTGTAAAAAGATGTGGAATCTCATCTGGAAAGCACTGGGCCCTCTTATGTATCAGAGGCGAAGCTTGTGGCTCACGTGACTTGCCCAAATCACATAGAATGGAGGAGGGGCCAGTCCTGTTCCCAGTTAGAGTGACTGGACATTGCTGGTCACAACTGAGCTCCCTGGCGGCATGCTCTTACTGTTTACCATTATTTTATTATGTTAAGCCTGGAAAGATGAAACTGATATCCTTGAGCTACATGTGAAAATCAAATTATTGTTACAAGCCCACCAAATATATGCCTCCCCCCAAATCCTTTATTTTAGGCCTAGAATATCCAACGCAGTGGCCATTAGCCACATGTGGCTATTAAGTATTTGAAATGTAGCTGCTGCAACTGAGGAGTGTGTGTGTGTGTGTGTGTGTGTGCGCGCGCGTGCCTTTTTGTGTTGTAAAATACACATAACATAAAATTTACCATTTTCAAGTGTATACAGTTCAGTGGCACTAAGTACATTCATATTATTATACAACCATCATTAATATCCACCTCCAGGACTTTTTCAGCATCCCAAATTGAAACTCTGTATGCATTAAACAACAACTCCCCATACCCGCCTCCTCCCTGCCTCTGGTAACCACCATTCTACTTTCTGTCTCTATAAATTTGCCTGTTCTAGGTACCTCATGTAAGTGAAAGCATGTATTTACCCTTTTGTGTCTGGTTTATTTCACTTAGCATGATGAACAAGGTTCACCATGTTATAGCATGTGTCAGAATTTCCTTCCTTTTAAGACTGAATAATATTCCATTGTTCGGATACACCCACATTTTGTTTATCCTTTCATCCGTCAATGGACATTTGGGCTGTTTGTGCCTTTTGGCTATTGTGAATAATGCAGCTGTGAACAAAATTGTGCCAATCATCTGTTCGAGTCCCTGCTTTCAATTCTTTTGAAAGTGGAATTGCTGGATCATATGATAATTCTATGTCTAGTTTTTTTAGGAATCATAATACTGTTTTCAATAGCAGCTGCACCATTTTACATTCCTACCAGTAATGCACGTGGGTTCTGATTTCTCTACATCCTTGCCAAAAGTTGTTTTCTCTGTGTGTGTGTGTGTGTGTGTGTGTGTGTGTGTGTGTTTTAATAATAGCCATCCTAATGGATGTGAAGTGGTATCTCATTGTGGTTTTGATTTGCATTTCCTTAATGATTAATGATGTTGAGCATATTTTCATGTGCTTTTTAGCCATATGTATATCTCCTTTGGAGAAATGTGTTTAAGTTCCTTGTCCATTTTTGAAATGGATTGTCTCTGGTTCTTTTGTTGTTGTTATTGGTCCCATGTAGGAGTTCTTTATGCGTTCTGGATATCAATCCCTTATCAGATATATGATCTGCAAATATTTCCTTCCATTCTGTGGGTTGTCTTTTCACTTCCTTGATAGTGTCTTTTGATGCACAAAAGTTTTTAATTTTGATGAACTCTGATATTTCTATTTTTTTCTTTTGTCTCCTGTGCTTTGGGTGTGATTTCTAACAAATCATTGCTAAATCCAATGTTGGAAGTTTTTCTCCTATGTTTTCTTCTAAGAGTTTTATAGTTTTAGGTCTTACATTTAGGGCTGTGATCCAGTTTGAGTTAAGTATAAGGTAAGGGTTCAGCTTCATTGTTTTGCATGTGGATATCCAGTTTCCCCAACACCAATTGTAGAAAAGACTGTCTTTTCTTCATTGAACAATCTTGGCACGCTAGTCAAAAGTCATCAAGCTCTAGTTTCCAAAGATTTTCTTCTGTTTTTTTCCTAAAGTTTTACATTTAAATATATGATCTGTTTTGAATTAATTTTTATATAAGATGTGAGACTCAAGTCAGGGTTCATATTTTGACCTGTCGATGTCCAATAGCTCCAGACCATTTGTTGAAGACTGTCTTTCCTCCACTGCATTGCTTTTACATTTTTGTCAAAAATCAGTTGGCTGTACTTACAGAGGTCTATTTTGGGGTTCTCTGTTCTATTCCATTGATCTATATCTATCCCTCCACCAACACCATACAATCTTAATTACTTGTATCTATATAGTAAGCCTTGAAATCAAGTAGACTGATTTCTCCCACTACCTTTCTTTTTCAGAATTGTTTTAGCTATTGGAGTTCCTTTGCCTTTCCATATAAATTTTAGAATAATCTTATCTATATATGAATTTTTCCTGGGATTTTAATATCCTTTCAAATGATTCGGAAAAAAATATATATGTGCAAACACACACATAGATAAGGCTAAAGAGACAAAATGTAAATAACTGGTGAATCTAGGTAAAGGGCATATGTGACTTTTTACATGTGAAATTACATCAAAATAAAAAGTGCTTCTCCCCAAACCCCCACACCCCCCAAAAAATTACACATGCCCTAAAAAGAGCATGCCCTAAATATATAAACTAAGTGACCCAATTTAGCAAAGTGGGCCTGACTTTTAACTCTCTCTAGGCAGCCCTGCTTCCTGTCTGGCCAGGACCCAGAGTTCCTCTGTGCCCACACAGAGGGGTGCAGAAATGGGCTGATAATCTAGGTAATGTGCTTACCAGAAACTGTCACCTCAGTGAGATCACAGGCTGGCCTCGGGGGTCCACAGCACCAGCGGGAATGAGGTGGTGCCACAGCCAGGTCTAGAGAAGGAAGGAAGTGCATGAGCTCAGGCTTTAGGAACAGACAGCAACAGAATACCCCAGAAGCAGGAGGACCCTGTGACCCTCAGCAGCCACCACGCCAGGTGCAGCCTTGACCAGCAGGGGGCGCTAGGATCTGCAGGGCCTGGTGTGAGTCTAGGTCCCTCTCTCTGTCAGTTTCACTTTGTCCACACCTCGTGGAGAAGAGGGGCTTTGAAAGACTGGACCTTTACCTAGGGAGCCATCCTAGAGTTACCTAAAGAGAACGTTCAGTTTATTGGATCAGACTGAGGTAACCACTTCTACTAAATCAATTAATAGGAAAATACACACACACACACACACACACACACACACACACACACTTTTCTCTGTATAAATAGGCAGAGTGTAAATATACATCTTCTACATTCCTGATAAAATGTGATGGCCAGTCCTGAACCTAAGAGTCCAGGTAAGACCTGGCCAGCACAAGGGGGAGAGGACCATGAATCACTCATTCCAGATCTTATAGGCTATATCTCCATTAATGTAGTCTAAGATTACAGGCTCACTGTCAGCAAAAACCATCAAAACTTTTTCACACTGCTCACAGAAAAGACCAATCCTTGATAATTAATTTTCATTGAATATTTTTCTTTACTTATTTTCAAGGTAATATATGTTATAAGAAACTTTGAAAAATGCAGAAAAGCATGCAAAAGAAAATTTAAATCATTCATAGCCCTGCTACTCATCAATTACTATTGATTAGCGTACCATCTTCCAATTTTTAAAAATCACACACCAAATAAAATCTCTTAGTATTTTATAACTTAAAAAATTTACAAAATGTTTAAACACTCTCCCGTATCATTTCCTGTCATTATTCTTTCTCCACATAATTTTTAAAACCATACAGCAGAGTTTCTCAACACTATTTCTGGGCACTATTGACATTTTGGAACAGATAATTCTTTGTTGTGGGGAACTTTTCTACACACTATAGAATTTTTAGCAGTATCTCTGGTCTCTACCTGCTAAATGCCAGCAGCATCTCCCCTTCCCCACAGGTTGTGACAACCAAAAATATCTCCAGACTTTGCCAAATGTCCCATGGGAGCAAAATTATTCCCCAGCTGAGAATCACTGCTTTATAGTACTTTATCCTATGTAAATACTATCCTTTACTTATAAATTCATACCATTAGATATATATGTTATATATAGTTATTCTCTATCATAAATAATGCTGGGATGGCCAGCTCTGGTTTTGTTATTTCATGCATCTTACACATTTTCAAAAGTGGCTTTCTGGGTCAAAGAATATACTTGTTTTTAAGGCCTGTTTTTTTAAGGCCAGTGATATATATTGTCAATTTTCCTTCATCAGTGTACCTATGTATACTCTTACCAAGAGTTTATGAAGTAACCTGTTTTCGTAACCCTTGCTAGCTCTGGGATGTATATTTTTGTAAAGATCTTGGCACATTTTATTTTTGATATACAGTTGACCCTTTGACAACATGGATTTGAACTTTGCACGTCCACTTATATCTGGATTTTTTTCAGTAGTAAATACTATAATACTACACAATTGATCCACGGGTCCTTGAATCCATGGCTACAGAACCATGGATACAGAGGATTGGAGGATGTGGGGGGCCAATTCTACGTTACACGCTATTTTCGGCCACGCAAAAGATCGGTGCCCCTAACCCCCAAGTAATTATAAAACACAGTTATTCTAGTTACCTTTTATCTTGAAACTTCTTTGTTTTAGCCTGCCAGGATGTTTTAGATTGGGTTTCTGTCTCTGACAAGTTTTCTGTCTTTAACTTCATGTCCCTTGCAAATTTGATGAGAATTAAAACATTGCAAAAGATAGAGTGTAACCTAGACTCCTGTATTAGGCCAACAGAAATTTCCTGTCAGTCTACTAGTTCAGCTTCCCTAGGCACAGTCATTCCACAAGTTCCTCACTTGTCCCAGCATCTAACTCCTATTTTCCAACCTTTCCTAAAAGATACAGTGAAAGATATTGTCAGATGTTTTGTTGAGGTCTGGATATACTGTGTCTACCACATTCCTCTGATGAACCAATCTAATAACCCTGTGAAAAAATAATAATCCTCTACCTGTGCACAGCCCCTTACAGTTGGGAGTCATTTCTAGGACCCTTTCGTACAACGCTTGCACAACTCCATGATGTTGCAATGAGGAGGCCAAGGCTCCGGGAGTTTAGGTAACTCATAAATGTTGACAGAGGCGGTAAGTAGCGGAGCTCAGATGCAATGCAGGTTTCCTTCCTTACTTCCATGACCAGCAAAACTTTCTGTGGGTGATGCTTGCTTCTAGTAATTATTGCTTCCTTTCCAAGCCCCACTAGTCAGTACTGAGCTACCCAGCATAATGCCAGCTCGGGAAGTCTTCCCTTTCCTGGCCTATGACTTAGCCGTGTCTCACATTCTTTCAGGACCCCTGAGGGGAGATTTGTCTGGGTCAAAAAAATCTGAAATTATTGAGAGCATGCAAGTGCTTTTCTTCAAACTGTTAACCAGTGTTGATTTTTTACAGTTTTTAAAATTCTATATATCTTCTCTATAAAACTAAATAAACTAATACCTAAATACATATTAAATATATATTATATATTTCTATTATATATAAAATATGTATTTAGTTATTAACTTAGTGTATATATATCTACATCTACATGTGTATCTTTCTGTCTCTATATATAGAGAGAGAATATAAATGGAGAGAGGAGAGAGAAACTGTCTCACTTTATTGCCCTCCAGTTTCATGCCCCAGAAATAACTTCTGTTAAGTGTGGTGTGTATCCTGCCAAGCGTTTTGTCTGGTGCTTTTTTTTGGTTCATAAACAAACATGTAGTGTGCGTTTTTTTTTAAATATTTATTTATTTGGCTGTGCCGGGTCTTCGTTGCGGCACGTGGGATTTTCGGTGCCGAATACGGGATTTTTAGTTGCGGCATGCAGGACCTTTAGTTGCAGCATGAAGGATCTAGTTCCCTGACCAAGGATGGAATCCGGGTCCCCTGCCTTGGGAGCGTGGAGTCTTAACCACTGGACCACCAGGAAAGTCCCTGTAGTGTGATTTTTATGTGTGTGTATGTATGTGTGTACATGTATATGTGTATATAGATATATAGATTCAGAAAATTCTTTTCTACTCCAAGATCATATATTTATATATTTACTGGTGCTTTGCTGGTATCTAAAAATATACCTCAAATTTATTTTGTTATGAGGAGTGAGGTAGGAATCCAGCGTTTTGTTTTTCAAAATAGCTAACCACTTGCCCCATCATCATTTTGATTAATTTACCTTTTCCCCACTGAAATGCCACTTTTATCATATGGTAAATTTCAAAATGTGTTCAGATGCCTTACTTTTCTGCCCTGTTCCACTAATCTATCTATTCCTATTTTATTTTATTTTTAAACCCCATTTTAATTACTTTCTTTTTAAATAGAATTTTCTTAGCTGTTTTGGCTTTTTTTTTTTTTTCAGTTAAAATTTCTATCCTGGATCTCAGTTCTTTCTAACCAAAGACCATCTTATTTTATTCAGTGATCATGTTCTTTGACAGAGTAAACGGAAATAAAAAGTTGTGGAGTTTCACTTTCTTTTCTCATCCATTAAAATGATGCAGTTGGCTGCAAATAGTGAGCCCAGATGTCCCTCCCTGAACCTCTTACTCTAGACTTAATTAAAACAGCCCTTTCTGTTGTCATAGCTTTTTTTTTAAACATCTTTATTGGAGTATAATTGCTTTACAATGGTGTGTTAGTTTCTGCTTTATAATAAAGTGAATCAGCTGTACATATACGTATATCCCCATATCTCCTCCCTGTTGCGTCTCCCTCCCTCCCACCCTCCCTATCCCACCCCTCTAGGTGGTCACAAAGCACGGAGCTGATCTCCCTGTGCTATGCGGCTGCTTCCCACTAGCTATCTACCTTACGTTTGGTAGTGTATATATGTCCATGCCTCTCTCTCGCTTTGTCATAGCTTTTTGTTGCGAGCCTCAGTAGCTAGGCTTTCCAGGAACTCTCCTCAAGGCCTCTTCCGTGTGCCCTTCTTGCTCCCTGTGCTTTGTGATCTGTGCTCCTCCGCCACTGGATTCTTTTATGTAGATCCTCCTTTTCTTTTCACTGAACCACTTCCAGCAATAAAGTCTCAGTCACTTTGAGAATGTCCTCATCCTCTTGGCCCATATCTCTGACTCTGAATATTTAGCTGAGAGGGAGGGCATCCTTTCTATGACAGTTACCTTCACAGCCTGAGCTGAGAGTTGTGCCCCACAGACCCCAGATACCCTCCTATTTCAAGCCCTAAGTACCTCATGATGAGGAAAAGGAAGGAACAGGTGACATCAGCATGTTGTCACTGGAAACCGGTAACCCCAGGGGCTGAGTTCCCTGCAGTCACCAGTATTGTCTGCTGCTTTGCTCCTTGGGAGCAGGAGAGATCACATTCCTGCCCATCTTTTCCCAGGTGCAACGGTTCTCAATCCTGGCTCCATGATTAACCACCTGGGGAGCTTGAAAAGCTATCAGAGCCAGGGCCCCACCCCCAAAACAACTGAACCTGAGTGTCTGGGGATGGGGTCCTGGCACTGATACGTTTCAAAAGATCTCCAGGTTGTTCTGAACTGCAGCCGGAGTTCAGAAACGGTGGGCTGAGTGCAGCAGGCTTCACCAGAGTGCGGTGCTTACTTGTATATATGGAACCAAGGCTGGGACAATGGAAAAATGAAGGGAAAGACGTTTTTCCAACAACATTATCCTCCGAAAGGTTGGTAATTTTTCATTATGATTAAGTAATTAAGTTGCTTTTCATCTATTGCTACCTTTAACTCTCCTGAAAATTGTTTCTAAAAATCATTCGCTAGGGAGCTATATATGTAAATCCATCCGCATTATCATTGCAATACAGGATCTATGCAGCTGAAATAATCTTGGCTCTAATACTCAAAAGGCAGCAAAGTAAGTGACAGTAATAATACCCCCCTCTACTTTTCCAGATCACAGAATAAGCAGCACGTGTGGAACATGGCGTTTCAAACGCTGCCACATCACTGAGTGTTCTGCGTGGCATCGAGGGTGGGAGTGTGCCGAGCAAATGTCTCCTCTTACAGGACGTTAGAACCTCAGCAGACACAGACTTTAATTCCTTCATCATCTGACTGCTTTAAAACCTTCCACTTTCTGCAGCGTGGAAACAAATTGGTCTGGGTTTCAAAATTCTTCTGTCAAGAAATAAACGAACCCGTGAAGGCATAGAGGGGCTTATCTGAGTGCAAGCAGACCCTGGGTTTTCAGAAGACTTTGACATGTTAAAAAAAAACCCAGAGGTGTCTGAAGAAGGTAAATTGCTGATAGCAATAGCTCAGAGAATGAATTGGAGTAAACCAAGCTCCATCAGCCAGGGTGATGCATGAGGTGGCGGTAGAATCTGGGCACGTAACTTTTTGCTATATGTGTATTCAACCCATCCTCTTGTTTCCAGCATCACTTTCAGATGTACTTGGGATTCCAAATCCTTTTTGCCACGCGCCTGCAGCTAGTGGGATCCTTGTTCCCTAACCAGGGATCGAACCCGGGCCATGGCAGTGAAAGTGCCGTGTCCTAACCACTGGACCTCCAAGGAATTCCTGACCCAAATCTTAAACCTGCCCAGAACTATGTAATGTGAATCTGCTTCTGGGCTTTTCCACTGCCAGATTGGGCTTCTGATCTGCTGAACCAGTGACCAACCATCAGTATGGTGGAGTCTAAGGACTGACACCCAACATCATTCTCCCTTTAAGAGTTACGTCTGCCAGCCCCCATCGCAGAGAGCACTGCCAGCCACAGATTCGCGATTTGTGAGCACTGATGCCTATTCTATTTAGGGGCCCTCTTTAAGGAAAAGAATACAAAATTTGGGATAAAGGCAGATATTTATTTAGAATGAAAAGGAGAGGGACTTCCCTGGTGGTCCAGTGGTTGAGACTTCGCCTTCCAATGCAGGGGGTGCATGTTCGATCCTTGGTCGGGGAGCTAAGATCCCACATGCCTCATGGGCAAAAAACCAAAACACAAAGCAGAAGCAATATTATAACACATTCAATAAAGACTTTAAAAATGGTCCACGTCAAAAAATCTTTTTCAAAAAAAGGATAAAAAGGAGAAATTTCAAGTTAAACACTTAAAAAGCGGAAATCCACTACAAATAACACAAAATCCAGAAAAAATATATTGTATTTTTAATATTTTTTAAATTTGTTTCTTTAGATGTCTGCTCAGATATCTCCTTGGGCGCCCCTCCTTCTCTCACCACCCCATACAAAGGAGCCAACACCCTTTACATTGTTCTCCATCCCCTCGCTCTGCTTTCTTTTTCTCTAGCACCTGTCCCTCAGGATGTCATATCTCTTCTTATTTGTTTGCTTATCGTCTTTCTTCCTCACTAGAAAGTAAGCTGTATGAAAGTGAAGGCATTTTCCGTCTCCTTCTCTATATTTCCCAACACCCAGAACTTACTAAGTGCTCAATAAATGTTTGTTGAGGAAATGTTGAAAATTTTTACACAAAATTCAATATTTTATAAAATATATGTAGAGTACGATCCAGCTTTTGTAACAATATGCATAGGAATAAAGACCAGAAATAAACAGATCAAAATGTTAAAAGTGATTATCTCTGGGTGATTTTCATTTTCTTCATCTTGCTTTTATAGATATTCCAATTTCTTTTCAATGAGGTATTACACATTTTAGGTAAATTAGAGGTGAAATGCTTGTGATGAAATATGAAGTGAGAAAAGTTAGATACAAAATGTATCTAATAAGATCCTGATTTAAGTTGTTTTTTTTTGTTTTTTTTGTTTTTTTTTGCGGTACGCGGGCCTCTCACTGTTGTGGCCTCTCCCGCTGCGGAGCACAGGCTCCGAACACGCAGGCCCAGCGGCCGTGGCTCACGGGCCCAGCCGCTCCGCGGCATGTGGGATCTTCCCGGACCAGGGCACGAACCCGTGTCCCCTGCATCGGCAGGTGGACTCTCAACCACTGCGCCACCAGGGAAGCCCTGTTTTTTTTTTTTTTTAATGAAAAGAAGACAAAAGACATACAGGAATGAGTTAATAGTAGTTACTTCTTGGAATAACTGGTGGTTTTCAATTCTTCCTACATTTTCTGTTTTTGCAGTCTTTGTAATGGGCATGAATTACTGTGATACTCTATGAAAATTAGGACAACAAATATTAATATTAAAAAGAATAGGAGTTATGAAAAAAGATAACTAGAGACACAGCTAGATATTTGGTGATGTTCAAAGAAAGGGCAGGGCAAGACAAAAGGAGGGGCACCCAGAAGGAGGGAATAAAGTGGGAATACGGACCTGGATTAGATAAAGTTAAAAGAGTAATAGGGAAAGAAAGAAGGAACCAACCACAGGGAGGGATGAAAATAATAATGGAGGAGGAGAAGTGGAACAGAAAAATGCCCTCGTTTTGATTCAAATAAGTGCCCACCCTCAGAGCTTCCTAAATTTCTAAAAAATCCAAAGTTAAGTGGTAAGTAAATGGATATCATTTTGTAAAATTTTTTTTTAATTTCTTTTTGGCTGCATTGGGTCTTTGTTGCTGCCCACAGGCTTTCTCTAGTTGCTATGAGTGGGGGCTTCTCGTTGCTGTGGCTTCTCTTGTTGCGGAGCACAGGCTCTAGGCACACAGGCTTCAGTAGTTGTGGCACAAGGGCTCAGTAGTTGTGGCTCGCAGGCTCTAGAGCGCACGCTCAGCAGTTGTGGCACGAGGGCTCAGTAGTTGTGGCTCTCAGGCTCTAGAGCGCAGGCTCAGTTGTTGTGGCACACGGGTTTAGTTGCTCTGCCGCATGTGGGATCTTTCTGGACCAGGGCTCGAACCCGCATCCCCTGCGTTGGCAGACGGATTCTTAACCACTGTGCCACGATGGAAGCCCCATTTTGTAAACTTTTGATAGGCTCTTTTAAAAAGCAATGAAGAAAAAATGTATTCTGAAATTGCCAAAATGCCTTCTTAACTTCGTTTTTTCAAGATAGACATCTGAATCGGGATATTCATGACTTGACTTAATTGTGCATTAATTTCAGGTGGCAATGATTGACCCTAACTGCAAGTAACTGGACAAATTCTTGTGGTCTCCAAGGACTACCTGAGTAATGGAATCATAATGATAATTAAGATGTGGTGAATCCACCTTCTCACTAAGAAATAGAATGCCAAATAGAAGTAGTTAGTATTCATTGAAAGCAGTGTGTGAATAATCAGATAAAAGAAAAGTACTTAGTGAAGGCACAAAAACACTTAGTGAAAATCCTTTAACATTTATTCTGTAGCACAATAAAATAAAATGTGGGTTAATTTTTAAATTCATAGCTTATCTAAAGGAACTCCTTGGGACTTATTGGCTATATTTAAAATTACTTTAAAGAGAGAAATAGAGGCCATATTACAAAATGGAAAGAATCCAAAGCTCCTTTTTACTAGAATACACATTGATATGTAAAAGTGCTTTTAATTGGAGATAATTAAAATAATAAGCTATATTTAAAATAATACATACTAAAAGATGTCTACAAAATGATGGGAACTTGGCTATAAAATTTTAACATGAGCAATATCAAGATATAATAATACCTTATCTAAATGAGTATTTTTTTTTACTAATTTATCTTTTCACCCCACTTGCCCGTCTGCTTAGGGAAAAAAAAAGTCTCACTAATATATAGACCCTGATTCAACAAGTACAGAAGAAATTTACTAGAATTATATCTCTATGGCAAAGTTATAAACATAAATTTACCATTGAAATAAAACTTGAAAGTAGTGCATCCCCTGAAATATATATTCGTAGTCATATACCTATATATATAGATAGCTACATATTTAATATATTACAGGCTTAACTGTGTTCCTCGCATTAATAATTAACTTAAAAGGAAATGAAACCAGAACATCCCATCTATGTGGGCTGTTTAAGGAGTAATAAAATGAAATGCAAATTAAAACAAGAAGCTTTTTTAAAAACTTAAATTAACAAAGTATTTAAAAAATGATAGTACCCAAAGCATCATCATCAGTCATCATCAATAGCATTTCAGAGTGATTCAAATCTTTTGGAAAGTAATCAGGCAATATAATATTGAGAGACATGAAAAAAATTATAACTTTCAATTTAGCAATTCCAGTTCTAGGAGTGTATCTTAAGGAAATAATCCCAAGCATGGAAACAGTTATAAGCAATAAAACATTAATCTATGCATTACTCATAACAGGAAAAAAGAAAAAAAGGAAGAGGGAGAGATTCCAGAAAAAATGCCAAATATCTAATAAAAGAATAGTTATGTAAATTATAGTACATTCATTTGATATATTCTACAGCTGGTAAAAATGATAGTTATGAAAACTAGGGAGAAACATGGAAGAAATCTTATGGTGTGTTAAATTTTAACAGCAGAATGCAAATTTGTATATACTGTATGATTGCAATTCTTCAAAGATATGCTTAAAAAAAAAAGTACCAGAAGAAAATACATTAAAATGATAATGATGGGGCTGTTATGGTGATGAGATTATGGGTATTTTTGTTTTCTCTTCTTTCTACATTTTTGTAATGTAATTATATTACTTTAAAAATGAATGTTATTGGGCTTCCCTGGTGGCGCAGTGGTTGAGAGTCCACCTGCCGGTGCAGGGAACACGGGTTCGTGCCCCAGTCCGGGAAGATCCCACATGCTGCGGAGCGGCTGGGCCCGTGAGCCATGGCCGCTGAGCCTGTGCGTCCGGAGCCTGTGCTCTGCAACGGGAGAGGCCATAACAGCAAGAGACCCGCATACCACCAAAAAAAAAAAAAATTGAATGTTATTAAATTTTTGAATTGGAGATTTGATTTGCTAGTTTGGGATTTTTTTTTTGCAATGTTTTCCAGCATCTTCTCCAATCCCACTATATCTCTGAAGCCTTGATAAAACTAAGTAGCATAACCTTAAAGTAAAATTTTGGGGAAATTTTTTAGGTAAATTACAGGTGAAAATGCATATGATGAAATATGATATGAAAAAAATCTAGATACAAAATGTTTCATCTAATATGATTCTGGTTTGTTTAAAAATATTTTTATTAAAAATAAGGCATGACCTTCTTATATATGACATCAAAAGCACAAGCAGCCAAAGAAAAAAAATTAATTGGACTTCATGGAAATTAAAAACATCTGTTCTTCAAAGGATACCATTAAGAAAGTGAAAAAACAACCACAGAATGGGAGAAAATATTTACAAATCAGATATCTGATAAGAGATTTGTATCCAGAATATTCGAGGAACTCTTATAACTCAACAATAAAAGAAATAACCCAATTTTAAAAATGGACAAGGGATTTAAATAGACTTCTTCTCCAAAGAAGATATGAAAAGGTGCTCAACCTTACTAATTATTAGGGAAATGCAAATCAAAACCACAGTGAGCTACAACGTCACTCTCAGTATGTTGGCTGTAATCAAAAGACAGACAACAACTAGCATTGGAGAGGATGTGGAGCAATTAGAACTCATTCATTGTGGTGGGAGTGTAAAATGGTGCACCTGCTTTGAAAGATAGTTTGGAAGTTCCTCAAAAGATTAAACATAGAGTTACCTTATAAGCCAAAAATTCCATTCCTAGGAGAAATGAAAATGTATGCCCACACAAAACACCTATACATGGTTGTTCAAAGAAGCATTGTTAATAATAGCCAAAAAGTACAAACAACCCAAATGTCCACAACAGATGACTAGAGAAACAAAATGTGGTATATGCATACCGTGGAATATTATCCAACGAAATGAGGTTCTGATACATGTTCAGAAACATCATGCTAAGTGAAAGAAGCCAGTCACAAAGGACCACATATTGTGTGATTCCATTTATATGAAATGTCCAGAATAGGCAAATCATAGGGACAGAAAGTAGATTAGTGGTTGCCAGAGCTGGGAGGTAGGAGGGTCAGGGAATGGATGCCAAGCTTTTTGGAGACAAAAATAATCTAAAATTAGATGGTGGTAATGATTGTACAACTCTGTGCAGGTACTAAAACCACTGAATCTATAGGCTTTAAGTGGGTGAATCATGTGGTATGTGAATTATATTTCAACAACGCAGTTAAACAGGAAAAAGAATGACACCTTTATTTTGACCCAAAGCTGTTTTAAAAATGGTTGAAGGAAATAGAGCAATAAATTAGTAGCCATGACCTCTTGAGAGTAGGATGACAGGTTGATTTTCATTTGCTTCCTATTTTTTGGTGTTAACCAGTATTCATAATGAGCATTGTCTTATAAAGTATATCAGTAATAACTGTTGTGTAATATCAGAGGTCCAGCGAGGCAGTGCTGTTAAGAGCTTAAGGAAGCTCTGGAGCAGACAGACCTGGGTCACAGTCCTTGCTCCGGCTGCTGATAACTAGTTATGCAACCTTGGGCAAGTCACCTGGACCTCTCTGTGCCTTAGTTTCTTCTTCTGCACAAAGGACATCATGATGATTTCTCCATACTGGGTTGTTTTGAGCATTAACATAGAAGAGTTTGTGTAAGTGCAGAACAGAGTGCATGACATATGGCAATCTCAATAAATGTAAGTTAGGGATAGGATTCGTAATAGTAGTGGTATTAGTACTAGTGGTGGTAGTACTAAGGGATCCACAATGCCAAAAAGGGTTAAGAACCACCACCCTCAGTGGCAAGGCCCTCTGTCTGCCAGTTGGTCATTCGTTGTAAGTGAGGAGGGCAAGGAGGGTACCTCCCTGACTCACAGGGCTTTTGCGGATTATGTTGGGAAAAGCATTCTTTTGGTGTCCTGGACATTTTGAATTCCTAATACTGGTTATTTTTTTCCGTGAGCTTTGTGGAATCCAAAGGGAGGCCAGGCAATGGTATTTTTTTCAGTTTTGCTGCTATGTACAATTAATTTGCTCCTTTTCTTTCTTTTTAAAATTCACATCCAAATAAATGGTTGAATTTTGAATTTTTTCAACTAAATAAAATTACCTTGTTGGGTTCAAGACTACACTTCAAGAGATACAGAGTAATGAACCTTAATGAAATACAGGTTTATTTACTTCTATCAGATCTGTCTCAACAGGAGCACCATAAATTCTACCATTTTACTGAGCTTCTGCACAACTAGGGGAAAATTGGGCTGGATTTTTGCTCTTTTTATTCTGAGACTTGCTGTCCAGATCAACCTGAAAAATTGGGATTAGTTGTTTTAATGACTAGCATTTTGTGTCTATAAATAAGTGGTCACATATTGTGTATTGTCACAGGCATCAGAAAGTAGCAATTTCTGATTTCTTCAATAATTTTCCTGATACCAATTGTCTGGCAGAGGCAACACAGGGCGTTCCTCATTCTGTTTGTTCTTGGATGCTGGGGAGCGGGGGGTTCTGCATTTCCCAGCTTTCCTTATAATTATGCTGTGGGGTCTATGACTGGCTTCTCTGCAGTGAAATGCAGGGGGAGCAGTGGAAACAACCTTCAGTCTGACTCTTAAAACATCCTGTAATGATCCTCCAGCTCTCTCTTCCCTTGGACGCCATGTGTTCCGGATGAAGGAACCAAGATCCCTGGGTCCCCCTTTGGAGAAGAGCTGCTAAGGGAGCAGCCCAAGACACTGGACCATGACATGAGTGATACGTAAAACTTTATTTTGTTGAGCCTACCTTGTCTTATCTAAAACAAACCTGCATTTTAATACAGAAACTCCCGAATTCTCCCATTAGATGGTTGGTGTCATATCACAGTAACTATGAATAATTTTGGTTTATATATTCTGCTTTAGCAATGTAACTAGGATCAGATGTTCACGCAGTCTGCATCCTTACATGTTATGTGTAGCAACACTTGGATATTTGCCTTTACATTCTTTTCACTCCAAAACAAAAGAGGGGCTCCTGTTTACCCATGCCAGGGCTGTAACATCTTTCACCAGGCTCACTGTTCTCCTTATGGCTTCTCTCTAACCTGTGTGCCTTAGTTCTTCACTTGTAGCCAAATGTGACAGTTCAAAAGAGATGAATGCATGAAGAATGGTATAAACTATGAGATATCTTCCACTGAATGCATTATGATAGTCTTTCCCCCTTTTTGGAAAAAAATTGTTTTGGTAACCAAATTACTAATACATTAGGGTAACTCATTAAGTGAAAGATTACTGTACTATTTCTTTTCTTTTTTTTTTTTTCCAGTACGCGGGCCTCTCACTGTTGTGGCCTCTCCCGTTGCGGAGCACAGGCTCCGGACGCGCAGGCTCAGCGGCCATGGCTCACGGGCCCAGCCGCTCTGCGGCATGTGGGATCTTCCCGGACCGGGGCACAAACCCGCGTGCCCTGCATCGGCAGGCGGACTCTCAACCACTGCGCCACCAGGGAAGCCCTACTGTACTATTTCTTTGGCTAAGAATCCAGAAGTTCTTAGCACCTTACAAGCTATCACATTTATATTACAAAATCATTTTTCCTCTAATTTATAAGCACCTTAAGGTCAAGGGAAGGTCCAGGTTGTTTTGTATTTGTTTTTTTGTATTTTGAATTTTTTTGTAATCTCAAGTGCTGAGAGCTGGATTAATCTTATTCTTCAATTCATAGCAAATTATTGTCAGTCCATATAAGGTCACTTTCTTGTTTTATATAATTTTATTTTTACCCATTCATCTCTACTCTCCCCCAGATAGTCATCCACCAATGCACCTGATATATGTTTTTAAATATGCATGTATCCTTATGAAGTATGTGTTGTGTTGTGTTGTGTGTGTGTGTGTGTGTGTGTAAAATCTTTGTTTCTTCTCCATGGGTATTAAATGACACTGTACAAAGTCTGATGCAAAAGTCTAGGCTAGTTTCTAGAATGTCAAATAGGCCACTTTCTCCACAGACTCTCAGATAATGTGCTGATAATTAGACTGGGCAACTTTATTACATTTATATGCTTTTCATTGCCCTTTGAAATGTGATTAGTTCTTTTAAGGATCAGGGACCCATATGACACTTAGCTTATAAATAATTAAATCCAATTAATATTCCAGACTGAACCAAACCTAATTTATTTCAAGTTCTGGTTCTTAGCTAAGGAGGCCTTGGTTCACTACTTTTGAAATAATTTCATCTTCCCCTCAATTCATATGAGTAGAAAAATACAGGTGACAAGAAAGGGGAAGTTATGCATGTACAGTTTATATTAAAATATGGTATTTTCTAATATGTCTTAAAATAATGGTACATTTCCTTGGATTAAAAAAAGTGTGGGGCTTCCCTGGTGGGGCAGTGGTTGAGAGTCCGCCTGCCGATGCAGGGGACATGGGTTCTTGCCCTGGCTGGGAAGATCCCACATGCCATGGAGCAGCTGGGCCCGTGAGCCATGGCCGCTGAGCCTGTGCATCCGGAGCCTGTGCTCCGCAATGGGAGAGGCCACAACAGTGAGAGGCCCGCGTACTGCAAAAAAAATAAAATAAAAAATAATAATAATAATTTAAAAAAAGAAAACAGAGGGACATTTTACAGAGTAACTTGCTGTTATTTTTCAAAAGTATCAAGGTCATGAAAAACAAGAAAAGATTGAGGAAATGTCACAGATGGAGGAGACTAAGGAGATATGGTTACTAAATGTAATGTGGGATGCTAGATTGAATCCCAAGACAAAAAGACATTTTTGGGAAAACTTGTAAAATTCTCCGTAAGTCTATAGTTTTTTAGTTATTGCATCAATGTTAAATTCTGTGTTTTGATAATTATACTGTAGTGATGTAATTTGTTACCAGTAGGGGAAGCTGAGCGAAGATTATGCAGGAACTCTCTGTACTATTTTTACAACTTTTCTGTAATCCATGATTATTTCAAAATAAAAAGTTAAAAAAGTCTAGGCCCCATGCCTTGGGGGGGGGTGTCAATTTTTGATTATTGACACAATTTTTGAAATTAGTTATTCGTCTATCTAGGATTTATATTCCTTCTCTAGACAATCTTGGTATTTTTTCCTGAAAAATTTTCCATTTCAAGGATGTTTTCAGGATTATTGATAGGATATTAATTTGTGTTATTCCCCAATGTGTTTTGAAATCTATATTGGGTTTATATTTATGTCACCCTTTCCATTAATTCATTATGACAATATTCATTTGTGATTTTTCTTATCCTGTTTTCCTCTTTGAACAGGATGGCAAGAGTTCTGTCTTTTATTCACCTTTCAAAGAATCTGTTTTGGTTTTGTCAATCATTCTATTGTATGTTTACTATTTTCATTAATTTCTGGGTTTATCTTAATTTTTTTCTTCCTTCCATTTTTTTGGTGTTCATTCTATTACCCTTTTTCTCACTTCTTGAATTGAACGCTTTGCTCATTAACTTACCACCCCTCTTTTTTTCCCAGCGTAAACCATCAGACAAATAGTATTTCTTCTAGTTCTATTTGACTGCCTCACTCAAGTTTTCATAAGGAGTGTTTTCATTGTTGTACAATTTTAATGGTCATAATTTATGTTATAATTTTTCCTTTAACCTATGGATTATTTATAAGCTGGCTTTTAGCTTGAAATATATGAAATAATAATTAATACTAAGTTTATCTTATTAAAACATAGGCATTCTTGTAGTCTAAATAATATCACTGTCATTTGCCACAAGGCTTACAATATAATTTTAATAAATACTGTCCATCTGCTGTTCGTCTTCCCTTCAAAACATTTATTGGTTGATTGAAATTAGGAAATAATGTTTCAAAATAACAAAACCAATAATGTTTCAAAATAGAGTATATATGACTGACTGGCCTAAAAGTTCAGATCGGCTCACCCTCCCCACACCTTTCCGACAATTTTGTATATTTACGAAGAGCAAAACACACCTTTAGCTTGATTTGTGATTCAGTTCATCATCCTCAAACAAATGATAGCCAATAAAAATTTTCAAATTAGCATCTCCTCTCTGGCACTTGCAGGTATCAATGACATTTGTGTGTGGTTAGAGGTGATGAAGATTTGTGATGGTGCCGAAGAATATAGGTCCAGAATCAGTACTCCTTATTGCTGGTGTTAAAGTATGACAAGCAATATCCTGGTGAATTTATATATTCCCACTGTGAGAAACACTGAGCTAAGCTGGAATCTGAAGGCAAGGTCAGGTAAGTCACTCTCTAATATGGAACCTAATGAGGTTTAATATATAAGAGAAGGGAGTTTTTGTAACATATCCTATTTTGTGGTTTAGACTGCTCTTTTCTATGAGCCCAAGATGTTAGAAGTAATGCCCCTAACTTGTACAGACTAAAAAGGGAATCTAGCAGTGGTTATCCATCACTGCCTGTGTTACTCAGGGTTGTCTAGAGATACAGAACCAATAGGAGAGATAGATGGGTGGATGGATGGATAGATAGATAGATAGATAGATAGATAAAGATATGTCTGTAGGGTGGGCTGGCAGGCTGGAGACCCAAGAAAGAGCCAATTCTGTATGTAGTTCAAGTCTGAAGGCTGTCTGCTGGCAGAATTCCTTTTTGCTCAGAGAAGGTCAGTCTTTGTTCTATTTAAACCTTCCAGTAACTGGATGAGGCCCACCCACATCATGGAGGACAACCTGCTTTTCTCAAAGCCCATAGATTTAAATGTAAATCTCATGCAAAAAACACCATCACAGAATAATGTTTGACCAACCACCAAACACTGTGGCCTAGCTAAGTTGACACATAACATTAGCCATCATACTGCCCCAAGAGGACAGGGCTGTCATGGGTGGCTGCTAGTACTTTGGTCCCTGGGAGATAGGGTGCCCAAAAGGAAAAGTGCCTTGATGGAGACTTAATTGCAAGAAATAACCTATCCTCATTGGGAACCTTAAAATGAGTTACCTGCCCCATCTCTCTGAGGAGATATAGTCTTGTTCACTTCTCTTGGGCTTCCTTTGCTATGTTCTAAATGTCTGCTCCCCTGCGGCACTTCACAGACTCTCTGGCCCACCCTCTAAAAGACCTTGCAGCTAGCTCCATGCACGTGGCATCTGACCAACCCATTCTTTGTGTTTATTAGGTCAAATTCAGAGAGTCTGATTGATTGCTAGCTAGCTCCTTTAGCCACATGGTCCAATCAGCTGTGGCTAAGTGGGAATGAATCATATAATTGACAGGCTAATCCTTCCAGGAATATGAGTCCAAAACTTAAGCTGAAAGGGAAAGTTGAGAGTAACTACAACTTAGTCTCTAGTATGGTTTCCTAGCTGGGTCAATCAATGCACCTCAAAGAGCTGTGCTTGCCTTCTGCTCCTGTATCCTCAGCTCAGTTTGCCTTTAACTCACAGCAGGCCTCCAGACTTGCACAGGCTGCCTTCTGCCCAAGTGAGAGAAGCCAAGGCTCCCATAGGCCTTTCTGCCCCCGGCTGCCATTTGTCTGGCCACTGGAAAAGCTTATCCACTACATTAGGTGGCTCCCGATAGACTGCTATGATCCCTGGCATGGACTGGACATCTCTTGTCCTGATTTTGTATCCCTGTCTCCAGTCTCGGTGGCGTCCCTGGTCATTGCCTCCTCTTCCCTCCACAGACCTGCAGATTTTGAGTGTATTCACACTCCCCTTGCGTGATCTTAGATTTCTTCCCTCGGGATGCTCGTGGCCCAGTGGTTTACTCCACTCCAGGGTGAACCAACACATAGATAACATTGGCTTTCTGAACTTGCAGACCTGAGAGGCAAACCCTGACATGGCTGGATCCCTAAGACATGTGAAGTGTCCTAAGATGACAGGCCTAGCACAGCTCGTCTGTCTTCCCTGTTACAGAACTACCAGCTGCAAGTGGCAGCAAAGCATCACAGTGAAAAGAACCAGCATGTGAGTCAGCAAGCCTGGATTTGAATCCTGGCTCTTACATTCACTAACTGTGGGACCTTGGCCAAGTTTACTGAGACTTACTCCTGTAAAATAATAATAATTATAATATTCAACGCACAGGTTTGCTAGAAAAACTAAATGAGATGGGTGCAAAGTAATTAGCACAAAATAAAGGAGTGGTAATAGTTATTTTTAATCATATTATCAGTGTTAATAGAACATTTCCTAGTCCCCAGGAAACGGTTAAAGGGGAGGGATTACTATAGCACACAGGCAACTCCTCATTTCTGAAATAGGCTTTTCCCTCCACTCCGTCTATCCTACAAGGTCACTGCCGTATGGGGGCGGTGAAGAAATGACAGATGTATTTATAGCAGTTAGGGAAACGGTATTTTGGATTTTGAGAACTTCCCCCACCTAAAACCCTCTCCTGTAATAAAAGTTTAAAGCCCTTTCCTTGCAGCTTATTTTTTTTCTTAAACCTCAGCAGCAATGTCACATTGAGGTCTCTCTCTCTGAGCAATTACCACTGTACTAAAACATATTTCGTACTGAATTTTGGCTGGAGTGAAAATTATTTCTAAGTCATTTTTTCCTTTAGCCAAGAAGTATACAGTAATTAAAACACTATACGTAAACAGGAACAAGAAATAATTTCTAGCTTATGTGCGATCGTTTCATTCTCTCATGAACTTACATACTTATGTATTTGAATAAAACCTATGAATACTAACTGCCTCTTTATTCCTGCAAACGAGACTGATGGGGAGTGAACTGAAGAAGGAAAATGTGGGGCATGTAATTGAAAAATAAGATGGAATGATGAACTTGAGATGCATGTCTGCCACTGAATCATTTTGTGACTCTAAATACTACACTTCGTGCTCTGAGTCTCCACCTGGAAGATTATGGTAATATACCTATCTGGAAAGTATGGCGTAAGAGTCTATTTTTTATAAACATAGAACATCAAAAAGATATTTGGACTTTTTGATCCAAACAGGCAAACATTCAAAACAAGAGTCTGGGAAATTAGAATCCTTGTTTAACCTGAAACATTTTATCCTTGGTTAACAGAGTTTGTAATATTTGAAGATGCTGCTTTAACTCTAGGGTTTCAACAGATTAATAGTACTCACACTTTGTTCAGCCAAAGACACAGATGAGTGGGCAAGGTACAAAAGACGAAACACATAAAACAATTACCATCTCCACTAATAGTATAAAAACTGCAAGCTAAACAACGATGTCACGGTTTTTCACTTTCAAATTGGAAAAAAATTAAACAGTCTGATGATACAAGTCCAGCTTTGGTGAGTATTGGGGAAATGCACACAGTACTGGTGAGAGTATAAGTTAGTATAGGATTTTTGACAGCAATCTGGTAGTAATTTTAAATCCACATGCCCTTTGACCAGGAAATTCCACTTCAAGGAATCTGTCCTACCTAAACACATATGACAGCCTTTACGATATCAATGTTTGTAATGGCCTGAAAAGGGAACCTAAACATCCATTAGTAGAAAGTGATGCAATCACTTACAGTAATCCATATTACCATCTGCCACTGTGAAAAAGAATGAAGTAAGTCCACAGATACTGACTGGGGTAGAAAGAGGGACTGTGCATGAAATATTGTCATAAAAACAAGTTATAGAACAATATGTAGAATATCTCATTTTTTGAAAAAGCTTTGCATGGAAGACACTAAAACAGTAAGAAGAAGATTGTAAAAGAAGTTAAAAGTTAAAGGATGACTTCTTTTCTTACTTTATATACATTATAATTTTTTAAACAAGTATAAATTACTTTTTTTGTTAAAATAGTTTAAAATAGCATGTAATTTTACATGGATAGGCTCTTACAGCTATTTCTTCCTCCATCTTCTGCATTGCACTTGGCCAAGCTTTTTACTGGATTTTCTCTTCTTGTTTTGGGAGGCATTTTTTTTAATAAATTAATTTATTTATTTTTCGCTGCATTAGGTCTTCGCTGCTGCACGTGGGCTTTCTCTAGTTGCACCGAGTGGGCTTCTCATTGCAGTGGCTTCTCTTCTTGCAGAGCATGGGCTCTAGGCGCACGGGCTTCAGTAGTTGTGGCATGTGGGCTTCAGTAGTTGCGGCTCATTGGCTCTAGAGTGCAGCCTCAGTAGTTGTGGCGCATGGGCTTTGTTGCTCCGCGGCATGTGGGATCTTCCCAGACCAGGGCTCGAACCCGTGTCCCCTGCATTGGCAGGTCAATTCTTAACCACTGTGCTACCAGGGAAGCCCTGGGAGGCATTTTTAATATACACAAGTTTTCCCTCTAATTATAATAAAAGAATGTCTATTTATTGGAGAAAATTTGCAAAATTCAGAAGTCTGTCAAATAAAATAAAACAACACTAATCTCACTGTCTAGAAATAACTGCCTATTTTCCTATATTGTCTTCCAGTCTTTTTAAAATAAATCCTTAAAAATTAGAATTATAGATATGGTATCATACAGTGATTTTTTGTTGTTGTTGTTGTTGTTTGCGTTACGCGGGCCTCTCACTGTTGTGGCCTCTCCCGTTGCAGAACACAGGCTCCTGACACGCAGGCTCAGCGGCCACGGCTCACGGGCCCAGCCACTCCGTGGCATGGGGGATCTTCCCAGACCGGGGCACAAACCTGTGTCCCCTGCATCGGCAGGTGGACTCTCAACCACTGCGCCACCAGGGAAGCCCCACTGATTTCTTTTTATGTACTGATTTTTAACTTGATGTTTTATTATGAGCACTTCCCCATGTTATTAACCACTTTTGACATAAGTTTAATAAGTTACATAATATACCATGTTGTAGATATACCATCAGTTTTTTCATAGTGAACATTTGATAGTTTCTAATTTTTTACCATGGTAAAGAATTTTATATATGTGTATATATAAATATATATACACATATATATGTATATAAAGTATATATTCCATTATATCTCTTGATTGTTTCTTCAAGATAAATTTCTTAAAAAAGGAGGAGGAGTGCAATATTGGCATGAGTATTTTAAAGACTCAATGCGTATTGCCAAATTCACTCCCAGAAAGGCTGAATTAATTTGCTCTTTTACCAGAAGGGGATCAAAGTGAATGAAACTTCAACCATCCTACTCTGACCAGTGGCTTAATTTCTAATTTAAATAAAATATAAAAAGAAACCAAACTAATAAGAAGAAATCTATTTAACAGGTAAAAATGTTTTTCCTTTTTAAAATTTGTATTTACTTGTTGGTGTAGCTGAAAAAATTTAAGTATATTTTTTACTTCAGTTTGTAGTTTAAAAAAGAACATTTCCCTCCATAGTAAAAAATTATCATAATAATTTCTTCATATTACGTGAATATTTATTTGATAGTTAAATTGCACCAGTTGTCTCAAAAATGTCTTTGCTGGTTTGTTTAAAACAAAATCCAACCCAAGACCATGCATTGAACTTGATTATTATGTCTCTTAAGATTCTTTTAATCTACAGTTCCTTTATTTCTCTTTCTTTTTCCCTCTCATTTCTTCCTTCCTTCCTTCCTTCCTTGCATCGTTCTTTCTTTTCTTCTCTGTCTCTCTTTTCATGGAGTGACTTTTGAAGAGATTGGGTCAGTTGTCTGTAGAATGTTTTATTTTTCCAGATTTGTCTTGTTTCCCTGCAGTGCTGTTCACTTTGATCCTCTATTCCCTGTATTTTCTGTAAATGAGGAGCTAACTCTAAAGGCATGAGATTCAAGCTAAACATTTTTGGAAAGAATACATCACAGGTGTTGTGTATTTCTTATTGCATCATATCAGAGGTCTAACCTGTAACATCTTGTGGTCAGTCATTAGGAATGTTAAGGTTGACCCCTGATGACAGTGGTGACAACCTTCTCCCTCCATTGCACAAGTGGGTTTTCCCCTTTGCAACTGCTCAGCAATCTGTGTGGTGCACTTTTGCACCAGAGGAATGTCCTTTGTGCATCCACCATTCACCTACAGACTTTACCACCAATAGTTAATTTCTGCTTAAATCAGTGTTTTCATTTGGGTGGAAAATGATGATTTTATAATTCTATCATTCCTTCTGTTACATTTACTTCCTATTATTCTATTAAATAGAGCTTTCTCTCATCAACTGGGACCAATTGTTTACTCTGAAATACAACTCCTACTCGAAAGGTAAGATATTTATTTTTTTCTCTTTAATTACCACTTAAATATTTGTTGGCCACTTATAGCTCTTTTGTCAATTATCTTTTTAGTCCCTTGCCTATTTGCAGTGAAAATGTTCCTAATTCTCTTGGCATGTACTTGCCTCAATTTGTTGTCTGGTTCTTAATTTTTCATGTACACATTTTATATTTTTATTTTATTTATTTATTTATTTCACGGTACGCAGGCCTCTCACTGCCGTGGCCTCTCCGGCCGCGGAGCACAGGCTCCGGACGCGCAGGCTCAGCGGCCATGGCCCACGGGCCCAGCTGCTCTGCCGCATGCAGGATCTTCCCGGACCGGGGCACGAACCCGCGTCCCCTGCACCGGCAGGCGGACTCCCAACCACTGCGCCACCAGGGAAGCCCTATGTTTTTATTTAATCTCATTCCCTAATCTTTTTCTTTGTGGTTTCTTCATTGCTTTCTTGCTTAGAAATCCTTTATCCAAAGCCAGATCCAACTTTATCTTCCTATAGCTGTTTTAATGGTTGAATTTTTTTTAAAACTATAGAACATGCTTATTTTTTAAAGCACCATTTTTTTTTTTACAATTATAGAATACACTTATTTACCATTCCTCTGCTTAAAATCCTTTGAAGTTTGCAGGATAAAAGTCAAACTTGGCAGCTTGGCATATCAGCTTTTTGGAGTCTGGCCTTTCTTTTAGCTTCATCTCCCATCTACACTCTAGCAACCAGAGGCCACTTGCAGTTCCCTGAATTGTTAATGCTGTTCCATGTGTCTATGTCTTTACAAATATGGAGTCCCTTCTCCATGACTCACCACAGCTTGCCTGATTAACTTTCCTTCTTCCTCTTTATCACCTCTTTTTGTAAAAAGTTTTCTGTTTCTCTGCAGCTTAGTTACCCCTTTGTGATCCCCCTAGAGCCTTCTGGTCATATTTTTATTGACATTTATCTTATTGGATTATCATTGTCTTTATACATGTTTCTCTCCCCATCTCCATTTAATGCCTTAAAGGGGAGGACCATATCGTGTTTACCATTGCCGCTGCCAGCACACATAGGGCACACAATTTGTTGAATTTGTGAAAGGTTAATGAAAATATAGTTTTGGACAATAAACCAAGATAACAGTTTGCAAAAGCCTTTGCAGAGTGGTGGAAATGTCATTTCAGAATTTTCAAGATACAAATAAGAAGCTTTTCCCCTCCATTTCTAAGATATATGGCTGTCAAAAACAGCACTAACCTGAAAGAAAAATATAATCATATAAATATGAGACCTATGTGTTAGGGATGGCCTTTTTTTTTTTTTTTTGGCGGTACGCGGGCCTCTCACTGTTGTGGCCTCTCCCGTCGCGGAGCACAGGCTCTGGACGCGCAGGCTCAGCGGCCATGGCTCACAGGCCCAGCCGCTCCGTGGCATGTGGGATCTTCCCGGACCGGGACACGAACCCGTGTCCCCTGCATTGGCAGGCGGACTCTCAACCACTGAGCCACCAGGGAAGCCCAAAAAACTCACGATTCTTGATCACGGGTATCATGATTCCTTGTATCCCTAGTAGGAAAAATACATGAGTCTCAGTACCAAGGGGTAGAAGCAGATTGGCGTCTCTTATTATGACTCTTAAAGACTAATAGAGGGACTTCATATTTCTTGTCTCCACAACCCTGGGCTCTGAGGGGTTTGAGTTCCTGGTCTCCAAAAGTGCCACACGTTTGGCAGGTGATACAAGAATCCCATTGGTTTATGAGCTATGGCTGCTGCCTGAGCACTTTGGGCTCCTGTGTCCAGGGACCAGGCAAGAAGAGTGTCACTGTCTTGCCAGGGGTTACGGAGCATCAGGGAGAGGTTGGGCTGCTTTTACACAATTGGGGCAGGGAGGAACACGTATGGAATGCAGATGACCCACTTGGGAGCCTCAATCCCCTGCCCAATTGTGACTGTAAAAAATCAGGAACAGTAACCACAGCTGGAGCAGGGCATGTTGACCAGGGGATGAGAGCCTGGGTCATGCCACTGATAAGACTGCGGCCAGCAGAGTTGGAAATTGAAGATGAGGGCAATTAGAATGGATAGTGAAGGAGGGGGATGATGATTACATCAATGGTAGCCTTGAGACCAACGGCATCAGCTGTAGCTCATCTCCCTCCCTTCCTTCCTCTAAGTTTTCCCTCCGGAAGAGGTCCACCATATTCCTGGAGAAGTGGGTCTAAGCAACACAGGCATTGGCTGTGGTAGACACAGAGCTAAGCTGCCCAGACCTCCCCTCCCCTCCCCCACTCTGCCAGTGAAGAAATTGCTGCCCAGCTTCAATGCGTGAAGACCCTTCAGGGTCCGTATCAGCTGCAGAGTACTGCCTCATCTGGGGTCACACCCTTCCCAGGGCAGCCTGCATCTGGTCACTGAATGAGGTGGGACTATAAAAGACTGGTCATTTTGTCCCACATAGGACACTCTGAGAGGCAATACTCACTCCAGAGCGCCCACTGGATCAGGGAAAGCTTTGTCAGGTCTGAATTGCAGTTTGAACTCTTCTCAGTCCTGTTTCCACTCCATTTCCCTTCATAGGTGTTAATCACTAATACGCATTTTGCACTCCAAACTCTGCCTCCAGAGAACTCAATCTGTGACAGTGTCCTTTTCAGTGCATCACATTAGGAAACACATAAAGTCAGTTTGTTCTATTTATTTATTTGTTTATTTATTTTTGGCTGCGTTGGGTCTTCCGTTGCTTCACGTGGACTTTCTCTAGTTGCGGCGAGCGGGGGCTACTGTTTGTTGCAGTGTGCAGGCTTCTCCTTGCGGTTGTTTTTCTTGTGGAGCTCGGGCTTCAGTAGTTGTGGCTCGCGGGTTCTAGAGCGCGGGCTCGGTAGTTGTGGCGCACGGGCTTAGTTGTTCCACGGCATGTGGGATCTTCCCGGACCAGGGCTCAAACCCGTGTCCCCTGCATTGTCAGGCGGATTCTTAACCACTGCACCACCAGGGAAGTCCTAGTCAGTTTGTTCTAAAATAGCGACATTAACCTTGGTGACTTGGTGGTGTCTGCCAGGTTTCTCCACTGTAAAGTTCCTGATTTTCCCTTTGTTTAGTAGGCAATTTGGGGAGATGTTTTGAGAATATATAAATACCCTGTCCCTCATTATACTTTTGTCTAGTTATGTTGGCATTGGCATCCATTAATAATTTTCTAAGTCCATCATTCTTCCTGTATTTATTACTTGGCATTCTACCTTAAGGAAAAGCTTTTCCTCCTCATCTATCTATTTATATTTATCTATCTACCTATTTATCTATCTATCTTTTAAATTTATATCAGTATGGACTCATTAATTATTTGTTTCACTCATTTTTATTCCATTCAAGGGGGGTTATAAAAATTACAATTATTGTTTAAGTTTGATACTGTGATATTGTCACAGATTGGATCAGTGGGAATTCCTTCAAGCTAGCTCTTATGTCCTTTGGATACATCTCTGTCATTCTTTGGCACGTCTTTGCTTTCTGGCATAAGATGGCCCAGGCTCCTATCGTTCTTTCTGTGCCCCAGGCCTGAGGTCAACCTTTTTTCCAAAGATTTCTGGTCCCTTTTATTGGAAGTGGCATTTTGCTCTCTTATTTTCAGATAACTCCTTATTTTTAACTCTCTTCCCTGACTTGAGAAACCTGTCTTCCATCATTCTCAGTGTATTGACTTCTTTGCTCAAACCTAGAAAACACAGAAATAGTTTCAGAATTGCTAATTAGACTTTAATATTTGTATGACACTTTTTCTCTTGAGGTAAAATTTACATACAATGAAATGTAAAAATCTTAAGTGTACCATTTAAAGAGTTCTGAAAAATTGACACACCTGTGAAACCCAAACCCCTATCAAGATGACACAACATTATCACCACCCTAAAAATGTCCCTCATGCCCCTTTCTAGTCAATCCAACTACTAGAGGCAACCATTTTTATGATTTTCTTTTTCACTACAGAGTAGTTTTACTTGTTTAGACTTTCATTTAAATGGAAAAATACAGAATGTACTTTTTAGTGTCTGGTTTCTTTTACTCCACGTAATATTTTAAAAATTATTTTCATGGCCCAGGATATGGTGTAGCTTAGTGAATATCGCATGTGCACTTGAAAGGAAGGTATATCTTGCTGTTGTTTGCCTTTATTTCACCTTCATACTTTGAAATTTGAAAGAATTTTTGCTGGATATAAAGTTCTAGATTGACAGAGCTTTTTCCTTCAGATCTTACTTCGTTAAATTCTGGCTTACTTTCTTTCTGATGTGGAGTCAGTAGTACTTCTTGTCTTTGTTCTCTGTATACAACGTGGCTTTTTCTCTGGTTGTTTCTAATATTTTCTCTTAATTATTGGTTTTGGGGTAATGTGCCTTGGTGAGGATTCTTTGTGTTTATCCTGTTTGGGGTTGGTTTGATTTCTTGTTATCTGTAGATTTATATTTTTCCTTAAATTTATAAAAGTTTTGGCTATTATTTCTTCAAATATTTAAAAATCATCACTCCGCTCTTTCTGGGTCTCTGTTTATACAGGTGATATGTAACTTAGTATTGTCCTTCAGGTCACTAAGGCTCTGTTCATTTTCTTTCTTTTTTTTTTTTTTTTTGCCACACTGCATGCTTGTTGGATCTTAGTTCCCCGACCAGGGATCAAATCCATGCTCCCTGCAGTGGAAGCACAGAATCCTAACCACTGGACTGCCAGGGAATTCCTCTGTTCATTTTCTTTTCAACTTTTCTTCTACTTGTGCTTTGGTGTAGATAATTCTTTTGTACTGTTTCCTCATTCTCAGATCTTTTCTTCTCTAGTGTCTAAGCTGCTTTTATGCCCATCCAATGAAGTTTTCATTTCTCATATTGTATTTTTCTGCCCTAGAAGTTCTGCTTGGTTATTTTTATAGTTTTCATTTCTTTCACGTTTTCCTTTAAATTCTTGACCACATTTTTAACAGCTGCTTTAAGTCCTCTGATAATTTCATCATCACTGTCATTTCTGGCTCCATTGACTAATTTTTCTCCTGTTCATGGTTCACATTTTCCTGCTTCACATATTTAATAATTTTTATTGGATACTGGACATTGTGGGTGTTACATTGTTTAGTGCCTGGATTTTCTCTTTAAAGACTGTTAAGTTTTGGGCTTTCCTGGTGGCACAGTGGTTGGGAGTCCGCCTGCTGATGCACGGGATACAGGTTCGTGCCCCGGTCCGGGAGGATCCCACATGCCATGGAGCGGCTGGGCCCATGAGCCATGGCCGCTGAGCCTGCGCGTCCAGAGCCTGTGCTCCGCAATGGGAGAGGCCACGGCGGTGGGAGGCCCACGTACCGGAAAAAAAAAAAAAAAAGATTGTTAAGTTTCATTCAAGGAAGCAGTTAATTTACTTGCAGGTAAGCCTTTTTGGCTTTGTTTGAGTGAATCTAGAATAGCCTTTACTCTTGGGCTAGTTTAGCCTTATCTCTAAAGTGTGGCCTTTCTGAGGTCTTTTTACCAAATTCCCCAACTGTTTAATAGGGTTTTTCCATTCCAGTTGGTCAGATCGTGAATGTTTCCAAACTTTATTTAAGATCTAGTAGTTGTTCAGCTTACAGTTCCCACAGTAGTTGTTATTTAACCAGCCTCCTGGAGTTTCATTAAACCTACACCAAAGATTCAAGGAGACTCATGCATATTTCTGGAGCTCTTCATCTGGTTCTCTGCCCTGCAAATTTCAGTTGCCTCCATCTCTCATATTTCCAATTTCTCTCTCCTCAGTTAGCGAGAGTACTGTATTCTGCTTAGCTTTCCTCTCTCCTGTGCTTTGGCAAATATCGCCAGAAAGAAATCTGGGGAAAACCCTGGGCTCATCTTAATTGTTTTTCTTCTTTCCTGGATCACAGTTCTACTGTGCCTATTGTCCAATGTCTGAAGACACTTGTTTCATAGATTTGGTTCAGTTTTCTATTGTTTGTGGTAGGAAGGTTAGTCTAGTACCAGTTATTTATTCATGGCTGGATCACCATAACATTTTTAAAATGTAAACTTTCTACTGAATAATAAAATGCATACTGAAAAATTGCATATATCTTAAATGTACAATTTGTTGAATTTTCTTTTCTTTTTTTTCCTTTTCTTTTTTTTTGTCTGCCCTGTGAGGCATGTGGGATCTTCGTTCCCTTACCAGGGATTGAACCTGTGCCCTCTGCAGTAGAAGCATGGAGTCTTAACCACTGGATAGCCAGGGAATTCCCAACTTGGTTAATTTTCATTAATTGAACACACGTGTAATCAACACCCAGATCAAACATTATTAGAACTCCATAAGCCCCCTAGGGGCCCTTTCCAAACATTAATACTACCTAAGGATAACCAATAGTCTGATTTCTATTACCATATATTACTTTTGTATGTTTTTGAACATTATATAAGTGGAATCAAGTAATACACAATTTTTGTGTCTGGCTTATACCAGTCGATTTTACGATTGTGAGATTCATTCATGTTTTGCATGTAGTTGTTGATTGTTCATTCTCTTTCCTGAAAACTAGTCCACTATGTGGATAGTCTAAAATTTATTTATCCTATGAACATTCTTATATATGTCTTGTAGCAAACATATGAATACATTTCTGTTGCATATATACCTAGGAGTGGAATTGCTGGGTTAACCCACTCCAAAAACCACCAAATGTATATAGTTAGTCCAGACTTACATATCCATATCTGTTTGACACCTCCATTTATAAGCATCTCAAACTTAACATATACAAAACCATTTTCCCCTCCTTCTAGGTTGGCTTAATTCATCTAGTTACTAACGGACTCATCCTTAATGCCCGTATTTTCTTTATCCTTCTTGGCAAACCAATCCATTATTAAGTCCCTTGGATTCAACCTCTGATTTATATACATCTCAAAATTATCCAAATCTTTCTGTCTCTACTGTCATTACCTTAGTTGAAGCCACCATCATCTCTGGCCTTGACTAATATAACTGGCTCCAGACTGGACTTCCAGCAAGCCCTCCTATCCTCTTCCAAACTATTCCCCACAAACAGCTTAAGTGAGCCTTTAAATATGTAAATTTGATCCTGCTTAACACTCTATTAGCTACCCATTGACCTTAAGATACATTCCAAAATACAGTCCAAAATCTATAATGTGGCCAGTAAGAGCCTGCATAGTCTGGCCTCTCTGCCTCACCTCAGCTCAAGTTGCTCCCTACACCTCAACCACACTGACTTCCTTTCAGTTCCTAGAACACATCAATTTCTTTCATGCCCCAACAACCTCAAACATAATGTTCCCTTGGCCTGCAACATTCTTTAAGGCTCTTTCATATGCCTGGAGTTTAAAAGGCACTTCTTCAAAGAGCTCTTCCCTGATAGTCCTGGTTAATCTATCATCGCATCCACTAATTTTCCTTCGTAGAACTGATTACGATTTATAATTATGTAATGATTTATGCTTTAACATCTCTTGCTCCTATCACACTTCAGATCCATCGAGTGTTATGTTCACTCCTGTGACCCATTGCCTAACACTGTGCTTGGCACATAGTATGCAGTCAGTAAGTCCTTGTTTAATAATGCGTGATCAATGCAAAAGCTGGAAGCGGCTGCAGGAACAGCATCTGGCATTTCTTTGCCAAGGATAGGTCCCTCCCAGTGTGTAGTGGTAGGTGGGGCAGGTCTTCTTGTTCACTCAGAGGGGGCTTTTCCCCCTGCTTGTTCGATAAGTGTTTGCTGTAGGGCCGCGTAAGAAACAAACTGCCTCCAGATACAGGCGGCAGGCGGGAGAGATCAGCCTTATGTGTGAAAGACAGCATAATCTGTCACCCGAGGATTTTGCACGCTCTTGACGTACAAGAAGGAAACGCTGCCAGCTCCCTTGGAGGGGGCGAGTCGGTGTGTCTTTCCCCCAGAACCGGATTGGCTTGGACGAGCCGAGGGAACGGGGGCGGGGCTTGATCCCGCCGGGCGCCGGCGACGTCTCACGTGGGCCTGCCCAGCAGAACAGCCACTCCCCGGCCCCACAATGCACTGCGGGCAGCGTCACTCGTAGCGGCGGGTTGTGGCTAGACAGGTATGGCTCGGCCCCTCCCAGTCCTCGTTCGTCCCTTCTCCGCGTCGTTCGAACCCCTGCCTGGCTGCTTCCCTCGCTCGCCACGGCCCCCGACCCTCGCCCTCGGGACTACAGACCTACTACCCCGGGCGGGAACTAAGCTCGTGGCGTGGGGGCGGGAGCGGGGAGTTGTCGGAGTCGCGGAGCTTTGGAGGGGTGGGATTGCGGGGACTTCGTCCCCAACGACTTGAGGGGTCTGTGGGCCGCGCGAACGGCGGTTGCCCTTCGGCTGACCTGCCCTGATATGGGGCAACTCATAGGGTGGTTATAGGGGGCCCGAGGAGGAGGACAGTGGCTCTGGGCTGCCAGCGGTGGGGCAGCATTTCCTGGCGCCCAGGTGTCAGAAACACGGTGATCCTCCTAGGCTGTTTAGGTGGCCCAGAGAGCTTGACGTGGCACTTCCTATTTTTTAGGTAGGGTTACTTTGCCTTTTGTGGGGTTGAATGAGCATTGAACTCAGAATTTTGCTCCCGTTGGCTCACGGAAACCTCTTAAGGCCTTGTTAATGGCACTCTTTGGGAACGATGTGGCGTAAAGGAGACCTGAGCAATTAGCTCGACAGGTGGAAGAAGGTTTCGAAATAGGAGGCTGAGCCCCAGCTGGCTTAAATCTCTCTGAAAGTGAAAACAGCTTTGGCTTTTTCTCCTATTTAGTTTCCTGGATCATCCACCTGAGGCAGTGGGAGAGCTTGAGATCCAGTTCCTCCTATGCCTCTTCAGCCAAGGCAAAGCCCAGAGCTACGGTGGCAGCCACCAGGGCGGGAGATGTTGGGATCTCAGCTAACAGGTGGAACAGCCACTTTTTGAAACTCTCTGAGTCACATTTTGGGTTACTGGCATTTGCTCACGTTCTAAGATAATAAGGAATTAAGCAATACCTTAAATAGTACCTACAGTTTCTGGTGTATGAAGGTTGTAGTTCAGTATTTGAATATGACGTCTGTGACCATGCCCTAAACTTAAGGGACATCTGGGCATTTCCTGTGTTGAGAACCACGATCAGTTTAGTGCTTGTGTGTGTGTGTATGAATGATTCTTAAAAATCTAAGTATATTTTATACTGGTGTGTGAACAGAGCCTAGGTCTTTTCAAAGGGGTGCCTGTGACCTTCCTGTCCATGTAGTTGAGTAAGAAGCTTGACTATGTTGAGAGGCAATGTCTCATAGGGTGGTTAGAATTAGGCTTGACTTTAAATCTGTCACTTGGTAGTTTAGGGATTGAATAAATTACTTTTCTGGGCTTGAATTTCCTCAAAGGTAAAATGGAACTGATAATACCTACCTCACAGGTTATTGGAAGGCTTAAATGAGGTAATGTGTATAAAGTGTCTGGTAAATAGAGGGCAGTCAATAAATAATAATAGCAAACGCTTAATATTGCACTTTCAGTCTGCAAGGCGATGTTTCGGGTTCCTTACATGTTCCTATGAGGTAGATACCATTAGCATTTTAAAAATAACCCTATGAGATAGATACTGTTGGTAGCCCCAATTGACAGATGAGGATATTGAGCATAAAAAGACAAAGCTTGCCCAAGTTTACCCAGTTACTACATGGTGGAGCCAGTTTTTGAACCAAGGCAATCTGGTTCCAGAGTTCATCCTGTTATCTGTAATACTATACTGCCTCTTAAAGAAAACATAAGCTGTTGTTTAAAATTGTTATTATTTCAAAATGAGTAGCTAGATAGTTTCTGTATCACTGGGTTCTTGCCCCTTGTTGGTTATAGGAGGAGCACAGTGATGTAGAGATACGAGAGACTCAGGTTTAAGCACTGTCATATATTAGCAGTGGGACATTGAGAAAGGGCGCCTCAGTTTCCTCATCTGTAAAATGGAGGTTTTACCTACCTCACTCTTCGTGAACTATGAGGTGTTACGCAAATGATTGATGTATTTGTGTATGTGTTGGAGGCCCTCTTCGTAGATATAGGTATAATCTACTCTGGAACTCGAGGTCTTGTACATACTGTGCAGTACAAGCACCTGTAATAGGAATACCAAAGGCTGCTGGTAAGGTGGGGAGCACAGGCCAAGCTGCAAAATAAACTCTGGTTGTTCTTGGTACCCTTTCCCCCTCTTTTCCAGCTCTGTCTCCCTAGTGACTTCCTGCTAACCTGTGGGTGTATAAAATCCTTCCCTTTTCACTCAATCTTGTGCCAACGCTGTTGCATCACAATTAGTGTAGCTTTCTCCACAAGTAACTCCCCAAGTCCCAGATCTCAGCTAGCACTTTTATAAAATAGTATGTACCAAGGTAGTGTTTCCCAAACTTTGGTAACATCAGATAGGTAATATAATTTGAATGATAAGCAGATGAACTTTAAAAAAAAATTCTCCAAAAATTTACACACACATTTGAATGAAACAGAAGTTCTTTATATGTTTTAATTTAAATTAGGAGGAGAACCTAACACCTCTAAACTGATTTCACAGATACTATTACTAAGCATAGGGCAAAAAAATAAATCAATTGAAAGACCTGTATTAGGTAAAAAATAGTACAGGTGAGATGCAGATATGGTAAGACTTCTGAAAGTGGTACTTGGGTGACTGAAGTTTGGGAAATAATGGACTAAAATAAAATATGAGTGATTAACCTATTATGAAATGTCTTTTATCTTAAAAGAGGCATTTATGAAAGCATCTTGCTGGAAAGTAGATATAAAATGTACTTATATGTTGGGTTTTGTTTATTACTTCTTGAGTGATTACTTCCTGGAACCTTGGGCCTACAGTCATCACCCCACAAGGTTCTGAAGAAGACAGGTCAGCATCTTGTTATCTTGGGTCTAAAAGGCTGGTAACCACTGCTATAGGTATTTGATGTTGTGGAAGTTTATTTTCCTCAGCCTTTATGTAAATGTTTACCCAGACCTATCTAGATTCTGCTTTGGGCTTTTTCCTCTAGCAGTTGCTATTGGGCAAAGAATATATTAGCCAGCACTCAGATTTCCCTGTGAGTTTGCTGCTGCTGTCTAAAGGCATATGTTATATATTTTTTCTGTTAAAGGTGAGGGAAAATGGACCAGTGGCCTAAAAATGTATCTGTGGCCCCAATAAAACTACTACTGCTCTTGAATCTTCCCATGCAAGTGTTTTAACCTCTTCCTTTCCTCAATTCCTACTGGCTCTTCCTTGGTTTTTCCAGCCACCACCTTGCCTACTCTCTAAGGGTATCCTAACCCTAGCTTGGCCTTGATGTTGACAGATTCCTTTTTCTACTACCACAGTCCAGATAAGATTGGAGTGTGTGTTTGTTTTTTTAAGGAACTGTATTAAGAATTCGAGGTAAAAAGAAAAAAAGGGGGGGTATATTTATTGAGTTGATAAAAGAGAGATTGCTTATCCTAAGGTGATTGAAGTCTATCTGCAAAGTAGTCAAGCCTCACATTGTTCATTGGACAGTCATCCCAGTTTCTTTTGTTAGTTCACTGGTTTGGATGCTAGGTTAAATGACTCGGGAAGGAAGAGATCTAATTTTTTCTCCTCAGAAAAATCCTATCTACTGATAAATACAGGCAATTCTCTGAAAACCTTTCAAGAATTTAGGAAGGGAATATCACTGCTGTGTTGTGCTTTCCATGACAAGCCTAAAAGTGTGTATTAGGAATATCTGAAAGGCAAGTTTGTCTAACTATAGTTTTCCAGTTAAAGCGGTGGGTGACATAGCTTGTGTTGTATTTGCTCTTTCCATCTGAATTTCTTTAATTCTGGACTGATGCTTCTCAGTGGTAGGAACTATCTATCTATTCCTAATGTCTGAAATAGCCCCTGGCATACAGTATGTACTCAGTAAATATTTGTTAAATGAATTGAACTTAACCAGGTTGTTATTCTTTTTTCAGTATATGTTTTAGGAAGTATGAATCATATCTTTCTGTCTTTTAAGTCATAAAAAAGAGCAACTTTGAAGATTACATGAAAGTTGGCACCCTATGATAAAGATTATTCCTAATATTTCTTTTGGGATCCTAGAAAGATCAGGCATAAGGACTGCAGTCTGCTTTTAAATACTACTAAGAATATGGATGTTTGGAAACTACAAGACACAACCCTGCTCTCATGTTAATTCCCAGAGTGATCATTGTGTTGCAGTATACTTCTGGAAAGACAAAGTTTTATATTTAAATCATAAATTTGTAAGGGTATGAATTAAGACATTTTCCTAATTTGTTACACTTAGGCTAAATGTTCAGTTGTGGTTTCATAAATAAAGAAGTGTGATAACAATTTTTAAAAGAGATTCATAGTATAGACCTTATCCCTTGAGGGATCTCTGCTTTCTTTTGCTACTGCTTTTAGAAGAAAAAAGAAACTGGTTGAATAGGAAAAAAAATGATTTGGATATGTCATGTTGGAACTTTCTTTCGAAGGTTCCATTATGGTAAAGGCTAATTTAATTCCTGCTGGGTTTTTTTCCTTTTAAATAAATGGAGGAGAAAAATATTAAAGGGTAATGACATATTAATACCTAGCTTTTCCTCAGAGGAAAAGGGGGAAGTAAATTTAAAGCATTAGCTTTATTATTTGGATTGATTTTAACGTCAGTCAGTTACCATCATGAATGGGCACTCAGATTTTAACTTGACATAGCAACAAAAGCTAGGGACCACTGGTTTCCAAAATTGGTAGCAGTTGATTTTCTTTGTCATTTTTTTGATATATTACTAAGTTTTTCATTTTTGGAGTGAGATAATATTGACCTAGCTGAGCTGGGCAGGTAAGGATTAATTTAGTCTCTGAGATACAATATCTTGAAAACCTATGAAATTGTTACCAGATTTTTCAGTTTTTTACCAGTTGTGCCTCCTGTTAGTGAAGGAGAAGTATTTAGTGGCATTGTGCTCTTTCCTGCCTGGCAGGAAAGAGTTATCACTTAATTTCAGACTGTGAACATGTTTTAATTCAGTGTTTATCAAAGTATGATCCTTAGATAATAAGCATAGTAATTACTTAGGGAATTTGCTGAAAATGGAAAATTCTCAAGCCCCACCCCATAGTCAATGGATCAGAATTTTGGGGGGAGGGTGGACCCAGAAATCTGCATTTCTAATCAAAATTCCAATGTTTTTTACACAGGGGACCACTGTGTGTGTGTCTGTGTGTGTATTTTATCAAAGTTTGACTATTTACCTGATTTCTTTCAGAACTGCATAGGCCTATGCAGTCCTTTTATCTATTTTTGTAAAGCATGATTAGAATATAATAAAAAAGGTAGTTATGATTTGCTTCCTGACAAAAAGATTGAGAACAACATTAAAAGTAGTATTCCTTTAGGACTTCCCTAGCGGTCCAGTGGTTAAGACTCTGTGCTCCCAATGCAGGGGGCACGGTTTTTTGTTTGTTTGTTTTTTTGCGGTATGCGGGCCTCTTACTGCTGTGGCCTCTCCCACTGTGGAGCACAGGGTCTGGACGCGCAGGCTCAGCGGCCATGGCTCATGGGCCCAGCCGCTCCGCGGCATGTGGGATCCTCCCGAACCGGGGCACAAACCCGCATCCCCTACATCGGCAGGCGGACTCTCAACTACTGCGCCACCAGGGAAGCCCCAGGGCGCACAGTTTTGATCCCTGGTGGGGGAAGATCCTATGTGCCTCAAGGCATGGCCAAAAAAAAAAAAAAGTAGTATTCCTTTAGCTTTAAAATTTATTTTAAATAAAAACATTTGTTCTGATTATAAAAGTAATATGTGCTCATTGTGAAAAGTAATATGTGCTCACTGTGGAACATTACAGAAATTTAGGAAATTATAAAATGATAACAATAACCCATAATACTATTTTCTGGAGCTAAGCATTCTAATTTTGTCATGTTTCCTTCCAATATCCATTTCTCTATTTATCCCTCCCTTCTTCCTCCTCTGTGTCTTTATGGAAAACAGCATATGCAGTTTTGATCCTGCTTTTTTCCTACCTAACATATAAGCATTTTACCACATTACTAAATTATTATTATTATTATTATTTTTGTGGTATGCGGGCCTCTCTCACTGTTGTGGCCTCTCCGGTTGCGGAGCACAGGCTCCGGACGTGCAGGCTCAGCAGCCATGGCTCACGGGCCCAGCCGCTCCGCGGCATGTGGGATCTTCCCGGACCAGGGCACGAACCCGTGTCCCCTGCATCGGCAGGCAGACTCTCAACCACTGCGCCACCAGGGAAGCCCCACTAAATTATTTTTAACAAACATAACTTTTTGTTGCATCATATTCCATCATAGTGGTGTACCATAATTTGTTTCACCATCCCCCTATTGTTGAACGTTTAGGTTGTTTTCAGTTATTTCTATGAGAAGAATGTCTTTCTGTTTAAAATCTTGTCTAATTCTTATTATTTTCTTTAGGATAGGGTTATGTATATAAATTTATTGTGGTCAGGGCTTCCCTGGTGGCGCAGTGGTTGAGAGTCCGCCTGCTGATGCAGGGGACTCGGGTTCGTGCCCCGGTCCGGGAGGATCCCACATGCCGCGGAGCGGCTGGGCCCGTGAGCCATGGCCGCTGAGCCTGTGCGTCCGGAGCCTGTGCTCCGCAACAGGAGAGGCCACAACAGTGAGAGGCCCGCATACGGCAAAAAAAAAAAAAAAAAAAAAAAAAATTTATTGTGGTCAAAGGGCATAAATATTTTTAAACTCTTGTTGAATATCAACAAATTGTTTTGAGAATGGTTTTTATTCCAATATGTACTTCCACATATACTTATGGAAATACCAGAAAGAAGTATTTTTTTAACAGCTAATTTGTGAAGGAAAGTATGATATATCATTGCTTTAATTAATATGTCTTTGATTATTAGTGAGTTGCACATTTTTGCACTGTGTTTATCAGCTTTGGCTTTAATTTCTTACCTAACCCAAATTGTTCATTTTGTTTCAGGTCTTCTCTGTCACTTGAAATGTCTATGATTTTATCTGCCTCAGTCATTCGTGTCAGAGATGGACTGCCACTTTCTGCTTCTACTGACTATGAACAAGGCACAGGCATGCAGGAGTGCAGAAAGTATTTTAAAATGCTCTCGAGAAAACTGGCTCAGCTTCCTGATAGATGTACACTGAAAACTGGACATTATAACATTAAGTAAGACATTGGTTTGCTCCATTAGAATCATTTGCTTAGTGGTTGTCATTTTAATGAAATTTAAGTTGTCTAAATAGAAATTAGTGTTTGATTAGTTTAGGAGAACTTTTCAAGTCAAGAATCATGTGGTTCTGAACTTATACTAAATAGTATTCATCACGTAATCACCCTTCTTATAGTTTCTCTGTGTTTATGTCTGGCTTTAGAAAATTTTATAGTTTTGCAGATTACAGATATTGTATCTTATAATTGATCATTAGATATTTATTGGTGTTCTTACATGCCCAGGAAAACTGTCATGGGAAATATAAAAAAATCATACCTGATATCTGCCCTCAGTGAACTTAAGAAGTTTACATCCTAGTGAGAGGGGATAGTGCTCATCACTATTTATTGTATGTAAAGAAAGTAAAACTGGGCAATGGAATAGTGACTTCATGGTGGTCAAGGGCCTCTCTGAGAGGGTTACATTTGAACAGAGACCTAAAACATGTGAAAGACGGCAGTCTTAAGAATGCAGTGGATGAAGATCAAGGCAGAGCTGATAGCCAGTGCAGAAAGCCTTCACTACAGATCAAGGGATGGAAGGAAAACCAAGACAATGAAGCAATACGGACACTTAATAGAGTGGTGGAAGGTGAGGTTAGAAAGGTAGGAATGGGACAGGTTACGTAGGGCCTTCTAGGCTATGATAAGGAGTTTGGATTGAGTTTAATGTAATAGGAAGCCACTGGAGAGTTTTAAGCTGGAGAGTTATATAAATCTAATTTTGGCTTTGAGTAGATCATCCTGGCTGCTATATGAAGAATGGGCTCTAAGAGAGGAAGCAGAGAGGTCATTTGGGAGACTCTTAGAGAAGTTCAGGTAGAGGTGATGCTTATAACTTGAATAAGAGTGATAAGGGGGCTTCCCTGGTGGCGCAGTGGTTGAGAGTCCTCCTGCCGATACAGGGGACACGCGTTCGTGCCCGGTCCGGGAAGATCCCCCATGCCGCGGAGCGGCTGGGCCCGTCAGCCACAGCCTCTGAGCCTGCGCGTCCGGAGCCTGTGCTCCGCAATGGGAGAGGCCACAACAGTAAGAGGCCCGTGTACTGCAAAAAAAAAAAAAAAAAGAGTGATAAGGATGAGAAGGGGTTGGATTTGGGCTCTATTTTGGGAGCAGTACCAACAAATCTTCCTAATGGATTGAAGTGGAATGTGAGGGAAGGAGAATAATCAGAGTTACCTCTAGATTTTTGGCCTAAACAATGTCCATAATTACTTGGATAATGGGACTGAAATGAACAAGACTGGAGGATATGTGTTTCAGTGGTAAAAATCAAGAGTTCTGTTTGGACTGTTAAGTCTGAGATGTCCTTTAAACATCCAAACGGGACTTCAGGTAGGCAGTTGGATGTATAAGTCTTAAGTTTAGTGAAGAGAAGGACAAGTGTGGAGATTTAGGTTTGGAAGTTAGCTTACAGTTTATAATTAAAACCATGGGAATAGATGAGACCAAGTGGGAGAGCATACACATGAAACAATTAGAGAACAATTAACTCGAGCAATTTAATACTGATTGTGTATACAGTGGGAAATCAGATAAGAACAAAGTCCATATGTGATATAATAAGGAGAGGACTTCGTTACTGAGATGAGACATGAGCCACGTCCTGGAGAATTAGTAAGATTTGGCTAAGGCAGAGAGGAGGGCAATACCAGGTGTAGAGAGGAGGCAGAAAAAGTAAAGACTGTGACTTAGCATGGTAGGTGCATTAACCTGCTCGGCCTGGTGTAGTGAATGGTGATTTAGGGATAGTTATGGGAAATGTGAGATACTTAGCGTGGGGCCAGATCCTGGATTTCCCTGCAAGTTCAGGTTGAGGGATGTCACTTTGATGATGTAATAGGTTATAGGAAACTCCTACTGCAGGATTGAGGGAAATGACTTGATAAAAAACAATGCTGAGACAGTGAAATAGAGGGTGAAATGGAAAGTCTGAGGAGAGGAGAGGCGTCAACTTACAATTAGGGCCTGAACTGGTAACATACAAGTGCAAATGAAAAAGAAAATGCCAACCAGAAAGACACTTCAGAAGAAGAAACGGTTGAGCCTGATAAGATAGAATACCAGAGATGAAGAGAAGGAACGGACAGAGATGACTTGGAATTGGAATTGGACAGAATGAGATCTTTGGAAAAGGTTGCTTATGGGGTGAGGGAGAAGAGGAAGACAGTGAAGCTCCATTTTGAGCATTTTAATTGAGGTTATGACAAGGTGTCCAGTTGAGGTGGGATAGAGATTTTGGAATCATTCACATAGAAATTGAAACTGTGAGGGTAGAAATGCCCACTGAGTTTCAGAGAGGCCCAGAATAGAACCTTAAAGAAGGTCCATATTTACTTGGATTACCTGGGATAATGAGGTATTATCTTTAACTGGGTTTTCTGAGAGTTTTAACTAGAAAATGTGGTGGTGGTCATGGTAGTTAAAATATGTCTAAAACGATGTCTTAGTGTACTTCTATTTTTTGAAGAAAAAGCCTGAAGCATTCTAATATTTAATAGGCTCTTTTAGTGCTCTGGGTGTAGTGTTCTGAGTTTCAGTTATTGTATAGTGTTGTAGACAGATACCAGCATTACAGAAGATTGGCTTGAATGTGTATTAATTCTGGCAGATATCCTGGACTTTAAAAAAAACAAAAAACTTCTTTGCAAATGTTTTTTGTTCCTCTACCTATTGTCTTAAAAGTAGAGTAGAATGTAGTAAAATGTTAACACCCCTCCAGTGCCCAATGCTGTTTAATTGTTGTGAAGTCTAGATTTTGTATTATTTATTTGCACCCCATGTTATTCCACAAAGGATGTGAGGCAATTAAAAAAAATTCAAGAGTACAGGTAAGAGAATCATATGAGCGAAAAAATAAACATAGAATAATAAACTGAAATAACATTTTTTTCTGGAGATGCAAACTATGTAGTTTGTTCATTTTTTAGAAAAGGGCTACAAACATTGTTCTGAACTTCCTTGGGGCCAAAACAAAGGGGGATAATAGATCATTTATAGAATTCACAGTATCCATTGGATAAAAATGTTGCTTTTCATGTTATTGAAACCTGCTATACATAAAGAGAGACAGAATTTGGATAGCATTCTTCCAGAAACCATAACAATGAGCTTTTTATGATTTTTCTTATAATATTCCTTAGTGTAAACAAATAGCATGATGCAAAAAGCAATTTATTAGTGAGTTTAGGAGTGCGGTGAGTCAGCAGAGGTCTAGTCAGCCTGATTTAAGAATACAATTTAGAAATGTCTAAAGGATTAAATAGATTACATGGCCCCCAGAACCACACATAGAAAAGCCTCTTTGTGTATTTTTGTAGACAAGTGTTTTTTTTTTTTTTTTTTTTTTGCGGTACGCGGGCCTCTCACTGCTGTGGCCTCTCCTGCCGTGGAGCACAGGCTCCGGACGCGCAGGCTCAGCGGTCATGGTTCATGGGCCCAGCCGCTCCACGGCATGTGGGATCCTCCCGGACCGGGGCACGAACCCGTGTGCCCTGCATCGGCAGGCGGACTCTCAACCACTGCGCCACCAGGGAAGCCCTGTAGACAAGTTTTAAAAAAGGATTGAATAACAGAATTTTCAGTTCTAGTTCCTGACAAGAACCTGGATTTCATATATTTTCTATTATTGATTGGAAGGCTTGTTAGTTGGTTTCTAGGTTATTGAGGTGTTTATGCTATATGACAATAAATTTAGCCTGAAATATATAAAATTGGGAATTTATGTGTTACCTGACTTATTTAAAATTCTCATAGGACACCTCTTTTTATAACCACCATGAGTTTGCCAGATAAAACTCACAGATCTGCAGTAGTTGTAGCACAGCATGAAGCTGGCACCAGTCTGCTTTCTCAGCCGTGTTTTTAAATGCTTCTTTCTTTCAAAGCCCAGCTTATAGCTTGTGTCTTTTGAATCACCTTCTGCCTCATTACTACTATTTATTGGGTTGGCCAAAAAGTGCCTTCAGTTTTTTAAGTAAAAATAAAAGACTCATTTTCACCAAGAACTTTATTGAACAACGTATTCACCCTTTTGTTCCACTACCTTCTGCCATTTTTCAGGCAACTTCATAATTCCATCTTCACAAAACTTTTTATCTTTTTGAGCAAAGAACTGTTCCAGGTGCCTTTTACAGCCTTCCAGGGAATTGAAATTTTTTCCATTAAGGGAATTTTGTAAAGACCTAAATAAATGGAAATCCGAAGATGCAACGTCTGGTGACTACGGCGGATGAATCAGAACTTCCCAGCCAAGCCATAACAGCTTTTGCCTGGTCATCAAAGAAACATGCAGCCTTGCATTATCCTGATGGAAGGTTATGCGTTTTCTGTTGACTAATTCTGGACGCTTTTTGTGGAGTGCTGCTTACCGTTGGTCTAACTGGGAGCAGTACTTGTTGGAATTACTAGTTTGGTTTTCCAGAAAGAGCTCGTGATAGAGGACTCCCTTCCAATCCCACCATATATATACAACATCACCTTCTTTGGATGAAGACTGGCCTTTGGTGTGGTTGGTGGCAGTTCATTTCGCTTGCCCTATGATCTGTTCCATTCCACATTATTGTACAGTATCCATTTTTCATCACCCATCACAATTTGTTTTCAAAACAGAACGTTTTCATTATGTTTAAGAAGAGAATTGTATGCAGAAATACAGTCAAGAAAGTTTTTTTCACTTAACTGTTGTGGAACCCAAACATCAAAGTGATGAACATAACCAAGCTGGTGCAAATGCTTTTCAGCACTTGATTTGGATATTTTGAGTCTGTCGGCTACCTCCTGCGTGGTATAACATTGATTGTTCTCAATTAATATGTCAATTTGATTGCTATCAACTTCAACTGGTCTACCTGACCGTGGAGCATCGTCCAGTGAGAAGTCTCCAGCACAAAACTTCACAAACTACTTTTAATGTGTTTGATCGGTCACAGCACCTTTTCCATACATTGCACAAATCTTCTTTTGCATTTCGGTTGCGTTATTACCCTTCTTGAAATAATAAAGCAAAATATGCTGAAAATGTTGCTTTTTTATCTTCCATCTTCAATATTAAAATGGGTACACAAAAATTCACCAACTTTGGGCTTCCCTGTTTGGCGCAGTGGTTGAGAGTCTGCCTGCCGATGCAGGGGACACGGGTTCATGCCCCGGTCTGGGAAGATCCCACATGCCACGGAGCGGCTGGGCCCGTGAGCCATGGCCGCTGGGCCTGCGCATCTGGAGCCTGTGCTCTGCAACGGGAGAGGCCACAACGGTGAAAGGCCTGCATATCGCAAAAAAAAAAAAAAAAAAATTCACCAACTTTGATAAGTCTTTTTTTAAATGTACGCTGATATGACAGCTGTCACATACAACCTAACAAAATTGTTTCAAATGAAGTTAAAGACAACTAAGTGCTACTAGAGCCATCTTATGGAAAAAACCGAATCGACCTTTTGGCCAACCCAATGATTTCTTTAGTGATCTTACTCCCTTCACAGATTGCCTGTAGAACTTGTTGACTGACTTTTTCATCATTTTTTTCTTAATAATATTTTTAAAAATTTCTATATCCACTCTCTACAACTAGGTTGTAACTCATTGAGATAGTTGATGTGCCCTGGCTTATATTATTTTTGATTCCTCATCTCTTAGCATTGTGGTTTTCAAATTTTTACAGAAATTTAAGTGCTCTTTGCAGAATACCTCTGAGAAGCAAAGCTAAGTGTCTAATTATGTGCTAAATCAGATGGTACCTCACATTAGATTCTAGTTGAATAGGTAAAGGAAGTCCAAAGTTTTAAGGAAAAGAAATAGGTAACATTTAAAATTGTGAAAATTCCTTTAATTTTCTACCCCTATGTATTGGGAAAAAGATGAATTTCATCAGATTGTAGTAGCTGAATAATTCAGTTCAGCTAATGGAGCACATTCTGTGGAGCCTGGCTTGTGCTGGCACAATGCCTTGCATATATCATAGTAGCTGTTACATGAGGGATGGTTGTTTGTGGGGTATGGCAGGATTCTGAGTGCAATGGAGTTAAAGTTAAGTCTTCATTTCCTCCAATATTCTTCAACTTGACTCATTGATTGGGGGTGGGTGGGTAATCCAGGTTTGCGATTTCTTTTCACATTACATAGTGATATTATAATTCTTTGTATAAAATTTTAAGGAATTCATCTGTTTTATTAGTTGAAGGATACTTAAATTGTAATAAATGTTTAATAGATAAACTTATGTTACTACTTAGGAAACAACAGTGACTGAAGCAATAATTATGAACCATATGAAAATTAAGTTGTGTCTTATGAGACCTTAAAACTTTGAGATTGGGCTTCCCTGGTGGCGCGGTGGTTGAGAGTCCGCCTGCCGATGCAGGGGACGCGGGTTCGTGCCCCGGTCCGGGAAGATCCCACATGCCGCGGAGCGTCTGAGCCCGTGAGCCGTGGCTGCTGAGCCTGCGCGTCCGGAGCCTGTGCTCCGCAACGGGAGAGGCCACAACAGTGAGAGGCCCGCGTACCGCAAAAAAAAAAAAAAAAAAAAAAAAAAAAAAAAAAACTTTGAGATTGGTTTTAGGTGCTTAAAAATCATAGTTGTACATTTTGATAAACGTTGAGACACTGATCTTATGAAAAGACAAACACTTTGGGAGGTCAGTCATGCTCTGTTGAGAGTTTTAGTGCAAGAAGTGAAATTCCTTAGTTCTTTCACAGTGAATTCATTTCAAGTCTGATAATGGCTGTGAACTTCATAGGTTCTCTCCTTACCTGAGGAGTTGCTTTCTTCATATTTGTCTTCAGACTGCTACCTGCAGCCAGGAATGCTGTTTTAGACTTACCTGCCTTTTGGTTTTTGTTTCTGGCTTTCCTTTCACTCTTTGGTGGTATTTTCTGATTACGGGAGTAACAGCTTCAACAAGGACCCAGTTATTAAGTACCTGGAATTGCCAGGCAATTTAGTTACTTTTCATTAAATTTTGCAACAGCTCTGTGAATGGCTTTTAAATAGAACTTTTCCCCATTGCCAAGGGCAAAAACACAACTCACACGAGCTTAAGCAAAAAAAGGGTATTGTGAAAGATAAGCCAGTTACCTAGTTGGCTGGAGCCAGGGAATCAGATGTTATCAGGAATCTTTGTCTCATTTCTCCAGTCTTTCCTTTTGCAGACAGATATTCTGCACATATTGGAAAACACTGCACAGGTAGCTCCAGGCTTACTTCATTCCAGCTGGCAACCCCACTGCCTCCATGTTTCAAGAAAAGGACTTCAATTGGCCTTGCTGTGTGATGGCCCATTTCTGGACTAACATTGTGGTTGGAGGGCTAAGGTACTCTTAGTTGGCCTGGCCTGGATTACATGCCCACCCGTTTGATGGACAGCTTTATCAAAGCCGTATAGAGTAGGTGGTGGGGCTGGAAATAGTTCTCCAAAGGGAAGGGGAAAAGGGACTCTGGGCAGATAGCCATTATAGTACTACCAACCCTATTTTCAGAAGAGGGAACTGAGACTTAGGGATGTAAAGAAACTTGTTCAAAGTCACAAAGCTAATAAATGGTATATCTGACATGCAGTCTTTTTTTTTTTAATAAATATATATATATATTTATTTATTTATGGCTGCGTTGGGTCTTCGTTGCTGTGTGCAGGCTTTCTCTAGTTGCGCCGAGCGGGGACTACTCTCCGTTGTGGTGCGTGGGCTTCTCATTGCGGTGGATTTTCTTGTTGCAGAGCACGGGCTCTAGGCATGTGGGCTTCAGTAGTTGTGGCATGCAGGCTCAGTAGTTGTGGCTGATGGGCACTAGAGCGCAGGCTCGGTAGTGTGGCTCACGGGCTTAGTTGCTCTGCAGCATGTGGGATCTTCCCAGACCAGGGCTCCAACCCACGTCCCCTGTATTGGCAGGCGGATTCTTAACCACCGCGCCAGCAGGGAAGCCCCATACAGTCTTTTTGCTTCAGCAATCACATTATTCTCTGGTAAAAGATGGAGTTATCTCCTTTTACCCTTAACCTCTTTCTTGACAGGGTGCATTCCTAATTCTCCTAATCCTTTTCACTTTATGGACAGCGAAATTAACCAGGGAAGAGAATTAAGTGAAACTACTCCCCCCCCCCCCTTTTTGGTTGAGTAATGATGAGGAACGGAGTATATGTGAAGTCTAAAATTGATGAGATAGCATTGCCTCATTGAAGACAAGGTATTTGGTGGGGAGGGGGTGTGACAGGGGAATGCAACCCACCAGTAGCTACATTCTTGGGGGGAGAATGTAACCTGTGTTTTGTCTCATTATTAGCATCATATCACTTTTCTACCGTTTAAAATTATGGTAAAATCCACAGCTTTTCAGCACCACATATGTTAAATAGGCTCTTATGAACTGGTCTAGGAATCTAATTACTCTTACAGTACAGTTTCTGTAGGTGCAGTAAACTTCTGGAATACAACTAACAGGCAAATGAGGGACTGTCTACGATTGGTTATCTGAAAAAAGTCAAGATCTTTATTCTCTGGTGTGTGAAGGTGTGAAGGTACTAGGGTTAGTGGGAAAGGGTGAATCAGGAGATTAACTCTGCAGAAAAAGAAAAGGATGTCAAAGGCAAATTTTGTATCCAAGGTTTTGATGGTGTAATCACCTTTGGCTGCTTAAAATCATCTGATTCTCCTTTAGCTTACTATTACAAGTTGCTATCACCTGGCATATTACATATTAATACATATTTTCTTATTTAATGAGGTTTAAATTAGTGACTAAAATGGGTCTTTTATTTATGGGATAATGTATTTAGCTCTTCACCATTGGAGGGTAATTGAAGGTTGGCTACCTAAGAGAGGAATAAGTGAGAAAATATGAAGTTCCTGGTAGAATGCTGCTCATGGCAGACAGTGTTACTGAGTTCTCTTTCTGGTTCTTATCACCTTACTGTCCTACTGATGATGAAGTCTTGTTTTCACCTTGTTTCTCATCAGATGTATTTGGTGATAATAAATTCATAAGGTGTACTTACTTTCATAACATCAAACCCTTTTTTATATTTAAAAGTGTAAATGCTTTATTTTAGGGAATGGAGTTCAGTATGGAAGGTTCTCTTTCGAAAATAAATTTTTCTTATGCTTAGCAATTTTAAGAGTAGATTAGAGATTTCATGTCCTACTGGAGAACTTTTCTTCACCCAGGGAAGCTATTTACTGGGTAAATATGACTACAAAGGATAAGCAGATTTCCTGTGTGCAATGATACAATAGCAGTATGGAAACTATATGTAATACAAATATTATTGCTGTTTCAATTTATAAATAGTTTGCTATATACTTTGTCATTTGGCATGCTAAAAAATTCAGTGTTGTTTCTTTAATCTTGTTTTGTATATCGTTTTAAGTGTATTCCCAGTACCTAATTGCAGGCGCCTGGCGGGCAGGGACTTGGTCTTTGACATCAAAGCCTATAGAGTAGAATGCTGGACATATGCTAGGTGCTCTATTATTTGCTGTGGGGAAAATCATCGTTTTCACTTATTATTTAGTTTGGTACAGCAAGTCCTAATAATGTCAGTGTTTAATTCGTGATGTCTAAAATTTTTTTGACATTTCATAAATAAAATTAGATACCAGGAACAGTTTAATGTCTAAAACCACTTATTCGTTTTGTTGGACTTTAGGAATCGCTTGAGGTATGGCCTGCTTGGATACATGATAAAATTAGCTTTTAAACAAAGTGATTGAAAGGGGTAAATCCTTCTACCTAGAGTTTGAACTTCCACCAGCCTTACCTGTTCAAGACACACTTGATCTTGGAAGGCCCCAAAGAAGTTCCTAGTGTGTGTGCTGTGGAGAGGAACCAAAGATGTAATGAGGTTGGATAAATTCCTTGGCCAGAAGAAAGGCAGTAGCTATAGAGACCAAATCCCATTGGTCCCAAAGCACAGAAGTGGAAGGAAATAAAAAAGAAAAAGGAAATTAGAGAAAAGTAGGAAGAAAACAATGGCAATTTAAGAATTGTGCTCAAGGTGGAGAAAAGAAGACTTTGTGTTGTTGTGAGGTTAGTTAATGACAGTGATAAAAGGAAAGCAGACATACTTGTTAGACCTTTATAACCATCTGGAGGTACTCACTGCAGAGGTGAGTGATTCTACATGGTCCCTGAGAACAGCCCTGTGTTTTAAGTAGGGGGATGTTGAAGACTCAGTGATCTGAACTGAAGCCTTCTGGTAACACTGACCTGGAAAAGCAGGTGAAGTTCTGCTCCCTTCTGTCATTTGTCAAGTATTTATTGACCTTCTTCTTTGTGTAGATACCACTGAGCTGTGCAATTATCTGTGCACAATATACTAAACAAATTAGGTATAATGATGCCATCTATGCACTCATTTATTTACTAATTTACTGATCACTTATTGTGTACTAGACAAAATATTCTAGATGCTAAGAATACAGTGGTGAACCATAAAGAAATCATCCCTGCTCTCATGGAGCATAGATATTAGTGAGAGACATTACAACAAACATACAAATATATAAGTACGAGCTGGGTTAGTTACATGAAGAAAAATAACAGGTGCTTTGTTTACAATAAAGTAAGAATGAAATTAGATAAAATATGTAATATATTTAGCAAAGGGCCTAGTTCACACTAAGTGGTCAGTAAACCATAGCTGCTACTGCTACTATTATTACTACTACTTTTCTTCCTCCTCATCAAGGCAGAAGGATAACAGCCAGATTGTCTATAACAAGTGAGCTAAATGAACCTGATGGACGGGCTAAAGGCTGCACAAACTGGCATGCCTCTAGTGACGTTAGACTATTTCATGTGAGTAGTCCTCAGTGCGATGGTAGGAGTCTTTCAGTTTGTACCAGTGATATGAAAAAGCAGAACTTTTGATAAAAAGGTAAATCAACAGAGCTGTATGTACTTTTGGAAAACTGGCTTTGCATTTCAAATAAAGACAGCATTGTAAAGGTAAATTCACTATGAAAAGTCATAATATTATAGAATATAGCGTTTTCAGAGAATATCATGCATTTATAGAAAATAAAGACTTTGGAATAAAGACTCTGAAAACGTTAACATGCAATCTTAAAAACATAGGTTATTTTTTTTTTTAATTTCACAAAAAATTCTTCAGTTAGATTGAGCTCAAGCAAGAAAAACCATTTGGGATAAACTCACGTAGGTGTCTGTGGTTCACTTATTAATATGGAAGTACAGTAAAACCCTGTTATAGAACAAGAAATAGAGTCTAAAAGCTTCAGTCGTCTTATTGAAGGATAGTGAAATAACTCCTATCTAGCCACTTGGAAGTTCCAAGTGTGTAGAAGCCAATCACCAATTGTGTTTTATCCCAATTCAAGTTATTGTAAGATATATTTGAATGCTAATGACATGTCAAAGAATTTTGATAACGGCAGGGAAGATTATTTTGGAAAGGGAAAAGTACTTGGGAAAATCATACTTTGATTTTTGATTTAGTTGTCAATTTTGTAGGAAAATACAGTATGTTATGACTAAACTTTTTTGACTGTGACCCATAAGAAGAGATGCATTTTACTTTGTGACCATTACTTAACATACAAATAGGATAAACAAAAGTTTTATGAAACAATAAACATTCTGGTATTTTCTGTTATATTCTATTTCCATTTTTAAGAAAATGCTGTGTGTAATTCACTGAACTAATTTTCTGATCCGCTAGTGGGTCACAACTTGCAGTTTGAAAAACGTTGCATGAAATGACTATGTGTTAAGTGGAACTTCAGAAAGGAATTCCAGGTTATTCCAGAAGCATAAGCTCAGCACAATTTCACTAGTAGTATATCCCACACCGTTAATAATAGACGATTAATAGGTGCGAACCCCACATCATTTGGCTGCCTTGGATGGTCTTTTAAGAAAGAAAGATATATGTACATTTGCTTGCATATGCATAAACTCTCACCAGAAGGATACATACGAAATTAATAACATGAGTTGCTAGAGGGACAGAGAACTGGCTATCTGAGCAGAGGTGGGAATAAGACTTCAAGTATAGTATTTCCTTTCATTTTTCATTCTTTTAAAATTTGAGTTGTGAATATATTTATTTTAAAAGTTAAATTAAAAATAATAAATAAATTCTGCTACTACAGTATTAGAGAAAAGAGGGGAGAGGGGGACTCCAACATGGATCAGGGTTTGGCAGTAAAAATTGCTTTGATAGATTAGCAGTGTCTGGCATGGGAGTGGGAGTTACAGCCTGTATGCTCTGTTTGCTCCCCTTGATCTAGATCAGAGCTATGTTGATAGTACCATGAAAGAATGTTTAAGTGACTCATTAAAAAGGGTTAATTTTTGTCCCATACTCTGCTTGTTACAGGGGAGTGTATACTTTAGAAAGTTTTTTTTCAATAGAAGATGGTTAATTTAAACATTTTTGTTTTTAATTTTTAACTTGTTATTTAGAAATACTTTCAAACTTTCAGAAAAGTAGTACGAATAAGAAAATTACAAATAATACTTGTTCCCAGACTCACCTCTTGTTAACATTTTACCCCATTTGCTTTATTGTTTTATCTGTCTACCTATCTATCTGTCTGATTTATTTTTGTCTGAACCATTTGAGAGAAACTTACCATGCCCCTTTATTCCTAACTACTTCAAAGTGTATTTTCTAAGATGAGGGATATTCTCTTACTTAACTATAGTACAGTTATCAGGTCTATTAAATTTAATATTGATACCATACTTTCACCTAAACTACTGTACTGCCTGTTTTCCGTTTTTGTCGGTTGACCCAGGAATATCCTTTACAGCATTTTTCCCCCTCTCTGGCACAGGATCCAGACTAGGGTTAGGTATTACATTTAGTTGTGTCTCTTTAGCCTCCTGTGATCAGAAACATTTCCAAAGCCTTTATTTCTTTGTTTACAACACTGAGGTTTTTAAAGAATACAGCACCCCCATCCCTCTTTAAAGAAATAGAATGTTGATTATTCTGATGTTCCTTCATGATTAGATTCAGGTTATGCATTCTTAGCCAGAATACTACATAGCTGACATGTCTTACTGAGGCACAGGAAGCCCATCTTCCCCTCATTAGTGATTTTAGAGTACTTGGTCAAGGTATTGTCTAGTTTCTACTGTATAATAAATAGAGTAGAATTCCCTTGCAGCCAATAAACAATCCATGGGAAGACATTTTAAAGCCATGCAGAATTTCCTGTTCCTCACCAAAATATCCACCTAGATTTAGCATCCATTGATTTTACTTGCTTGATCCAGTTTTTGCTCTGTGGGTTGCAAAATGCTGCTTTTTCCAGTTCTAACACTATCTCCACATTTACCAGGTGTCACTCGGCATTCTGCTGTGAACTAGTCTTCCTTTCTTCCCTTTTGTTTGTTGTTATAAACTCATAAATTCTCTTCTTTCCCCCTAATGATTCATAATTCATTATTATGTGAGTAGAGGATTTGATGCTGGGGTCAGTGGATGACTTTAGGAGGTCAGTAATCACCTGACCTTGAAATTGTGTGCCAGGTTCTGGGTTGTTTCTGGGGAGAGTGTCCATAACTTTCATCAGAACCTCTAAAAAGTTCTTGATTCAAACAGTGTTAAGTTCCACTAAGTTGAAGGGTTGAAATGTTAAGCTGTTACCCTTATCTGTTTGAATAGTCTTTCCTGATTTCTACCCCAAGTGATAAGTAACTGAAGTGTTAGAATCATAATATGTGTCCCTCTCTAGATACATTTCACTTTTTTTAAATTAATTTTTATTGGAATATAGTTGATTTACAATGTTGTGTTAGTTTCTGCTATACAGCAAAGTGAATACATTCCACTTTGTTGTCTACTGTTTTTAAATTACACCTGAAACTAGTATCATATTTTGGTTCCTTTAATTTTTTTTTTGCTGAAATATGTAATAAATGTTAATATTGTCATTGCCTCTGTAGCAGCAGTTTATGGTGTATAGAGCCAGTCTTCTGAAGTAACGAATTACCTTGATTTAATTTGAAATTTTAAATCCAATGTTTTTTACACTGTAGTTTTATTAGCTCTATGGGAGTGAGCTACATGATGTTGTGCACTGAAAATTACCCAAATGTTCTGGCCTTCTCTTTCCTGGATGAGCTTCAGAAGGAGTTCATTACTACTTATAACATGATGAAGACAAATACTGCTGTCAGACCATACTGTTTCATTGAATTTGGTAAGGGCCTGATTTTCTTTTCTTTTTCATTATCCTGTCTCCATTCAGTCGTAAATGATTTTTCATCTAATACTGAGGGGCAGAGGGAAAACTCAGAAAAGTCTGCTAGCTTGCTTTTGACAGAATAATTTGACAAATGGTCTATAAATTATGGCAACCTCTTCATTTAGGTGCCTCTTAAAAAAATTCTGTTTCAGCTGTGTAGAGGATCCTGATTATTGGTTCAAAGAATTAATTCCAGAGGTTAATTTTTCAGTGAGAAATTTATAAGCTAGAGGTTCAGAGTTTTGTCTTTATGTGATAGTATTTTTAGGCTGCTTAATGTAGAACAGAGGTTGGCAAACATTTGTTGGAAAGGACCAGATAGTACAATTTTAGGCTTTAAGGATCATTTGGTCACTGTCACAGCTACTCAGCCCTTGCTATTATAGCTTGAAAACAGCCATAGGCAATACATAAATGAATGAGTATAGTTATATTCTAATAACATTTTATTCACACACAAAAAAATCAGCAGGCTAGATTTGGCCTATAGACATTAGTTTGCTTGACTCCTGATGTAGAAGAGGGAAAAAAAGTAAATTCAAGGTGTAAATAGTGAAAATAAAATCGGAAGAAATTTAGGAAATGTCTTTTATTGTTTTCATTAAATTTTTTCTTTAAAACATCTGTCCTAATGGTGTAAGCAATAAATAAGAAAACAGATTTATATGAACATGCAATTTACAGTGTATGTTTTAATGTAATTACAACTGGTAAATACTGACAGACTTAATATTTTATGAGATCTGAATCCCTATAAAAATGAAGACTTTGGTTTAAGTTTAAAGGGAGCTGTTTTTGGTTTTCTTGTAGAAGCTCAGAGTAGTTCCTTGAAGTGGATATAATAGTAGAAATATTCTCACAGTCATGTAATATTAAATCCTTAGTATATTTATAATTATTAATTTCTAGAGTATATAATTTCTAGTGAGAAAAACTGATGATGCCATGATATATTAACCATAAACACAAATAATATTAGGACATTCATGACAGATTGAACAGTTTGGGATAGCAAATTAAACCGTTTATCGCAAACTTTACTGTCCATAAACATCACACTTTCAAATGATTTAATTAACAAATGACTGCAAGGAAATTTATTTTTTATTTTACATAGATAACTTCATTCAGAGGACCAAGCAGCGATATAATAATCCCAGGTCTCTTTCAACAAAGATAAATCTGTCTGACATGCAGATGGAAATCAAGCTGAGGCCCCCTTATCAAATTTCCATGGGTGAACTGGGGTCAGCCAATGGAGTCACATCTGCATTTTCTGTTGACTATAAAGGTGCTGGTAAGATTTCTTCTGGTGAGTTCTGGATCTCAGTTACTTCATTTAAAAAATATTTTCTAAGAACCGAGGAACTCTTAAAAATGAATTAATTTAGTCTAAAACTTTAAGTACATGAGAGAATGTAGAAGTTCAAAGTAATCATTTCTCCCAGTGTTTTATATAGTCATCTCTCAGATATGTGACTAATCAGCAATCTCAATGGCTTTTCAACAGCAATCTCAAAGGAACTCTTTGCTAGGGAGACATTCAAGAAGATTTCTTGGTACACATTCTTCTAGAAAAGAGTAATTTGTTTGTAGTATATACCTATAGGCATGTAAAGTGCTTTGCATTATGTAAAAATGACTACATTCAAGGTTAGGGTTCTTGACTGTCACAGCACATGTGATCATCTACTCAGACATCCCCTCCCAAACAAGGAAAACAGTTCTCAACAGTTGGGACATGTTGAAAACTTCTGCTTAAAAGTGGAAACCCTTGTTATTTTATAAGGTAGCATATGCCGTTGTTGAATTGCTTATTTTAAAAATTCTTTCGTGTATTTTGAGCTAAAATCTGTTCCCTATAATGCTAACACTTGTCTAAGTTCTGTGACTTATCCCTCCCTGACTTCAGCTGTACCAGAACTTTGATGTCAGCAACTCTGTGTCCTTTCTATCCTTTTAGTCTGATTGACTTCATATAAAATATCCCCAGTTTCCTTAGCCTTTGGTAATTTGAAACCCTCCTCATCCTGGAAGATTCCTCTTTATATGCTTTTGTTTGTTGGTATTCTTTAAAAGTGGCATTTAAGGCTGAACAGAACACTTCATATTTAGTTTGATTAATACAAATTATGGGAGAAAAGGGGAAGCAGATTTCACTAAAATGATCCAGTTAGTCAGGAAACAAGTAAACAAGCAAATAGCAGTAACAAACCCTGGGGGAGAGGAGGTGGATCAGTACTTAGAGTTGTTAAAATATGTTATCTAAAATGTCCAGTTTTCAATTAAAAAAAAATTACAAGACACGCAGAAGAAAAGGAAAGTATAATTCATACACTGGGGATGGGGTATGGTGGGGAAGGCAGGCAATAGAAACTGCCTGAGAGAGTGATCTGATGTCAGATTTAACAGACAAAGAGTTCAAAGTTCAAAGCCATTATAATTTTCTTCAAAGAAGTAAAGAAAACCATGATTAAAGAAGTAAGGAAGGTATGATGGTGATGTCACATTAAATAGGCAGTATTAATAAAAGATAGAATTATAAAGGAAAAGAACCAGATTCTGTAATTGAAATTGAAATTCTGGAATTGAAAAATACAACTGAAATAAAAAATTAACTAGTTGGGCTCAACAGTAGATTTGAACCAGCAGAAGAAAGAGTTAGTAAACTTGAAGATAGATTGAGAGAGATTATTCAAGTCAAAGAGCAGAGAGAAAGATGAAGAAAAATGAATAGAACTTCAGAAAAATATGGGGCACTATTAAACACACTAACATATGCATGATGGGAGAACCAGAAGGAAAGAAGAAGAGAGGGGAGCAGAAAAAGTATTTGAAGAAATAATGGCTGAAAAGTTTCCATTTACTCAAAAAATGTTAATCTATTCCAAGAAGCTCAAAGAATTCCAAATAGGATACATGCAAGAGATCCACAAATAGATGAATCATACTAAAAATTCTGAAAGACAAAGGCAAGGAGAAAATCTTTAAAGCAGCAAGAGAAAAACAGCTTGTCATTTACAAGGTTTACCACAACAAAATTAACAACTGGCTTCTCAACAGAAACAATGGAGACAAGAAGGCGGTGGGATAACATGTTCAAAATATTCAAAGGAAGAAAAAAAACCTCAACCAAGAATCTTGTATTCAGCAAAGCTATCTTTCAAAAACGAAGGTAAAATAAAGATATTTGCAGATAAGCAGAAGATGAGAGAATTTGTTGCTGGCAGACTCACCTTAAAAAAATACTGACAGTAGTTCTTCATATTTGAAAGCCAGACCTAAACAATAATTTGAATCCATACCAAAAAAAAAAAAAAGAGCAATGGTAAAGGTAATTATAAAAGACAGGAAGAATGCATTTTCTTCCTTCTGCTAAGTGATTTAAAAAGCAATCATATAAAACAGTGTATATATATCATCTCAATAGATTCAGAAAAAGCTTTGGACAAAGTTCAACACTCACTTATGATAAAAACTCTCCAGAAAGTGGGCTTAGAAGGAACCTACCTCAACATAATAAAGGCCACATTCAACAGACCTACAGCTAACATCATACTCAGTGGTGAAAAGCTGAAAGCATTTCCTCTAAGATCAGGAACAAGACAAGGATATCCACTCACCACTTTTATTCAACATAGTTTTGGAAGCCCTGGCCATGGCTATCAGAGAAGAAGAAGATAAAAGGAATCAAAATCAGAAAAGAAGAAGTAAAACTGTCACTGTTTGCAGATGACATGATACTATACATAGAAAATCCTAATAATGCTAATAGAAAACTGCTAGAGCTCATCAATGAATTTGGTTGCAGGATACAAAATTAATAAACAGAAATCTCTTGCATTCCTATACACTAACAATGAAAGATCAAAAGAGATTAAGGAAACAGTCCCATTTACCATCACATTGAAAAGAATAAAATACCTAGGAATACCTAAGAAGGCAAATACCTAAGGAGGCAAAAGACTTGTACTCAGAAAGCTATAAGATACTGATGAAAGAAATCAAAGATGACACAAACAGATGGAGAGATATACCATGTTCTTGGATTGGAAGAATCGATATTGTGAACATGACTGTACTACCCACAGCAATCTACAGATTCAATGCAATTTCTATCAAATTACCAATTGCATTTTTCACAGAATTAGAACAAAAAATTTTACAATTTGTATGGAAGCACAAAAGACCCTGAATAGCTAAAGCAATCGTGAGAAAGAAGAACAGAGCTGGAGGAATCAGGCTCCCTGACTTCACACTATACTACAAAGCTATAGTAATCAAAACAGTATGGTACTGGCACAAAAACAAATATAGATCAATGGACCAGGATAGAAAGTTCAGGGATAAACCTATGCATCTATGGCCACCAAATCTATGACATAGGAGGCAAGAATATACAATGGAGAAAAGACAGCCTCTTCAGTAATTGGTGCTGGGAAAACTGGAAAACTACAATGTAAAAGAATGAAATTAGAACACTCCCTAACACCATACACAAAAATAAACTCAAAAGGGATTAAAGACCTAAATGTAAGGCCAGATACTATAAAAAACTCTTAGAGGAAAATATAAGCAGAACGCTCTCTGACATAAGTCACAGCAAGATCTTTTTTGATCTACCACCTAGAGTAATGAAAATAAAAACAAAAATAAACAAATGAGACCTAATTAAAGCTTTTGCACAGCAAAGGAAACCATAAACAAGATGAAAAGACAACCCTCAGAATGGGAGAAAATATTTGCAAACAAAGCAAGTGACAAGAGATTAATCTCCAAAATATACAAACAGCTCATGCACCTCATTATAAAAGAAACCAACCCAACCAATCAAAAAATGGGCAGAATATCTAAATAGACATTTCTCCAAAGAAGACATACAGATGGTCAACAAACAAAAAGATGCTCAACATCATTAATTATTAGAGAAATGCAAATCAAAAGTACAATGAGGTATCGTCTCGCACCAGTCAGAATGGCCATCATCAAAAATTCTGCGAACAATAAATGCTGGAAAGGGTGTGGAGAAAAGGGAACCCTCCTACACTGTTGGTGGGATTGTAAATTGGTACAGCCACTATGGAGAACAGTATGGAGGTTCCTTAAAAAACTAAAAGTAGGGCTATCATATGACCCAGCAATCCCACTTCTGGGCATATATCCAGAGAAAACCATAATTTGAAAGGATGCATGCACCTCGATGTTCATTGCAGCGCTGTTTACAATAGCCAGGACATGGAAGCAGCCTAAATGTCCATCGACAGAGGAATGGATAAAGAAGATGTGGTACATATATACAGTGGAATATTATTCGGCCACAAAAAGGAACAAAATAATGCCATTTGCAGAGACATGGATGGATCTAGAGATTGTCATACAGAGTGAAGTAAGTCTGAAAGAGAAAAACAAATATCGTATAATATCGCTTATGTGTGGAATGTAGAAAAATGGTAGCAACGAACTTATTTGCAAAACAGAAATAGAGTCACAGATGTAGAGAACAAACTTATGGTTACCAAGGGGGGAAGGGGGGTGGGATGAATTGGGAGATTGGGACTGACATATATACACTACTATGTATAAAATAGATAACTAATGAGAACCTACTGTTTAGTATAGGGAACTCTACTGAATGCTCTGTGGTGACCTAAATGGGAAGGAAGTCTTAAAAAAGAGTGGATATATGTATACATATGACTGATTCACTTTTCTGTACAGCAAGAAACTAACACAACGTTGTAAAGCAACTATATTCCAATGAAAATTAAAATAGCAATGTATATACTGTATTTTGGTGCCTGTGACATATAGAAATATAATACATTTTCTAACAACAGTACAAGGGAGGTGGATGGTAGCAAAGCTGCATTGGGTTAAAGAAATGACTCCATACAGTAATTTGATTCCACAGGAACAAATGAAGAAAGCCAGAAATGATAAGAATTCATATTAACAAAACCTACAAAAATATAATTGTCCTTTTTTCTCTTAGTTTCTTTAAAAGACATAAAATTATGTAAAGTAATAATTATAACAATGTATTTTAGGGTTTATAATATTTATAAATGTAATATATATATGTATCACACATATATTCAGCAATGCCACAAATATGGGAGAAAGGAAATAGAGCTATATAAGAGTAATGTGTCTATAGCTCACTTGAGTTAAGTTAGTATAAATCTGAATCTGTTTCTGATAAATTAAGGTGTATCGATAGATGGTAAATCCTAGAGCAGCCACTAAGCAAATAACTCAAAAAATAGTGAAAAATCATTAAAGAAAAATACTTCAGTATGAAATATTCACTTATTGCAATTGTAGCAGTAAAGGAGGAATAGAGCAAAAAGGCATGAGAGATATCAAAATAAGTAAGAATGGCAGATATAAATCTACTGTCTCAAAAATCACATCATATGTGAATGGATTTTAAAAATGTGAATGGATGAAACATTCTAGTCAAAAGTTAGAGATTTTTAAAGTGGATTAAGAAAAAACAAAGATACAGATAGATTGAAAGTAAAAGGAAGAAAAAAGTTATATAATGCAAACAGCAACCAAAAGAGAGCCTGAGTGGCTATTTTGATATCAGACAAAATGGACTTTAAGACAAAAATTCCTGCTAGAGACAGTGGACATTTTATAATGATAAAAGAATCAATATATTAAGGTATAACAATTATAAATATATATGCATTTATCAACAGAGCCCCAAAATACAGAAAGTAAAACCTGTCAGAAGTAAGAGCACAATGGGCAATTAAGCAGTAATAGTTGAAGACTTAAATACCTAACTTTCAGTAATGGGTATAAATGGGTAGAAGATAAACAATGAAATAGAAGACTTAACACCATAAACCAGCTAGATTTAACAAACATCAATAGAACACTCCATTCATTATTAGAAAATACATTTTTCTCAAGTACACATGGAGCATTCTCCTTATGCTAAGCCATTAAAACAAGACACTTCATAAATTTTTTTTTTTTTTTTTTTGCGATACACGGGCCTCTCACTGTTGTGGCCTCTCCTGCTGCAGAGCACAGGCTCCGGACACGCAGGCTCAGCGGCCATGGCTCACGGGCCCAGCTGCTCCGCGGCACGTGGGATCCTCCCAGACCGGGGCACGAACCCGTGTCCCCTGCATTGGCAGGTGGACTCCCAACCACTGCACCACCAGGGAAGCCCCACTTCATAAACGTAACAGGATAGAAATAACACAAAGGTCTTTATCCACAATGAAAAGAAATTAGAAATTAACAGGGAAAAAAATTGGGAAGCCTCACAAATATGTGGAAATTAAACAATACACTCCTAAATAAATATACATTCCTCTAATAATAATAATACACTTCTTTTTCTTCAAAGAAGAAATCAGGGGACTTCCCCAGTGGCACAGTGGTTAAGAATCCGCCTGCCAATGCAGGGGACATGGGTTCAATCCCTGGTCTGGGAAGATCCCACATGCCGTGGAGCAGCTAAGTCTGTGCACCACAACTACTGAGCCTGCGCTCTAGAGCCCACAAGCCACAATGGCTGAGCCCGTGTGCCACAACTACTGAAGCCCACATGCCTAGAGCCCGTGCTCCGCAACAAGAGAAGCCACTGCAATGAGAAGGCCGCACATCACCATGAAGAGTAGCCCCCGCTCGCCGAAATTAGAGGAAGCATGTGCACAGCAACAAAGACCCAACACAGTCAAAAATAAATAATTTTTTAAATGAAATAAAATATTCATCACATTAAAAAAAAAAAGAAATCAGAAGGGGAATTCAGACTTTGAGATGAGTGAAGATGAAGACACATCATACCAAAACTTATGAGATGCAGCTCAAGCTGTGCTTAGAAGAAAATTTTTAGCTATAAATATCAGCATTAAAAAAGAAGAAAGATCTCAAATGAATAACTTAACCTTCCACCTAAAGACACTGGATAAAGAAAAGCAAATTAAACCTAAAGCAATCAAAAAGAAGGGAATAGTAAAATTTGAAGCAGAAATAAATGCAAATGAAATAGGAAACAAAAACAATAGAGAAAAATCAATGAAATCAAAAGCTGGTTCTTTGAAAAGATTAACAAAATTGACAAACCTTTAGTTAGACTGACCAAGAAAAAGAGAAATTTACTAGATACAGACATGAAAGAGGGGCCATTTCTACTGACCTTACAGAATAAAGGATTTTAAAGGAACACTATGAAAAACTGTATGCAAATGAGTTAGGCAACTTTGATGAAATGGACAAATTCTTAGAAATATGCAAACTACAGAAACTCAAGAAGAAATAGATAATCTTAATAGATCTATAACAAGAATAGAGATTAAATTAGTAATAAAAAACTATTCACAAATTCCAGACCCACGTGGTTCTACTGGTGAATTTTATCAGTTAAAGAGTTAACCAATTCTTTACAAAATGTTCCAAAAAATAGAAGAGAGAGAATACTTTTCACCTCATTTTATGAGGCCAGTATTATTCTAATACCAAAATCAGATTAACACATCACAGGAAAAGAAAACTACAGACCAATATCTTTTATGAACACAGATACCAAAATCCTCAATATAGTACTAGCAAACCAAATACAGCAGCATATAAAAACCATTATACACCACGACCAAGTGGGATTTATTCCAGTGCTGCAAGATTGGTTTAACTTCTGAAAACCAATTATTGTAATACATGATATCAATAAAGTAAAAAATAAAAACCACATGATCATTTCAATAGATGAAGAAAAAGCATTTGGCAAATTCAGCAGCCTTTAACGATAAAAACACTCAACAAACTAGGAATAGAAAGGCGCTTTCTCAACTTGATGAAAAGTATCCACGAAAACCCACAGCTAACCTCATACTTAATGACGAAAGACCAGATGCTCTCCTATAAGATCAGGAACAAGACAAGGATGTCTGCTTTCACTACTTCTATTCAGCACTGTATTGGAGGTTCTAGACAGTGCAGTTAAGCAAGGAAAAGAAAAGTCATCTGGATTGCAAAAGGAGAAAGAAAATAGCTGTGTTCACATATGATATGGTCTTGTATATGGAAAATCCTAAAGAATCAACTAAAATACTATTAAACTAATGCATCCAGTAAGGTTGTAGGATACAAGATCAAAATATAAAAATCAGTCGTATTCTACTATCAGTGGACAATCTGAAAATGAAATTAAGAAAATCCTAGCAACTACTGGCCAAAACAAGACATTATGCTTTCTGTTGTTTGCAACTAAAAAGAAAGAAAATCTCATACACTGAAAACTACAAAACATAGGAACAAATTATAGAAGACCTAAATTAATGGAAAGTAAAGTAGTCCTGTGTTCATGGATTAGAAGACAGTATTGTTATGATAGCTAGACTCCTAAATTGATACACAGATACAATGAAACTCTGAAAAGTCCAGTGCTATTTTTTTTTTTTTTTTTTTTTGCGGTACGCGGGCCTCTCACTGTTGTGGCCTCTCCCGTTGCGGAGCACAGGCTCTGGACGCGCAGGCTCAGCGGCCATGGCTCATGGGCCCAGCCGCTCCGCAGCATGTGGGATCTTCCCGGACCAGGGCACGAACCCGTGTCCCCTGCATTGGCAGGCGGACTCTCAACCACTGAGCCACCAGGGAAGCCCCAGTGCTATTTTTTTGTGCAGAAATTGACAAGTTGATCCTAAAATTCATATGGAAATGCAAGGAACCAAGAATAGTCAAAATAATCTTGAAAAAGAACAAAGTTGGAGGACTCACACTTCCAAACTTGCTACCAGGCTAGGTAATCAAGACTATGTAGTTCTGGTGTAAGGATAGACATATAGGTCAACAGAATAGAGCTGAGAATACAGAAAGAAAGACTTACATTATGGTCAATTCATTTTTAAGAAGAATGCCAAGACACTGTGAAAGAATAGTCTTTCAACAAATGATGCCGGGACAAGTGGATATCTACATGCAAAAGAATGAAGTTAGGCCCCTACTTTACAAAATGTGTTAAAACTAACTCAGAATGAATCAAAGATCTAAATTTAACAGCTAAAACTATAAGATGCTTGGGAGAAAACTTAGGTGTAAATCTTTGCGATTTTGTATTAGGCAATTTTTTTTTTTAGATTTGACACCAAAAACACAATGAAAAAAAAGTAGACAAGGTAGACCTCATCAAAATTAGAAATTTTGTTCTTCAAAAGACACTCAAGAATTTGAAAAGAGAATTCACAGACACGGAGAAAATATTTGCAAATCATATATCTTCTAAGGCACTTGTGTCCAGAATATACAAGTAACACAACTCAAGTAACAATACAACAATTCAATATTAAAATGAGAAAAGAATTTGAATACACATTTCTACAAAGAAAATGTGTGACTAGCACATGAAAAGATGCTGAACATTATTGGTCATTAGTAAAATGCAAAGCAAAGTGATAAGGAGATACCACTTCACACCCGCTGGGATGACTATAATAAAAAAGACAGACAATAACAAGTGTTGGCAAGGATGCGGAGAAATTGGAAACTTCTTACGTTGGTGATGGGGTTGTAAAGTGGTGCAGCTGCTTTGGAAAACAGTTTGGAAGTTCTCAAAAGGCTAAACATAGTGTTACCATATGACCCAGCAATTCTGCTTCTGGGTACATACCCCAGAAATTGAAAATGTATGTCTAAACAAAAATGGGTACACGAATATTCATAGCAGCTAAAAAGTAGAAATAACCCAAATGTACATCAACTGATGAATGAATAAACAAAATATGACATATTCAAGCAATGGAATATTACTAAGCAATAAAAAAGGAATGAAGTATTGATACATGGTACAACATGGGTGAAATTAAAAACATGAAAGAAGTGAAAGAAGCCAGATACGAAAGGTCACATATTTATAATTCATTTATACAAAATGTCCAGAATAGGCAAATCCATAGAGACAGAAAGTATATTAGCAGTTGATGGGAGCTGGAGGGAAATAGGCAGTGATAACTATTAATGGTTATGAGGTTTCTTTTTAAGGTAATAAAAATGTTACGGAATTAGATGATGATTGTACAAGTCTGTGAATACACTAAAAACTTCTGAATTGTACACTTTAAAAGGGTGAATTTTATTGTATTTGGATTATATTTCAGTTTTTAAAATCAGTAATAAATGAAGGGGTTATTACTTTGAAGACTTCCAGTAATGATGGAATAGGTAATTCAGACCAACAGTCCCGCTAAATACATGTGGGAAAGCTAAATGGAATGTATATATTATATAGAATGTATAGGTCTAATATAGAATTAATCTAAAATATAATCTTCCTGAAGTCTTTGGAGATCCAACAAGATTACTAAGAATTACTAGGATACAGGGGAGAATGGAGGCTCAGGGAGATGAGCCCAATGTTTGGAGCTACTTTTCTTTTTGGAACCTTTACCAGTTCTGAAGGGAACTGCTGATGGCCTCTCAAGACTTGGGAGACAGGGATTAGAGCAGAGCCCACCAAGGTGGTGAACCTCATGAGCAACCCTTCAGCTCTGGGTTACGATTTTGCATGTTTGCACTCTAGGAGTATAGGTAGACAGGAATATGAAGTAGGCTTTTATCAGGACTACAACTTAGTTTTGAATCATATTGGTCTCTAAAATTGGATTGAGCTGATTACACAGTGCTTTGTTCCAGAGATCCTGGCAGAAGCAAACAAATAAATTTCCTGTAAGAAATAGTCTCACAAGCTTCAAATTATGTCTACAACAAGATTTTGAAAATAGAATGGCAAACAATCAAAAATAACCAGGCTCCTGAAGAGACTAGACTGTGAATGCAAACTATTAGGAACACATATGCATGCGTGTGCACACACACATGGTCTCAGGAACCATGGAAGCCAGAAGACAATGATGTCTTCTAAAGGATAAAAGAAAATAACTGCAAATGTAGAATTCTGTGCCTAACAAAAATATCCTGAAAGAATGAAGTAGCAAGAATGGATATTCTTGCATTGTTCCTGATTTTGATGTTACCAGGGAAAGCTCAGTCTTAAAGAGTTAAATATAATATGATGTTAACTTAGGGTTTATACTGATGCCTTTTTACCAGGTTGAGAAAATTCCCTTATATTCCCAGTTTGATGAATTCGGTTTTTATCAGGAACCGAAGTTGAATTCTGTCAAATGCTTTGTCAGCATATTTTTTGTCTGCATTTATTGAGATGATTGTATGATTTTTCTTTTTAAAGTCTTTATGTGGTAAATTACATTGTTAGCTTTTCAAATGTTAAATAAACCTTGCAGTTCTGTGATAAACCCCAGTGGGTCATGATGTGTTATCCTGTTTATATATCGTCAGATCCAATTTGCTGAAATTTTGTTAAGATATTGTATCTGTATTCATGAGGGAATTGGTTTGTAGTTTTCCTCTTTTGTGATGTTTTTTGTCTGGTTTTGCTATCAGGAAAAAACTGGACTCATAGAATAAATTGGGAGGTATTCCCTCTACTTCAAAATTTGAGAAACGTTTCTGTAGAATTTTTATTTCTTCTTCTTTAGGTGTTTAGTAAGTGAAGCCTTTCAAGCTTTTGGTTTTCTTTGTGATGAGGTTTTTAACCACAAATCAGTTTCTTTGGTGAATGTAGGGTTATTCAAGTTATCTGTTTCTTCTTGATTGAGTTTTAGTAGTTTGTTTCTTTTAAGGATTCTGTGTATTTCACCTAAGTTATTGAATTTTTTGGCATAAAGTTTGGCATCAGTCTTACTAGAGTTTATAAATTTTATTGATTTTCTTAAAGAACCAGCTTTTGCTTTCTTTGACATTTTATTGTTTTTGTTTTCTGTTTCGTGATTTATGTTCTGATGTTTATTATTTCCTGTCTTTTGCTTCCTTAGGGTTTAATTTGCTTTTCTTTTTCTAGGTTATGAAGGTAGAAGTTGAGGTCACTAATTTCAGAACTTTCTTTTCTAATACAGGCATTTAGTAGTATGTATTTCCCGCTAAATATTGTTTTAGCTAAATTTCATACATTTAAATGCATTGTATTTTCAGTTTCAGAATGCTTTTTAATTTCCCTTTTGATTTCTTTTGCTATCCATGGATTTGTTAGGAATGTGTTGCACAGCTTTAAATATTTAGAGATTTTCCAGATGTCTTTCTGTTAGCTGATTTCAAATTTAGTTTCATTGTGGCCAGATACCAAATTTTGTATGATTTTAATCCTTTTACATTTATTGAGACTTGTTTTATTCCCTCAGAGTATAGTCTATCTTAGTCATTTTTCTGCGTTCATTTGAAAAGAATGTGTATTCTACTGTTATTGGGTAGCTGATCACCCAATATAATATCAGTGATTAATATCATTTAGACCAGGTTGGTTGATGATGTTCAAGTCTTCTATAACTTTCTGATTTTTCTGTCTACTTTGTTAATTATTGAGAAAGGGGTGTTGAAATTTCTGACTATATTTGTGAATTTATATTTTTCTCCTTTTAGGTCTGTTGTTTTTATTTTGTATATATTAAATCTTGTTAAATATTTAGTATTGTTTTGTTCTCTTGGTGCATGCACACCTTTGTCACTTTGAAATTACTTTCTTCATACCTAGTAGTATTCTTAGCTCTGCAGTCTACTTTATTAATATAGCCATGATATCTTCTTTTTTTAAATTAATGTTGGAATGGTATGTCTTTACCATCTTCTTTCTTTTAACATTTTTGTGCTTTATATATATATATATATATAATTTATTCTATTGAAGTATAGTTGATTTACAATGTGTTAATTTCTAATGTACAGCAAAGTGATTGAAATTTATATATATATATACACACACACACATTGTTTTTCATATTCTTTTCCATTAAGGTTTATCACAGGATGTTGAATATACTTCCCTGTGCTATACAGTAGGACCTTGTTGTTCATCCATTCTATGTATAATAGTTTGCATCTACTAATCCCAAACTCCCAGTCCATCCCTCCCCCACCCTCCTTCCACCTTGGCTACCACAAGTCTGTTCTCTATGTCTGTGGGTCTGTTTCTGTTTCGTAGATATGTTCATTTGTGTCATATTTTAGAATCAACATATAAGTGATATCATATGGTATTTGTCTTTCTCTTTCTGATGTATTTCACTTAGTATGGTAATTGCTGTAAATGGCATTATTTCATTCATTTTATAACTGAGTATTCCATTATATATATTATGTACCACATCTTCTTTATCCATTCATCTGTCAGTGGATATTTAAGTTGCTTCCATGTCTTGGCTATTGTAAATAGCACTGCAGTGAATGTTGGGGTGCATGTATCTTTTCAAATTATAGTTTTGTCCGGATATATGCCCAGGAGTGGGATTGCTGGATCATATGGCAACTCTATTTTTAGTTTTCTGAGGAACCTCCATACTGTTCTCCAATTTACATTGGTGCATACTGCACCAATTTACATTCCCACCAACAGTGTAGGAGGGTTCCCTTTACTCCATACCCTTTCCAGCATTTGTTACTTGTAGACTTTTTAATGATGGCCATCCTGACCCATGTGAGGTGGTACGTCATTGTAGTTTTGATTTGCATTTCTCTAATAATTAGCGATGTTGAGCATCTTTTCACGTGCCTGTTGACCATCTGTATGTCTCTTTGGAGAAATGTCTATTTAGGTCTTCTGTCCATTTTTTGATTGGGTTGTTTGTTTTTTGTTATTCAGTTGTATGAGCTGTTTGTATATTTTGGAAATTAAGCCTTTGTTGGTCGCATCATTTGCAAATATTTTCTCCCAGTCCATAGGTTGTCTATTTTTTCGTTTATGGTTTCCTTTGCTGTACAAAAGCTTGTAAGTTTGGTTAGGTCCCATTTGTTTATTTTTGCTTTTACTTCTGTTGCCTTGGGAGACTGTTGTGTCTTTATATTTAAAGAGGTTTCTTTTAGGTATCAGGTAGTTGGGTCTTTTGAAAAAAAAATCCAATTTGACAATATCTGCCTTTTTATTTAGGTGTTTAGATCATTTATATTTAATGTGATTATTGATATGGTTGGGTTGAAACCCACCATCTTGGCTATTTGTTTTCTTTTTGTCCTTCCTGGTTTTGATCACTTTTTTCTTTTCCTGCCTCTTTTTTTTTTTCGGTACGTGGGCCTCTCACCATTGTGGCCTCTCCCGTTGCGGAGCACAGGCTCCAGACGCACAGGCTCAGCGGCCATAGCTCACGGGCCCTGCCGCTCCGCGCCATGTGGGATCTTCCCAGACCGGGGCACGAACCCGTGTCCCCTGCATCGGCAGGAGGACTCTCAACCACTGCGCCACCAGGGAAGCCCCTTCGTGCCTCTTTTTGTATTGGTTACTTTTGATCTGTTTTCTGTTCTTTGTTGGCTTACTTTACCTCCTTATTTCATTTGTTTGTTTTTGTGGTTGCTTTGGGTTTTATCGTATATATCTAACATTTTGTGGTAGGGCCACTAGGTTCTGCCATGGCTAACAAGCAAGCCAAGAATTAGTTCTCAAAATGAAAACAGGTTTTGCCTAAGGGCCGTGTCATTGCTTCAGAATACCTGGAGCCTCTTTTATGATTCTTCTTTCCAGGTTTGCAACAGGCTCAAAACATCATCCCTGTTTTCCACAGATATTTTGAGCACCATTGGATCCATGGGTCATAAGCGCTGAGTGGCAGGATGTCCTGTATTGAAGCCTGGATCCTTCTGTTGCTCTGGGCCCTCCTCAACCATTGTCGTTTAGTAAATAAGTTGGAGCATCATACTGAAATCTAGAAAGGCATATGTTTCTAGAAGTATATGTTTTCTTAGTGCTATGAGTTGAAAGGTGCAACTTGATCTTTACTTTCAGTGTACTCTAGACCTTTAACTACCTGAAACTTGACTGAGGTTGTAGACTTTTCTAATTTTGTGATTTTTTTTTTTTTTTTTTTTTTTTTTGTGGTACGCGGCCTCTCGCTGTTGTGGCCTCTCCCGTTGCGGAGCACAGGCTCCGGATGCGCGGGCTCAGCAGCCATGGGTCACGGGCCTAGCTGCTCCACGGCATGTTGGATCTTCCCAGACCAGGGCACGAACCCATGTCCCCTGCATCGGCAGGAGGACTCTCAACCACTGCGCCACCAGGGAAGCCCTGGATTATTTTTTACCCTCTGGCATATACATGTCATCCCAAGGTATCTAATCTAAGGCATATACTGTCTGTTCTTCAGGTACTATCAGCATGAGGTCATCAGTAAAGTAGATTAATATAATGTCCTATGAGGTGTTAAGATGTTAGGTCCTTTGTAAGTGAAGAGTTAGCAAACTTTTTCTGTAAAAGGCCAGGTAGTAAAGGTTTTACAGGCCATATGGTCTGTCTTTCAGCTACTCAACTCTGCTGGTGTAGTATGAAAACAACCATATACAGTATGGAAAAGAATAGGTGGAGCTGTGTTGCAGTAAAACTTTATTTACAGAAATTTGTGCTAGGCTGGATTTGGCCTATGGGTCGTGTCTGGCAACCCCTGCTATCGACTAATCAGTGGCACATAGTTGATATAACCTGGTGGCAATATCATAAATGTACTGATATCTCTACTAAGTAAAAGTAAAATGCTTCTGATTTTCTCTGTTTATTAGGATAGAGAAAAAAAAAGTGTTCAAAGATTAGTACCTATGGGCCAGGGAATTAATTGATTTGTTCCACATGGAGACCACATCTGGTAAAGCATGTGCAATTGGAACCTACAGTAATCTGTTGTCATCCTCTAAGATGCACCCATTTTGGAGACAAACTAGAGAGTTAAAAGTTTTTGAGTATAATAGGAATCACCATACATGTGTCTTTTTAAACAAGCCTTGGATGGTGGCACTGATCTCTGCAGTTACCCCAGGGATTAATGTTTTTATGATATTTGGGTTGGGGGAGCTCCAAGACTTCCATTGGCCTTTCTTTCTCAAATATTTTTAATTCCATAGGCTTGGCAGTTGCTAAGAATATATGTCCATTAACATACACACTCAGGATCCAGGAGAATTACCTTAATTTGGGGTAGGGGTCCAACTTGACCTACTAGGAGGCAGACTCTACTAGAAACTCCTTGTATTACTTGACATCCGTAAGTCTCCACTCTGACCTGTAGACTGCAGTGGTATCTTGGATAACCAAATAGGAGATACTTGAAAAATGGGGAGAATCTGGGATTTGTTATGGTTTTAAGAAAGAGAAAGAGAGAAAAGTCTAAAGAAAGAGAAGTTTTTAAAGTAATTCACAATTAGAAATTATTTTACTATTAACTTTAAATTTGTTTTTAATTCAGACCAGGCCTGCATAATATTTTCTGTAGTCTTCCAGTTTAAATATACTTTCCTGTTTTACAATTTTCTTTCCTAAATAAATTTACTTTATTTTGGAATCTGGTTAATAGGTATTTGATAAACCTTATTTTGCAGACCTTTTTCTCTGTTACAATATCTTACTTTTGATTTCTTTTTCTTGTATTTCTTGACTTTTTTTCTTTCCTCTTCCTAACCTTGTGACCTGTCTCTCCGCAGTCAGGCATAAATTTTTTTTTTTTTTTTTTGCCATATTATTATTTTCTGAAGTCTACAGATGTTCTGCTGGGGTCAATATGTTGAATAGTATGTCCTCTTTTACTTGTTTTCTTTTTAAAACATTTTATTATAGAAAAATTTAAACATATATCAAGTAAACAGAATATTATAACTAACACATCACCTAACTATAATAACTATATCAACATTTTGACATTCTTGTTTTATCTATACCTCCATTCACTCCCCACTTATCCACTTGATAATTTCTACAGTTCTTTCTCTTTTTCTTTTTTAATTAATTTTTTATACAATTTATAAAGGTTACTTTCCATTTGCAGTTATTACAAAATATTGGCTATATTCCCCATGTTGTATAATACATCATTGAGCCTGTCTTACACCCAGTAGTTTGTACCTCCCACAGTTCTTTTTTAAGGGAAATTTGCACATATTGAAATGTATAAATATTTGCTATATGGTTTCAACAAATGGATACAGTTGTATAAACCACACTGTTTCAAAATGTAAATTTTACTGTTATTCAAGTATGGCAAGGCCAACAGATTAGGAGGCAACAGCTGTTGAAAAGATAGTTCTCATGGATCCCAAGAGAAGGGAGCACAGCACCAGCAGCCACATGGGGAAGTGTCAGTGAGAGTCAGGAGGCAAAGGGGCAGGAGGGAAATGTGGGCAAGAGCCTTTAGTGTGATTTCCCCAGGAAGGAACTGGAGAGGCAGAGTAAGCAAGTTTAGGATTGGCTAGTTTGAATACTTTTATTGAGCTGTGGGACATAGGGCTCTTTGTCTGATACCTGACCCTGCTGTGATTTGGGCAGGGGAATAGTGGCCCTGAGTGTGAGAACCCCATAGAGCAGATAGTTAGGAGTGTCATCGGCTCCAGATTAGGGGTTTGCTTATGAAAGGCACTCTTGCAGGCGAGTTGTTTGCTATCTCTAGGAATTAGATAGTCCTGGGGCGGGCAGTCCTCTGATGTCAGCAAGGCCCCAAGATGTCAAAGTACCAAAAATACAGAGTAAAAAACCATGATTAGTACACTCCCCTATCACAATGTAGACCATTTCCATCTCCCCAGAAGTTCCTTTGTGTCCCTTCCCAGTCAGTCTCTGCCCCACTCCAGACAACCGGTGTTCAGATTTTTTACTTTAAATTAGTTTTATTTGTTCTAGAACCTGATATAAACAAGATTATATCATGTAATTCTTGTGTTCCGCTTCTTTTGCTCAACACGTCATATGTATGTGTTGCTTGTCTCTTTAGTTTGTTGCTCTTTATTGCTGAGTAGTAGTCACTGTGTGAACATACCACAATTTGTTTATCCAGAGTGGATAAACATTGGACATTAGCTTGTTTCCAGTTTTTGGTTATTGTAAATAAACCTGTTATAAACATTCATCTTTTGTTGACATATGTTTTCATTTCTCTTGAGTAAGTATTAGGAGTGGAATTGCTAGGTCAAGGGTTAGGTGCATGTTTAACTTTTTATGAAACTGCCAGGTTTTTGAAATAGTTGTGCCATTTTACATTCCCACAAGCAATGTATGAGAGTTTTGATTGCCCTGTATCCTCACCAACATTTAATGTTGTTATTCTTTTAAATTTTATATCCTTTAAAATTAAAAAAAAAACACTTCCTGAAACCCTGAACTTCTTAATACCCTTTTCTCAGTTTCTTTGACACCTCTATTTTTAAGATAAATACTTGGTTAATCAGCCTTTTTTTCAATCTATACAATTTTCTAGACAGTTTGTCAGTTGCCTGAAAATGCTGCTGTATTTGGCTGGTACCCCACAAGGCAAGGAGATTTCCCAGTCTCTTTCTCTTACACATACACACACACATCCCTCACAATCTAACAAGTATTTATTGCTTTATTTTCTCCAAAGTATTATGCTAAATATTGTAGGGCATTTTATAAAGATAATAAGCACATTATCTGCTTTCAAGATGGGAAAAGCAAATAAAAGTCAATAAGTAAAATACAAGGTAGAATGCAATACATGCTCTAAAAGAGATAAAAAGGAAGTAACACTTCTGGACCTTGGAGCCTTGAAGGACATGCAGGTTTTGACAGGTGGTGATGATAAGAAAGGGCCTCATAGTGAAAAGAATAGTGTGTTTTTGTACCATACAATTAGTCTCATTTAGTCATAATTTAGTAATAAATTATGCTCATTTAGATAGAACTGACTTGAAATCTCTCTCTAATGTTCGAAAACCTTTTTCTCCAGGTATTTTGGGCATCACTGAATAACTGCACCTTCTGAACTTTATCTTTGACTCAGAACATAGACACGTATTAGGATGAGGTTTGAGGGTTAGAATGGTACCATCTTTTTGAATCCTCATGATGACTGTTCTGGTACTCTGTTTCACCAATTATTTTTCCTTTCTCTTGATTCTTCTATTTCATCTTCACTGAATTTTGTTGTTACACCTATAAATGTATTAAAATCTCCCTCCTCCACCCCATTACAGGGGGAAAATAACTCTTTTTCAATCCTATTGTATCTGTCAAGCTATCATCCTGTTTTCCTCTCCTGTAACTGCAGAAGTGTTCACTTACTGCTTCTATCTCTTACCTTCACCAGTTATTTAACCTTTTGCTGTCTGAATTTTGCCTTCAGCCTCTCTTCTGAAACTATTTTATGAAGGGTCGAAACCATCTCTTAGTCAATAAATTTAATCTTTTTTTTTTTTCTTTTTCAGTTCAGATTGTCTTTGGCCTGTCTACAGGCTTTGTAAGTTATGTCTTTCTTCTTGATGGTCTCCCCTTCCTAGGCTTCTGTGGCTCTTTCCTTTTCTGGTTGTTCTACATCTGTCTTCCCTGCCTCCTCTTCCTCCCTTTAAAGGTAGTGTTTACCAAGGATTTGCCCTTGGCCCACTTCTTTCATTGGTAATCTCATCCGAACCCGTCCCATCATATGCAGACCTCATCTGTTTCTCCAGCTCACTGCTTTTACATTACATTCTTCAGTTGCTTATTAAACATGCCTCACCATCACTTCAAGTTTGATATGTTTAAAATATCTCCATACTCGATCAAACCTGAGTTTCTTCCACTGGGCCTGTTAATAGCACCCTTATCTTTCCAATCACCCACACTTCAAACCTTGGCATTTTCCTTGATTTTTTCTCTTTTGTTTCCCACATCTAGTTAGTTGCCAAGCCTAATAGCTTTAGCCTCTGTGATCTCTCTCCCCTCTTTCTTCTTCTCGACTTCTACTGTCACTATCCTAATTTAGGTCCTCATTTCAGTAAGTCTTTTGCAATGACTCCCTCATGAACTTCCTAATACAGAATTGTAGAAAGAGCGTGGGCTTTTCAGACCCAAGTGCTAACTGTGAAGATGGCACTCACTAGCTGACTGGCTTAGAGCAAATTGTTTAACCTCAGTTTATAGATGAGAAGATTCAGACACAGAGAAGTTAGTCATTCTTAACCTTGTGAAGTACTCTGTTTTGAAGGATAAATGGGACAGTGTATACCTAGTGAGAAGGCACTAAAAAAATATTATTTATCTCTCCCTACTTTTAATCTCTTTACAACCCATTAACAGATTAATATTCTTTAAGCACAGCTTTAATCGTCAATCTCTTGCTCTTCCATGTTTCCCCATTGTCTAATTTGCCCATAATTTTTAGCCTAGTGTTTCAGACTGTTAATTTGCTTCAGCCTCCCTTTCTGACCTTATTTCTTCCTACTCTTATAAAAACATCTTTTTGAGCAAAACAAAACCAGTAGCAATGCCCCATAGCAAAGTGGTTAAGAGCATGAGTTCTAGAGTCAGGCTACCTAGATTTAAATCCCAGTTCCTTTACCCAATTTGGGCAAATTTCTCAATCTCCCTAAACCTTAGTCTCCTGTCTGAAAAAACTAGGATAACTATACTGCCTACTGCATTGGGTTCTTGGAAGGATAAAATGAGATTATGTATATAAAGCAGTTGGTGCCTGGCACATTGAAAGCAGCCACTTTTAGAAGGATTAGTAGAAGGAGTAGCAGTAATAGTTTTTGTTGATGCTGTTATTATTTGCTTCTCCCATTTCCATCTCCAGGCTATTCATATGCTTTTCTCTGCATGGAATGCAGTTCTTCCCATTTGTACCTGTCTAAATTTTAACCATCTTTAAAGATCTCCCTTGGTTCTTGTGTCACCACCTTTCCCCTAGTTATCTTTCCTTTTCAGAACTCTTTAACTCTTTTAGTTTAGAATACTTATTACTTTCATGTGCTTATCAGTCCATTTCCCTTTAAAAGACTAGAAGTGCCTTCAGGGCAGATTGTGTAATTCATTTCTTTTATCCTCTAAAACACACCATCTTACACAGAATCATGACAAAAAGTATTTGCTTAATAAATATATTAATTCACTATAACCAATAGCCCTTTTGTTCCAAAGGATTTACTCTTATTTCTTTAGGAATTTTTGTAAACTCTCCATTAATCGTTGGTACATGGAAACTTTAATTTTGTCATGAAAATGAAATTATTGGGCTCAAGGAGACTAATTAAAGAAAAAGCATTGTAGCAGAAGACAATAATAGCAAAACAAAACAAAAACTGACCAGGTGACACTGTTTTGAATTCAACAAAATTATTCTTTTCTACATCGCCTCTTATTTCTTCATTTCTTACTGTTCCAAATCTGCTCTGTACCTAATAGTACCTATCATGGTGCCAGATTGAGGTGTGAAGTAAGCATTTGTGGATAACAACTGATATAAAATCTGTTTTATGAAATAAAGAATATCATATAACATAATACATTAAAATGTGATTAAATATCTCGTTCAATTTGTTAAAATGAGAAAGTGTCACCCTCACGTTCTGTGCAGATGGAGTTTTTTCTTAGTAAGCATTCCCACAGGTCTTAGGAAGGGGGTAGGGTGGGAGTGGGGGAATCTCCACTTGAGAATTTCCTTTCTCACGGTGATTTGGCACTTCTCCAGCCTATCCTTCAGCATAATGTGTGCCTTGTCCTTGTTAAAGGAGGCTTGTCATTTGCTTTCATGTCTTTAAAAATATTTCTGGTCATTTGAAATAATTAATTTATAAATGGTTTACTATCATTATAAAGAGAGTGCTCCAAGGGCAAGAGGCAAGTGTTAGCAACTGAGTAAATATTTAATTTGTATAGACATATTATTTATTTCTTCAATAGGTATTGATCAACACATTAAAATGGTAATATTTTTCTGTTCAAGAATGGCCGTTCCTTACTTGACCACAAAAGGCTATGGTTCTTCAAATGTAAAATAGATAGCTAGTGGGAAGCAGCCGCATAGCACAGGGAGATCAGCTCGGTGCTTTGTGACCACCTAGAGAGGTGGGATAGGGAGGGTGGGAGGGAGGGAGATGCAAGAGGGAAGAGATACGGGGACATATGTATATGTATAACTGATTCACTTTGTTATAGAGCAGAAACTGACACACCATTGTAAAGCAATTATACTCTAATAAAGATGTTAAAAAACAAAAAACAAAACAAAAATTATAATTATGTGACATGATAGAGGTGTTAGCTAACACTATGATGGTCATATTGTAATATACAAATGTATCAAATCAACACATCGTACACCTTAAACTACACAGTGTTATATGTTATTCATATCTCAGTTTTTGGTATGAAAAAATTTTTGATTGAAACTTTATTGCAGCTTTATTGTAGTAGTGTTTTACATCTTGATGTATATCTGTTCAGTTTTTTTGTCTGTTTCTATGTATGCATGTATGTGTGTTTATATACATATAAAAGTGACATTATACCATACACACAAATATATATACTATAAATAAGTATGTTTTTTAAAAAAACTCATGATAACTGCATTAATTGTAATGAAAATGTAAATTAAAACTATGGTTAACTTCCAAGTTATATTAAAAAGAACGATAAGGATGGAGTGCTATCTGAATTCTCATTAAAAAATTTTTTTTCAAAAACCTACGGTTCTTAATTACAGTACAGAATATTGGGTTTTTTTTTTTGTAAGGTAAACTTGCTTTGTATACTTCAGAAATATTATTTCTATAATCTATTTAGTTATCAGGTGTCTTTATGCTTGAGGCCCTTGTTAAGGATCTCTTTTTTACTTAGAGCCCAGTTCCCCCTTACTACTCAGAGGGAGTGGGGAAGCATGGAGGGAGGGATGTAAAACATGACTAATTGATAGACCAGCTGGATAGATTTTCAAATTGCGAGATTTTTTTCTGTAGTGATAGAAAATTTGGTATCAGTACTTTACAAAGGCATTTAGTTTTTTGTTTTCATATTAAAATCTCAAGGAAATTGATTAGGAGACCAAGCAGTCAGCTCGGGCACAGAAGAAATTTAAGAAAACTCATCCTGTATTAGGTGGATTTTCTGCTGAACCTGGGGAATAAATACTTTTTTGCGACATGTGGGTTTTCGTGTTTTTATGAATTGTTTAGGGAAGCTTTTCTGCTGTAATGGCTGAATATAAGTTGCAAAGATTTAAGCCCTTCCTTATATTAATGTTCCACCTCATTAACTTCATTGTTAGGGCTTTTACACTTTAGTGATTTAAATAAAATGATCTAAATGTAGTTCTGCTGTCCTCTCTTTCTCCCTTTTGAGGTCTAGATGATTATGTATTTAATTTTGTGTTTTCATTTAGACTCTATAGTTAATTCTGTTAACCGTAAGATGATGAAGGGAAGCTATTGTATATCTAAATATCTTGTGCTGCAACTTCTTCAACTGTTGTTTTAGCTTTTTTACTTTCAAGTGGTCTTCAGAGACCAGGAACCTCATAACTATAAGAATCCATTCTACTGTAGAGTTCAGATCGGTGATTATAGATGAGCTTTCACATATATCCTGTGGTATTTATAGAGCTGGAACCCAAATAAGGAAGAGCTTTGCTTAAAAGCAAGCTATGTTTGTCCTTAAAAATGTTTTCTAAGCATTTTCAGAAAAAGTAGGAATTATAGTGAATTTCTGAGCAGACTCACCTTTGCAAATATTTGCAGCTACTTGTAAATGGTAGACATATTTAGGCATAAGGGTTTTTCCTATATGATTTACTGCCAGATATGAGGACACCTTAGCACTGTATACCCCAAATGCAAATTAAGTGTCTTTGTTAAAAGTGTAGAGAAAAAGAATTTAATTTGAGTTCAGGGGACTTAAGCTGTCATGTCAGACATTTTGCATTTTAAAAAATATTTAATTTCTAAGGTGCATTATTAAATAATTTTATGAAGATTCATCAGTATTTGACCCCTTTAAATTGAGCAGTGAATTTCATTTTACATACGTGTAGGTATTGACGTGAGATATTGATGTTTATTCCTAATCATTTCTTTTATTTTCCAGCTCACCAGCGACTGGAACCAGCAACTCTGTCAGGGATTGTGGCATTTATCCTTAGTCTTTTATGCGCAGCTCTGAATTTAATTCGAGGCTTTCATGCCATAGAAAGTCTCCTGCAGGTACTGTGCTATTTTTGCAATTTCAGGTGACTATGCCTTTTGATTCTACTTGTTACACAATTGATTTAAATTGATTTGGGTATTAGTACAACTTACAATGCATGCTCAGATTTTGTATTCTTTATACCTACTCTAGTTTCCCCTTCCTCTAAAAACACTGATTTCTAGTTGACTTCTTTGACCTAATTAACACATATTTATTTATTATCTACTCTCCCAGGAGGTACTGTTTAGAGGTATTCCGGGAACACCAAGATACATGTGACAAGGGCCCTGCAGTCTCAGACCCTAGAGTTGAATTGGGGAGGCAAAGAAGTCCACAAACAAATGTCAAGTACAGAAAGTTTGGAAGAGGAGTGGTCAGTGTGAGTCAGGATAGAAGAAGAAAGCTCTGTGGTGAGGGAAACTCTGGGAGGGGTGAGCGGGACCTAGAAGGATCTGAGTGGACAGAGAGGAGTAGAAGAAAGAAGAGGGCATTCATGGGCAGGTTTTTGTCCTACCGCTGGGTATTCCTACCTAGTTATCTGCTCCTTTTCCTTTTTGACTGGTGGCTGCCTGTGAAATGACTAATTTCTTGAGATATTGCCAACTATTTTGTTTTCCAGAGAGTAACGCTATCAGAGTATACTTTTTCTCTTATTCTTTTTGTAAGCTTTTGAAACTCCCTTTCTTAAAGTTAAGCACATCTCAGCCAGCCTTTCCGTGTTTCTACTCACTTTCCCTGAAGATTTTTTTGACACTCCCATGTTGTAAATTAGTTCTCTTTTTTTGGCCAGTATTAAGCCAAGAATATCATTTGTAAAAACCCAATCAAGACACCTTCTATTCTGTTTTTAAATAGCTGTTAATTTGGGGGAATACTCAAGAGAGTGCCATTTTGAGTACCCTCTGAACGTCCTCAGCCATATGAAGCCAATAGCAGAGGACATCACAGGTTCCAGGCAGCTGAGTTTTGCCTGCAGGGGGTTGGGGGTCATTTCATGACTTCCGAATTCCTCTCCCGAACATCCTGGGCATGCAAGTAAAGCCCCTCTTCCCTTTCAGGCACAGGACAGCTGGCTATTGTCTCTTGTCATTCCTGCCTCTGTTCCTTAGCCAGTTAGCTTTATTCCAGCAGGATTTCAATTTCGAGCTAAACAACCTGCCAAAAAGAAACAAAGGCAATTTGGAGACTGCTGACTGAAAATACTAATAAATAAGATCCTCTCTTGCCTTTTTTTTTTTTTAACTTGATGTAGTGGAAAGAACAGTAGCATAGGAGTGTGAAGAGTTGATTTTTGTTTGTGGAAGAGAGAGCAAGAGAGAGGGTTGGCTCCAGCTGAGCTACTGATTAGCTCGCTGACCTTGAGTAGCTCACCTTACTTTCTGGTCCTCAGTTTTATTGCTTATAAAATGAAGGAGAAAGGTGGATTTGATGAGTATTTCTCTAAGAATAGGACACATTTACACCTGGTTACACAATAGATGACTTTAGGTGGTAGAGAGAGAAACATTTTTAATTTTAAGAGTTATGTATTTAATGTATATTAATGTATAGTGTCTGTGTTTGGTAAGGGATACTAGTTTCTATTAATGGTAGAGATATGAAAATTTCCTTTTAAAAGAAATTAATTTTAATAAAAGTCACCTTTATGACATATCTTAATAAATAATGGTATAATTAGTATTTAGAGTTCCAAAATTATGAAGGTGGTTCTGTGAGGTTAAAATTTCATTGTTAAAATAATTCTCTGGTTGTTTGAAATTGGCAAACTAATAAAGGGAGGGAGCAGGCCTGGGTAGAGGAAAGGAGAGCTTTACCATCCCTGACTTAGAAGACAGTACATAAGTTGCAGAACCTGGGGTTTAGTCTGTATGATTTTTAAGTTAAAATTCAGGCAAGGCTGTCATATCTCACAGTTTTTTCAGGCACTCATATCCTATCCTTCCTCTTCCTGGATTCCTGATTCTTTCCTCTGATTCACAACTTCAAAACTAAGCAAGTAGTATAGAACGGATGAACAACAAGGTCCTACTGTACAGCACAGGGAACTATATTCAATATCCTGTGATAAACCATAGTGGAAAATAATATTTTTAAAATATATGTATATGTATATCTGAATCACTTAGCTGTACAGCAGAAATTAATGCAACATTGTAAATCAACTATACTTCAGTAAAATAAATTTTTTAAAAAACTAAGCAAGTAGTATAAACTACAGCTTTTCATGGCTTTTGAGCTGTTATCCCCGACTAATGCCTGCCTTGATTCCTAAGTGTTTCATGTTCTCCCTCTGATCAGTAATGTCTTTGCATCATCACAGTTGAGGTTTTCAGAAGAATAGTAATATGATTAAACTACTGCTTATGTGTAACTGACTGATAGCTCTGAGACTTCTCAGCCTACTTATATTTTAAAAAGACAACATTACAAATGAGTATCTCTCATGAACATAGAAGCAGAAGCCCTCAACAAAATATTAGCACATTGAATCCAACAGTGTATTAAAAGTATTATACACTACAACCAAGTGGGTTTTATTCCAGTTTTGCAAGGCTGATTCAACATTTGAAAATCAGTTAATACAATCTATCACATCAACAGCTAAAGAAGAAAAATCATATGGTCATATCATGCTTTTTTGTCAGAAAAAGCATTGGGGGGCTTCCCTGGTGGCGCAGTGGTTAAGTATCCGCCTGCCAATGCAGGGGACACGGGTTCGGGCCTTGGTCTGGGAGGATTTCCACATGCCGCAGAGCAACTAAGTCCATGCACCACAACTACTGAGCCTGTGCTCTGGAGTCCGCATGCTACAGCTACTGAGGCCCGCGCTCCTGGAGCCCGTGCTCCGCAGCAAGAGAGGCTGCCGCAGTGAGAGAGGCCTGTGCACCGCAGCGAGGAGTGGCCCCTGCTCGCTGCAATTGGAGAAGGCCCGCGCGCAGCAACGAAGACCCAGTGCAGCCCAAAATAAATAAATTAAATTAAATAAATTAACAAAAAGAAAAAGCATTTGACAAAATCATGACAAAACTCACAGCAAACTAGGAATAAAGGGGAACTTCCTTAACTTGATAAGGAATATCTACAGAAACCCTACAGCTAACATCATGAATGATGAGAAAGTACATGTTGTCTTCCTAAGATCGGGAACAAGACAAGGATGTCCCCTATCATCACTCCTATTCAACATTGGAAGACCTAGTGAATGCAATAAGACAAAGAAAACAAAAAGTATACAGTTTGGGAAGGAGGAAATACAGCTGCCTTTATTCATAGATGGCATGATTATTTATATAGAAAATCCCAAAGAATCAACAAACTCCTAGAACTAATAAGTGATTGTAGCAAGGCCACAGGATCCAAAGTTAATGCATAAATGTCAATTGCTTTCTTATATATCAGCAAGGAACAATTGAAATTTGAAATTAAAATTACAATTCCATTTATATTGGCACCTCCCCCAAATGAGACACTTAAGAATAAATCTAGCAAAATACATAGAAGATCTATATGGGGAAACCATAAAACTCTGATAAAAGAAGTAAAAGAAGGGCTACCATGTTCATGGATAGGAAGACTCAAAATTGTTAGGATGTTGGTTCTTCTCAACTTGATCTGTAGATTCAACACAATCGCAATCAAAATCCCAGCAATTTATTTCGTAGATATTGGCAAAGTGATTTTAAAGTTTATATGGAAAGGCAGAAGGCCCAGAATAACCAACACAATACTGAAGCAAACAAAGAGAACTGATGCTATCCAATCTCAAGACTTACTGTTAAGCTATAATTAAGACAGTGTGCTACTGTCAAAAGGACAGACAAATAATTTAGTCAATGGAACAGAATAGAGAGCCTAGAAATAGACCCACACAAATATAATCAACTGATCTTTGACAAAGCAACTAAAGCAATTCAGTGGAGAAAATTTTCTTTTCAATGAATGGTGCTGGACAGCTGCACATCCACGTGCAAAAGAAAAAAAAAGCTAGACACAGATCTTACACCTTGGACAAAAAAGTTAACTCAAAATGGATCACAGACCTAAATATAAAACAAAACTATAAAACTTATAAAAGGTAACAGGAGAAAACCTAGGTGACCATGGGTGTGGTGATGAATTTTTAGATCAATAACAAAAGCATGATCCATGAGAGAAAAAATTGGTAAGTTGGACTCAATTTTAAAACTGCAAAGGACATTTTTAAAGGAATGAAAAAGATAAGCCATAAGCTAGAAGAAAGCATTAAAATATTTGCCAAACACATCTGACAAGGGCTTGTATCTAAAATATACAAAGAACTCTAAAAGTGAAGAAAGCAAACAACCCAATTAAAAAATGGGCTAAAGAACTGAACAGACACCTTAACAAAGTAGATATACAAGAGGCAAATAAGCATATACAAAGATGCTCAACATCATATGTCATTAAGAAAATGAACATTGAAACAGCAGTAACACACCACTAAACATCTATTAGAATGGCAAAATCCAAAAAAACTGACAATACCAAATGCTGATGAGGAAATGGAACAGTAGGAACTCTCACTCATTGCTGATGGGAAATCAAAATGGTACAGTCACTTTGGAAGACAGTTTGGCTGTTTCACACAAAGCTGAACATAGACTTATCGTATGATCTAGCAGTCATGCTTCTAGGTATTATATACCCAAATGAGTAGAAAACTTACATCCACACAAAAACTTGTGCATGAATGTTTGTATCAGCTTTATTTGTAATTTCAAAAAGCTGGATGCAATTAAGATGCCTTTCAAAAGGTGAATGGATAGGGACTTCCCTGATGGTCCAGTGGTTAAGACTCTGTGCTTCCAATGTAGGGGGCATGGGTTCAATCCCTGGTCGGGGAACTAAGGCCCCACATGCCGTGTGGCATGGCCAAAAGAAAAAAAAAAGCAGAATACACCCAAATAAATCCATCATTAAAAAAAAAAAGTGAATGGATAAACAAACTTCAGCAATCCATACAATGGAATATTATTCAGTAATATATAAAAAGAAGTGAGCTATCAAGCCAGAAAAAGACATGGCTAAACCTTAAGTTCATATTGCTTAATGAAAGAAGCCAGTTTGAAAAAACTATATACTATATGATTCCAACTGTATGACATTTTGAAAAAGGCAAAACTCTAAAGACAGTAAATGAAAAGATTTGGAGGGAGAGAGGAAGGGATAAATAGTAGGAGCATGAGATTTTTAGGGCAGTGAATCTGTTCTGTACGTTACTGTAATAGTGGTTATGTCATTATGCATTTGTCACAACCGATAGAATGTACAACACAAAGAGTGGGCCCTAATGTAAACCATGGACTTTAATAATAGTATGTCACTATTGGCTCATCGGTTGTACCCCCTTAATGCAAGATGTTAATGATAGAGGAAACTGGGTAGGGGAAAAATGGTTATATGGGAACTCTGTACTATCTGCTTCATTTACTGTAAACCTAAAACTGCTCTAAAGATAGCAGTCTATTCACATGTACGTACGTACACACACACACACACACACACACACATACATACATACACACATGCTTCTTGCCTCTGTCTTAGAGTCTACAATTTCTGTAGAAGCTTCAAGGGTTTTTTTGTTTGTTTGTTTTAAATAGTTCCTTAAAACTGTGGTGGTAGGGCGTGAAAGCAGCATGGGGTACATTTTGAATGGGGAAGAGGTTAGAGTGGTCTTTTTCATAGTAAAAGTAGTAGATCATTTATAATTTTGGCACTCTCTGCATGCTTGTATCTTTGAAGATGTGTCTTTCTGATGGTTGATACGGAATTCTTTCTTTTTCACTGTCGTCCTAGACTAAATTCACCCCAACAGCACTGCTTTCTCACTTGACCCAGGGAACTGTAAATTGGTCCATATGGGATTTTTAGCTATCTGGGAACTAGGGACACCTGGTTATTCTGTTCTCTTAGCATTGTTTTAAATCTTCGTTCTGCCATAACCCACATACACTCATCAACTCATCAACAGTTGAGGTTCCTAAAACAGTGATGCTTTAAGAGAGCAGTGAGGAAACAAGAGTGCAAAGTTGGGGGAATGTAGTCCACAGGTACTTTGTCACTCATAGGTAGTTTTAAGGTATTTTCCAGCAAATTCTGATCCTCTCACCTAAATGAGAAATACTGCTTTTGGAAATTCACTGGACCAAAAGTAGAGATCCCATTGTTCCAGTTATTGGGGATTTTACATCTGCATAGAGATAATGTTCTGGTAAGTGACTGGTGCTTGGAGATATGTTTCCTTGTCTTGTTATGAGAATAATGAGGGAGTACTATGTAGTGTTGGATTCCGTGTCCTAAAAGATGGAATGGACCATAGGCAAACAAATGGAGATGAATGTCAGAATGCAGAGGGCACTGTGATAAACTTAGACCTCTTAGCAGGATAGGATTAGGGGTGCAAGCTAGATTAATTTCAGTGAGTACATCCTTTATAGCTTGAATTAACCTGAAAAAAAATATACACAAAATTAGGGGCCTGAGTTCTCTCCCTTTTAATTTTCCCGCATTAGCACCTATTTTATCATTGTTCATGACTTGTACTGATTAAAAGGTCCTTTTTATTCTCACTAAAGACACTGAACTTAAGACATACTCTTAGCCTTCTCTCTGGTTCATCATTTCACTTTGTGTTAGGAATAATCTCTACTTTAGCTGAAAGTGTGTAGTGTATTTCCTGAGTGTGAGCAATATATCAATATTAATTTAAAGTTTGCTTTCTTGGGGCTTCCCTGGTGGAGCAGTGGTTGAGAGTCCACCTGCCGATGCAGGGGACGCGGGTTCGTGCCCCAGTCCGGGAAGATCCCACATGCCGCGAAGCGGCTGGGCCCGTGAGCCATGGCTGCTGAGCCTGCGCGTCCGGAGGCTGTGCTCTGCAACGGGAGAGGCCACAACAGTGAGAGGCCTGCGTACTGCAAAAAAAAAAAAAAAAAAAAAATTAAAGTTTGCTTTCTTAAGGCTGTGAATTCTAAATACTCTTCTTGAATGCTAAAAATGATTGCCACGTGTAGCTTGGTGCCTGAGGCATGTTTAAATTTCAGAACCCACATGAACCAACATACCTGTATAACGCTGGTTGAAGATTCAGCACAAGTTTGTTTCTTCTAGATTAATAACTGCCTCTTAGGGTGATAAGGAGGGATTTATTAAAATGTGTAGTACTGAAGTTTTTCTTTGGTATCTTGAGTTCAGACTGAGCAGGTTTAGGATGAATACAGTTTTTTTTTTATTAAGTTGGTGAATTTGATTTGGTGTTCACAGTAATGTGTAAATTAGATTATTTTCACTCATTTCCATACTTTGTTCTGAGTTTAGAGATGTTAATAAGTTTATTGTGAATTGACACCTCACAAATGTATGAGCTTTTATCACATTGGGTTTACTTTTCCTGTGTTCCTTTAAGGATCAGCCTTGAAGCAATGATCTTAATTAAGCTGATGCCAGCCTAGAAGTAATTCGCACATGGTACATTAGGAAAAAATATGAGTATTCTGATACAGCAGTAGAAATGCTGACCTGGAAGTCAGAATACCTGGATCCCCTCTGCCAGTTAACTAACTTTGTGACCTTGGATTGGTTATTTTACCTTCTTGGAGCTCATTTTCCTATTCTGCAAGAGGAAAGTTTTAGACTACATAGGCTCAAGGACCACTTCAGTACTAAGGTGCTAACTCTCTGATTCTAAAATTGTTTGTAATGGATACTACAACTAAAAGTAATCAACTTGCTTTTATTCCTTGAGTTCTTTATTTCCAGTAGATTTGTTACTACCTTTTAAAGAAATTACATACCTATTAAAGCTCACTGGAAGTTTGGATTTATTTAGTAGCGTAATATCTATGCTAAGATGCATTGCTTGCTTTCTTCTAAAAAAATAAATGTATTTTTCCTGAGTTCTATGCTCATTGTTAAAGAATTGGGGGAAAATGTATAAAGAAGAAAAGAAAAATCCCAAATTTTCTTATTTTATTAATATATACCATATATATACATATCATATCCATTATGTAACTTTGTGTCCTTTTTTTCACCTAAGATTAAAAAGTGAATTTTTGCCAATTATTACAAACATTTAAATAGTATCATTCTAATACATTTGTATGGCTATTATATGAAGCTTCTGCTTACCTCTTTATCATCACCTTAAAAAAAAATTCTTTCCCTTTATTTGTTATTTTTCAAGCAATGTTGGTAATCTAGTATCCTCTGAAGGTGAATGTGATTTTTAACAATTTGAACTCCTTACCTTAGCCCTTCCTTCCCCACCCCACCTTTATCCCTTCTCGTGTCGACCCTGCACCCACCCCACTCCCACTTCTGTCCATTCTCTAAATCTCTGCCCCATGTTTCCTAAACCTCTAGCTATTCATCTGTTTTTCATCTGCTTCCTCTCTACTGGCTCTGTTCTCTCAGCTCATAAATATGTTATAGCCTGCTGATCTTTAAAAAACGAACAAAAAACCCTAAAAAAAACCTCTCGATGCATGTTCCCTTCTAATATTTTGAAAGCATAGACTATGCCTGTTGCCCCCGTTCCCTTACCTCTGTTCTCTTAGTTTACTGTGATCTCTTTCCGCCCTCATAATTCTTTCAAACATCGACCATTAAGTTCACCAGTGTCTTTCTGGTTGCCAAATATTGCAGCCACTCTTGAGGCCTTGTTTGATGTTTCCTCTCTGTCTCATCTCACACACTGTTCAGTTCTTCCTTTTGAAAATAACTCATTGTTTAAATTCAAAAATAATGTTTATTTTAGAAAACTTAGAAGCAAGTGAAACAGATCACTATTAATAGTTTGATGTGTTACTTTACTCTTCTTGACATTATCTCATTCCTTCAGTTCTGTGAAACAATTTTCTCCTGTTGTATTTTTTTCCTATCTCTTCTTGTTCCTCAGTTTATTTGGTAAACTTTCTTCCTCCACCTCTCCTTTAAATAGTAGCGTTTGTGTCATGTCCTGGGCTTTATATTCTTCTAACTATACCTTCTCTTTGGATATTTTCATAACTTAAAGAGTTAATACATGTATATCCACAGTCACGCATACACACAATAAAATGTGTAGATGGTAAATTTCAAAGCCTTTAATTTTCACAGTAAGTAATTCTCTTCCCATTTCTGCTCCCCAGAGTCAACCACTGCTGTATCCTTCTAGAGCGATTATGTGCCTATGCTAATACATATGTATTTCTATATTTACGTATATAATTATTCTTTTAAAATTATTCCTTTATAAATGGCAGTATACTTACTGTTCATAGTGATTTGCATCTTTTTCCACCTGACAATGTGTAGATCATTTCATAGCAGTATATAGAGATTCTTTTTAGTGACTGCATAGCATTTTTATTTTCATTTGTATCCCTGTTTTCCCCCACCACACAACATTTTATTTTGAAAGAATTTAAACCTACAGAAAGTTTTTTAAAAAAAATACAATTAACATCTACCTGTATACATACCTACCTTTCTTTCTTCTTTTATCTCTTTATTTTCTTTTTTTTCTGAATCATTGGAAAGTAAAATTGTAGGTATTATGACATTTTATTCCAAAATTATTCAATATGTCTGTCTTAAGGACTAGGACATTCTCCTGCATAATCACAATACCATTCTTTTTTTTTTTTTTTTTTAAATTTAATTTAATTTATTTATTTTGCGGTACGCAGGCCTCTCACTGCTGTGGCCTCTCCCGTTGCGGAGCACAGGCTCCAGACGCGCAGGCTCAGCGGCCATGGCTCACGGGCCCAGCCGCTCCGCGGCACGCGGGATCCTCCCGGACCAGGGCACGAACCCGCGTCCCCTGCATCGGCAGGCGGACTCTCAACCACTGCGCCACCAGGGAAGCCCCCACAATACCATTCTTACACCAAAGACATTGAAGATCAGTGCAGTATTAGCTAATATAAAATCTATATTCAAATTTCACAATTCAAAATTGACCCCGAATGTCCTTTATATATACTTTTTTCTCTCTCCAATCTATCAGCCAATCAAGAATTAAGCTTTGCATTCTGTTGTCATAGTCCTTTATTTCATTTAACTACTATTTAAATATATGACAACTAAACTAGAGCTCTAGGTTAAACTGTTCCCTGAAGCTGACTTAAATGTCTACTAAACATAATTATTTGGATATGTCACTAGCAACTCCAAAATACCTTGTCCAAAATGAACTGAAGTTTTTTCTGCTCTCAGACCTACTTTTCCTCCTATATCCCCAACTTGGTGAATGGTATCATTTAAATGTTGCCTGAATAGGAGACCTTGGAGTCATCCTAGCCTCTTCCTTCTTGAAACTGCACAAGCTACTCCCTTTGCCTGGAATTCTCTTCCTACCTTGTCTACTAGTCCATCCTTCAAAATGCAAATTAAGCTTTATTTTCTGTGCCAAACCTTCCCTGATCCTTTTTTTCTCCAGGTAGAATTAAATGTGTCTCTAGTAGGCTCCCGTAGTACCCTGTACACACTGCTATCCCATCAGTTACCACTTCAGGTGGGAATTGTTGCTCTTTGTATCTGCCTTCCTGTTTAGAGTTGAGCTTCTTGAGTTGGTGTTGACTTGTTTTCTGTCCTTGGTCTAGTAACACAGTACTTGGCCCATAAGTGTTCAATGAATGACTATTTATTGAATGGAAAAATATGTTTATAGATATTCTCTTTAGCAAGGGGAAATAAAGATTTTTCAAAGCTGAACTCAATTTGGCATGCATTTGTTGAATTCCTACTATGTGCACAGTTTCATGCAAGTAGTAAGATTTAGTTTCTGCCCTGAAGGAAGGTTAGGATCTCATTGAGAAGACAAGGCCAGTACATTAGAGATTTAAACAATATTGAAAGGTAATCCTAATTATCTGATGAATGATGCAGACAGTAACCTCTGGGAAAGAGAAGTTAGAGAATGTTTTTGAATACTTACTGTGTGTCAGTTACTGTTCTATATTTTTGCCAATGCTATTTCATTGAATCTCTACTTTTATTTTCAAAAAAGGGAATTGAAGTTAAATAAATAGTCCATGATCATACAGCTAATAAGTAAAGATTTGAACCCAGCTCAGATTGCCCAGAAACATGCTTTTAAGTGTTCCAAAGGCAATTAAGAGAGTTATAAAGTGATAGTGTAAATTTAAGGAAAATACAGTATTCAATTGTAAGACAGTAATTAAATTATTATATAGTCCCACAATTAAAGGTTATATAATTATTACAAATTAAGTAGTTGAGAAATATTTAGTATCTTGAGAACATGTTTATGATATAGTGTGAAGTACTAGAAAGCAGTATGTAAAAGGATGATTCCATTTTTTTAACGTACATATATTTTTGCACAGAAAGGATTGGAAGGAAGTACCTAAATGGTTAATAGTAATTCTCCCAAAGTTGTAATATTATGGACTATACGAGTTTCTTCTTTGTAACATTCTGTTTCAGATTCTCTACAATGAACATGAACTTTTATAATCAAAAAAGATCATTTAATGGCTGAAGAAAAAACAATCAAGCAGAACTTACTTAAAAGTCTTAGAATTATTAAAGTAGAAGGGTTTTGTGTTGACCTTCCCTGCCTCTGGGATTGAACTGGCCTAACCATCCCAGACAGATTAATGGTTTCTATTTTAAGATCCTCTCACTAGGATAAGCCCCTCTCCCTCTGCCTTACAGGCACTTCTGTTGTCCAATAGCAAATGGAAAAGCAATTTTCTCTTTATATTATTTCCTGAAGACATGGTCGTGAGAGACACTCCCATGTCTTCTGGAAATTTTTATTGTATAAAGAGATTTTTTTCTAAAATAAGGGCCAAATTTAATGTTTCTACCTAGAAGAAAGAAATTTGATGCTCCTGCCTGGGCTTTATGTTCTACTTCATAAAAACATTGAAAGAAATGATAAATATAGATATTTAAGAGGAATCAGAAAGGAATAGAAAAAAAGGGTTTGTTACATGTCTCAATTAGTTTTCTTTTAAAAGAAATATTCTATGAATAATCTGTCTCTGTTTTTCCTCTGGGTGGTTTTTTTTCTAGCATAGCATGTACGACTGAATGTCCTCATTGGGATTTAGCACACTCTAGTGGACAGTAGCTTTTCAGTTCGGGTTGTCTTTTTTTTTTTTTTTTTTAAATCATGCCAGAGACTTTATCGGACAGTTCAGTAATGTGCTTACTAGATGGTGAAGTTTGTCAATATTTATTTGAGCCAAATAGTAATCCTAGCAAGCAGGCTTAACTTTATAGGCCACTGGGGTGTTGTACTTTTTTTAAAAAATTAATTAATTTATTTATTTTTGTCTGTGTTGGGTCTCCGTTGCTGCATGCAGGCTTTCCCTAGCTGTGGCGAGCGGGGACTACTCTTCATTGTGGTGCATGGGCTTCTCATTGCAGTGGCTTCTCTTGTTGCGGAGCATGGGCTGTAGGCACGCGGGCTTCAGTAGTTGTGGCACGTGGGCTCAATAGTTGTGGCTCACAGGCTCTAGAGCGCAGGCTCAGTAGTTGTGGCACATGGGCTTAGTTGCTCCGCAGCATGTGGGATCTTCCCGGACCAGGGATCAAACCCATGTCCCCTGCACTGGCAGGAGGATTCTTAAACCACTGCGCCACCAGGGAAGTCCCTGGGGTGTTGTACATTTTTATTTGGTTTCTTTAGTAGCAAGAAGAGAGGCTTTCTACGTTACATGGAAATTTGTTTCCATTGGCTTTCATCTTCTCTTGGATAAGATATAATTGATGGGGAGGCCCAGACATAGAGGAAGACTGGTAGCCTTCCTCTAACTCACACTCCCTGGTTCTTATAATGTATTTTATGTTTCTATTTCAGGACTCTTGAGAATTTTTATATGCCACTTTTGAAAATTTTGACCATTTGTGCGTAAATGTTGTCATATCCTATCCCAATGGATTGTTTTTGGAAATGGGCTTGCACTGGAAAAAAAAAAGTAATTTTTATTTTGTTTTTGCAGAGTGATGGTGAGGATTTTAATTACATTGTTGCATTTTTCCTTGGAACAGCAGCCTGCCTTTACCAGGTAGGTTCTCTCCGATTTTAAGAAACACTTTCCCATTATTGCTTGTTTCAGGTATCAATTCTAAAAATTTCTTGTGCACTTTGAATAAATAAAAATAATGTCTGAGTTTTTGCCCCTTTTTTAAATTTGAGCCTCTGTTAGCTTTGTGACCCTTTTGAATGGACATAGATCCCAGTGAACTCAGTGTTAGCCCTCTCCTGTGCTGGGGCTTCATTGGCGGCAGGTCCTCAGCCTATGGCAGTAAAGACTATACTTCTAGATATTCTGGTGACTTATTATTCAGCTTCAAAGCTCTGCTTTTACTCCAGGTTGAGGATTTTGTACTTTGGGGAAAGTCTTTGAAGAGGGAACGGTAAAAGCAGGATTTTAGGATATTTAATTTAGCACTGATGAGTAGGCTGGATTGTCAGAACAGAGAGACTAGAAGCAAGGAAATGAGTTGAGAGGCGGAAGGTAATGAAAGCCTAAGCTAATGGTAACGGCAGTAGGGATAGGAAAAGGAAGGACGCTGAGAAGGAAGACTCACTAGGACTCAAAGACAGAATAGATCTCAGACTTTAGGAGGGAGGAGGTTTTGTACCTGAGTGATAGGGAGATACGTACTCCCATTTCTAAGAACAGAGGAAGCACAGATGTGTTAGGGAAGGGAGAGGTAACCATGCCAATTACCCAGATTCAAGAATGTCTTTGCTGGGCTTCCCTGGTGGTGCAGTGGTTGAGAGTCCGCCTGCCGATGCAGGGGACACGAGTTCGTGCCCCGGTCCAGGAAGATCCCACGTGCCGTGGAGCAGCTGTGCCCGTGAGCCATGGCCACTGAGCCTGCGCGTCCGGAGCTTGTTGCTCCGCAACGGGAGAGGCCACAACAGTGAGAGGCCCGCGTACCGCAAAAAAAAAAAAAAAAAAAGAATGTCTTTGCTAAAACACGTTAGAGCAAGCAAGGCATTTTGACCTAACTTTTATAAGTGACACATTTCTCTGTCTTGCATAGAAAAACATTAGGAAGATTCAGGACTGCAAATAAAAGGCTACCTAAAACTCGGTAGAAGCCTTTAGGGAAATAAATATGCATATATGTGTATATATATATATAAAGTACATGTACACTTTTTTTTGACCGTGCTGTGTGGCATGCAGGATCTTACTTTCATGACCAGGGATCGAACCCGTGGCCCCTGCATTGGGAGCGCAGAGTCTTAACCACCAGGGAAGTCCCGGGAAATATTTTGAATATATGCATTTGACTTTTATGTAAAGACATATTAGAAATTTCAGTTTCAGTGGCCACATTTAAAAATGTATTTATTTATTTGGCTGCTCCAGGTCTTAGTTGCGGCATGCAGGATCTTTAAAGTTGCAGCATGCTGTCTCTTAGTTGTGGCATGTGGGATCTAGTTCCCTGATCAAGGATCGAACCTGGGCCCCCTGCATGGGGAGCGCAGAGTCTTAACCACTGGGCCACCGGAGAAGTCCCAGCACCATTTTTTTTTCAATCCCCTGATTTTTCTTAATCATTTATATTAGCTTCAGAAATTTTTCCTGTAAAATTTGGCAGGAAATGTGAAAGCTTGTATTCGTTGATGTCACAAGTACTTTAATTTTATGAAATATTCTTATGTAGATTTTCTACTTTAATCTCTACAGCCCTATCACACAGGGTATATCCTCATTTTTGAAAAGGAAAAATCTGAGACAGTTTCAGTACTATCCTGAGGTCACATAGCCAGTAAGTGGTAGAGTCAGAACTCTGAGTCTTCTGATTTTCAGTGTCATATTCATTCCACTATATCATGCTGTCTCTAAGCAAAATTCCTATATTTACATGATTTTTATAATGCTATAAAGTTATAATTTAATAACTTTTATAGGCATTATTTCATATGATTCTAAAACAGTGTGAGGTAAATCTTAACTTTAAAATAATTTCCTGAATGATTGTTCTTATAAAATATACTTTTAGCTGTTTTGCCTTAGTGAAATAATTTTAAATTCTAAAAATAATGCAAAAATATGTTGAGCTCTTGCTTTGTGCTAAGCTCTTTGCTTTCCTTGTACCATTAAATCCTCAAAGAAAGCCCCACACTAATCCTATTATTATCACCATTTTTCACTGAGGCCCAGACAGTTCTTACAGCCAGTCAGTGACTTGAACCCAGGCGACTCCAGAACCAGTGCTCTTGCCTATAGATAGACACACCTCTGTTACCTTTCTCAGAACACCTAAAAGTAGTTTTTAGAGTTGCCTCATGGTGGAGCAGTGTCACCCAGGTGACCTTTTAACTTGAGAAAAATAAACAAATTCATGCTTTAAAAAAGAAAATCAAAAAACCAATTTCCTTCATATTGACAGGCATGAAACTGCATGCTTTCCAAATATGCTGAGCAGAGTGATAATAATGTTTTTCCCACAGTAAAAACTAAGTGATTACATTTTACCATATAACATGCTCTATCTCCAATTGTCAGGATATTTTTTCATCTCCATCGGATCAGACCTCAAAGGGTACTACTACATGGTTTGTTGCCTTTTCCTCCAGGCCATGGGTACTTAGGGAATCACAGCGTTCAGCCAGATAGAGATAATCTTGATATGGAGCATTTAAAATAGGAAATCAGGGAATTCCCTGGTGGTCCAGTGGTTAGGACTCCACGCTTCCACTGCAGGGGGCATGGATTCGATCCCTGGTCAGGAAACTAGCATCCTGCAAGTCACGTGGCATGACCTAAAAAAAAAGATAAAATAGGAAATCAGAGGAAGTCTGAAGAAACTAGAGACTATTTTCCTTCAGTGTTTTGTTTTGAAAACCTTCAGACTTACAGAAAAGTTGAGAAACTGGTGCACCTAGAATCACCAATTGTTAACATTTTGCAGCACTTGCTTTATCTCATTCTCTCTTTGTATGTTTGTGCGTATAGTGTGTATTTGTTGTTTATAATGTAAGTTGCAGATAAAATGAATGTATAAAGTTGTTTTTCTTATTAAACTTTTTATTTTGAGATAATTAGACTCATGTGGAGTCATAAGAGAGCGCCTGTATAATGTTTACCTGCTTCCCCGCAATGTTCCATCTTGCAAAGCTATAATACAATATCACAACAGGATATGGATATTGATGCAGTTAAGATAGATAACAGTCCTATCACCATAAAGACTCCTCATGTTGCCTTTTATAGTTCCCTCCTGCCCTAACCCCTCCTTAATCTCTGGCAACAACTAGTGTGTTCTCCATTAATACAATTTTCTCATTTTGAGTATGTTATATGAATGGAATCATATAGTATGTAACCTTTTGTGATTGGCATTTTTTACTCAGCATAATTCTCTGGAGATTTATCCAAGTTGTTGGATGTATCAATTGTTTGTTCCTTTTTATTGCTGAATTATATTCCATGGTATGGCTGTACCACAGTTTGATCAGTCACTCATTTGAAGGACATCTGAGTTGTTTCTAGTTTTTGGCTGTTATAAATAAAGCTGCTATAAACCTTCATGTACAGGCTTTTGTGTGAACAAAAAAGTCTTCATTTCTCTGAGATAAATGCCCAGGAGTGCAATTGCTGGGTCATGTGGTAGTACATAGTAGTTGCATGCTTATTAAAAGACAAACTGTTTTCCAGAATAGTGTACGATTTTACATTCCCACCAGCATTGTGTGAGTGATCCAGTTTTTCTGCATCCTTATTGGCATTTGGTGTCGTCTCTATTTTTTATTAATACTTTATCCATTCTGATAGATGTGTAATGATATCTCATTGTGGTTTTAATTTGCAGTTTCCTAGTGGCTAATGATGTTGAAAATAATTTTATGTGCTTATTTGTCATCTTTGTATCATCTTGGGTGAAATGTCTATTCATGTCTTTTGCCTATTTTCTAATGAGATTGTTTGTCTTAAAGTGTTGAGTCTGAGAGTTCTTTATATATTCCAGATATTAGTCCTTTGTCAGATACGTAGTTTGCAAATATCTTCTCCCAGTCTTAGCTTGTCTTTTCATCCTCTTAACAGAGTCTTCTGCAGATCAAGCATTTAAAATTTTTATGAAGTTTAATTTTTCACTTTTCCCTTTTTTTTTTTTTTTCTGTACTGAATTGCTTTTGCATTAAAAAAAATCAGTTGGGCATGTTTATGTGGATCTTTTTCTGGGCTGTGTATCTGTTCCATTGATCTATGTGTCTGTCCCTCTGCCAGTACCATATAGTTTTGATTACTTCAGCTATTTAATAAGTCTTAAATTCAATTTTCTTAATAGTTATAGAGATATTCAAATAATGTTTTATAATGGGTGAATTATGGTGGTTTGTGTTTTATGAAGAAGTGGTCCATTTCACTTAGGTTATCAAATTTGTGTGTCGAATGGTTATAGTATTCCCTTACTATCCTTTTGATGTCCGTAGGCTGTGTAGTGATATTTCCTGTTTCAGTCCTCATATTGATCATTTGTATCTTATCTTTTTCTTTATCGGTCTTTCTTGTTAATTTCATTGATCTTTTCACAGAGCCTGCTCTTTGTTTTATTGGGTTTTTTCCTATTTTCTATTTTATTATTTCTTTCCTCATGCTTGCTTTGTCTATTTGGCTCTTTTTCTAGGTTCTTGAGATGGGAGCTTAGATGATTTGATTTGAGAATTTTCTCTTTTGTAATGTATACATTTAGTGTTACAGATTTCCCTCTTAGCACTTCATTAGCTGTGTTCCATAAATTTTGAGCTGTTGTATTTTCATTTTCATTTAATTCAGTGTATTTAAAAAAATTTTTCCCTGGGATTTCCTCTTTGGCCTATGGATTATTTAGAATTGTGTTGCTTAGTTTCCAAGTGTTTGGATATTTTCTGGTTTTCTTTCCATTATTGATTTCTAGTTTGATTCCATTGTAGTTTGAGAACATATTCTGTGTGATTTCAGTTATTTTACATTTGTTGAGGTTTGTTCTGTGGCGCAGAATATGGTCTGTCTTGGTATATGTTCCTTGGGCACTTGAACAGAATGTGTATTCTGCTGTTTTTGAGTGGGTGTTCTATAAATTTTGATTAGGTTCTGTTGGTTGATGGCGTTGTTCAGTTTTTATGTATCCTTGCTGATTTTCTGGCTAGTTCTATCAATTGTTGAGAGAGGAATATTGAATTTTTCAACTGTAATTGTGAATTTCTCATTTGAGTTCTATCAGTTTTTGCAGTTCTGTTGTTTGGTTCATACACATTTAGGATTGCTGTATCTTCTTGGTTGATTGATCCATTTATCATTTCTTTAACATCTTTATTGCAGTATAATTGCTTTACAATGGTGTGTTAGTTTCTGTTTTATAACAAAGTGACTCAGCTATATATATACATATATCCCCAGATCTCCTCTCTCTTGCGTTTCCCTCCCTTCCTCCCTATCCCACCCCTCTAGGTGGTCACAAAGCACCAAGCTGATCTCCCTGTACTATGCAGCTGCTTCCTACTAGCTATCTGTTTTACATTTGGTAGTGTATATATGTCCATGACACTCTCTCACTTAGTCCCAGCTTACCCTTCCCCCGCCCCGTGTCCTCAAGTCCATTCTCTGTGTCTGCATCTTTATTCCTGTCCTGCCCCTAGGTTCTTCATAACCATTTTTTTTTGATTCCATATATATGTGTTAGCATACAGTATTTGTTTTTCTTTTTCTGACTCACTTCACTCTGTATGACAGACTCTAGGTCCATCCACCTCACTAAAAATAACTCAATTTCGTTTCTTTTTATGGCTGAGTAATATTCCATTGTATATATGTGCTACATCTTCTTTATCCATTCATCTCTTGATGGACATTTAGGCTTCTTTCATGTCCTGGCTATTGTAAGTAGTGCTGCAACGAACATTGTGGTACATATATATCTTTTTGAATTATGGCTTTGAATTATGGCCCAGTAGTGGGATTGCTGGGTCATACGATAGTTCTATTTTTAGTTTTTTAAGGAACCTCCATACTGTTCTCCATAGTGGCTGTATCAATTTACATTCCCACCAGCAGTGCAAGAGGGTTCCCTTTTCTCCACACCCTTTCCAGCATTTATTATTTCTAGATTTTTTCATGCTGCCCGTTATGACCGGTGTGAGATGATACCTCATTGTGGTTTTGATTTGCATTTCTCTAATGATTAGTGATGTTGAGCATCTTTTCATGTATTTGTTGGCCATCTGTATGTCTTCTTTGGAGAAATGCTTATTTAGGTCTTCTGCCCATTTTTGTATTGGGTTGTTTGTTTTTTTGATATTGAGCTGCATGAGCTGCTTGTAAATTTTGGAGATTAATCCTTTGTCAGTTGCTTCATTTGCAAATATTTTCTCCCATTCTGAGGGTTGTCTTTTGGTCTTGTTTATGGTTTCCTTTGCTGTGCAAAAGCTTTTAAGTTTCATGAGGTCCCATTTGTTTATTTTTGGTTTTATTTCCATTTCTCTGGGAGGTGGGTCAGAAAGGATCTTGCTGTGATTTATGTCATAGAGTGTTCTGCCTGTGTTTTCCTCTAAGAGTTTTATAATGTCTGGCCTTACATTTAGGTCTTTAATCCATTTTGAGTTTATTTTTGTGTATGGTGTTAGGGAGTGTTCTAATTTCATTCTTTTACATGTAGCTGTCCAGTTTTCCCAGCATCACTTATTGAAGAGACTGTCTTTTCTCCATTGTATATTCTTGCTTCCTTTATCAAAAATAAGGTGTCCATATGTGCGTAGGTTTATCTCTGTGCTTTCTGTCCTGTTCCATTGACCTATATTTCTGTTTTTGTGCCAGTACCATACTGTCTTGATTACTGTAACTTTGTACTATAGTCTGAAGTCCAGGAGCCTGATTCCTACAGCTCCGTTTTTCTTTCTCAAGATTGCTTTGGCTATTCGGGGTCTTTTGTGTTTCCATACAAACTGTGAAATTTTTTGTTCTAGTTCTGTAAAAAATGCCAGTGGTAGTTTGATAGGAATTGCATTGGATCTGTAGATTGCTTTGGGTAGTATAGTCATTTCACAATGTTGATTCTTCCAATCCAAGAACATGTTATATCTCTCCATCTGTTTGTATCATCTTTAATTTCTTTCATCAGTGTCTTATAGTTTTCTGCATACAAGTCTTTTGTCTCCTTAGGTAGGTTTATCCCTAGGTATTTTATTCTTTTTGTTGCAGTGGTAAATGGGAGTGTTGCCTTAATTCTTCTTTCAGATTTTTCATCATTAGTGTATAGGAATGCAAGAGATATCTGTGCATTAATTTTGTATCCTGCTGCTTTACCAAATTCATTGATTAGCTCTAGTAGTTTTCTGGGAGCATCTTTAGGATTCTCTATGTATAGTATCATGTCATCTGCAGTGACAGCTTTGCTTCTTCTTTTCTGATTTGGATTCCTTTTATTTCTTTTTCTTCTCTGATTGTTGTGGCTAAAACTTTTTGTTTTGTTTTGTGGTACGCGGGCCTCTCACTGTTGTGGCCTCTCCCGTTGCGGAGCACAGGCTCCGGACGCGCAGGCTCAGCGGCCATGGCTCATGGGCCCAGCCGCTCCATGGCATATGGGATCTTCCCGGACCGGGGCACGAACCCGTGTCCCCTGCATCGGCAGGTGGACTCTCAACCACTGTGCCACCAGGGAAGCCCTTTTTTTTTTTTTACATCTTTATTGGAGTATAACTAAAACTATGTTGAATAATAGTGGTGAGAGTGCACAACCTTGTCTTGTTCCTGATCTTAGAGGAAATGGTTTCATGTTTTCACCATTGGGAACAATGTTGGCTGTAGGTTTGTCATATATGGACTTTATTATGTTCAGGTAAGTTCCCTCTATGCTTACTTTCTGGAGGGTTTTTATCATAAACGGGTGTTGAATTTTGTTGAAAGCTTTTTCTGCATCTATTGAGATGATCATATGGTTTTTATCCTTCAATTTGTTAATATGGTGTATCACATTGATTGATTTGCATATATTGAAGAATCCTTGCATTCCTGGAATAAACCCCACTTGATCATGTTGTATGATTCTTTTAATGTACTGTTGGATTCTGTTTGCTAGTATTTTGTTGAGGATTTTTGCATCTGTGTTCATCAGTGATATTGGCCTGTAGTTTTCTTTCTTTGTGACATCTTTGTCTGGTTTTGGTATCAGGGTGACGGTGGCCTCGTAGAATGAGTTTGAGAGTGTTCCTCCCTCTGCTATATTTTGGAAGAGTTTGAGAAGGATAGGTGTTAGCTCTTCTCTAAATGTTTGATAGAAGCCTCTGGTCCTGGGCTTTTGTTTGTTTGAAGATTTTTAATCACAGTCTCAATTTCAGTGCTTGTGATTGGTCTGTTTATATTTTCTATTTCTTCCTCATTCAGTCTCGGAAGGTTGTGCTTTTCTAAAAATGTGTCCATTTCTTCCAGGTTGTCCATTTTATTGGCATATAGTTGCTTGTGGTAATCTCTCATGATCCTTTGTATTTCTGCAGTGTCAGTTGTTACTTCTACTTTTTCATTTCTAATTCTATTGATTTGAGTCTTCTCCGGTTTTTGTTTTTGTTTTTGTTTTTTTGCAGTATGCGGGCCTCTCACTGTTGTGGCCTCTCCCGTTGCGGAGAACAGGCTATGGACGCGCAGGCTCAGTGACCATGTCTCACGGGCCTAGCCGCTCCGCGGCACGTGGGATCTTCCCAGACCAGGGCATGAACCCGCGTCCCCTGCATCAGCAGGCAGACTCTCAACCACTGCGCCACCAGGGAAGCCCCCTCCCTTTTTTTCTTGATGAGTCTGACTAATGGTTTATCAATTAATGTTTATCTTCTCAAGGAACCAGCTTTTAGTTCTATTGATCTTTGCTATTGTTTCCTTCATTTCTTTTTCATTTATTTCTGATCGAGTTAATCTTTATGATTTCTTTCCTTCTGCTAACTTTGGGGGTTTTTTTGTTCTTCTTTCTCTGGTTGCTTTAGGTGTAAGGTTAGGTTGTTTATTTGAGATGTTTCTTGTTTTTTGAGGTAGGATTGTATTGCTATAAACTTCCCTGTTAGAACTGCTTTTGCTACATCCCGTAGGTTTTGGGTCATCGTGTTTTCATTGTCATTTGTTGCTAGGTATTTTTGATTTCCTCTTTGATTTCTTCAGTGATCTCTTGGTTATTTAGTAGTGTATTGTTTAGCCTCCTTGTATTTGTATTTTTTACAGATTTTTTCATGTAATTGATATCTAGTCTCATAGCATTGTGGTCGGAAAAGATACATGATACTATTTCAATTTTCTTAAATTTACCGAGGCTTGATTTTTGACCCAAGATATGACCTATCCTGGAGAATGTTCCATGAGCACTTGAGAAGAAAGTGTATTCTGTTGTTTTTGGATGAAATGTCCTATAAATATCAGTTACGTCTGTCTTTTTTAATGTATCATTTAAAGCTTGTGTTTCCTTATTTATTTTCGTTTTGGATGATCTGTCTGTTGGTGAAAGTGGGGTGTTAAAGTCCCCTACTATGATTGTGTTACTGTCGATTTCCCCTTTTATGGCTGTTAGCATTTGCCTTAATTATTGAGGTGCTCCTACGTTGGGTGCATAAATATTTACAATTGTTATATCTTCTTCTTGGATCGATCCCTTGACCATTATGTAGTATCCTTCTTTGTCTCTTGTAATAGTCTTTATTTTAAAGTCTATTTTGTCTGATATGAGAATTGCTACTCCAGCTTTCTTTTGGTTTCCATTTGCATGGAATACCTTTTTCCATCCCCTCACTTTCAGTCTGTATGTGTCCCTAGGTCTGAAGTGGGTCTCTTGTAGAAAGCATATGTACGGGTTTTGTTTTTGTATCCATTCAACCAGTCTATGTGTTTTGGTGGGAGCATTTAATCCATTTACATTTAAGGTAGTTATCAATATATATGTTCCTATTACCATTTTCTTAATTGTTTTGGGTTTGTTATTATAGGTCTTTTCCTTCTCTTGTGTTTCCTGCCTAGAGAAGTTCCTTTAGCATTTGTTGTAAAGTTGGTTTGGTGGTGCTGAATTCCCTTAGCTTTTGCTTGTCTGTAAAGGTTTTAATTTCTCCGTTGAATCTGAATGAGATCCTTGCTGGATAGAGTAATCTTGGTTGTAGGTTTTTCCCTTTCATCACTGTAAATATGTCCTGCCACTCCCTTCTGGCTTGCAGAGTTTCTGCTGAAAGGTCACCTCTTAACCTTATGGGGATTCCCTTGTATGTTATTTGTTGTTTATCCCTTGCTGCTTTTAATATTTTTCTTTGTATTAATTTTTGATAGTTTGATTAATATGTGTCTTGGCATGTTTCTCCTTGGATTTATCCTGTATGGGACTCTCTGTGCTTCCTGGACTTGATGGACTATTTCCTTTCCCGTGTTGGGGAAGTTTCCAACTATAATCTCTTCAAATATTTTCTCAGTCCTTTTGTTTTCCTCTTCTTCTTCTGGGACCCCTATAATTCAAATATTGGTGCGTTTAATGTTGTCCCAGAGGTCTCTGAAACTGTCCTCAATTCTTTTCATTCTTTTTTCTTTATTCTGCTCTGCGGTCGTTATTTCCACTATTTTATCTTCCAGGTCACTTATCCGTTCTTCTGCTTCAGTTATTCTGCTACTGAATCCTTCTAGAGAATTTTTAATTTGAGTTATTGTACTGTTCATCCTTGTTTGTTTGCTCTTTAGTTCTTTCTTCTAGATCCTTGTTAAATGTTTCTTGTATTTTCTCCATTCTATTTCCAAGATTTTGGATCATCTTTACTATCATTATTCTGAATCCTTTCTCACGTAGACTGCCTATTTCCTCTTCATTTGTTTGGTCTGGTGGGTTTTTGCCTTGCTCCTTCATCTGCTGTGTGTTTCTCTGTCTTCTCATTTTGCTTAACTTACTGTGTTTGGGGTCTCCTTTTCGCAGGCTGCAGGTACATAGTTCCCGTTGTTTTTGGTGTCTGCCCCCAGTGGGTAAGGTTGGTTCAGTGGGTTGTGTAGGCTTCCTGGTGGAGGTGGCTGGTGCCTGTCTTCTGGTGAATGAGGCTTGATCTTGTCTTTCTGCTGGGCAGGACCACATCCGGTGGTGTGTTTGGGGTGTCTGTGACCTTATTATGATTTTAGGCAGCCTCTCTGCTAATGGGGGTGGGATTGTGTTCCTGTCTTGCTAGTTGTTTGGCATAGGGTGTCCAGCCCTGTAGCTTGCTGGTCGTTGAGTGGAGCTGGGTCTTAGTGTTGAGATGAGATCTCTGGGAGAGCTTTCGCCATTTGATATTACGTGGAGCCAGGAGGTCTTTGGTGGACCAGGGTCCTGAACTTGGCTCTCCCACCTCAAGAGACACAGGCCTGACACCCGGCCAGAGCACAAAGACCCTGTCAGCCATATGGCTCAGAAGAAAAGGGAGAAAAAAGAAAGAAAGAAAAAAATTAAATTAAGTTAAGTTATTAAAATAAAAAAATTATTGAAAATTTAAAAAATTAAAATAATGCAAAGAAAAAGAAGAGAGCAACCAAACCAAAAAGCAAATCCACCAATGATAACAAGCACTAAAAACTATATTAAAATTTTAAAAAACGACAGACAGAACCCTAGGACAAATGGTAAAAGCAAAGCTATACAGACAGAATCACACAAAGAAGGATATACATACACACAAAAAGAGAAAAAGGAAAAAAGTATATATATCTATATATAAAAAAAGGGAAGAGAGCAACCAAATCAATAAACAAATCTACCAATTATCATAAACTCTAAATACTGAACTAAGATAAACATAAGACCAGAAGCAAATTAGATGCAAAAAGCAAACCCCAAGTCTATAGTTGTTCCCAAATTCCACTGCCTCGATTTTGCGATGATTTGTTGTCTATTCAGGTATCCAGAGGTGCAGGATGCATCAAGTTGATTCTGCAGATTTAATTCGCTGCTCCTGAGGCTGCTGGGAGAGATTTCCCTTTCTCTTCTTTGTTCGCATATCTCCTGGGGTTCAGCTTTGGATTTGGCCCCACCTCTGCGTGTAGGTCACCTGAGGGTGTCTGTTCTTTGCTCAGACAGGACGGGGTTAAAGGAGCCGCTGATTAGGGGGCTCTGGCTCACTCAGGCCAGGGAGAGGGAGGGGTATGGAATGCAGGGCCAGCCTGCTGCAGCAGAGGCCAGCATGACGTTGCAACAGACTGAGGCGCACCATGTGTTCTCCCGGGGAAGTTGTCCCTGGATCCTGGGACCCTGGCAGTGGCGGGCTGCACAGGCTCCCGGGAGGGGTGGTGTGGATAGTGACCTGTGCCTGCACACAGGCTTCTTGGTGGCTGCAGCAGCAGCCTTAGTGTCTCATGCCCATCTCTGGGGTCCACGCTGATAGCCGCATCCGTCTCTGGAGCTCGTTTAGGCAGTGCTCTGACTCCCCTCTCCTCGCATACCCGAAAACAGTGGTCTCCTGACTCTTATGCAGTTCCAGACATTTTCCCGGACTCCCTCCCGGCTAGCTGTGGTGCACTAGCCCCCTTCAGGCTGTGTTCATGCAGCCAACCCCAGCCCTCTCCCTGGGCTCTGACTTCCGAAGCCCAAGCCTCAGCTCCCAGCCCCCACCTGTCCCGGTGGGTGAGCAGACAAGCCTCTCGGGCTGGTGAGTGCTGGTCAGCACCGATCCTCTGTACGGGAATCTCTCTGCTTTGCCCTCTGCACCCCTATTGCTGCACTCTTCTCCATGGCTCTGAAGCTTCCCCCCCGCCACCCATCTCCAGGGGGTGAAGGGGCTTGCTAGTGTGTGGAAACTTTTCCTCCTTCACAGCTCCCTCCCATACGTGTAGGTCCTGTCCCTGTTCTTTTGTCTCTGTTTTTTCTTTTTTCTTTTGCCCTACCCAGGTACGTGGGGAGTTTCTTGCCTTTTGGGAGGTCTGAGGTCTTCTGCCAGCATTCAGTAGGTGTTCTGTAGGAGTTGTTCCACATGTAGATGTATTTTTGATGTCTTTGTGGGGGGGAAGGTGATCTTCCCGTCTTACTCCTCCACCATCTTGAAGGTCTCTGTCCGATCCATTTATCATTATATCCATCTCTGTCCCTGGTTATTTTTACTTTCTTTGAAATATTTTTATTTATTTATTTATTTTAAGTTTTTATTTTTTGGTGGCACCGTGCAGCACATGGGATCTTAGTTCCCTGACCAGGGATAGAGCCTGTGCCCCCTGCAGTGGCAGCCTGGAGTCTTAACCACTGGACCACCAGGGAAGTCCCGAAATATTTTTATATTTATCTAATAGTAAGATAGCCACTCCTGCTTGCCTTTGATTAATGTTTGCATGCTATATCTTTTTCCATCCTTTTACTTTTAACTTGCCTATGTCATTTGGATTGATTTTCTTGTAGACAACATGGAGTTCATTTATGTTTTTTAATATACCCTGCCAATCTCTATCTTTTAATTGCTATATTCAAGCCATTTATATTCAGTATAATTATTGATATGTTACAGCTTAAGTCTGCCATCTTATTTTTTGTTTTCAGTTTTTTATTTTTCTGTTTTCTTTTTCTTGTCTTCCTGTGGATTATTTGAACATTCTTTTAGAACTCCATTTTGGCTTATCTGTAATGTTTTTGAGTATGTCTCTTTGTATAGCTTGAAATATTGCTCTAGGTATTGCATTTCATCTTCTTATCTCAGTTTTCTGGTGTTATCATTTTACCAGTTCAGGTGAAGCATAGGAACTGTACCACCCTTTATGTCCCTTTGTCCTCGTCTATTTATAATATAATTGTCTTAAATATTTCCTCTACATATATTTAGAACGATATCAGGCAGTGTTAACAATTTTTACTTCAACCATCAAACATTTTAGAAAGTTCTTAAAAAGGCAAGCTTATTACATTAACCTGTATTTTTGCTGAGTTCCTTTTCATTATTCCAAGGTTCCTTCTTCTGTTGTTTCCTTTCTATCTAGAGAGCTTCCTTTAGCCATTCTTTTAGAGTACATTTGTTGGTGATAAATTCTCTTAGTCTTCTGTCATGTCTTTATTTTCCCTTCATTCCTAAAGGATATTTTTGTTGAGTATAGGATTCTGGATTGACAGCTCTTTTCTTTCAGCACTTGAAAAATGTTGTTCCACTCTTACCTGAACTTTATGGTTTCTGATGAGAAATCCATTGCCCTGCTAATGCCAAGTGGAAGTGAATGTCCAGAGTCCCACTTGGTCTCCACTGACACCACAGGGTGGGAGTCAAAGTTCTGGCTTCCCACTTGCCTTCTCTGAAGCCCTGGAGTGTTAGAACATCTCCTTAGAGCATTATAGGCTCCCACGTAGGCTTTGATGGGGTGGGTGTGGGTGGTCACAGTTTTTTTGTGGGTTGTTTTGTTTTGTTTTGTTTTTGGTGGTTGGTGTAGAATAGTTATTATGTAAAAGTTCTCTGTCTTGGAAAGGTACCCCTCTCATGGTCTTTTGGCTAGAGAGAACAAGATTTTACTGAGTGTTGTTTTGTTGATGTGCATCCATTGGTGTTTCTAGTTGCCAGCTTCTTCCGCTCCAAGTTTGGGATATATGAGGCAAAAAAAAAAAAAAAAAAAGGTAGTTTACCACTGTGTCATTCCCTGGGTCTCAAGGTCCTTAGCCTATCTGCCTTCTCTTCATCATCCAGAGTCATCTTTTGCTTGATATATAATGTCCAGGGTTTTTAGTTGTACTTAGTGGGAAGAATAGAGGAAAGTGCATCAACTCCATGATCCCAGAAGCAGAAGTTCCTGCACAGTTGTTTTTAAAATAAGTTACAAACATCCAGATATTTCACCTCTAAAAACTTGAACATGTGTCTTTTGAGAACAAAGACATCGTTCTACGTAGCCATGATACCTTTATCACACCCAAGAAATTTAACATTGATACAGTATTATCTAATAGAGGATTCATATTCAGATTATGTTGTCTCCAAAATGTTCTCTATAGCTCTTTTCCTCTGATTCCAGATTATGCAAACCTATTTCTTAAACCTATTTCCCTTTTAAATAGGGAGTATATTAAAGATACATTGAGTGTAAGCTGAGTGTATTAAAGATATTACACTGTCTTATCCGTAGTTGAAAAATCCCCTTTTCTACTCTCATATTTTACCCTGTGACCTGTTACAGCTTTATAGTAGAAGCATCTATTTCTTTTCCTGTAACCCTAATCGTCTTTCATTTTTATATTTTCAACAGTGTTATTTATTTGTCTACTACACCGGCTGGCGGAATGTCAAATCTTTTTTGACTTTTGGCTTAATCTGTCTATGCAACATGTATCTCTATGAACTGCGCAACCTCTGGCAGCTTTTCTTTCACGTGACTGTGGGAGCATTTGTTACACTCCAGATCTGGCTGAGGCAAGCCCAGGGCAAGGCTCCTGATTATGATGTCTGACACCATCCTTCAGACTTGTTGCCTTGGCTTCAGGGGAAAAAGGAGGGAGCATATCTTAACTACCACTGTGATGAAGAAACTGTTCACCACAAATGAGAAGCTCTGCTGTCTTTCTCTCCAGCTGTCCTTTTCGTTTTAAGTCAGCATGGCATGCCTATGAGCGTGCCATACCTGCTACGCAAACTCCTCTCAGCAGAATGTTGGCCATGAGATTATCAATCAGAAGAAGATGAAGAGATCTCTCTCTGCAGGGCCATGGCAGTGGAAGAACAGTCAGATGCCATTGGAAGACTTGGCCAGCAGCCCTGAATCCTGGCTGGAGAGTTCAGTCAAAAACTATGTGTGGTACTTGCTCTGAGAACTAAGCAGGAGCTCTGCAACCTGGGTTTGCCTTTGTGAGGCATTAGTGTAGACCAAATAAAAAGATGCTGCAGTGAATTGGAAAGTTTATGTGTAAAACAAATTACTCACTAAATATTAGATTTTGCACATTTATGGTACCATGAGTTTGTGAAGTCCAGATTGGTGTGGAATGGGTTCTTTTTCCTTTATATTTTTGCTTGAATCTTAACCCTGGAAATCACCCGATGTAGGAGAAGGCTCTGGTGAGCTCATCCCTGGAGCATTGCAAGTATTGAAAACACAGTGACACATGTTTCTTTCCTAGGCCATGTTTATACTTCCTTTTGAAATCACTTTTTAAAAATATTTGTTAGGCTATAGCCATTGTTTGCCAAACTTCAATCAGTTGAGTATTACATATGCCATTATTTACTTAATATTTATCTTTTAAATTTTAAAATATTTAAAAAAGAAACTAACCTCTATTCCAAGTAGAAAACCAGCATCAGTTTGCCATAAAAAAATGATAACTACAAAATAAATAAAAATAAAACAAAGATGTTATTAAATTCTAGCTGGATACTAATTCCTGCCAAGGCTCTGAATCCAAAAAGCCTGTTCTTTCTTTGTTGCAGTGAGAGAGACGTTACCCAGCACCAAAATGGAGCTCTGTCTGTGGAATTATCAGAAGTTTAAAAGAAAATTATAAAGGGAATGCCATTCTCACTGTGATTCAGCATTATTTAATTCTGTGTTGTGTATCACCTAAAATCATCTTGCATGCCACCAAGTGGCATGGGTCCTGCACTATGGAGACACTGAGCTGTTCTAAAAGAATCAGAAGGTGACTCTTCTCTCAGCACTTCTTATTATTCCTCTTATCATTTTATGGCTTTGAGGAGTTAAGCACCTACTGTCTTAGAGAACTTACTTGCTTTTTGATAACTTTATAAAGATTGTTTAAGCAGCTTTGAATTAATAATAGAGGAAGCATAGTTTGTTTCCATTAGCAAAATCTACAGCTCTTCTGGTTTCGAAGTCATCTTCATGAGTGATTTTCTTGAGAAAAGATTCCAATTAAGGAATTCATAAGGTACTGAAATTTGATATCCAGAAAAACAGTGGACCCATTACATATAATTCATGTTCTGGGTATACTAATTTTCCAGAAGAAATTGTCCAGAGAGGTAAAGTCACTGAACTGCACTGTTTCCAGAACCAGTATACATAGGTATGTCTACAATGAGAAATCTTGCTTAATTAGAACCTTTTTGCTACACTCTTCTTTCAGGAGAATGAGACAAAAGAAGACAGTAAGCTTAACGATTTCGGGGATTTATTTAATGCAAGAAACTCCAGTTCCCTCCAATTTTCTGCCTCTAACAAAACTGCACAGAAATTATGAATATTCTGAGAGATATCCCAAGGTACCACATGATCCTAAGTCATCAAAGTAAAATTGATTTATGTTTGGCATTTTGTAGTCACTGAGCCAGGAAAGTAAAGTGGTTCAATTTAGTAAGTTTTTTTTCTAAACTAATGGTTAAAGCAAGAGGAGTTTTCTTGTAAATAGTTGATTAACCAGGAGATTGGAGTATTCTGGTTCATTGTGATTTTGCTGTATATTGATATTTTATAGCTCTTTTACCAGTTTGGTTCTCCTAATGATTGAATTATAATATTTGGTATTTGGATACATTGAGCAAGGACACTTGAAAACTCACCAGCTATCTTTAAAGGCTTAATTTGTTTTTTGTTCTTGTTTTGCTTTTTCACCAGCTATTTTGGATAAGGGGATGTTTACATTTTAATGTAAAAAATGAAAACAGGTATAAATAATGTTTTATGTATAGAAATGCTTTCTTTCATTATTTGGTGCCTGCATCTCTCAGTGTTTATACAACTTCCCTGCCTCTATCATGTTGTTGCCAAAGAAACTGAATTTGGAAAGATAAATTTTTGCCATCAATGTAAAGAAGTTTTTAAGCTCTTGAGAGAGAACCACTTAGGCTTCTAATGTGTATGATGGTAATACGTTGTGTTTATATTGCAATTTTACTTCTAAGAGCAAGTCCGCATTTACCTACCTAATCATAATGGGTTTTGTAGTGTCCGGGAATAGTATTTGCTCTCCTATTAGGAAGGAGGACACTAAGGTAATCAGATGGTAATGACTTACTTAGGGTCAAGAGCAAAACACACAGTTTCTAATCTCGTAGCCCAGGGTTTTTCCACTAGAGTGGAAAGTAATGAAGATAACTAAGATTATATTCAGGGAATATGTCCTTGATAAAATTGAGGTACTGGAGACTTCTTAAAATAATGAGATTTAGCCAGCTACTGTCAAATCTAGGTGTATATTTTCTTCCTTAAGGTAATTCTGAAATACTGCTTTTGATTGAGGTATGCTATGAGGGCAAAGATACTCCTTTTATATCCTAAAAGTAATTGCAATAGTTGCTTGCTTTTTTTGGTCTGTATTTGAAGTGTATTTGTACCTGGGCTCTTTCCCCAAAGAATTCGAAGCAGCATACCCAGAAAAGACATACCAAATAATGTTAACAAAATATGAACTTTAAGGGGGGAAAAGCAAGACCAATGAAACTGGAAGGAAGGGTGAACAAATTGCTGTTAGCATAAAATTTGATTCTTGAACTTCTTGGAAGTCAAGGCTAGAAGAAGGAAAACAAGTTTTGCCTTGATCTGTATTCCATAAGTCAAAGCATGTTTCTCAGAGGAGACGTCTTCCTGATGAATTCAGGTAAGAATGTTTGCTCTTGGGGGTCCTGTGAAATGCTAAAATGAACAAAATCCTCAATTGTTTTACACACATTTCTGTATTACGATTGTGCCTTGGATCCTCAACTTTGTACCAGCTTTCAAAGGCTTTCCTTTCAAGGTTTTTTTTGTGTGGTTAATAGAGGATTTTGTTCCCATGAGAATTCTGCTGCTAAGCTAAAGACAAGTATCTGTGTTAAAGCTTGAAAATCCATTCAAGACAAATGCCTTGAGACATGGAAAACCTTTACCCAATTTTATAATTTTGTAACTTACGTAAAATGAATCTGCTGTCCCTGGGTTAGCACATTTATTTGGTATTAAATATGGTCTTTTTCATAGTGGAATGCAGTCTGGAGAAACACATAGCTCCATATCTGTTGGGCTATGTCTGGAATCTCATTAGATTCCTGATTTGTCAAGGCTTCACAGCGACCAGCTTTGTCAGGTGAGTCTTTAACCCCCATGTCACAAAAGGGCTTCCTCCTGGGGTTAGCTACCTACCAAAAAGGCAGTCGCTTGGCCTTTATTCCAGAAGGTTTACTGAGTAACCCAAGGACCCACGCCAGGCTGTTGGATTTCCAAGAGACACAGCAAAGAGTGTGTGTGTGTGTGTGTGTGTGTCTTCACTTTTTGTTATTTTAACAGACTTTGTGTTCACTTTAAAAGTTAGAGCTATAATAGTGTATGTGGTAAAAGAACAAATAAATTATTTCAAAATCAGCCACCACTCAGGCCAAATTGAACACTTAGCTTTACCATACATTATGGGTCACTCTTCAGGGCTGCATTCTTTGTCTGTGGTCAATTTGTATTTTTCTGCTTTATTATCTCTAAGGAAATGGAGTCTTTCTACCTAAAAATACTGTGGTAAAATCAAACCTGATTTTTGGTTTAAATTGGCTTTAGGAATAGCCAAGCCTAAAGTTAATGGAAGAAACCCCTCCAACTCCAGGGGTTATGAATGGATTGCGTATAGAAGCCATGTCAGCTGAGGATTTTACTCTTCTAGTCTTACTGATTAGGATTAGAGGTGTCTGCTCATCTTCATCAATGTTCTAAGACTGCTGTTGAATGCTGGCAGCCTTCTGTTTGAGCACTGAGCTTTTCAAAGAGAAGTGGTATCTGTGGCTGCCACTCTTGTAACATCTCTTCCTTGGGTGGCCAATGTTTCTAGGTTTCTTTATTCAGCAGATGAAATCACAGTGTTGCAGCACTGCATGGTTGGAAGCCACATGGCTTGTATCCTCCTTGCTTGTTTACAGTGAGTGGCATTGACACGTGTGCACACGTTTTCTTCTGTATTGGTGGTGCTGGTGTGTAATGAATAGTCTAAGCACAGTGGGGTCTGTAGGAAACTCAAGGAGAGAACAGGCTTCATTCTCAGAGTTCTTGAAATCAGTACCGTAGCCTTATGAATTCTTCCTGATGTTTTCTTGGCAACAAACGGTATTTTCAGCCCAACCCCACCGACGGTTCACATTTGCCCTTTTCTCCTACATCCCACAGTACAGCAGTGCAGCATTGCCTGCAGAAGCACATTCAGGCTCCATCTAACAGTAGGAAAATAGGGCTCGTATGTTTTGTTTCCTGTCTGGTCCCAGCAGCCCCTTCCCAGCTCTGCCTAGGTCACCTGCCTCCTCTGGGCCAATGCTTTTCTTTAAGTCTGGGTTGTCAAGGGGACCTTGCCTGAAGGTGAACAAAGAATATTTTGCCCTTGCACTTTGAATTCCTCCATACCTAGGACTAATGTTGTAAGAAAGCTTGTTAGCACCTTTTGCGCTAGTGAGGACCTCCTACATAGTAGTTAATCCTTATGGCAGCCTACGGTGGCGGGGATGGGCACCATCTCATGTTCACTTGAGGAAACAGGCTCAGGTTCAAACCTGGGATTCAGGATTAAACGACTCGAAAATTGGTGCTCATTTTTCCATGCCAACAGAGCCTTTCAGAGAGAAAGTTCTTCGTGTGCTGACAACACTGGGCTCTTACTGTTACAGCAGCAGAGAGAACAGATGAAGCCATCAGGGAGGGGAAAATAGCACTGTGTATGCTAAGCATCCTCACAGGAAGCTTTATGAACGCTTTGTTTTATAGATGAAGCACCTGAGCCCTAAAGAAGCTAAGTGACTTGAACACAGTCACAATCTAACCTACGTGGTGGCACCAGGATTTCAATCCAGATCAGTCTTACTGAGAACTCACACTCTTTAACCACCCTGTAAATATTAAGCTAGGAAATATGTTGAAATATATAAGGAATATATATATACACAAGTAACACAAATTGCTCTTAAAAGAGATCAGGTCACTGCTAATTCCTGCAGTATAGATGTCCTAGACTGAATAAAATTGTTTCCTAAAACTCCTACATCTATAACAGTCACATAGGACAGATGGCTGCCATAGGTATAGTGAACCTTAAGTGTGCCTTAGATTTTAGGGCAAGGAGGTATAAAGTTTAGTCTTTCTCATAAAACTAACACGAGTTAGTGATTCTTTTTTTTTTTTTTTTTTTTTTGTGGTACGCGGGCCTCTCACTGCTGTGGCCTCTCCCGTTGCGGAGCACAGGCTCCGGACGCGCAGGCTCAGCGGCCATGGCTCACGGGCCCAGCTGCTCCGCGACATGTGGGATCTTCCCGGACCGGGGCACGAACCCATGTCCCCTGCATCGGCAGGGGGACTCGCAATCACTGCGCCACCAGGGAAGCCCAAGTTAGTGATTCTTGATATAGAATGTTAAAGCTTCATTGGTGATTCATGTGTTACAAATATTTACTTTTTCTAGCTGAAGGCCAGCATAGATTGGTTCTTTAATATGAAGTAATTTCATGGGAATTCTGCTATAAGTAGTCCCTATATCTGAAAACATTAAACAAAAGATAGAAGGTAACTATTTGCTTTATCGAATAGTGATTATGAGTTTAGAGCCAGACCCCTGGCTCTCCCTGCCACTGGCATTGTGACCTGGACAAGTCATGTAACCTCTCTGCCTCAGTTTCCTCATCTTTGAAGTAGAGATAATAGTGCTTTGGGCAAAGTGTTGTGAGGATTGAGTGAGTCAATAAACGTAAATCACCTAGAGCCTGGCGCAGCAAGTGCCAGGACAGCACTTGCTCCCTCGCTGTGGTCTCTCTGGTTGGTGTTACTATTACTTTCAAGATAATAGGAGTCTTTTAAATCACAAATGCCCCCAAATATATCATCGCACATCGCTTTTCGGAAATTGTGAATTAAGAGAGGATCCTATTGAAATATTTAATAGGCAGGTGCCCTGCCCTGGCAAGCTCTTGTGTGAAGATTTCTGGGCAGGGCACTGGGGATGCATTCAAAGACAGAGAAGGGAACTGAGGGATTGACATTTGCCAAATGCCTGCTGTACACCAGGTGTTTTACATACAGGCTTTATGTGAGCTTAACAAATTCCATTCGAGGTAAGTAAGCAGGATTAAGTTGTCACTTAATCCAGTGTCACTCAGCCTGGAAGAAGTAGACTGCTCTCCAGGACCCTGAAGTCTCCTAGGTACTAGAGCACTGCTGTCAAGTGGGGAAGGTACCTCTGGGAACCTCACCTTATACAGTGTGGCACCGGCACTATGGCCCCATCATCCTTTGCTTTGAACATCCAATTTCGGTCTATCGGGTATTCCTGGATGGCCGCCACCTAATGTCCACTACTCTATAGGGCCCCCGTGGGTGTGTATGTGCATGTGGTCTGTGTATGGATGAGAGGAAGGGGTGGGGAAGGCAGCCAGCAGCCCTCAAGCGCAGTATGGAAAGATATAGACGCTCAGGACGTGAGAGCTCAAGGCACTCTTCAAAAGCGCAAATGCAGTGTGGCTCTTGAGAGTAATCGGAAGAGGATGCACCCCTCGCCCCTCCAAAAAAAAAAAAAAATCCCATGTGAGCCAGGGAAATGCCACTTTAGCTAACAAAGTCAAAGCAGAGAAGCAAATTTTGCAAAATTGGAAAATAGTCTAAGTTAGAATAACCAGAGATGCTGACAAACTAGAGATTACAGGCGGGTCTAAATTGGAAATTGGCTGGGAGGGAAAAAGTGATGAGGCTCCCAATAGATTCTAGTGAAGTTTATTTTTTTGAATTTTATTTTTTTATACAGCAGGTTATTATCTATTTTATACATATTAATTATTTTATACATATTAGTGTATATATATCAATCTCAGTCTCCCAATTCATCCCACCACCACCCCCACCCCCTGCTTTCCCCCCTTGGTGTCCATACGTTCTCTACATCTGTGCCAGTGAGACTTCTTTAAATTCACAGGCCTAATAGACCAGCAATATGAAAAGGGCCTTGGGGATGAATATGCACTCACCAAGGGAGAGGGTAGCTCCGCTCTGCTCACTAGAAACAGACGGTGAGGTTTGGGGCAGGCAAGCCAGTGGGGACAGGATGCCTACTTACCCCTCAGCCCCAAAGAATCCTTTTCCTTCTCTTTGTCTTCTCACCATCATCCTGCCTTTCTGGACCTCTGATTGCTCTGTGAACCTAGGTTGACCTCCATCACCTCTCCCCACTCCGTGGATCAGGGCTCTTGATAGAAAAGGGCATCCATCATGCACCACTGCTGCCGCTGCTGGGTTGGCAGGAGGAGGATAGAACAAAGGCTGCTTCCAACTTTGGTTTGAAGGTGATCTTCCCACAGAGCCCCCTTGGCAACATGTTTTCATCCCATTTTTGTCGCTGCTGTTGACTCTAGCATCTTAAAATCCTAATTGGACTGTGTTTTATGTTTTCACCATCCACGTAGTCTGGCACTACATAGGATAGATAGGATAAAGAGTTGCACAAATATTTAGAGTTAGGGAATGCCAGAGGAGGAAGAAACCTTGGAGGTCAGCCATTTTAATGGCCTCACTTGGCTTTGTTCTTGTGTCTGTATTGTGAAGCAGTGACTTTGCCGGTAGGAAGGAAAGATAGGCTAGAGGAAGAGAGCAAATATATTTTTCCTCCCAAGACAGAGAGGAAAAAACCCACCATAGGGCCTTTTTGAAAGTTTGGAAAGATAAGGAAAGCTATATTGTACCACAGTAATGGGATCTCATCTCACCTACTGTCAACCTTGAAGAGTGGCGAGCCCTCTGTTCCTGCCAAGATCATCGGTACTTAGCCAGGTGGGCCCAATGAACAGAAGTGCCCCTGGGCTAATGCCACAGCTTTTGTCCCCAAGTGTCCAAGCCACTGCAGGAGCTGCACCAATTTCTCCCACTGCCTCCTAGGCCTAGGGGGAAGCACAGTGAGAAAATGTACGTGAAAGTTCTTTATTCACTGTGAAGTTCATCCAAATGAGGGGACATGGTATTCTCTGGTCGTCTGTCCCCTCACCCCCTGGCCCACAGATAACACCAGCGCTTCCAACTCTCCTCCTGACACCTGTGTTCCATGCTGCTTGCCACAGCCAGCATGGCCCAGCTGTGTCACTCTTCCCTTCTGGACATGATGATCTGTACAGTATTCTCTTCATTGTGGAGTTGTTTCGATCTAGAAAAATTCAAAAGCTGTGGATTTTCATAGTGTGCTTGTCCCTACCTGTGCAGTTCTCTTGTTCAGGTGGCAGTGAATCTGCTCAGCACTACTTTTGGGTGTGTACATCTTGTGCCTAAGAATGCTTTCCTGCCCTATGACAACATGAACTCAACATCTCTTGCAGGCTCTGGGAAGCTCATTTTCTATCGATTAGCAACTCATGGCCAGATTGCATATGGAAACACCCATGTTTTATCTTGTAAAGACTACAGTTCTGAGCATGATTTATCTATGTGCCACTCAGGTGAAATTTGCTTTAGGAAAAGTTCTGTAAATGTATTTGTAATTTTGAAAGTCTTAACGTAACATGGCTACCTGGTGAATATTTACCTTCAGCTTTCTCAGTACACCAAGGTTCACTGTGCCTTCCTGCTAACATTGCTACCTCCCTACCACCATCAAGTCATCCCCCTGTTGGGTGAAGTAAGATCATGGTTTTAGCAGTCTTTGCTTCTTTGCTGTCAGTGGGCATTAAAGTGGTGTTCAAAACTCACTCTACATAATAATGGTGCCCTTGCCAATTAACATTCTAGGTATGGATGTGCTTTTGAAAAAAAAAGTATAAATCTCTATGGGAGAAACGAACATGTTCTCTGAGATTAGCTCGATGGGGATGGGAAGGTCTCAGATGTGTCCTTTGTTGTCGTGGTGTGCCCTGGGTGTGCACATGCCTGCGTGCATGGTTTCATGGGCCTGCCTGAGGCTTGGTCTCCACTACCCACAGCAGGGCGGGAGTGTTAACTGAACCAGGTTCATTTTGCTGGATGTACAGCAAGACAAAATGCTGTGATGCTGAGGTTTGCAGCAAAGACAGGGTTTATTCGCAAAGCAAACAAGGAAACTACAGAACAAATCTCAAATCCGCCTCCCCAAAAGCAAGGGACTTGGGGTATTTATGGGATAAATAAAGACGCAGGGCGGACTGTGGCATGGGGAGTGTGGGGAAAGATGATTGGAAAAAGGTGTGGTAATTGACGTTTTGTGCAGGCATAACCAGGCTATAGAAGATGGAGTTTTCAGCCCTCTGATGTCAAAATGTCACTGAGAGGATGCTTGCACATGCCCAGTTGAAGGATTGGTGGTCCTACCTAGTCTTAACCAGCTCAGCTTGAACTGGATACAGCTGACTCTTGGCTAAGCTGAACTAGACACAGCTGCAAACATCTTGTTTTTAGGCTCTGTGCCCCTTGGAAGGCATGCAAGTCTTAAAACTACCTTGATTAGTGAAAACAGGTGAAATGGATTTAACCCATGGTTTCAGTTCCCCCTAGCTTTTGATCATTTCTCAGTCATGGGGGAAGAGGGGCTGTTACTGAACAGAACTTAGGTCTGCTAGCCACAGCACAGCAAAGCCAATATACTGACACCTGGCTGTGGTGGATAGTACAGTGTTTATTGAAGGGTGCCCAGTAAGGAGAACAGCCATCTTGTGCTCAAATGACCCAAACTCCCTGGTGGCTTTCAGGGGAAGGTTTTGAAAGGCAACATTTGGGGTAAGGGTTGCAAGGGGCATGACCTTCTTCTGATTGGTTGGTGGTGAGGTAACAGGGTGATGTTTCAGGAATTTTAATCATCAACCTTCTGGTTCCAACCAGTCTGGGTTCTACTGCTTGTGGTCAGCATGTAGTCACTATCCTTAACCTAGGTGGGGGTCTTAGTTTCTGCAGAACTCAGAGATATGCATCAGATTGTTATATATATATGTTCGTTGAGGAGGAGCTAGGACTGTTTTGTTTAAGCTATCATTACTTGCTTGACTGCTTTTCTTTGGTTTCTGCATTCTCTCACTTCCCTAATTAGTAACTGCTTGAGTCTGCTCTTTGGAACTCAGGGAAGGCCTAGGAGACTAAAACCTTTTTTCTACAAACAGGAAACAGGGAACACAAAGGGTCTTTTGTACCTGGAATGGCCCTGCAAGGTCCTGCTCAGTTTCAGTCCCCCCTTTTCTTTGATACTCCTCAATCCTGAAGGGAACAGGGGAGGGATAAGAAAGGGAATACAGTTTGGGATAGAGAGGTTAATCATAATCTTGGCAAAGGAACTTGGTTTTAGGGGAGCCCTGTTTCAGGGCAGTGACCATTCTGGCTACATCCTGCTGATAAGGGATGTAGACTAGACCTCATGAGGGCTTAAGGAATGAGTCTGTTTAGCACTTATTTGAAAATATTCTCTTGTTCCCTGCTTCAAGTTAACATTTTGACCCTGTTAACTGAGGAAAAGCACACCACCTAAAAGTTGTGAGTTAAGTTTAATTTGGGGACCTTACTGAGAACTAGCCTAGAAGACAGTCTCTCAGGTATCTCTGATGAGCTGCTCTGAAGAGGTAAGGGAGGAGCCAGTATATATATGATTTTTTGCTGGAAAAAAAAGTGTAGTTAACCATCAAAACATTACTCCTATTCACAAAAAAACCCAGACATCTCAAGTTAATGATTTTAGTCTTTTTCTGTGTATGGGAAGATGCAAGAGTCTGGGCTCATTGAAATTATTCCTTTGATATGCATCTTAATTATATAGGGCCAGTAGTCAAAATACAGAATGCTTCCTGTATTTCTCCCTAATGGATTCCCCTCAGGGTGCACCATCAGGGGGCAGCAGTGGCTGTTGGCTTGATCCTTGTAGAACTGGAATGGCAGGCAACATTCCCTTTCCACAGGGCCCCCTCTTGGTCATAAATTTGACCAAGGTTTGGAAGGCATTTCATGACTTATTTATCCCATGGTGCCAAGAATTTTCATTCCTAGGACAGATGAGGATTTGGTTGATAGTCCATGCAATGTGTTATTTTTGTTTTGCTTTTTCAACTTTTTTAAAATTTATTTTTAAATTTTTTATGTAAAGGTTACATTTCTATTTACAGTTATTACAAAATATTAGCTATATTCCCTGGGTTATACATCCTTGTAGCTTATCTTACAATAGTTTGTACCTTCCACTCCCCCACCCCTACAGTGCCCCTCCCCCCCCCACTGGTAACCACTAGTTTGTTCTCTATATCTGTGAGTCTGCTCCTTTTTTGTGATATTCACTAGTTTGTTGTATTGTTTAGGTTCCACATATAAGTGAAACCATACAGTATTTATCTTTCTCTGTCTGACTTATTTCACTTAGCATAATGTCCTCCAGGTCCATCCACATTGCTGCAAATGGCAAAATTTTGTTCTTTTTTATGGCTGAGTAGTATTCCATTGTGTAGATATACCACATCTTCTTTATCCATTCATTTGTTGATGGACACTTAGGTTGCTTCCATATCTCGGCTATTGTAAATAATGCTGCTGTAAACATTGTATCTTTTCAAATTAGTTTTTTTGGATACGTACCCAGGAGTGGAATTTTGGGGTCATATGGTAGTTCTGTTTTTGTTATTTGAGGAACCTCACTCCTGTTTTCCACAGCGGCTGCACCAATTTACATTCCCACCAACAGTATACCAGGGTTCCCTTTTCTCCACATCCTTGCCAACATTTGTTATTTGTGTTCTTTTTGAGGATAGCTGTTCTGACAGGTGTGAGGTGATATCTCATTGTGGTTTTGACTTGCACTTCCCTGATGATTAGCAATGTTGAGCATCTTTTCATGTGCCTGTTGACCATCTGCATTTCCTCTTTGGAAAAATGTCTAATCAGTTCTTCTGCTTTTTTTTTTTTTTTTTTTTTGGCAGTACGTGGGCCTCTCACTGTTGTGGCCTCTCCCATTGCGGAGCACAGGCTCCGGACACGCAGGCTCAGCGGCCATAGCTCACAGGCCCAGCCGCTCCGTGGCATGTGGGATCTTCCCGGACCAGGGCACGAACCCATGTCCCCTGCATCAGCAGGCAGACGCTCAACCACTGCACCACCAAGGAAGCCCTCTGCTCATTTTTTAATCAGGTTTTTCTTGTTTTGATATTGCATTGTATGAGCTGTTTATATGTGTAGAAATTAGTCCCTTATCGGATTATCATTTGCAAATATTTTCTTCCATTCAGTAGGTTATCTTCTCATTTTCTCAAAGGTTTTCTTTGCTGTGCAAAAGGTTTTTAAGTTTAATTAGCTCCTCTTTGTTTATTTTGCTTTTATTTCCTTTACTTTAGGAGACAGATCCAAAAAACATCACTGCAATTTGTAAAGAGTGTTCTGCCTATGTTCTCCTCTAAGAGTTTTATAGTGTCCGGCCTTACATTTAGGTCTTTAACACATTTTGATTTTATTTTTGTATATGATGTTAGAGAATGTTCTAATTTCATTGTTTTACATGTAGCTGTCCAGTTTTCCCAGCACCACTTATTGAAGAGGCTGTCTTTTCTCCTTGTATATTCTTGTCTCCTTTCTCATTGATTAATTGACCATAAGTGCATGGATTTACTTTTAGGCTTTCTGTTCTGTTCCATTGATCCATGTGTCTGTTTTTGTGCCAGTACCAAACTTTTTGATTACTGTAGCTTTGTAGTGTAGTCTAAAGTCAGGGAGCCTGATTCCTCCAGCTCAATTCTTCTTTCTCAAGATTGTTTTGGCTATTCAGGGTCTTTTGTGTTTCCATACAAATTTTTTAAATTTTTGTTCTAGTTCTGTGAAAAATGCCATTGGTATTTTGATAGGGATTGCATTGAACCTGTAGATTGCCTTGGGTAGTCTAGTGTGGTCATTTTAACAATACTGATTCTTCCAATCCAAGAACACAGTGTATCTTTCTGTTTGTGTCATCTTCCATTTCTTTCATCAATGTCTTATAGTTTTTGGAGCACAGGTCTTTTGCTTCCTTAGGTAGGTTTATTCCTCGGTATTTTATTCTTTTTGATGTGATGGTATATGGGATTGTTTCCTTAATTTATCCTTCTGATAGTTCATTGTTAGTGTATAGAAATGCAACAGATTTCTGTATATTAATTTTGTATCCTGCAACTTTACCACATTCATTGATGAGCTCTAGTAGTTTTCTGGTGTTATCTTTAGGATTTTATATGTTTAGTATCGTGTCATCTGCAAACAATGACAGTTTTACTTCTTTTCCAACTTAGATTCCTTTTATTTCTTTTTCTTCTGTAATTGCCATGGCTAGAACTTCCAAAACTATGTTGAATAAAAGTGGTGAGAGTGGACATCCTTGTCTTGTTCCTGATCATAGAGGAAATGCTTTCAGCTTTTCACTGTTGAATATGATGTTAGCTGTGGATTTGTCATATATGGTCTTTATTATGTTGAGGTATGTTCCCTCTATGCCTGCTTTCTGGAGAGTTTTTATCAGAAATGGATGTTGAATTTTAGTGAAAGTTTTTTCTGCATCTATTGAGATGATCATATGGTTTTGATTTTTCAGTTTGTTAATATGGTGTATCACATTGATGGATTTGCAGATACTGCGTCCTTGGGATAAACCCCACTTGATCATGGTGTATGATCCTTTTAATGTATTGTTAGATTCAGTTTGCTAGTATTCTGTTGGGGATTTTTGCAACTATGTTCATCAGTGATATTGGCCTGTAATTTTCTTGATTTTTGATATCTTTGTCAGGGTGATGGTGGCCATATAGAATGAGTTGGGAAGTGTTCCCAATTCTTTGGAATAGTTTGAGAAGGATAGGTTTTAACTCTTCTCTAAATGTTTTGTATCATACACCTGTGAAGCAATCTGGTCATGAACTTTTGTGTATTGGGAGTTTTTAAATTACTGATTAAATTTCATTACTGGTAATTGGTCTCTTCGTATTTTCTGTTTCTTCCTAGTTCAGTCTTAGAAGATTGTACCTTTCTATGAATTTTTCTATTTCTTCTAAGTTGTCCATTTTGGCATGTAGTTGTTCGTAGTAGTCTGTTATGATCTTTTCTATTTCTGTAGTGTTGGTTGTAACTTTTTCATTTCTGATTTTATTGATTTGAGCCCTCTCCCTTTTTTTCTGATGAGTCTGGATAAAGGTTTATCAATTTTGTTTATCTTTTCAAAGAACCAGCTTTTAGTTTAATTGATCTTTTCTATTGTATTTTTAGTCTCTATTTTACTTATTTCTGCTCTGATCTTTATGATCTTTTTCCTTCTACTAACTTTGGGTTGTGTTTGTTCTTCTTTTTCTAGTTGCTTTTAGGTGTAAAGGTAGGTTGTTGACTGGAGATTTTTCTTGTTTCCTGAAGTAAGATTGTATCACTATAAGCTTCCCTCTTAAAACTGTTTTTGCTGCCTCCCATAGGTTTTGGATCATCATGTTTTCATTTTCATTTATCTCTAGGTACTTTTTAATTTCCTCTTTGATTTCTTCAGTGATTCATTAGTTGTTTAGTAGCATATTTGTTTAGGCTCCATGTGTTTGTGTTTTCTTACAATTTTTTTCTTGTAGTTGATTTCTAGTCTCACAGCATTGTGTTTGAAAAAGATGCTTGATATGATTTCAGTTTTCTTAAATTTACTGAGTCTTGTTTTGTGGCCTAGCATGTGATCTATCCTGGAGAACGTTCCATGTGCCCTTGAAAAGAATGTGTATTCTGCTGCTTTCAGATGGACTGTTCTATAAATATCAATTAAGTCCATTTGGTCTAATGTGTTATTTATGGCCTGTGTTTCTTTATTGATTTTCTGTCTGGATGATCTGTCCACTGATGTAAGTGGGATGTTAAGAGTCCCCCACTATTATTGTGTTACTGTCAATTTCTCCTTTTATGTCTGTTAATATTTGCCTTATATATTGTGGTATTCCTATGTTGGGTGCATATATATTTATAGCTTCTTGGATTTGTTATAGCTTCTTCTTGGATTGATCCCTTGATCATCTTGTAGTGTGCTTTGATTCTTATAACAGTCTTTATTTTAAAGTCTATTTTGTCTGATATAAGTATTCCTACTCTAGCTTTGATTTCCATTTGCATGGAAAACATTTTGCTATCCCCTCACTTTCAGTCTGTATGTGTCTCTAGGTCTGAAGTGAGTCTCTTGTAGGCAGCATATATACAGGTCTTGTTTTTGTATCCATTCAGCCACTCTTTGTCTTTTGAGTTGGAGCATTTAGTCCGTTTACATCTAAGGTAATTATCAATATGTATGTTACTATTGCCATGTTAATCGTTTTGGATTTGTTTTTCTAGGTCTTTTTTCCCCCTTTTTCTTTTTTTCTTTTCTCTTATGATTTGATGACTATCTTTAGTGTTATGCTTGGATTGCTTTTTCTTTGTTGTGTGTATATATATTATAGATTTTTGGTAGGAAGTATCTGTATAGCTGTCTATATATATGTGTGTGTGTGTGTGTGTATGTATATATGATTGTTTTAAGTTGCTGATCTCTTAATTTCAAATGCATTTAAAAATCCCTTTGATATATTTTACATCTAATTGTTTTGTGTATCCCTTCTTATTGAGGAGATAGATGATTTTTACTATTTTTGTCTTTTAACCTCCCTATTAGCTTTGTATATTGATGATTTCCTAACTTTACTGTATGTTTGCCTTTACTGGTGAGCTTTTTCATTTCATAATTTTCTTCTTTCTAGTTGTGGCATTTTCTTTTTCACCTAGAGAAGTTCCTTTAACATTTGTTGTAAAGCTGGTTTGGTGGTGAACTCTTAGCTTTTGCTTGTCTGTAAAGATTTTGATCTCTCCATCAAATCTGAACAAGAGCTTTGCTGGGTAGAATATTCTTGGATGTAGGTTTTTCCCTTTCATCATGTTAAATAATCATGCCACTCCCTTTTGGCCTGCAGAGTTTCTGCTAAAAAAATCAGCTGATAGCATTATGGGCATTTCCTGTATGTTATTTGTTGCTTTTCCCTTGCTGCTTTTAATATTCTCTTAATCTTTAATTTTTGTCATTTTAATTACATGTTGTGGTGTGTTCCTCTTTGGGTTCATCCTGTATGGGACTCTCTGCTTCATGGGCTTGGGTGACTGTTTCCTTTCCCAGGTTAGGGATGTTTTCAGCTATTATGTCTTCAAATATTTTCTTAGGTCTTTTCTCTCATATCCTTTTGGAACAGCTATAATGCAAATATTAGTGCGCTTGATGTTGTCCCAGAGATCTCTTAAACTGTCCACATTTCTTTTCATTCTTTTTTCTGTTTGATGACAGCGATTTCCAGTACTGTTTTCCAGCTCACTGATCTGTTCCTTTGTATCATTTATCTATTATTGATTCCTTCTAGTGTATTTTTCATTTCAGTTATTGTATTCTCCATCTCTGGCTAGTTGCTCTTTATATTTTCTAACTCTTTATTGATAATTTCTGACTTACTGCTGTGCATTCATTATTTTCCCAAGTTCTTTGATCATCTTTATGATCATTACTCTGAACTCCTTCTTGGGTAGATTGTCTGTCTCCCCTTCACTTTGTTGTTCTGGGGTTTTAGCTTGTTCTTTTGTCTGGAACATGTTCCTGTGCCACCTCATTTTGCCTAAGTTGCTATTTGTATTTTTATGTATGTGTAGGTTAGTTATGTGCCTCAACCTTGGAGAAGTGGCATTCTGTAGGAGACGTCCTATGAGCCCCAGGAGTGCACTCCCCTCTCGTCACCCAAGGTATATGCTCTAGGGGTTCCCCCTAAGAGGGCTGTGTGGGTCCTTCTGTTTTGGCAGGTGACTAGGTGGGCATTCTGGTAGGCTTGGTTGGCCCTTAGCCTGGTTGGTTGCCAGTCCCTTCTTTGGGTGGATGCTGCTGGCTGCTGCTTAGCAGGACCTGGGCACAAGGCAGCTGGCTGCAGAACCCTAGGGGGCCCTGGGGCTAGTGCTGGCTCAGTGGTGGGCAGAGTCAGGGTCTGGAAGACTCGGGCTGCTGTCCACCCACTGGCAGGTGAAGCCAGATCCTGGGGTTAGTGCTGGACTGCTGGCAGGTAGAGCTGGTTCTTGGAATCTGGCTGCAGGGCCCAGGGATCCCAGAGCTCATTTCAGATTGTTGGGGTGGTGGATACTGTTAGGGCAATTTCTAACACAGTTGAATGTGGGGTCTGGGGTGTCCTGAAGCTTGCATTGGTCTGCTAGTGGACAGGGCCCAGATGGTCACAGAGGAGGGTCTGGCCTGCTGTGGGTACCTGGGTCTACAGGCTGCTGGATTGTAATTTTCCTGTGTCTGGTGTCTGACCCCTGGTGGGTGAGGCTGATTTAGAGGCTAGTGAAGGCTTCCTCGAGAGTAGGGCCGGTGCCTGACCAATAGTGGGTGGAGCTGGGTCTTGGCCCTCTGGTGGGCAGGGCTGTGTCTGTGGATGTGTCTAGAGGTGGCTATGGGCTCAGGAAGCCTTTAGGCAGCCTTACTGCTGATGGGTGGGACTGTGTCTCTGCCCAATTGGTGGTTTGGCCTGAGGCATCACAACACTGGTGCTTACAAGTTGTTGGGTGGGGTTCTGTTTTCTCCACATTCTTGCCAGCATTTGTTGTTTGTGTTCTTTTTGAGGAGAGCCATTCTGACAGGTGTGAGGTGATATCTCATTGTGTTTTTGATTTGCATTTTCCTGGTGGTTAGCGATGTTGAGCATCTTTTCATATGCCTGTGGGCCATCTGTATATCTTTTTTGGAACAATGTCTATTCAGGTCTTCTGCCTATTTTTTAATTGGTTTTTTTGATCTTGAGTTGTATAAGCTATTCATATCTTTTAGATATTAACCCCTTATTGGACATATCATTTGCAGGTATTTTTCTTGCATTCAGTAGGATCTTCTTTTCATTAATGGTTTCCTTTGCTGTGCAAAAGCTTTAATTAGGTCCCATTAATTTTTGCTTTTGTGTCTTTTGCCTTATAAGACAAATTGTAGCAAAATTTTTTTCGGATCTATGTTAGAGTGTTCTTTCTACCTATGTTCTCTTTTAGAAGTTCTATGGTTTCAGGTCTTACATTTAGGTATTAATCTATTTTGAGTTTTTGTAGATGGTTTGAGAAAATGCTTTCATTTCTCTTACATATAGCTGTCCAGTTTTCCCAGTACCACTTGTTGAAGAGACTCTTTTCCAGTATGTATGCTTGCTTCTTTTGTTGTAGATTAATTGACCATAGGTACGTGGGTTTATTTCTGGGCTGTCTGTCTATTCTGTTCCATTTATCTGTGTGTTTTTGTGCTAGTACCATACTGTTTTGATTGCTGTAGCTTCTTTGTATAGTCTGAAGTCAGGAAGTGTGATTCGAGTTGTTCTTTAAAAATTGTTTTGGATGGATTGGTTCAAGATGGTGGAGTAGAAGGACATGCTCTCACTCCCTCTTGTGAGAGCACCAGAATCACAACGAACTGCTGAACAATCATCGACAGGAAGACACTACCTACCTCACTAAAAAAGATACCCCACATCCAAAGACAAAGGAGAAGCCACAATGAGATGGTAGGAGGGGTGCAATCACAAAACTACTGGGTGGATGACTCACAAAATGTAGAACACTTTTATACCACAGAAGTCCACCCACTGGAGTGAAGGTTCTGAGCCCCACATCAGGCTGCCCAACCTGGGGATCTGGCAACAGGAGGAGGAAATCCTAGAGAGTCAGACTTTGAAGGCTATCAGGATTTCATTGCAGGACATCAACAGGACTGGGGGAAACAGAGACTCCACTCGTGGAGGGCACAAACACAATAATGTGCGCATCAGGACACAGGGGAAGGAGCAGTGACCCCATAAGAGACTGAACCAGACCTACCTGCTAGTGTTGGATGGTATCCTGCAGAGGTGGGGGGTGGCTGTGTCTCATCATGAGGACAAGGACACTGGCAGCAGAAGTTCTGGGAAGTACCCCTTGGCATGAGCCCTCCCAGAGTCTGCCATTAGCCCCAACAAAGAGCCCACGTAGGCTCCAGTGTTGGGTCACCTCAGACGAAACAACCAACAGGGAGGGAATCCAGCCCCACCCATCAGCGGACAAGCAGATTACAGTTTTACTGAGCTCTGCCCACCAGAGCAACAGCCAGCTCTACCCACCACCAGTCCCTCCCATCAGGAAACTTGCACAGGCCTCTTAGATAGCCCATCCACCAGAGGGCAGACAGCAGAAGCAAGAAGAACTACAATCCTGCAGCCTGTGGAACAAAAACCACATTCGCAGAAAAGATGAAAAGGGAGAGGGCTATGTACCAGATGAAGAAACAAGATAAAACCCCAGAAAAACAACTAAATGAAGTGGAGATAGGTAACCTTCCAGAAAAAGAATTCAGAATAACGATAGTGAAGATGATCCAGGACCTCGGAAAAAGAATGGAAACAAAGATCGAGAAGATGCAAGAAATGTTTAACAAAGACCTAGAAGACTTAAAGAACAGAGATGAACAATACAATAACTTAAATGAAAAATACACTAGAAGGATTCAACAGCAGATTAACTGAGACAGAAGTACGGATAAGTGACCTGGAAGACAGAATGGTGGAATTCACTGCTGCAAGTCAGAATAAAGAAAAAAGAATGAAAAGAAATGAAGACAGCCTAACAGACCTCTGGGACAACATTAAACACAACAACATTTGCATTATAGGGGTCCCAGAAGGAGAAGAGAGAAAGGACCTGAGAAAATATTTGAAGAGATTATACTCGGAAACTTCCCTAACATGGGAAAGGAAATAGCCACCCACGTCCAGGAAGCACAGAGAGTCCCATACAGAATAAACCCAAGGAGAAAAATGCCAAGAAACATAGTAATCAAATTGGCAAAAATTAAAGACAAAGAAAAATCATTGAAAGCAGCAAGGAAAAAACAAAAAACATACAAGGAAACTCCCGTAAGGTTAACAGCTGATTTCTCAGCAGAAACTCTACAAGCCAGAAGGGAGTGACATGACATATTTAAAGTGAGGAAAGGGAAGAAGCTACAACTAAGATTACTCTACCCAGCAAGGATCTCATTCAGATTCGATGGAGAAATCAAAAGCTTTAAAAAGCTAAGAGAATTCAGCACCACCAAAACAGCTCTACAACAAATGCTAAAGGAACTTCTCTAAGTGGGAAACACAAGAGAAGAAAAGGACCTACAAAAACCCAAAACAATTAAGAAAATGGTCATAGGAACATATATATTGATAATTACCTTAAACGTGAATGGATTAAAGGCTCCAACCAAAAGACACAGGCTCACTGAATGGATACAAAACAAGACCCATATACTGTCTACAAGAGACCCATTTCAGACCTAGGAATACATACAGAATGAAAGTGACAGGATGGAAAAAGATATTCCATGCAAATGGAACTCACAAGAAAGCTGGAGTAGCAATACTCATATCAGATAAAACAGACTTTAAAATAAAGAATGTTACAAGAGACAAGGAAGGACACTACATAATGATCAAGGGATCAATTCAAGAAGATATAACAATCAATATATGCACCCAACATAGGAGCACTTCAATACGTAAGGCAACTGCTAACAGCTATAAAAGAGGAAATCGACAGTAACACAATAATAGTGGGGGACTTTAACACCTCACTCACACAATGGACAGATCATCCAAACAGAAAATTAATAAGGAAACACAAACTTTAAAGGACACAGTAGACCATGTGATTTAATTGATATTTATAAGACATTCCATCCCCAAACAGCAGATTATACTTTCTTCTCAAGTACACATGGAACATTCTCCAGGATAGATCACATCTTGGGTCAAAATCAAGCCTCAATAAATTTAAGAAAATTGAAATCATATCAAGCATCTTTTCTGACCACAACTCCATGAGATTAGGAATTAGTTACAAGGGAAAAAACATAAAAAACACAAACACATGGAGGTTAACAATACATTACTACATAACCAAGAGATCAGTGAAGAAATCAGAGGAAATAAAATACCTAGAGACAAATAACAATGAAAACACGACGATCCAAAACCTATGGGATGCACCAAAAGCAGTTCTAAGAGGGAAGTTTATAGCAATACAATCCTACCGCAAGAAACAACAAATATCTCAAACAATCTAACCTTAGACCTAAAGGAACTAGAGAAAGAAGAACAAACAAAACCCAAAGTTAGTAGAAGGAAAGAAATCATAAGTGGAGGGGAAGATGGCAGAAGAGTAAGATGCGGAGATCACCTTCCTCCCCACAGACACACCAGAAATACATCTACACGTGGAGCAACTCCTACAGAACACCTACTGAATGCTGGCAGAAGACCTCAGACCTCCCAAAAGGCAAGAAACTCCCCACGTACCTGGGTAGGGCAAAAGAAAAAAAGAAAAAACAGAGACAAAAGAATAGGGATGGGACCTGCACCAGTGGGAGGGAGCTGTGAAGGAGGAAAGGTTTCCACACGCTAGGAAGCCCCTTTGCAGGCGGAGACTGCGGGTGGTGGAGGGGGGAGCTTTGGAGCCGCAGTGGAGAGCACAGCAACAGGGGTGCGGAGGGCAAAGCAGGGAGATTCCTGCACAGAGGATCGGTGCTGACCAGCACTCACCAGCCCGAGAGGCTTGTCTGCTCACCCACCCGGGGTGGCTGAGGCTCTGGCTTTGGTGGGAGCGCAGGGAGAGGACTGGGGTTGGCTGCGTGAACACAGCCTGAAGGGGTTAGTGCACCACGGCTAGCCAGAAGGGAGTCCGGGAAAAGGTATGGAGCTGCCGAAGAGGCAAGAGACTTTTTCTTCCCTCTTTGTTTCCTGGTGCGCGAGGAGAGGGGATTAAGAGCGCTGCTTAAAGGAACTCCAGAGATGGGCGCGAGCGGCGGCTAAAAGCGCAAACCCCAGAGACAGGCGCGAGCCACGGCTAAAAACGCGGACCCCAGAGACAGGTGCGAGCCACGGCTAAAAGCGCGGCCCCCAGAGATGGGCGGGAGACGCTAAGGCTGCTGCTGCCTCCACCAAGGGGCCTGTGTATGAGCACAGGTCACTGTCCACACCCCTCTTCCGGGGAGCCTGTGCAGCCCACCACTGCCAGGTTCCTGGGATGCAGGGACAACTTCCCCAGGAGAACGCACGGCGGGCCTCAGGCTGGTGCAACGTCATGCCGGCCTCTGCCGCCGCAAGCTCGCCCTGCACTCCGCGCCCCTCCCTCCCCCCGGCCTGAGTGAGCCAGAGCCCCCGAATCAGCGGCTCCTTTAAGCCCATCCTGTCTGAGCAAACAACAGACGCCCTCCAGCGACCTACACGCAGAGGCGGGGCCAAATCCAAAGCTGAGCCCCTGGGAGCTGTGAGAACAAAGAAGAGAAAGGGAAATCTCTCCCAGCAGCCTCAGAAGCAGCGGATTAAAGCTCCACAATCAATCAACTTGATGTACCCTGCATCTGTGAAACACATGAATAGACAACGGGTCATCCCAAATTGAGGAGGTGGACTTTGAGAGCAAGATTTTAAGATTATTTCCCCTTTTCCTCTTTTTGTGAGTGTGTATGTGTATGCTTCTCTGTGACATTTTGTCTGTATAGCTTTGCTTCCACCATTTGTCCTAGGGTTCTATCTGTCCTTTTTTTAAAATAATTTTTTCTTAATTTTAATTATTTTATTTTACTTTATCTTCTTTCTTTCTTTCTTTCCTTCCTTCCCTCCTTTAGACAACAAATGATCCCAAATTGAGGAGGTGGACTTTGAGAGCAAGATTTATGATTTTTTCCTCTTTTCCTCTTTTTGTGAGTGTGTATGTGTATGCTTCTCTGTGAGATTTTGTCTGTATAGCTTTGCCTCTACCACTTGTCCTAAGGTTCTATCTGTCCTTTTTTCCTTAACAATTATTTTTTAATTTAATAACTTTATTATATTTTTATTTTACTTTATCTTCTTTCTTTCTCTGTTTTTTCCTTCCTTCCCTCCTTCCTTCCCGCCACCAACCGTCCCTCCCTCCCTCCTTTCTTTCCTTCTTTCCTTCTTTCTTCCTTCCTTCCTTCCCTCCTTTCTTTCTTTCTTTCTACTTCTACTAATTCTTTCTCTCTACTTTTTCTCCTTTTTATTCTGAGCCATGTGGATGAAAGGCTCTTGGTGCTGCAGCCAGGAGTCAGTGCTGTGCCTCTGAGGTGGGAGAGCCAACTTCAGGACACTGGTCCACAAGAGACCTCCCAGCTCCACATAATATCAAATGGCGAAAATCTCCCAGAGATCTCCATCTCAACACCAGCACCCAGCTTCACTCAACGACCAGCAAGCTACAGTGCGGGACACCCTATGCAAAACAACTAGCAAAACAGGAACACAACCCCACCCATTAGCAGAGAGGCTGCCTAAAATCATAATAAGTCCACAGACACCCCAAAACACACCACCAGACATGTACCTGCCCACCAGAGAGACAAGATCCAGCCTCATCCACCAGAACACAGGCACTAGTCCCCTCCACCAGGAAGCCTACACAACCCACTGAACCAACCTTAATCACTGGGGACAGACATCAAAAACAACGGCAACTATGAACCTGCAGCCTGCAAAAAGGAGACCCCAAACACAGTAAGATAAGCAAAATGAGAAGACAGAAGAACACACAGCAGATGAAGGAGCAAGATAAAAACCCACAAAACCTAACAAATGAAGAGGAAATAGGCAGTCTACCTGAAAAAGAATTCAGAATAATGATAGTAAAGATCCAAAATCTTGGAAATAGACAAGACAAAATGCAAGAAACATTTAACAAGGACCTAGAAGAACTAAAGATGAAACAAACAACGATGAACAACACAATAAATGAAATTAAAACTACTCTAGATGGGATCAATAGCAGAATAACTGAGGCAGAAGAACGGATAAGTGACCTGGAAGATAAAATAGTGGAAATAACTACTGCAGAGCAGAATAAAGAAAAGAGAATGAAAAGAACTGAGGACAGTCTCAGAGACCTCTGGGACACATTAAACGCACCAACATTTGAATTATAGGGGTTCCAGAAGAAGAAGAGAAAAAGAAAGGGACTGAGAAAATATTTGAAGAGATTATAGTTGACAACTTCCCTAATATGGGAAAGGAAATAGTTAATCAAGTCCAGGAAGCACAGAGAGTCCCATACAGGATAAATCCAAGGAGAAATACACCAAGACACATATTAATCAAACTGTCAAAAATTAAATACAAAGAAAGCATATTAAAAGCAGCAAGGGGGCTTCCCTGGTGGCGCAGTGGTTGAGTCCGCCTGCTGATGCAGGGGACACGGGTTCATGCCCCGGTCCGGGAAGACCCCACATGCCACGGAGCAGCTGGGCCTGTGAGCCATGGCCGCTGAGCCTGCGTGTCCGGAGCCTGTGCTCCACAACGGGAGAGGCCACAACAGTCAGAGGCCCGCGTACCACCGACAAAGGATTAATCTCCAAAATTTACAAGCAGCTCATGCAGCTCAATAACAAAAAAACAAACAACCCAATCCAAAAATGGGCAGAAGACCTAAATAGACATTTCTCCAAAGAAGATATACAGACTGCCAACAAACACATGAAAGAATGCTCAACATCATTAATCATTAGGGAAATGCAAATCAAAACTACAATGAGATATCATCTCACACCAGTCAGAATGGCCATCATCAAAAAATCTAGAAACAATAAATGCTGGAGAGGATGTGGAGAAAAGGGAACACTCTTGCACTGCTGGTGGGAATGTGAATTGGTTCAGCCACTATGGAGAACAGTATGGAGGTTCCTTAAAAAACTACAAATAGAACTACCATATGACCCAGCAATCCCACTACTGGGCATATACCCTGAGAAAACCAAAATTCAAAAAGAGTCATGTACCAAAATGTTCATTGCAGCTCTATTTACAACAGCCCAGAGATGGAAACAACCTAAGTGCCCATCATCGGATGAATGGATAAAGAAGATGTGGCACATATATACAATGGAATATTACTCAGCCATAAAAAGAAATGAAATTGAGCTATTTGTAATGAGGTGGATAGACCTAGAGTCTGTCATACGGAGTGAAGTAAGTCAGAAAGAAAAAGACAAATACCATATGCTAACACATATATATGGAATTTAAGGGAAAAAAATGTCATGAAGAACCTAGGAGTAAGGCAGGAATAAAGACGCAGACCTCCTAGAGAACGGACTTGAGGTTATGGGGAGGGGGAAGGGTGAGCTGTGACAGGGCGAGAGAGAGTCATGGACATACACACACTAACAAACGTAGTAAGGTAGTGGGAAGCAGCCACATGGCACAGGGATATTGGCTCGGTGCTTTGTGACAGCCTGGAGGGGTGGGATAGGGAGGGTGGGAGGGAGGGAGACGCAAGAGGGAAGACATATGGGAACATATGTATATGTATAACTGATTCACTTTGTTATAAAGCAGAAACTAACACACCATTGTAAAGCAATTATACCCCAATAAAGATGTTAAAAAAAAAAAAAAGCAGCAAGGGAAAAACAACAAATAACACACAAGGGAATCCCCATAAGGTTAACAGCTGATCTTTCAGCAGAAACTCTGCAAGCCAGAAGGGAGTGGCAGGACATACTGAAAGTGATGAAGGAGAAAAACCTGCAACCAAGATTACCCAGCAAGGATCTCATTCAGATTTGATGGAGAAATTAAAACCTTTACAGACAAGCAAAAGCTGAGAGAGTTCAGCACCACCAAACCAGCTTTACAACAAATGCTAAAGGAACTTCTCTAGGCAAGAAACAAAGAGAAGGAAAAGACCTACAATAACGAACCCAAAACAATTTAGAAAATGGGAATAGGAACATACATACTGATAATTACCTTAAATGTAAATGGACTAAATGCTCCCACCAAAAGACACAGATTGGCTGAATGGATACAAAAACAAGACCCATATACATGCTGTCTACAAGAGACCCACTTCAGACCTAGAGACACATACAGACTGAAAGTAAGGGGATGGAAAAAGATATTCCATGCAAATGGAAACCAAAAGAAAGCTGGAGTAGCAATTCTCATATCAGACAAAATAGACTTTAAAATAAAGAGTATTAGAAGAGACAAAGAAGGACACTACATAATGATCAAGGGATCGATCCAAGAAGAAGATATAACAATTGTAAATATTTATGCACCCAACATAGGAGCACCTCAATACATAAGGCAAATACTAACAGCCATAAAAGGGGAAATCGACAGTAACACAATCTTAGTAGGGGACTTTAACACCCCACTTTCACCAATGGACAGATCATCCAAAATGAAAATAAATAAGGAAACACAAGCTTTAAATGATACATTAAACAAGATGGACTTAATTGATATTTATAGGACACTCCATCCAAAAACAACAGAATACACATTTTTCTCAAGTGCTCATGGAACATTCTCCAGGATAGATCATATCTTGGGTCACAAATCAAGCCTTGGTAAATTTAAGAAAATTGTATCAAGTATCTTTTCCAACCACAACGCCATGAGACTAGATATCAATTACAGGAAAAGATCTGTAAAAAATACAAACACATGGAGGCTAAACAATACACTACTTAATAACGAAGTGATCACTGAAGAAATCAAAGAGGAAATCAAAAAATACCTAGAAACAAATGACAATGGAGACACGACGACCCAAAACCTATGGGATGCAGCAAGAGCAGTTCTAAGAGGGAAGTTTATTGCAATACAAGCCCACCTTAAGAAACAGGAAACATCTCGAATAAACAACCAAACCTTGCACCTAAAGCAATTAGAGAAAGAAGAACAAAAACCCCCCAAAGTTAGCAGAAGGAAAGAAATCATAAAAATCAGATCAGAAAAAATGAAAAAGAAATGAAGGAAACAATAGCAAAGATCAGTAAAACTAAAAGCTGGTTCTTTGAGAAGATAAACAAAATAGATAAATCATTAGCCAGACTCATCAAGAAAAAAAGGGAGAAGACTCAAATCATTAGAATTAGAAATGAAAAAGGAGAAGTAACAACTGACACTGCAGAAATACAAAAGATCATGAGAGATTACTACAAGCAACTCTATGCCAATAAAATGGACAACCTGGAAGAAATGGACAAATTCTTAGAAATGCACAACCTGCCAAGACTGAATCAGGAAGAAATAGAATATATGAACAGACTAATCACAAGCAGTGAAATTGAAACTGTGATTAAAGATCTTCCAACAAACAAAAGCCCAGGTCCAGATGGCTTCACAGGCAAATTCTATCAAACATTTAGAGAAGAGCTAACACCTATCCTTCTCAAACTCTTCCAAAATATAGCAAAGGGAGGAACACTCCCAAATTCATTCTACGAGGCCACCATCACCTTGATGCCAAAACCAGACAAGGATGTCACAAAGAAAGAAAACTACAGGCCAATATCACTGATGAACATAGATGCAGAAATCCTTAACAAAATACTAGCAAACAGAATCCAACAGCACATTAAAAGGATCATACACCATGATCAAGTGGGGTTTATTCCAGGAATGCAAGGATTCTTCAATATACGCAAAATCAATGTGATACACCATATTAACAAATTGAAGGAGAAAAACCATGTGATCATCTCAATAGATGCAGAGAAAGCTTTTGACAAAATTCAACACCCATTTATGATAAAAACCCTGCAGAAAGTAGGCATAGAGGGAACTTTCCTCAACATAATAAAGGCCATGTATGACAAACCCACAGCCAACATCCTCCTCAATGGTGAAAAAATGAAAGCATTTCCACTAAGATCAGGAACAAGACAAGGTTGCCCACTCTCACCACTGTTATTCAATATAGTTTTGGAAGTTTTAGCCACAGCAATCAGAGAAGAAAAGGAAATAAAAGGAATCCAAATCGGAAAAGAAGTAAAGCTGTCACTCTTTGCAGATGACATGATACTATACATAGAGAATCCTAAAGATGCTACCAGAAAACTACTAGAGCTAATCAATGAATTTGGTAAAGTTGCAGGATACAAAATTAATGCACAGAAATCTCTGGCATTCCTATACACTAATGATGAAAAATCTGAAAGTGAAATCAAGAAAACACTCCCATTTACCATTGCAACAAAAAGAATAAAATGTCTAGGAATAAACCTACCTAAGGAGACAAAAGACCTGTATGAAGAAAATTATGAGACACTGATGAAAGAAATTAAAGATGATACAAATAGATGGAGAGATATACCATGTTCTTGGATTGGAAGAATCAACATTGTGAAAATGAGTCTACTACCCAAAGCAATCTACAGATTCAATGCAATCCCTATCAAACTACCACTGGCATTTTTTACAGAACTAGAACAAAAAATTTCACAATTTGTATGGAAACACAAAAGACCCCGAATAGGCAAAGCAATCTTGAGAACGAAAAATGGAGCTGCAGGAATCAGGCTCCCTGACTTCAGACTACAAAGCTACAGTAATCAAGACAGTATGGTACTGGCACAAAAACAGAAAGATAGATCAATGGAACAGGATGGAAAGCCCAGAGATAAACCCACGCACATATGGTCACCTTATCTTTGATAAAGGAGGCAGGAATGTACAGTGAAGAAAGGACAGCCTCTTCAATAAGTGGTGCTGGGAAAACTGGACAGGTACATGTAAAAGTATGAGATTAGAACACTCCCTAACATCGTACACCAAAATAAGCTCAAAATGGATTAAAGACCTAAATGTAAGGCCAGAAACTATCAAACTCTTAGAGGAAAACATAGGCAGAACACTCTATGACATAAATCCCAGCAAAATCCTTTTTGACCCACCTCCTAGAGAAATGGAAATAAAAACAAAAATAAACAAATGGGACCTAGTGAAACTTCAAAGCTTTTGCACAGCAAAGGAAACCATAAACAAGACCAAAAGACAACCCTCAGAATGGGAGAAAATATTTGCAAATGAAGCAACTGACAAAGGATTAATCTCCAAAATTTACAAGCAGCTCATGCAGCTTAATAACAAAAAAACAAACAACCCAATCCAAAAATGGGCAGAAGACCTAAATAGACATTTCTCCAAAGAAGATATACAGACTGCCAACAAACACATGAAAGAATGCTCAACATCATTAATCATTAGACAAATGCAAATCAAAACTACAATGAGATATCGCCTCACACCAGTCAGAATGGCCATCATCAAAAAATCTAGAAACAATAAATGCTGGAGAGTGTATGGAGAAAAGGGAACCCTCTTGCATTGTTGGTGGGAATGTAAATTGATACAGCCACTGTGGAGAACAGTATGGAGGTTCCTTAAAAAACTACAAATAGAACTACCATATGACCCAGCAATCCCACTACTGGGCATATACCCTGAGAAAACCAAAATTCAAAACGAGTCATGTACCAAAATGTTCATTGCAGCTCTATTTACAATAACCCAGAGATGGAAACAACCTAAGTGCCCATCATCAGATGAATGGATAAAGAAGATGTGGCACATATATACAATGGAATATTACTTAGCCATAAAAATAAACGAAATTGAGCTATTCGTAATGAGGTGGATAGACCTAGAGTCTGTCATACAGAGTGAAGTAAGTCAGAAAGAAAAAGACAAATACCATATGCTAACACATATATATGGAATTTAAGAAAAAAAATGTCATGAAGAACCTAGGGGTAAGACAGGAATAAACACGCAGACCTACTGGAGAACAGACTTGAGGATATGGGGAGGGGGAAGGGTGAGCTGTGACAGGGCGAGAGAGAGTCATGGACATACACACACTAACAAACGTAGTAAGGTAGTGGGAAGCAGCCACATGGCACAGGGATATTGGCTCGGTGCTTTGTGACAGCCTGGAGGGGTGGGATAGGGAGGGTGGGAGGGAGGGAGACGCAAGAGGGAAGACATATGGGAACATATGTATATGTATAACTGATTCACTTTGTTATAAAGCAGAAACTAACACACCATTTTAAAGCAATTATACCCCAATAAAGATGTTAAAAAAAAATAAATAACATAGAAGTACTACATGAAAAAAAAAAAAACTACAAATAGAGCTACCATATGACCCAGCAATCCCACTACTGGGCATATACCCTGAGAAAACCATAATTCAAAAAGAGTCATGTACCAAAATGTTCATTGCAGCTCTATTTACAATAGCCTGGAGATGGAAACAACCTAAGTACTCATCATCGGATGAATGGATAAAGAAGATGTGGCACATATATACAATGGAATATTACTCAGCCATAAAAATAAACGAAATTGAGCTATTTGTAGTGAGGTGGATAGACCTAGAGTCTGTCATACAGAGTGAAGTAAGTCAGAAAGAGAGAGACAAATACTGTATGCTAACACATATATATGGAATTTAAGGGAAAAAAATGTCATGAAGAACCTAGGGGTAAGACAGGAATAAAGACACAGACCTACTGGAGAATGGACTTGAGGATATGGGGAGGGGGAAGGGTGAGCTGTGACAAAGCAAGAGAGAGGCATGGACATATATACACTACCAAACGTAAGGTAGATAGCTAGTGGGAAGCAGCCACATAGCACAGGGAGATCAGCTTGGTGCTTTGTGACCGCCTGAAGGGGTGGGATGGGGAGGGTGGGAGGGAGGGAGACGCAAGAGGGAAGAGATATGGGAACATATGTATATGTATAACTGATTCACTTTGTTATAAAGCAGAAACTAACACACCATTGTAAAGCAATTATAGCCCAGTAAAGATGTTAAAAAAAGAAATATAAAGATCAGAGCAGAAATAAATGAAATAGGAACAAAGAAAACAATAGCAAAGATAAATAAAAGTAAAAGTTGGTTCTTTGAGAAGATAAAATTGATAAACCATTAGCCAGACTCATCAAGAGGGAGAAGACTCAAATCAATAAAATTAGTAAGGAAAAAGAAGTTACAACAGACAATGCAGAAATACAAAGCATCCTAAGAGATTACTACAAGCAACTCTGTGCCAATAAAATGGACAACCTGGAAGAAATGGACAAATTCTTAGAAAGGTATAACCTTCCAAGACTGAACCAGGAAGAAATAGAAAATATGAACAGCCCAATCACAAGTAATGAAATTGAAACTGTGATTAAAAATCTTCCAACAAGCAAAAGTCCAGGACCAGATGGCTTCATAGGTGAATTCTATCAAACATTTAGAGAAGAGCTAACACCAGTCTTTCTCACAGTCTTCCAAAAAATTGCAGAGGAAGGAACACTCCCAAACTCATTCTTTGAGGCCACCATCACCCTGATACCAAAACCAGACAAAGATACTACAAAAAAAAGAAAATTACCGACCAATATCACTGATGAATATAGATGCAAAAATCCTCAACAAAATACTAGCAAACAGAATCAAACAATACATTAAAAGGATCATACACCATGATTAAGTGGAATTTATCCCAGGGATGCAAGGATTTTTCAATATACACAAATCAATTAGTGTGATACACCATATTAACAAATTGAAGAATAAAAACCATATGATCATCTCAATAGATGTAGAAAAACCTTTGACAAAATTAAACACGCTTTTATGATAAAAACTCTCCAGAAAGTAGTTCTAAAGGGAACCTACCTCAATATAATAAAGCCCGTACATGACAAACCCACAGCAAACATCATTCTCAATGGTGAAAAACTGAAAGCATTTCCTCTAAGATCAGGAACAAAACAAGGATGTCCACTCTCACCACTATTATTCAACATAGCTTTGGAAGTCCTAGACACAGCAATTAGTGAAGAAAAAGAAACAATAAAAGGAATACAGATTGGAAAGCAAGAAGTCAAACTGTCACTGTTTGCAGATGACATGATACTATACATAGAGAATCCTAAAGTTGCCACCAGCCAACTACTAGAGCTAATCAATGAATTTGGTAAAGTCACAGGATACAAAATTAATGCACAGAAATCTCTTGCATTCCTATACACTAACAACAAAAGATCAGAAAGAGAAATTAAGGAAACAATCGCATTCACCATTGCAACAAAGAGAATAAAATACCTAGGAATAAACCTACCTAAGGAGGTAAAAGACCTATACTCAGAAAAGTATAAGATAGTGATGAAAGAAATTAAAGATGATACCAACTGTTGGAGAGATATACCATGTTCTTGGATTGGAAGAATCAATATTGTGAAAATGAGTCTACTACCCAAAGCAATCTACAGATTCAATACAATCCCTATCAAATTACCAATAGCATTTTTTTTTTTTTTTTTTTTTTTATTTACAGAACTAGAACAAAAAATCTTAAAATTTGTATGGAGACACAAAACACCCTGAATAGCCAAAGTGGTCTGGAGGGAAAAAAACTGAGCTGGAGGAATCAGACTCCCTGACTTCATACTATAGTACAAAGCTACGGTAATCAAGACAATATGGTACTGGCACAGAAACAGAAATATAGGTCAGTGGAACAGGATAGAAAGCCCAGAGATAAACCCACGCAGTTATGGTCAACTAATCTATGACAAAGGAGGCAAGGACATACAATGGAGAAAAGACAGTCTCTTCAATAAGTGGTGCTGGGAAAACTGGACAGGTACACGTAAAAGAATGAAATTAGAACACTCCCTAACACCATACACAAAAATAAACTCAAAATGGATTAGAGACCTAAATTTAAGACTGGACACTATAAAACTCTTAGAGGAAAACATAGGAAGAACACTCTTTGTCATAAATCACAGCAATATCTTTTTTGATCCACCTCCTAGAGTAGTGGGAAAAAAAATAAACAAATGGGACCTAATGAAACTTAAAAGCTTTTGCACAGCAAAGGAAACTACAAAGAAGATGAAAAGACAACCCTCAGAATGGGAGAAAATATTAGCAAACGAATCAAAAGACAAAAGATTAATCTCCAAAATGTATAAACAGCTCATGCAGCTCAATATTGAAAAACAAAAAACCCAATCCAAAAATGGGCAGAAGACCTAAATAGACATTTTCCAAAGAAGACATACAGATGGCCAAGAAGCACATGAAAAGCTGCTCAACATCACTAATTATTAGAGAAATGCAAATCAAAACAACAATGAGGTATCACCTCACACCAGTTAGAATGGGCATCATCAGAAAACCTACAAACATCAAATGCTGGAGAGGGTGTGGAGAAAAGGGAACCTTCTTGCACTGTTGGTGGGAATGTAAATTGATACAGCCACTATGGAGAACAGGATGGAGGTTCCTTAAAAAGCTAAAAATAGAATTACCATATGACCCAGCAATCCCACTACTGGGCATATACCCAGAGAAATCCATAATTCAAAAAGACACATGCACCCCAATGTTCATTGCAGCACTATTTACAATAGCCAGGACATGGAAGCAACCTAAATGCCCATAGACAGACGAATGGATAAAGAAGATGTGGTGCATATATACAGTGGAATATTACTCAGCCATAAAAATGAACAGAATTGGGTCATTTGTAGAGACGTGGATGGATCTAGAGACTATCATACAGAGTGAAGTAAGTCAGAAAGAGAAAAACAAATACTGTATATTCAGACACATATGTGGAACTTAGAAAAATGGTACAGATGAACTGGTTTGCAGGGCAGAAATTGAGACACAGATGTAGAGAACAAACGTATGGACACCAAGGGGGGAAAGTGGTGGTGGGGGTGTTGGTGGTGGTGAGATGAATTGGGAGTTGGGATTGACATGTATACACTAATATGTATAAAATGGATAACTAATAAGAACCTGCTGTATAAAAAAAATAAAATTCAAAAAAAATAAAAACTGTTTTGGCTATTTGGGGTCTTTGGAGTCTGGGCTCATTCAAATTATCCCTTAGATATGCATCTTTACTATATAGGGCCATCGTCCAAAGCACAACATGCATCCTGTTTTTCCATACTGAATTCCCCTCAGTGCACACCATGGGAGCAACAGGCAGTGGCTGTCGTGACTGGTAGCTTGATTCTTGAACTGTAATGGCAGGCGACATTCCCTTTCCACAATCCCAGTAATCAAATACCACCTACGTGTCAGCTGTCAAGGCATTCATAGGCCCAAGATTGGTAATCAAAGTGTAGACAGAAGACATATCCTGAGGGGGCACACAGAATGCCAGACCTATTATTAAGCTTTTAGGACATGGTCAAGCTAGGGACCAGTGTCTTACCTTTACAAATTGGACTTTCTCAGTCATTCTTAGTTTGGCTCAAACACTTTGATATTAAATATGGAAGTGACGTACGCTGGGAAATATAGGTATACAAAGGTCTTTTTTTAAAATCTGAGTGCCAAATTTCAACTTAGTCAAAAAAACAGGGGACAGGAAATTCTGTTGATTAGCCTAACCTGATATGTTAGAACCGAGGACTTTTTTTGTAAGTCACAGTGACATTAGGGATGGTTGAAAATTCATGAGAGGCACAACCCAGGGGTCAGCATGTCAAATACAGAAAATAGTTTTGGATGACATATCCAACAGTTAGAGAGATTACCTGCTTTTGCCAAAGTCTGAGAAATCCTCATTATTGAATTGTTCTTCCAAGCTTGGGAAGTTAGAAACAAAGCAGAAGCATAATAAAAGAAAACAATCATTCTGGTAACTAACAAGCTATTGATATTTAAATTGCCTTCTGAAAAGTTTTACTTTACAAAGTTACCACTGCAGCAATTCTGTTCACCTCAATTTCTTTCTTGCAGCTTCCTTCTGAAAAGCAACTTAAGAACTGTTAGAGGTTCACTTGCCCACTTGGAGAAGCCTGTGTCAGGGTCTGAAACCAGCCATGATTTGCATGATCTGTCAAAGTTCTCTCCTTCCATATGGTTTCCATTTCCTGTAGACAGATGTGTGGCTCTGTTGATCTCTGCAAGATGAGCTTACTGCGCGTGTGATGAATCCATGTCTTAATTCCGTTCTTAATTCCCTTCACTGAGGAACGGGTCACAAGTGGCACCTCATAAGGTCCAATCCAGCAAGTATGGAACGGGTCCAGGAAGCGTAGAGAGTCCCATACAGGATAAACTGAAGGAGGACCACACTGAGGCCATGTTAATCAAACTGACAAAAATTAAAGACAAAGAGAAAATATTAAAAGCAACAAGGGAAAAGCAACAAATAATATACAAGGGAATCCCCATAAGGATATGAGCTGATTTTTCTGCAGAAACTCTGCAGGACAGAAGGGAGTGGCACGATATATTTAAAGTGAAGTAAGTCAGACAGAGAAAGACAAATACCATATGATGTCACTCATATGTGGAATCTAATTTTTTTTTAATGATACAAATAAACTTACTTCCAAAGTGAAATAGACTTACAGATATCAAGGACAAACTTATAGTTATAAAAGGGGAACCATGGAGGGATGAGAGATAAATCAGAAGCTTGGAATAAACATACACACACTATTATATATAAGATAACCAGCAAGGCCCTACTTTATAGCACAGGGAATTCTACTCAATATTCTGTGATAACCTATATGAGAAAGTCTGAAAATAAATGAATATATGTAATATGTATAACTGAATCACTTTGCTGTACACCTGAAAGTAACACAACATTGTAAATCAACTATACTCCAATAAAAAAACAAGCAAAACTAATATATGAGTAAGGAGTCAGTAGAGTGGCTACCTTTAGGGAGGGAGATTAGTTGATGGGATGGTATATGAGGTCAATTTCTGGAGTTTTCTTGTACTTGACTGGGATGGTAGTTACATGAGTATGTTAACTTTGTATAAGTTCTTTGTACATTCATGATTTGTATGCTTTTTGGAATACGTTATATTTGAATTTTAAAAGTTTATTAAAAGGGAAACAAAAACCACAATGATCCAAAACCTATGGGATGCAGCAAAAGCAGTTCTAAGAGGGAGGTTTACAGCAATACAACCTTAACTCAGGAAACAAGAAAAATCTCCTGTCAACAACCTAACCTTTTACCTAAAGCCACTAGAGGATGAAGAACAAACAAAACCTAAAGTTAGTAGAAGGAAAGAAATCATAAAGATCAGAGCAGAAATATTAATAAATGACAGATGAAGAAAATCAAAAAGATCAATTAAACTAAGAGCTGGTTCTTTGAAAAGATAAAATTGATAAACCTTTAGCTGACTCATCAAGAAAAAAAGGAGAGAACTCAATTCAATAAAATTAGAAATGAAAAAGAAGTTACAACCGACACCACAGAAATACAACGGATCATAAGAGATGACTGCAAGCAACTATATGCCAATAAAATGGACAACCTAGAAGAAATGGACAAATTCTTAGAAAGGTACAATCCTCCAAGACTGAACTAAGAAGAAACAAAAAATATGAACAGACCTATCACAAGTACTGAAATTGAAACTGTGATTAGGAAACTTCCAACAAACAAAAGTCCAGGACCGGATGTCTTCACAGGCGAATTCTATCAAACATTTAGGGAAGAGTTAACACCTATCCTTCTGAAACTCTTCCAAAAAACTGCAGAGGAAAGAACACCCCCCAACTCATTCTATGAGGCCACCATCACCCTGACAGCAAAACCAGACAAAGATACCACAAAAAGAGAAAATGACAGGCCAACATCACTGATGAACATAGACATAAAAATCCTCAAGAAAATACTAGCAAACCAAATCCAACAATACATTGAAAGGATCATACACCATGATCAAGTGGGATTTATCACAGGGATGCAAGGATTTTTCAATATTTGCATATCAATCAATGTGATATACCACAGTAACAAATTGAAGAATAAAAACCGTAAGATCATCTCAATAGATGCAGAAAAAGCTTTTGATGAAATTCAACACCAACTTATGATTTAAAAAAAAAAAAACCTCTCCAGATAGTGGACATAGAGGGAAACTAACTCAACATAATAAAGGCCATATATGACACACTCACAGCTAATATGATACTTAATGGTGAAAAGCTGAAAGCATCCCTCTAAGATCAGGAACATGACAAGGATGTTCACTCTTGCCACTTTTTTTTTTTCCTGTATGCGGGCCTCTCACTGTTGTGGCCTCTCCCGTTGCGGAGCACAGGCTCCAGACGCAAAGGCTCAGCGGCCATGGCTCACAGGCCCAGCCGCTCCACGGCATGTGGGATCTTCCCGGTCTGGGGCATGGACCCGTATCCCCTGCATCGGCAGGTGGACTCTCAACCATTGCACCACCAAGGAAGCCCCACTCTTGCCACTTTTATCCAACATAGTTTTGGAAGTCCTAGCCACAACAATTACAGAAGAAAAAGAAAAGGAATCCAAATTGGAAAAGAAGTAAAACTGTCACTGTTTGCAGATGACATGATACTAAACATAAAGAATCCTAAAGATGCTACCTGAAAACTACTAGAGCTCATCAATGAATTTGTTAAAGTTGCAGGATACAAAATTAATACACAGAAATCTCTTGCATTCCTATACACTAACAACAAAAGATCAGAAAGAGAAATTAGGGAAACAATCCCATTCACCATCACTTCAAAAAGAATAAAATGCCTAGGAATAAACCTACCTAAGGAAGCAAAAGACCTGTGCTCCAAAAACTATAAGACATTGATGAAAGAAATTGAAGATGACACAAATAAGTGGAAAGATACACTGTGTTCTTGGATTGGAAGAATCAGTATTGTTAAAACGACCATCCTAGACTACCCAAGGCAATCTACAGGTTCAATGCAATCCCTATCAAATTACCATGGCATTTTTCACAGAACTACAATAAATTTTAAAATTTGTATGGAAACACAAAAGACCCTAAATAGCCAAAGCAATCCTGAGAAAGAAAACGGAGCTGGAGGAATCAGGCTCCCTGACTTCAGATTATACTACAAAGCTACAGTCATCAGAACAGTATGGCACTGGCACAACAACAGAAATATAGATCAATGGAACAGGATAGAAAGCCCAGAAATAAACCCATGATCAATTAGTCTATGAAAAAAGGAAGCAAGACTATACAGTGGAGAAAAGACAGTCTCTTCAATAAGTGGTGTAAAACTGGACAGCTACGTGTTAAAGAATGAAACTAGAACATTCTCTAACACCATACACAAAATAAACTCACAATAGATTAAAGATCTAAATGTAAGACTGGATACTATAAGACTCTTAGAGGAAAACATAAGCAGAACACTCTCTGACATAAATCACAGCAATATCTTTTTTGGCCCACCTCCTAGAATAATGAAAACAAAAAACAGACAAATGAGACCTAATTAAACTTAAAATTTTCTGTACAGCAAGGAAACCATAAAAAAATGAAAAGAGAACCCACAGAATGGGAGAAAATATTTGCAAATGAAGCAACTGACAAGGGATTAATCTCCAAAATATACAACAGCTCATGCAGCTCTATATCAAAAAAACCAAACAGCCCAATCAAAAAATGCGCAGAAGACCTAAGTAGACACTTCTCCAAAGAAGACATACAGATGGCCAAACAGCACATGAAAAGATGCTCAACATCACTAATTATCAGAGAAATGCAAATCAAAACTACAATGAGGTATCACCTCACACTGGTCAGAATGGCCATTATCAAAAAGTCTACAAACAATAAATGCTGGAGAGGGTGTGGAGAAAAGGGAACCCTCTTGCACTGTTGGTGGGAATGTAAATCGGTACAACCACTATGGGGAACAGTATGGAGGTTCCTTAAAAAATTAAAAAATAGAACTACCATATGACCCAGCAATCCCACTACTGGGCATATGCCCTGAGAGAACCATAATTCAAAAAGATACATGCACCCCAATGTTCACTGCAGCACTATTTACAACAGCCAAGACATGGAAACAACCTAAATGTCCATAGACAGAGGAATGAATAAAGAAAATGTGGTATGTATATACAATGGAATGTTACTCTGCCATAAAAAAGAATGAAATAATGCCATCTGCAGCAACATAGATGGACCTAGAGATCATCATACTAAGTGAAGTCAGACAGAAAGACAAATACCATATGCTATCACTCATATGTGGAATCTAATTTTTTTAAACTGATTCAAATGAACTTACTTACAAAACAGAAACAGACATACAGATATTGAAAACAAACTTATGGTTACCAAAGGGGAACCGTGGGTGGGGGAGAGATTAATCAGGAGTTTGGGATTAACCTACAGACACTACTATGTATAAGATAACCAGCAAGGACATACTGTATAGCACAGGGAACTCTACTCAGTACTCTGTGATAACCTATATGAGAAAAGAATGTGAAAAAGAATGGATATATATATGTAAAACTGAATCATTTTGCTGTACACCTGAAACAGAAAATTGTACATCAACTATACTATAAAATAAAAATTAATTAAAAAAAGACTTGACACAGTTAAAGACTTGATTACAATGCAACTATCAAGGGAATTTGGGTATTTCTGTGCCATAAAATATTTCAGATAATAAGACATTTATATTAATGACATTTACCCATAAAATGTAATCAAATGTTTACCACTCATTTGACAGTGCTTCCCATGTAATTTAACATATCATATAATCCTAATTAGTTCAATATCTTTCTTTGCTACAGAGAGAAAAGAAATCTCTTGAGGTGTTCCAGGGACCTTCTGGAAAACGCTAAATAAAGTTTTGCTAGAGGTCAAACAAACTTCAACTGGAATTTTATTCTTTGGAAGTTTATTAAAAATATATCTGAAAAAAGCTTTAAAACGGTCAAATAGGCTCACAGTTCACTGTGAAATTATACTTATTCACTTAAGTGACAGTAAGAGGTTTCAAAGACTTCAAAGACAATACAGAAAGTTACAACAGATCACTTTAAAAAGGTACAGAAACATCAGATCTGTTATCAATAGCAGCTCAGTATTCCAAAAAAAACTTTGTTCTCCTGAGAGAGAAATCAAACTCCAGTCTCATCGGTTTTTAATAAAAATTCATTCACCATTGTATTCAATCCAATCTAACCAGCCCTGACCATCCACAAAACTCATCAAGGTTCCTTTTCTACAAACTTCCCATAAATTTCTGTATCTGTTAGGTAATCCCTATTTTCTTTCCTATTTTGAAATAACCAGCTTTAGGACAAAATTACTTTCTTTTCCCTTAACACAATAGATTTTCATTCCTCATACCTTTTTACTGAACACATACATCCTACTTTCCTTGCATACTGAACCATTTCCCATACTTCTAGTAGTTTTAAGTTACAATTTAACCCTTTAAAACCTTCATCTCCAGCAAAAACAAGAAGTAAGTAATTGTGAACTGTCATACCAGCATTTCCTGATTAACCAACTTATGAACATATTCTATAGCCTCTAGAAACATTTTCTCACAGTAATTTCTTTCCTCAATGTGGTATAAGAGGTGTGTCTAGTAAACCCAAACACCTTGAGTTCCTCTCTAGTAAGAGGACAAAAAGTAAACAGACCTGTTTAGTAATTAATGTTCTAACGGTATCTTATTTGAAATAATCTGGATATTTAATGAATTTATTTAACTTAATTTAGCAAAACTCTGAAGCTTCAAGTTACCAAAATCTGTAGAGACTATTTTTAGACATTCCAAAAACATAGTTATTCCTGAAGAGTTCACCTAAAAACCTCTTCTCATTTACATTTAATTTACTTAAGTTTTATCATACCAAGTTAATTTTCTTGTTGAAACATTTTGTAACAAATATGAACTTGACATAGTAAATCTAGGTACAATGAAAGTATTATACTTAATGACTTTAAAGATATGTCTGTATTAAATCAACAACTTAAACTTGTTATTCATTGAAGAAATCCTAGGTCGTGTGATCCTTTTAAAAATTTAGCTTAGTTTCTTGTGTTTTAGGATTCATATAACCTTTAATTTCCTTTAAGCCAATTAAATAGAGCTCATTTACAAGTTAATTTTGGTAAAATCCAGAGGTAGAGACATATTTATAATTGTACACATAGACATATATACATCTCTATAGACACAGACAGAGCTCAGTTTTCCTCCTTGCGTTTAAAAAGGCCTCTTTTTCTTCTCTCATCTCAGGACTTGGGAGATAGTCTAAATAAGAGTAAGATAGGAGTTCCTGAGAGTCCTGGTTGAACACTGACATCTCAAAGGCACAGGGATAGAAATGCAAGATCTTCCTAAAAGGACTTCTTTCCTTAGGGTCAGAATTCTGAAAATGTTTTAATCAAGCCAGCTTTCTCTAACACATACACAAAACCAGTTTTGGAACGTCAAAGGAGCCCCATCTTGGGCATTTTTCTCTGGAATCTAAGGAGTATCGTGGCCATGCACTGTTACAAAAAAGTTTTTCCTTTGAAAGTCACCCAATTGTGGAGAATGCTCCAAGGGGAAAATCGAATTAAACCTTTTTTTTTTTTTTTTTTTTTGCGGTACGCGGGCCTCTCACTGCTGTGGTCTCTCCCGTTGCGGAGCACAGGCTCCGGACGCACAGGCTCAGCGGCCATGGCTCACGGCCCCGGCCGCTCCGCGGCATGTGGGATCTTCCCAGACCGGGGCACGAACCCGTGTCCCCTGCATCGGCAGACGGACTCTCAACCACTGCGCCACCAGCGAAGCCCAACATTTCTTATTTTGAAGAGGTTTTTCCTCCAGGTGGCCACAGCAACAAAGTTTTGCTACTGTTGCAAAGGAACTCAGCCCCCCAACAGACTTTTTTTTTTTTTTTTTACTTAAACAACAGAAATTTATTTCCTCATGGTCCTGGAGGCTGGAAATCCAAGATCAGTGTCACCAGGTTTGGTTTCTTTTGAGATCTCTCTCCTTGGCTTGAAAATGCCCACTTAGTGCTCACATGACCTTTCCTCTGGCTAGACAACTTTTTTAAAAAAATTTAATTAATTATTTATTTTTGGCTGCATTGGGTCTCCATTGCTGTGCGCGGGCTTTCTCTAGTTGCGGCGAGCAGGGGCTACTCTTCGTTGTGGTGCGCAGGCTTCTCATTGTGGTGGCTTCTCTTGCTGCAGAGCACGGGCTCCAGGCGCACAGGCTTCAGTGGTTGTGGCTCACAGGATCCAGAGCGCAGGCTCAGTAGTAGTGGCGCACGGGCTTCGTTGCTCCGCAGCATGTGGGATCTTCCCGGATCAGGGCTCGAACCCGTGTCCCCTGCATTGGCAGGCAGATTCTTAACCACTGCGCAACCAGGGAAGCCCCAAGACAGCTATTAATAACTAAGACAATCTGACATAGAGGGACATGAACAAGACCAAAACAAGCAAACAAAAAAAAACAATCCAGAGGCCCAAGCCTTTAACCCAGGTATTGAGTACCTCAGCAGCTGTAACCTTTCATATTGTCTGCCAAATTCTCACCAGGTGGACCTCCAACCCAGGACCTGGACAGGACTGCCAAACAATCTTGGCACAGGGACATTTCTTTAACGAGGTTACTCACGCAAAAGACACCTTCCAACCCAAACCCCAAACAGTTTTTTCACTGCAAAAGAAAATTAAGTGCCAGAAGTCTGCAGTGCCTCCCTGGGGAATTCCAGGGGATGGTCCCTAGAATCTGGGAACTGCTGAGACTTGTCCACAGGCTCTCAATACCAGCAAGGGGCCAACAAACCATGGGCAAAAGCTCCATCTGGAGGTAACCTGGCTGGCTTGCCAAATTTGTTACCAAACTAGGTTTGTTTTGCCTGTCACACAGCAAGCCAAAATGCTGAGAACTGTTTACTGCAAACCTTGTTGATTCACAAGGCAGTCAGGAGAGGTGATGGGAGAACAAATCTCAAATCTTCCTCCAGGAAGGCAAGGGGTTCAGGGTATTTATGGGATGAAGAAAAAAGAAGCAGGGCAGTCTGAAGCCTGGGGAGTGTGGGGAAAGGTGATTGGAGTAAGGTGTGGTGATCCACGTTCTGTGCAGGTGTAACTAGGCTACAGGCCTCTGCATGTTCTGAGGGTGCAGTTTTAGCCCTCATGTCAAAAGGTCACTGAGAAGATGCTCGCACATGCCCAGTTGAAGGGTTAGTGGTCCCATCCAGTCTTAACCAGCTGAGCTCTATCTAGACACAGCTAACTCTGGCTCAGCTGAACTAGACACAGCTAAATCAAGTTCCTGGAAAACTCGGGCAAACATCCTATTGTTTAGGCTACATGAGGCTTGGAGGATATGCAAGTCTTGTAGCAACAATTAGAATGACCTTGATTAACAAAGGCAGATTACAGCTGAAATGGAATTAACTAATGTTTACCCACTGTTTCAGTCCCCTGAATCTTTTGATTATTTTTCAATCCTGAGGGAAGAGGGGTTATGACCACTCTGGGCTACTTGCTGCTAAGTAGCATAGCCCTAACAAGGGCTTTAGGAATGAAACTGTTCAGCATTCATTGAAAATACTCTTGTTCCTGGTTTCAAGCTTAACAAGTCTTGGTACAGCATTTAAGAGCACAGTTTATAGCTAAATACCCAAATAAAAGGATGAGAAGTATAAATAAACCAAGTTTTAATAGTCTCTGACATATAGATCTAATCTCTTGGAGAATCCAAGAAAATAGTCCTGAAAACCAGTCTGGACCCAATACTTCTGGGGATACTTATAGCCAGTGGCTGAATTGTCTATACTGTTTTCTGTTTCAGCAGAATCATTAATTTATACACAGGAGGTATCACCAAGAGCATAAATCCTACTCTTTGGAGCCAGAATATAATCTAGAGCGATGCAGTTCTCTAGGATTACTTTGGCTAATGAGTCAATTTCTCTTTGTAGGCCAGTCACAGCTAAAGCATTTTCATTTGCTGTTTCAGCTAGCCTAGGGGTCAGGTTTCTGATCATGTGATGAGACTCCCCAGCGTGGCAAAATTGCTCTCACGAGCAATTCATCTTCTTGATACCCAAGCAAGTAGGTGGTCCTTTGTATTCTAGAGAACAATTTTAAAGACCTGGTCCAATGTTGGGTCTCATTTGGATCGTGGACAGAAAGGAGGTGACTAAGTATCCCAATAAACAAATACTACCTAGGTACCAGTTGTCAAGGCATTCATAGGCCTAAGATTAGCAATGGAAACCACAGACAAAGATGTAGCCTAAGGGACACAGAATGCCAGGTATATTGTTAAAATGTATGCTATTTTTAGGAATTTTACCTAGGACACAGTCAAGCCAGGGATCCATGTAAGGCAACATCCACGAGGAATCATTTAATTAGCAAATAGGCAGAGGTGTGTGCAGCCCTCGAGAGGACGTTTTTTCTTGTTTTACCTTTTATATATTGAAATGTCTTTATCAGTTTGGGTGAAACACTCGGATATTATATATGGAAGGGACATAGACTGGGAAAAACAGTCCTGTTTCTACAATATCCTGACCAAGTAGAATTTTGACAAAGGTAGACACCAGGGTTTTGTTTGTTTTGGGGGGGTTGGTTTTTTTTGGGTTTTTTTGTTTGTTTTTAGGACAGGAGAAGACCAAATTTTGGCTTAGTCAAGAAAAAAACGGGGCAGGAAATTGCTGATTAGCCTAACCTGGTTATGTCTGAGGGCTTTTTATCCTAAGTCACAGTGATGTTAGAGATGGTCACAAAATTGACAATTTTGACAAATTGACAGACGCACAGGCTCAGTAGTTGTGGTTCATGGGCCCAGTTGCTCCGCGGCATGTGGGATCCTCCCAGACCAGGGCTCGAACCCGTGTCCCCTGCATTGGCAGGCAGATTCTCAACCACTGCGCCACCAGGGAAACTCAAGAGACTAGTCTTTTTAAGATTATGATTCATCTTTTGTTTTGCCAGTAGATTAGAAATTACATGCTTCATGGCAACCCCAACGAAGGTTTCAAGCTCTAGATGCTTGAGTTACTATAAAAGCCCCTCCACTGTCACTCTGAATGGACAGTTAACCCAAACCTAGGAATTATTTCTTTTAGTAGGGTTTTTACAACCTCAGAAGCTTTTTCAGACCAACAGGGAAATGCTTCTCACCAGCCAGTAAAAGTGTCCACAAATACTAATAAGTACCTAAGGTTTCCAGTGGCTCTTGGCATCACAGTGAAGTCAGTCTACCAATCTCGGGGTCTAGCACCTACAGTCTCAACTCCTTTGATTGGTGGTAGCCCAGGTTTAGCGTTATTTTTAGCACATACCATGCGTTTCTGTATCACCTTTTGAATTGCCCTTTGCATGTTTGGTCCTATAGTGGATTTCTGAATCCACTGCAGGGATTTTATGTAAAATCCCTGTATATAATTTATTAGATCTTCCATAAGGTACTCAGGTACAAGCACCTTGCCTTGTCTATTCTAAACCCACCCTTCCTTGGTGTACCTATACAGTCAGCCTCCTGACAATGGACAGGACTCCAGTCAAATCCCCATTCACTGGCCCTTTCTAAGTCTTCAGAAGACTACTTTGGATAGCATTTTGTCAAATCCATATCAGAGGTAAGGGCCAAATTGGGAACCCAGGTGTTTTAGTCCTGACTGTTAGCTTTGCCACTTGATCTGCTAGATTATTCCCTCAAGCAGTCAGACAACCAGATTTCTGACGTCCTGCACAGTGGACAACAGCCAATTCTTTTGGCTCCATGACAGCTTCCAACAAGTTTAAAGTTTCTTGGCATGTTTAGTTTCCTTCTTTTCTGCAGTTAACTGTTCTTTTTCCAAACAGCCCCATGGGCATGGACCACCAAGAAAGCATATTTGGAATCAGTGAAAATAGTTATTCTCTCATCCTTACCTAGGTGGAAGACTCATCAGGGCTATTAAGTTCCACCTTTTGTGCAGAGGTGCCTGGGGAATGGCTTCAGCTTCCAGTGTCTTTTGATGAGTCAGTACCACATACACAGCTTTGCATTGACCCTGGTTCCTAAAGCTGCTTCCATCTATGAACATCTTGTCAACTTAAAAATTCACAACCTGAAAGTTGAGAATTATGTCTTATTTGGGGCATTACTGAGGATATAAGCCCAGGATACAGCCTCTTGGATAGCTCTGAGGGACTGTACTGAAGAGGTACGGAGGAGCTAGGATATAGAGGAGTTTTTGCAGAAAAAATCAAAAACAACAGGTAGCCGAACATTACTGCTAATTAAAGCAACAGACAACTCAAGTTAATGAATTTGGCGCTTTTCTTTGTATGGGAAGATGCAAGAGTCTGGGCTCACTGAAATCATTCCTTTGCTATGCACCATAACAACCTATCCCATTTTTCTCCATCCTGAATCCCCTCAGGGTGCACTGTCAGGGGCTGCTGCAGTGGCTGAGGGCTGCAACATTCTTTGCTGATACGGCAGGTGACATTCTGTGTCCAGAGTAGAGACTGCTTTCAGAGAAACATTAGGATTACCCAATAATATGGCCTGACATTTTCCCCATCTTCCTGAAGTTAAGCAGTATTCTCCCTTCTGTTCTAGGATGGGAAGTACACAGTGAGGGGCATGCACAGTGGTAAGTTCTCCTAGTGTAAAATTCTCTGCTTCTTATATAAGCTCATAGGTAGCTGCTGTGGCCAGAAGGCAAACCGGCCGTCCCTTAGTGACTGTATCTAAATGCTTTGAGAAATACGCAGCAGGCCTCCTTATGCTGCCCAGGTTCTGAGTTAGGACTCCAAGGCCGATTCCTTGTTTCTCAATAATAAGTCAAAGGGCTTTATGATATCTGGAAGACCTACAGCCAGGGCAGTTAGTTTCTTGACCTGGAATGCCTTATGGCATCCCCAGTCCAGTTTAGAGGTTCACTGTCTACTCCTTTAAGAGCTTCATAAAAAGGTTTTGCTACGAGTGCAAAGTTAGGGATCCAAATGCAGAACCCGGCCATATATAGAAATCCCCACAATTGTCTCTTATTAGTGAACTGCAACCCTGGCGAGATCTTCCCTTCTGTCAAAGATTAAGTCTCTGTCCTTGTGAAAGTTCAAAACCCAAATATTTAACAGAAGGCTGAGAAATCTGTGCCTTTTTATTAAACACCTCATAGCCTCGTTCAACCAAGAAGTTCAAAGTCAAAACTGTATTTTGGTCTGAGGTGTCCTTTGTCTTATAAGAAAACAGACTATTATCTACACACTGGAGCAGGGCTCCCTCATTTAATTGAGAGTCCCTCAAGTCTTTTGCCAAGATTTCTCCAAATATCATGGGGATTTTAAAATTCCTGAGTGATAGGGACAGAGTAGGTGATCAAATAGTTAATTCCATTAGGGGACTGTGCGTAGAGAAAAAAGTATGGGAGACCCCTGTAAGTTAATGACCACTCAAGAAAGGAAGCTTGCTTAACAACTAAACCAAGCAACAGAAACACGAGACATGCCCCCAAACAAAACAATGGTGGAATGAGACCCACATCCTGCCCAGTGAAGTCAGCAAGTTAATGAACGTTGAGAAGGCGCTTTTTCTGCATGTACTAAGAGGAGAAATATAAGTGAAAGGTGACATTATACTGAAACCTGAGATGATTTACCATGTTTTCACATATGTTACCGCCTTTTTGCTCATTTCCTTAGCGCCCTGACAGTGCCAGTTTGACTATGTAGGGACAAGAAGACTCCCCTGCCCGACGTGGAGGAGGGGCTGATGCTGGAAGTTTGACATCTACTCCAGAACGAGGAAGAAGGTGGGCTTCTCCCCCTCCCCACTCTTCCCCTGATTATAAACCTATAGCCCACTAAGTTCTCGGGGTGGCACTCCCTTGCCTGCCTGTTTGTATCTCTCACAAGCGTCTTATACTAATAAATCACATCTTGCCTGTCCCTTTGCCTCTCGCTGAATTCTTTCTGCGCCGAGACAGAAGAACCTGTGCTTCATTAAGCCCTGAGATGAGTTCTGAGTTTTCAGCAACTTACGCTCTACTGAGTCCCAAGACAAGTTGTACGGTTTCATGAGGAAGTATTGTCCAGGAGTACTGTTTAACTTTTGTATCTAGATCTTCCCATTCGAAAGCAGACAACTCTTGTGATTCAAAACTCAAGGGTACACCCCAAAATGGCATCTTTCAAATCCAAAATGGTAAACCAACAAAAATCTCCGAAGTAGTGAGCAGAGTGTGTGGTTTAGGCACTAGATGAGTATCTTCTACAGCTTGATTGTTTTTGGTCTTGTGCACAAACCAGTATTCATCTGCGTCTGGTTTCTGACTGGTAAAATCAAGAGTACTAGAAGGTGACAGGCAGGGGTGTATTAAACCATATTCAAGGAAGGCCATTAGCAGGGGTTGATTTCCATGCTTTCACTGTTTCTTTAATGGGTAATGCTTTTAAGTTTGGAATTTTTGCCCCAGGGCAAAGCCTAACCTGTATAGTATAACTGTCTTTGTTCTCCCTGGTCTCACATCCACCCACACCTCTGGGCCTCCTACCTTCTGCCATATCTCTCCTCAGACAGTTACTGGATGTTCTCTTCAGGGTCAGAGCAATAGGGCCGGCAATGTGTAAGCCTGCTCTGGTGGTATTTTAATGTCCATTCATCTAGGTGCAAAGGTACCTTTGGCATTTAACTTAGTAAATCTCACCCCAGAAGGGGATGGGAACTTCAGGCATGTATAAAAAGCCATGCTTTAGATGGGTGTCCCCTATCTGACTGTCTAGCATCTGGAGAAAAGGCTTTTTCAAGGTCTCTCCGGATACCCTAGTCTCAGAAGACAGTTTAGAAAGCTGGGTATTTAAGACTTAAGTGGCCTCGGTATCCATTAGAAAGTCCAGAAGTTGACTTCCCACCTGGGGTTCCATATTGATGGATGCAGGATGTAAAGGAGCCCCTGGTCCCTGTCACTCTCAGTCACTGTCATTTTCAGCTCGCACATCTGATCTGCCTCCTGTTTACCTTCAAGAGTCTTATTTGGGGGCTTCCCTGGTGGTGCAGTGGTTGGGAGTCCACCTGCCGATGCAGGGGACACGGGTTCGTGCCCCGGTCCGGGAGGATCCCACGTGTCGCGGAGCGGCTAGGCCCGTGAGCCATGGCCGCTGGGCCTGCGCGTCCGTAGCCTGTACTCCGCAGCGGGAGAGGCCACAACAGTGAGAGGCCCGCGTACCGCAAAAAAAAAAAAAAAAAGAGTCTTATTTAGGATGTGACAGTCTCTTTTCCAGTGTCCCTCCTGTTTGCAACATGCACATTGGCGGGGTCCCACTGTTGAGTGCCCCATTCGAGTGGGAGTTCGGGACTTGAGGCCTCCTACCTTTTGCCGAGTCCCTTGTGAGGGTCCTCGATTTGATCTAGCTCTCCCCTGTGTTAAGGCAGCGGCCTATTTTGCTCTCCACTGTTCCCTTTTCTCCTGAACCTGGTTTTTGCCATGAAAAACTTTGAAGGCAATTTCAACAAGATGAGACACAGGCAGCCCTAGAGCCCCTTCCACCTTCTGCAGTTTCTTCTGTGTATCAGGGTTGCTCTCACCAAAAGTCATTAAACATCTTTTCAATTCTCATATCTACCAGGGAGCTACCCAAACTCAGGTAGGGCAATCCCACCTGGGTCTTAGGGTCTATATCTGCATGTTGCCTATAGGCTTTAAAGACCCTTTCTAGAAATTCTGAAGGATCCTCATTCGGTTTCTGTTTTACCTCCCGTACTCTATTAAGGCTTCTTTGTTTTGGCACCCTCTTCGCAATCGTGCAAGAATGCAATCTCGATAATGTTCAGTATTCTCGTCCCAGTTAGGGTCCGTTGTTGCTATAGCTAGCTACACTTGCAGCAGCCTGTACTGGGTTACCAGGGGCTTCTGTATGAAGCCCATCTATTTCCTCCCTAGCTTTATCCAGCACCATTCTATGTTCTTCTGAAGTGTGGAGGGAATTTAATAAACTTTCAACAACTGCCCGGGTTGTGGGTTTCAGAAATCAGAAGGACACTTTCCATTTTTGGGGGGTCATCTCTATAAATTGGCATATTGTTGTTTTGTTTTGTTTTGGCTGCACTGTGCGGCATGTGGGATCTTAGTTCTCTGACCAGAGATCGAACCCGGGCCCCTGCAGTGGAAGCAGGGGTCTTAACCACTGGATCGCCAGGAAAGTCCTGGCATATTGTTCTTCTAATCGATTAAACCTGAAGTTGAAAAGGGGGCATGGACCCAGATCAATGCCATCGGCTGCTCAGTCTCAGCATTTATACCTCCAATGGGGATTTGCCTTGACAGTGGGATTGCCCTACCAGAGTTTGGGTAGCTCCCTGGTGGATATGAGAGGGGGAGACCATTCCTATTTCTCGATCCTCAGAGACAGGGGGGAAGGGGGCCTGAGACTGTGGCTCAGGCACTAGCAGGGAAGGAGCAGCAGCCTTATCATATGGGGGTGGAGGAGGAGCAGGCAGAGTGTTCCACTGAATTAACAGCAAGTCGTCCTCCTTTTCATTGGGATCAAGTAAAACAGGCTTCTTTGCCTTCCCCTTCCTATTGGATTGTAATCTTATTTTCTTTGTACAGGTTTACTCTGATACAATGACATAAAAGACTGTACATAAGGTATTTCATTCCACTTTTCTTCCTATTTACAAAATAAATCTAGTTGCAAAATTGTAGCATAATTTAGACAGAAAGATAGACAAGATGAAAAGGCAGAGGGCTATGTACCGGATGAAGGAACAAGATAAAACCCCAGAAAAACAACTAAATGAAGTGGAGATAGGCAACCTTCCAGAAAAAGAATTCAGAATAATGATAGTGAAGATGATCCAGGACCTCGGAAAAACAATGGAGGCAAAGATCAAGAAGATGCAAGGGCTTCCCTGGTGGTGCAGTGGTTGAGAGTCCGCCTGCCGATGCAGGGGACACGGGTTCGTGCCCCGGTCCGGGAAGACCCCACATGCCGTGGAGAGGCTGGGCCTGTGAGCCATGGCCACTGAGCCTGCGCGTCCGGAGCCTGAGGCCACAACAGTGAGCGGCCTGTGTACCGCAAAAAAAAAAAAAAAAAAAAAGAAGATGCAAGAAATGTTCAAAGACCTAGAAGAATTAAAGAACAAACAGAGATGAACAATACAATAACTAAAATGAAAAATACACTAGAAGGAATCAATAGCAGAAAAACTGGGACAGAACACCAGATAAGTGACCTGGAAGACAGAATGGTGGAATTCACTGCTGTGGAGCAGAATAAAGAAAAAACAATGAAAAGAAATGAAGACAGCCTAACAGACCTCTGGGACAACATTAAATGTAAAAACATTCTCATTATAGGGGTCCCACAAGAAGAGAGAGAGAAAGGACCCAAGAAAATATTTGAAGAGATTATAGTCAAAAACTTCCCTAACACGGGAAAGGAAATAGCCACCCAAGTCCAGGAAGCACAGAGAGTCCCATACAGCTTAAACCCAAGGAGAAACACGCTGAGACACATAGTAATCAAATTGGCAAAAATTAAAGACAAAGAAAAATTACTGAAAGCATCAAGGGAAAAACAACAAGTAACATACAAAGGAACTCCCATAAGGTTAACAGCTGATTTCTCAGCAGAAACTCTACAAGCCAGAAGGCAGTGGCATAACATATTTAAAGTGAGAAAAGGGAAGAAGCTACAACTAAGATTACTCTACCCAGCAAGGATCTCATTCAGATTCGATGGAGAAATCAAAAGCTTTACAAACAAACAAATGCTAAAGGAACTTCTCTAAGTGGGAAACACAAAAGAAAAGGACCTACAAAAACAAACCCAAAACAATTAAGAAAATGGTCATAGGAACATACATATTGAGAATTACCTTAAACGTGAATGGATTAAAGGCTCCAACCAAAAGACACAGGCTCACTGAATGGATACAAAACAAGACCCATATACTGTCTACAAGAGACCCATTTCAGACCTAGGGATACATACAGAATGAAAGTGACGGGATGGAAAAAGATATTCCATGCAAGTGGAAACAAAAAGAAAGCTGGAGTAGCAATACTCATATCAGATAAAACAGACTTTAAAATAAAGAATGTTACAAGAGATAAGGAAGGACACTACATAATGATCAAGGGATCAGTGCAAGAAGAAGATATAACTATTATAAATATATATGCACCCAACATAGGAGCACCTCAATACATATACAACTGCTAACAGCTATAAAAGAGGAAATCGACAGTAACACAATAATAGTGGGGGACTTTAACACCTCACTTACTCCAATAGACAGATCATCCAAACAGAAAATTAATAAGGAAAAACAAGCTTTAAAGGACACAGTAAACCAGATAGATTTAATTGATATTTACAGGATATTCCATCCAAAACCAGCAGATTACACTTTCTTCTCAAGTGCACACGGAACATTCTCCAGGATAGATCACATCTTGGGTCACAAATAAAGCCTCAGTAAATTTAAGAAAATTGAAATCATATCAAGCATCTTTTCTGACCACAACTCCATGAGATTAGAAATCAATTACAGGGGAAAAAATGTAAGAAACACAAACACATGGAGGCTAACAATACATTACTACATAACCAAGAGATCACTGAAGAAATCCAAGAGGAAATCAAAAAATACCTAGAGACAAATGACAATGAAAACACGACGATCCAAAACCTATGGGATGCACCAAAAGCAGTTCTAAGAGGGAAGTTTATAGCAATACAACCCTACCTCAAGAAACAAGAAACATCCCAAATAAACAATCTAATCTAACCTTACACCTAAAGGAACTAGAGAAAGAAGAACAAACAAAACCCAAAGTTAGTAGAAGGAAAGAAATCATAAAGATTAGAGCAGAAATAAATGAAATAGAAACAAAGAAAACAATAGCAAAGATCAATAAAACTAAAAGCTGGTTCTTTGAGGAGATAAACTAAATGGATAAACCATTAGCTGGACTCATCAAGAAAAAGAGGGAGATCAAATCAATAAAATTAGAAAGGAAAAAGGAGAAGTTACAACAGCAATGCAGAAATACAAAGCATCCTAAGAGACTATTACAAGCAACTCTATGCCAATAAAATGGACAACCTGGAAGAAATGGACAAATTCTTAGAAAGGTATAACCTTCCAAGACTGAACCAGGAAGAAATAGAAACTATGAACAGACCAATCACAAGTAATGAAATTGAAACTGTGATTAAAAATCTTCCAACAAACAAAAGTCCAGGACCAGATGGCTTCACAGGTGAATTCTAACAAACATTTAGAGAAGAGCTAACACCCATCCTCTCAAACTCTTCTAAAAAATTGCAGAGGAAGGACCACTCCCAAACTCATTCTATGAGGCCACCATAACCCTGATACCAAAACTAGACAAAGATACTACAAAAAAGGAAAATTACAGACCAATATCCCTGATGAATATAGATGCAAAAATCCTCAACAAAATACTAGCAAACATAATCCAACAACACATTAAAAGGATCATACACCATGATCAAGTGGAATTTATCCCAGGGATGCAAGGACCTCAATATATGCAAATCAATCAATGTGATACACCATATTAACAAACTGAAGAATAAAAACCATATAATTATCTCAATATTCAGGAAAAAGCTTTTGACAAAATTCAACACCCATTTATGATAAAAACTCTCCAGAAGGTGGGCAGAGAGGGAACCTACCTCAACATAATAAAGGCCATACACGACAAACCCACAGCAAACATCATTCTCAATGGTGAAAAACTGAAAGCATTTCCTCTAAGATCAGGAGCAAGACAAGGATGTCCACTCTCATCACTATTATTCACCATAGTTTTGGAAGTCCTAACCATGGTAATCAGAGAAGAAAAAGAAATAAAAAGAATACAAATTGGAAAAAAAGAAGTCGAACTGTCACTGTTTGCAGATGACATGATACTATACATAGAGAATGCTAAAGATGCCACCAGAAAACTACTAGAGCTGATCAATGAATTTGGTAAAGCCGCAGGATTCAAGATTAATGCACAGAAATGTCTTGCATTCCTATACACTAATGATGAAATATCTGAAAGAGAAATTAAGGAAACACTCCCATTTACCATTGCAACAAAAAGAATAAAATACCTAGGCATAAACCTACCTAGGGATACAAAAGACCTATATGCAGAAAACTATAAGACACTGATGAAAGAAGTTAAAGATGATACAGATAGAGAGATATACCATGTTCTTGGATTAGACGAATCAATATTGTAAAAATGATTATACTACCCAAAGCAATCTACAGATTCAATTCAATCCCTATCAAATTACCAATGGCATTTTTTTTTTTTTTTTTTTTTTTTTTTACAGAACTAGAACAAAAAATCTTAAAATTTGTATGGAGACACAAAACACCCTGAATAGCCAAAGCGGTCTGGAGGGAAAAAAACAGAGCTGGAGGAATCAGACTCCCTGACTTCATACTATAGTACAAAGCTACAGTAATCAAGACAATATGGTACTGGCACAGAAACAGAAATATAAGTCAGTGGAACAGGATAGAAAGCCCAGAGATAAACCCACACACCTATGGTCAACTAATCTATGACAAAGGAGGCAAGGACATACAATGGAGAAAAGACAGTCTCTTCAATAAGTGGTGCTGGGAAAACTGGACAGGTACACGTAAAAGAATGAAATTAGAACACTCCCTAACACCATACACAAAAATAAACAACATGGATTAGAGACCTAAATGTAAGACTGGACACTATAAAACTCTTAGAGGAAAACATAGGAAGAACACTCTTTGACATTAATCACAGCAAGATCTTTTTGGATCCACCTCCTAGAGTAATGGAAATAAAACCAAAAATAAACAAATGGGACCTAATGATACTTAAAAGCTTTTGCACAGCAAAGGAAGGTACAAACGATGAAAAGACAACCCTCAGAATGGGAGAAATTATTAGCAAACGAATCAATAGACAAAAGATTAATCTCCAAAATAATAACAGCTCATGCAGCTCAATATTAAAAACAAACAACCCAATCCAAAAATGGGCAGGAGATCTAAATAGACATTTTCCAAAGAAGACATACAGATGGCCAAGAAGCACATGAAAAGCTGCTCAACATCACTAATTATTAGAGAAATGCAAATCAAAACTACAATGAGGTATCACCTCACACCAGTTAGGATGGGCATCATCAGAAAACCTACAAACATCAAATGCTGGAGAGGGTGTGGAGAAAAGGGAACCCTCTTGCAGTGTTGGTGGGAATGTAAATTGATACAGCCACTATGGAGAACAGGATGGAGGTTCCTTAAAAAGCTAAAAATAGAATTACCATATGACCCAGCAATCCCACTACTGGGCATATACCCAGAGAAAACCGTAATTCAAAAAGACACATGCACCCCAATGTTCATTGCAGCACTATTTACAATAGCCAGGACATGGAAGCAACCTAAATGCCCATAGACAGACGAATGGATAAAGAAGATGTGGTGCATATATACAGTGGAATATTACTCAGCCATAAAAATGCACGGAATTGGGTCATTTGTAGAGACGTGGATGGATCTAGAGACTATCATACAGAGTGAAGTAAGTCAGAAAGAGAAAAACAATTATTGTATATTCAGACACATATGTGGAACTTAGAAAAATGGTACAGATGAACTGGTTTGCAGGGCAGAAATTGAGACACAGATGTAGAGAACAAACGTATGGACACCAAGGGGGGAAAGTGGTGGTGGGGGTGTTGGTGGTGGTGAGATGAATTGGGAGTTGGGATTGACATGTATACACTAATATGTATAAAATGGATAACTAATAAGAACCTGCTGTATAAAAATAATAAATAAAATTCAAAAAAAATTGTTTTGGCTATATGGGGTCTTTGGAGTCTGGGCTCATTCAAGTTATCCCTTAGATATGCATCTTTACTATATAGGGCCATCATCCAAAGCACAACATGCATCCTGTTTTTCCATACTGAATTCCCCTCGGTGCACACCATGGGAGCAACAGGCAGTGGCTGTCGTGACTGGTAGCTTGATTCTTGAACTGGAATGGCAGGCGACATTCCCTTTCCTCAATCCCAGTAATCAAATACCACCTACGTGTCAGCTGTCAAGGCATTCATAGGCCCAAGATTGGTAATCAAAGTGTAGACAGAAGACATATCCTGAGGGGGCACACAGAATGCCAGACCTATTATTAAGCTTTTAGGAGATGGTCAAGCTAGGGGCCAGTGATGAATTGGGAGATTGGGATTGACATGTATACACTGATGTGTGTAAAATGGATGACTAATAAGAACCTGTTTTATAAAAAAATAAAATAAAAGTCAAAAAAAACTATCATAATTTAAGGATCCATTTTCAGGCCATTTTGGTCTTAGGCCTAAAGCCATGCAGTGTTACCAAAAAATAGCATCTTTTTCTTTTCCATGGATTCATAACTGAGATCTCCCCAGTTTTGGAGAACGCAGCCTAGAAGGCTGCAAGAGGGAACTGAATTAACATTTCCGATTTTGAAGGGGCTTTACTGCCAGGTGCTCACAGCAACAAAATCTTTCTACCAGTCCTTGCTATGGTCACCAAGAAGCTCAACCCCCAACAGCCAGTTCTTAATAAGTAAGACAACCCAACACAGACATGGATAAACAAGACCAAGACAAAACCAAACCAAAACCGCGGGAGTCCCAAGCCTTTAACCCAGGTTCAGGGTCCCTCAGCAGCTGTAACCTTTTACCTCATCTGCCACAATCCCGCCAGGTGGGCCTCCAGCCCATGATCTGGTCAGGCTTGCACAGGTATGTTTCTTTAACAAGGTTTACTCATCCAAAAGACATCTTCCAAACTGTTCCTTCACTCCAAAACGAAACTAAGCGCCGGAGGTCAGCGGCGCCTCCCCGGGTAAATCCGGGGTAGTGGGTGGGAGAGGTCGCCCCTGGAACAAATGGCCCAGGCAGCTACTTGGACTTGTCTACAGGCTCTCAATACTGGCAGGGGGCTGATGAACCATGGGCAAAACTCCGTTTGGACTTACCTTCTGGCTGGCTCACCAAACCTGTTACGGAACCAGGTTCATACTCACCGAAGCACAGCAAGCCGAAACGCTGAGACGCCAAGGTTTGCAGCAGACAGAGGGTTTATTTGCAAGGCAGCTAAGAGAGGAGACGGGAGAACACACCTCAAACCCACCTCCCCAAGGCAAGGGGCTCGGGGTATTTATATAGGATAACCAATAAAGAAGCAGGGCGGTATGAGAACCAGGGAGTGTGGGGAAAGGTGATTGGAGAAAGGTGCAAAAATCCTTGTTCTGCGCAAGCGTAACTAAGCTACAGGCCTCTGCTCGGTCAAAAGGTCACTTGCGCATGCCTAGTTGAAGGGTTGGTGGTTAAGAGTCTTAACCAGCTCAGCTTGAACCAGAAGCAGCTGACTCTAAGTTTCTGGAAAACAACTCGGGCCAATATGTTATTGTTTCGGCTACGTGCAGATTGGAGGACACGCAAGTCTTTTGTAGCAACAATTAAAATGACCTTGATTAGCGAAGGCAGGTTACAGGTGAAATGGAATTGACTAACAATTACCCATGGTTTCACTCCAGCCTGAAAAGATCTTCGAATTAAACTTTAGCTCTATGCAATTACATCCTTCACCACGCACATTTGAATTCCTAATGCCTATTCTCTTTGGGGCAGGAGACCTGCCTAGGACCAGGACTACCACATCTGTGTCCCCATGTGGCCATTTTGCAATGAACCCCAGTGAAGTGTCTTTCAACGGTTCCTTCATTTTCACTTGTGTTCAATTTAAGTTGACCAAGCCCCTCTCGTTTTATTTCCTGAACCCAAATATAACCCTGCATTTGATGGGTGCAGCAGCTGGGAGTTGCTGAAAAGTGTCCCCTGGCTTCCTACCCCCTTTCCCTTCCTCTCAGGGGAGGAGGAGTCCTGGACACATGTGAACTTACTCCCCTGCGTGGGCTTACCAGACAGGCCCGCTTTAATCTCATCTGTTAATTACCAGCTGTGTGGACTTAGGCAAGTAACTCAACCTCTCTGTTTCTTCATCAGTGAAATGCGGTGGCCAGGATGATTAAATGACATCATGTTTGTAGTGTGCTTATCCCATGCTCTGGCACACAGAGTGCCTAATAAATGGTAGCCCTTGTTCTTAGCTATCCAGGTCAAGTCAGTTCACCTCCTGCCTACATCTCCCCCACTGCCACCTACTTGGGTCCTTTCGATGATCTGTGTTCCCTCTTGTATTTTCAATTTTCATTCACTCAGCAAAGAAACATGTTTGGCTCACCTGTTTTAAAACATCCTCCCCTTGACCCTGGATCTTTTCTGGTTCCATCCTCCATCCCTTGTCCCCTTCACCCCTGGCCCCTCTCCTCATCTCTCCATCCCTCAGCCTCCTGCACCCTGGCATGTCAAAGGTCACCAGTCCAAGGTCACCAGCGTTCTCCCACCTGCTGCTACAATGACTGCAGTCTTCAGCTGACATTCTCGCCACAGCAGTGCGCTGTGTCCACTCAGGGGCGCTCTCCACCCTCTGAGGCTCCCTCCGCAGTGCCTCTCCTGTGCTGAGTGCACTGTTCTTCCAGCTGGAGCCAGGCCCACGGCCCAAGATGTAAATCAGACCAGGACACGTTACCAGTGAAAGTGTTTAATAGTTAAATTAGTTAAATAGACTTTTCAATTTCCATGGGAAATCATAATTGTATTCATTTTTGCAAGAGCAGGGATAAAAAGTGTGCACACCCCTTGGAGGGAATGAAGAGCTAGCACTACACGTTGTCACCAGTCACTGCCGGGATGGGGAGGATGGGTCCCCACAAGGCCAGGGAGGCCATGACCAACAGGGGAAACGCCGGAGAAACTCAGCACACGTATTACTCAGGTTGGGAGCAAAATGAAAACCCAGCACCACTGGCGGGCCATATGGAGGGGTCAGGGACTTGAATACAACACCAGGGAGAGAGCCGGCCCCTCGTGACAGATGCAAGAGGCGTGATGCAGAATTCAGAGGCTGGAGCAGCAAAAGCACAGAGAGACTAAGGCTGCCAGTTTTAGGTCCATAAGCGTTGCTTCTCAGAGCTGTGTTCAAACTGGGGTGGGAGACAGTGTGTGGAAAGGGGAGGGTGGTGCTAGTGTCCAGTGAGAGGTGGTGCAGGTGGGCATCAAAGTAACATTTCGCAGCTGGCATGTAGCTGCCTCCTCACCTCCTTCAAGCCCATGTTGGAGGTAAGAATAATGCTGCCCTGAGAAGCAACGAGAAGATCTGGGCACAGGACCAAAGGATTCTGTTTGAATATGTCTCTATAATAGTATATCATTTCCCAAATGCCTCCCTCATAGGGTATAAAAAATAGAGCTTTTTCTTCGTATATTTGACTGCTCCCTCCCCCCAAAACAAAACTCAGACAAAACGAAATTTCTGCTAGCTTTGCCCCATGGACTCCGAAGCTGGCCTCTACTCTTTCCTCTGTCTGGTTTGCAGGTGGAGAGCAAGGCCACCGCCCTTTCCTTGCCTGAGAGCTGCACATTACATCCCCAAGTCTGAGGGATCATATCCAGAGAGAGCCACCTGCACCTCGGCCAGCAGAGGAGCCAAGCAGGCGAGGTTTCCTCACACCCCCAACACCAGCTGAGCTCTCAGAGTTGCAGAAGCTGCCTCTCTGCAGGCAGCAAACGCTGACATCTCAGGGAGTGGAAGGGTGGAAGGTGGCCGAGCTGTCCACGGCAGGTTGAGGCTGCTTCCCTTGATTCCGATTTGGCCTGAGATGGGAAAGAAGCTTTTGTCTTCTTTTCATTTTGTTTGCATTTTACTTAGGGGAAGTGATATGTGTGTGTGTGTGTGTGTGTGTGTGTGAAAGAGAGAGAGAGGTGGGGTAATGTGTGCATCCATCTTCCTACCTATGGTACCCCGAAAGGACATGCTCACTGTTCTGGTTGGACCTGGGGAAATCTGAAGTGAGGGAAACAGGTGCCCTGAATGAGACCAGTTCCGCAGCATAAACACACACACACACACACACACACTCCAGTACACTGACATACGTACAGTACAAATGAGCACAAATGCCCTGCTGTGCACAGCTGTTTTCTAATATAGAGAATTTACAAAATATAGAATTTGGTATATTTGTTAGATCTCCAAGGTTTTCAATAATACAAAGTAAAAAATACAAAAAGACAAGTTGGGATCCCCGCCCTCCCTCCCCAGTGGCATCCTGCTTTGCCTGTGGGTTTCTTACACGCATACAACTAGCATAGTCTAAAGAAGGGCACAGAAACGTGTTTTGTTTTATTTAATAAATATTTTCTTTTTCTCAGAACCGCCACTCCTTGCTCCGGGGCCTCTGGCCTCCCCCTCGCAGTTCTGCCCCCTCCAGGGGCACCGGCTGTGTGTGTCGGTGTGGGAGTAGCCCGCGAGGAAGGCCTCGGTCCCTCCAAAGCCAGCACTCCTGACCCGGGCCCCCTCCACCACGGAGCAGGGCCTCGGCCTCGGTCTGAAGTTTAACGGCTCACATAGAAAAGCAGCCCCAGGGCCCGAGGCCAGGTGGCGCCGCCTCCCGCCCGCCGAGGCCGTGCTCCCGCGGCGCCGCACACAGAGCTGCCGCGCGCCCAGGCCCCTCCAGCGGCGCCTCTCCGCCCGCGCACGCGCCGCAGCACCCGTTAGAAAACGAGATTCCGACCGAGTCTGGCGGCGTCTACTACAGGGGGAGACATCTTTGGTCAGCTTGGTGCTAGCAGGACGCTGGCACCCCGGGGCCTGGGACGGAGACCGCCCGCCCGCCAAGGCAGAAGCTGCTTCTGGAGTCAAAGTGGAAAATCTCAGGGCGGCTTCGTGGGCTGGAGCGAGGCTTCCACCGTTCCTCTGGAGGCCAGGCTGCCTGGCGTACGCAGCGGCTGCTAACTGGGCGGGGGCCCTCCGTTGAGGAAGTATGTCATCATCTCGCCTTTGCCCTTGACCTTGACCACACCCCGGCACTCCAGCTGGTACGTGTTGGCGGCCAGCACCTGGTACATGTCTGTGGTGACCTAGGAGGCAAACGAGGAGAGAGGACAGGCCATTCATGACCTGAGCCCTGACTGCCTCCGACTCGGAAGGATGGGCGGCGTGCCCCTGCGGGGCGGCTCGTCCAACGAAGAGCCTCAGAAACGGGAAGGACGGCAGCACCCACCCCTGCTGCGTGGCGTGGCGAGCACCTCGCGTGTGCCTGCGGCCCGCAAACTGCCTGCCATCGTCCACAGTGGGAGAAACGCAGACGCTGAGGGGAGGCGCTCAGGAGCTCACAGCCGTCTGACTCCCCACAATCAGTGCCCAAGGGTTTACCAAAGTCGCACTCCTGAGTGATCAGAAAGTTCTAGAAACCAGTTTTTCACCACAGACAGTTGGAGAACCACTGCTGATCTCATTTCATCCTTCTGTGAGGTAAGAACTATGATCTCAGGCTCATAAAATCTAAGTCACTTGCCCGATGTTACGTAGCTAATAAAGGCGAGAGCCCGGATTCACTTCAGATGCCTGTCTCTGCTTTGGCTTTTGGAACAAAGAGGAGAACTCACAGGTGGTTTCAGTAATGACACAGCACTACTGCAGGGCGAAGGGCCAGAGCAGGGGGCACAGGAGCAGCAGGACGACGAGTGCCTCACCCCAAGGTGATCCAAGAGCCATTTCCGAGCATCGCCAGCACCCGCCCCCCGCCAGCGCCCCCATCACACGCCTGCTGTCGGACCAGGGAGGAGGGGGCAGCATGTTCCGTGAAAGGTAAGCCCCATGCAAAGGCGAGGTGCTGGGTTGTCTTGTGGTTACTGACTGAGCCCCTCACACCTGTCTGTGGGTGGGGTTGGAGGCTCTGTAAACACTCATCCTATCTCCCCATCTCCCTTGAGGACCCCCACTCCCATCCTGCTGTCCCTTCCCCCGCCCCCCGCTTTGGCACAGGGATGGAGGTGAGAGAAGGCCATCTGGCCAGGGCCCTCAGGCAGCACCCACAGGCCAGCCCCTTTGTTCAGAGGCCCCCCAGGGGAGAGAAGTTAGGGGCCGGTTAAGCAGCGTCCGTGTGAGCAAGGACCTTAACAGTGGCCCCCGAGGCCGGGGAGGCTAAATGACCGGCCACAGCCTCACAGGGACCCGGGGGTGTCAGACTAGAGCCCAGTCCAGGGCCTCTCTGTGTCAGATTGGAGCAGAAAGAATCAAGGAAGGCCTGAGAAAAACAAAGAAAAGAGGCTGAAGAGCAGCAGGCCTGGGAATCCCAAGCACCAGCGCAAAGGATGAAGAGGGGAGAACGTCTCCAGGTCTCTGGCCAGGCGCCTTGGCTGTTGAGGCTGGTGGGAGCGCCATCCCGGGACCAGTGGCCTCGTCTGGTTCTCACAGCTAGGCCCTGAGTGCTGTGGGCTCCATCTGGCAAGACCCTGCTCGTTGCGGCCGCCTCGTGTCCGCTCTGCGTGCCTGGTGGCTTGGCATCTGCAGCTGGCTGCCCTCATCCCCCCCAGTTCCTTCTGTGGCCAGTAGAGGGCTTGCACAGGGTAGAAGATCTGTCCAAGGTACCGACGGACCAAAACACAATTGTGTTCTCCAAGCTTCCAAGATACCAGCGCCAACTGCCCCATCACCCTCAAATCTGGCTGCGGAAATTCTGACTGGGAACAGCGGGCGGCCTGCCGGAAGACCACTTAGCCTCACACAGAGGTCCCCACAGGGGTGCTCCTGCACTCACCTGGATGCGGTCGGGCACGCCGGTGCTGTCCATGCGGCTGGCCACGTTCACTGTATTGCCCCAGATGTCGTACTGAGGTTTGCGGGCCCCAATCACCCCAGCCACTACGGGGCCGATATTGAGCCCTGCAGGGGACAGAAGTGAGAGTGCTCATCAGGGTTCAGACTGACGCTTGCCCTGCCTGCCCTCACTACCGTTCCCCCCCACCCCCGACTCTTGGCCTGAAGACACCCAGGGTCCTCCCGCCCTGAGGCTGTGCCTAACCCCACAGCTGCCACTGCTCTGCTCCCATCGCATGCTTGCTATCTTGAGACCACAGGAACCCAATCACATAGCCGCTGCTCCTGTGTCCTCGCCACCCAGGCAACGTTCAGCTCCTGCAAATCCACCGCTAGACTGCCCTCTTCAAAGTTTCCAGTAACCTCTGCGTTGTCTGATTGCCTTTCCTTAATTCTCCCTCTGTCGGTGGCATTTAAGTTTTCACCTTCAACTCGGACTCAATATACCAGACTCGCCATTTCCTTCTTCCTTGCTCCTCTGTTTGTTTCAGGGGTGCCACCATTCTCGTTCTTAGAACCTACCTCCTAGCCCCCCTCCCTGCCCCCAGAGTCTCCTCTCTCCAGGTAATCCTCCCTCAGGCCTCTGAGCCAGGGCGGTGATGCTGCCGCACCGTCCACATGGGCTCTCCCTCTGCATCTCTCTCCTACGCTTCTGCTCCGGTCTGTCCGCCTTCCCAGTCCCGCCCAAGACAACACTGAGCAGCCCTGCCCCTGAGCCTCTGCCGTGCTGGTCTCCACCTCAAGTGTCCTTCCTCCTTCTCTCCTGGCGAAGTCCTTCCTGGACACATCTGCCTCAACCGGCATTCGCTAGACATTTCCTGCCCCATCTCCAAGCCCCAGGGTGCTCCCTCCTATTACATAAACTGTCTCTCACACTGTGCCTTATTAAGCCTCACTGTTGCTTAACTCTTGTGTGTGAGCAGCAGGACCACGAACACAGCAGAAGCTCCCACATACACCCCTTGGCCACTCACTAAGTCAGAAATGTCATCAGTTTTCAAAACTGTTTCCTCCACGACCCTCCTCTTTGGTCCCATCAAACCACATGTAGCTTTTTACCTCATGTGCTATTCCCAGGCTGGACTGTCGCCCTCACTGGCCAAAAGCCACGCTCCCCAGGGAAGACGTTCCTGAGTCTGTAGGACGGGATCTGCCACACAAGGCTCCCAACTGCCTGCCCAGCTACTTATCTGCCTGCCACTCAGTCCCCAGTCCTGGTCCAATGAAGGAGCTGGGGCAGCTCACAGAAATAAGTACACACTGGGAGAAAAGTGCAGAAGAGTGCGGATGAGGGAGATGGGGTGAAAGGAAAATAAGAATGGCAACATCCCAGGAAACCAAGAGTGACATTAACACAGAAGCACAGGCTGCCCGTCGGTTAAAGCAGGCCCCCAGCTGGATCTGGTTTGGCTTTCCAGCAGCCGATGCAAAACGAAAACCTGGTCCAGTCCATAGGCATGTGTCCACAGGCCCACACGGCCAGCTCCTCGGGGAAAGCCCAGTTCCCAGCACTCGGGCCGGAACGAAAGGTCTCCTGAGGACATGCATGATCACAATATTGACTTTTAGGAATCCAATATTTCAGTCTAATGTGCTAATTTGTAGAACTGAAACACCAGTATTTTTGTTGGTGAATCTCTGTTCCTTTTTTACAAAATTTGAAATCTGAATAATTTTTGGCCTGAGATATTTCTTGGAGGGGGGGTCGATCATACAGTAAAATTTTGACAAGAACAAAGGTCTGCCCTTTTGGAAAGCATTCTTTACCTCCACCATCCTCAGCAGGAGGAGAGAGCAATGCTCGACAAAGCAGTTTCTTCTGAAAAAGGAACACTTACTCTGAAAGCCTGGGCATCCTTGGCAAGATACATGCTAAAAAAACAAACTGCTGAGACACCTTGAACCTTATCAAGCAACACAGAGTTGTGATTCTGAGATCATTTTGTGGATATAGCAGGGGAGCGAACAGGCAAGTGTGCTGATGTACGTGGGTTTTCTCTGCGCTATTCTTTCAGCTCTTCTGTGGAGCTGAAACGTGTCAGAATAAAAGGTTGGGGTAATAAAACAACAAAATTGAATACCAAAAGGTGTACGGCACAGGGAATATAGCCAATATTTTATAATAACTTTAAATGGAGTATAATCTATAAAAATATTGAATCACTGTGTTGTACACCCGCAACTAATATAATATTGTAAATCAACTATACTTCAATTAAGAAATAAAATAATAAAATTAATACAAATAATGAAAAAAAATTATATAGGGTTTTGGTTCAAAGATTTTCTGAACAAGTAGAGTATGGCTCTGCCTGTTTTAAAACTGACCCAGGGCCTCTGCTCAGAGCTCCCCACTCTCTCCCGCAGCAGCCCTGCCTCCAGGACACCACAGCATCTACGAAGCTCCTCAAAGCCACACAGCGAGGGCCAAGGCATTTGACAAAGAAGGGATCCAGGGAAGATATGCGGACTTGACTTATCTCCACATCCTCACCATTTCTTTCCCCAGTTCGCGTAGACCAGAAGAGCTTTCACAGCACCTAGAAGATCATGCTCACGTGTGCACAGAAACCACTTGGAGCTCAGTGATAACCTGTCTCTGAGCTCCCGCCTCTCCCACTGGGGGCCCCTCTGCCCTTGGCGCACAGCATCCCCCCACAAAGCCTTTCTGGCAGGCACAGTGAGTGGGAGAGGCAGGAGCTCGGAAAGAGGGTGTCCAGTGCTTACCACCATGCAGAGGAGGCACCTCCAGGCCCTGGGAGAACTCTGCTGTGTGATGGGGGCCTACCCCCACCCCTCGGGCAGGGACACAGTGCAGTGTCAGCCTCTGCTTGGACTGGGTCATGGTGGCGGCAGGGGGGATGGTGGGTGGGAGTCCCAACAAGCCCTCGGGACTCCAGGCCGGGCTCACCGATCTTCATCTGGAAGTTGTTGAAGGAGTGCTCGTTGATGTACTTCATCTGGTCCATCAGCTTCATGGCGAAGTCAGCCAGAGCTTTGATGTGGGTCTTGCCCACCTTGTCATAGGTGGAGTCGTTGAGGCCCGAGGCGGCCATGTAGGTGCTGCCGATGGTCTTGATCTTTTCCAGCTGCCTGAACCGATCCTCACTGATGATCTGGACAGATGGAGGACAAACTGGGTCACCCCCAAGCTGGGCACTGAGGTCTGCAGGGAAGTGCAGCAGCACGGCCCCTCTTGTCGCCTCAGTTCACACAGGGGGCCCATTTCCGTCACCAACTCAGTGCAAAGCCCTGGTGCTCCCCAACAGTCTGGGCTTCTCCAGCACTTACCCTGTGGCTGTCTAGTGGCTGTGGGCTATCTGTGAGCCCAGCCCCGTACAAGAGCCCCCGGGGCCAGGTCACTAGTCACCTCTGGGGCTCTGTCCTCCGACAGGGACTGGCAGCCATCTTCCCCTTTCCCGGCTCAGGTCTCCATCCCTCCCAGGGAGACCTCCTCACCATTGTCCAGCAGGACACTCTCCTCCTGTCTCCACGACCTGCCGGAAGCCTGTCCACACCCATTGCAGCCAACTCCAGTTACCCCGCCGCCCGGGAGTCTCGGGGCCTGCTTCTGACACTGCCTGATCCCAACTCCACGCCCCAGCCCCTGTATTCCCGCTGGGCTCGTCCCTCTCACGCTCACTAGGCGGTGAGCTCCCAGCCCCGAGACTGCTCTACTGGTCACAGCATCCCCAGGTGGCGCACACTGGGTGCTCAACAAGGGAGTAATAAACCAAGAAGAAAATGTCTTTGTTTCTGCCTCTGCTGTTCAGGGCTTTGCATCTTTGTCCTGCCTCCTCCTGGAGCCTGGGAACTCCTCCTCCCTCGGACTCGCTCAAATGCTGAGTCCCAGCCTGAGCCCCATCCAGTCCTAGCTGGCATGAGAGGAATGGCGGGTGATGGGGGCCAGTCAGCCAGGCGGGGCTTCGACGGGGCAGCCAACATGCACAGACTGCGAATTCAAACAGCTGGGCTGGAACTCCAGCTCTGCCGCTTGCAGGCAGTGACCCAAGGCAGGACGCTTAACGTGCGGGGGCCACGTCCTCCCCATCGTGACGTGGTGATGGGGAGGAAATGTATGCAGGTGCCTGTGACAGTGCCTGGGACACAGAGCGCCTGACGCCTCTGCTCACATCTGGTGATGGGAAAGGGGGCGGCGGGGCCCGGCCGCACCTCGTCAAAGTCGGCGATGATCTCGTTGAGCAGCCTCAGGCACTCGACGCCCTCGTTGTTGGCCTCCAGCTCCACGTAGAACTCGGAGAAGTTGGCGATGGAGGCGAACATGACGGCCACACACTCACACGACTGATAGTAGAGCTCATCGTTGCGCCGCTCGCGGGCCAGGAAGTGCGCGGCTACGTCCTTGGGCAGGATGTTGTGCAGCAGCCGCCGGTTGTAGGCCTGCAGCTCCTCCATCTCCTCCTTCTCCTCGGTGGCCTGGGACAGAGGACTCGGTCAGAGGGAGGGCAAGCATCGTGCTGCTCAGAAAAGGCAGTGCAATCCGCCCATGTGCCAACGCAGGCCGAAGATTTCAGCAACTGCTGACTTTGCATCCTCGCTGCTGTCTCTACTTCCTGGTTTTCTATGAAGAGCATCTCTTACTTTGACTAACAGAAAAGAGAGATCTGTAGTAGGTAGCTAACTCTTCCCGCCTACCTCTTGGAAAGCGACGCCTATGAGAGCACTGATCCTGAAGGAGGGAACCCTGAGTGGACACAGGTCCCGGAGGAGAGGCCGGAAGGATCCTGTCTGCCCCAGATGAGGAGAAGGCAGGAGGGTAAAGGGATGGTCCAAAACCACACCCAAATGGCTCTCCAGCCACCCAAAGGCTCCTCGACCTTCCATTTTCCCCTTCATATCGGGAAATGCGATCGGAAAGGCGGTTTGAGAAAAATCACTTTAGCAGACTGACCACAGAGGAAAGGGCTCGAAGCACTGCCCGTTCTCCCTGGTTCCCTGAGAGCTGACTCATCCCAGGGCCAGACGCAACCCGCAGGGCCAGGAGGTGCAGGTACCCCGAGGTTCCCACCTGGGCGGGACAAGGACATCACTGATGACTTTGGTTCTCCCCTAGCTTGGGTCCTGGGTCTGGGACAAGCTCACTCTCCAGGATAAAGGGGCAGTGCAGAGCCCTCAGGTCAAGAGGCCAACAGTGGCCCACAGGCTGAAGCACAGAGGTAGTCCTGCACCTCGGCATGCGACGAGCCAGATGACCAGAGTGTTCCAGGGACACGGGGTACAGACTGGAGTCTGCAGGCTTCCTCCCCTCGATGGCAAACAAAATGGCCCCCTGAACTGGGGGTGGCCGTGTTGGTAAGGCAGGCAGGCAGGCAGGCAAAGGATCACTGGCAGGGCTGTTTAAAGGATCCAGCCAGCCCGCCTGGGCCTTCCCTAACTACACAGGGAGGCCCTTCTATTCACTGCAGTTAGAACATCCAAAAGGGCCAGGACTATTTCTCAGGGCCCCGGATCTCCCGGTAGGCGGTGGCTGCCTACAGGGAAGGAGCTGGCACACCTGCAGGACTGGGTCCAGCAGGGAAGGAGAAAGCTCAGGGACCCTAAGGCTCAGGGTCTAAGCCTTGCCTCTGAGGTGAGAGGACCCACTGCATTCCTGGAGCCACTGGAAACGTGGCCACAAGGATGGGGATCACACCCGAGGAAGCTCCTGGACCCTCAGGTGCCTGGGGGCGGTCCTCCTGCCAGGTGACCTCTGCTCCTATGAGGTGGGACAGTTTGACCACCCCCCTCCCCATAAATAAGGGCCACCTTCTCCTGCTCGGGAACGGGTGTGCCAGAGGGAGAAGGCTGGAGCGGGAACCCCCTGCTTCTCGCCTGCTGTCCCGTGGAGGAGCCCCAGCTGGTCCATCTGCCTCTGAAAATGCACCTGACTGCCCCCACCCCTGCTCCCCACATGTCTGGGGACGCTGGAGCGCCTCAGCTCCTCGGATCAGCCTGCAGGTGGCAGAAATGTGACACGTGCCTTCCCAGAGAGCCTCTGCCCAACATGGCAGGCAGGGTGGCTGTGGAGGCTGTGGGTGGGGACTCAGGGAGCAGAGACGCGGCTGGGGACGCACGCCAAGCGCAGAGGCCCTGGCCAGGTATGGCTGCCACATCTGGGGAACTCTGCCCAAGACATGCAGCACAGCCAGCTGCTTCTAGGGCTGGGCTCTGCCCAGGCAGGATAGCTTAGGGGTCCACAGACGCTTGCTGGTCCTAGTAAGTTCAATGCTGTGGGAAGGGACAAGAATGGGCTCTCCCGAGAGCTGAGGCCGAGTGGAGGGGGCCTTGCGGGTTAGGGTGTGTTCCTCGTGCAGGTGCTTCAGGGAAGCTAAGAACCCCAGGCTCCCCACCTCCCCGTCAGCACCGCACCCACCCATCATGACCACAGACCCGACAGCTAAATGGGCTGCTGCATAAGACTGGGCGTGCGGATTGGACCATCACTCACCCATCCCAAGGACCTGCGTTCAGGTTATTGTTTATCCCGCCCCAAAGCCCTGGAGCACAAGGGGAGATGGAGGGAGGTGGACGCATCATGAGCCTGTCAGAGAGCTTGAGTGGAGAGAGGCTGACACACCTATAGCAGGTAGAGACACGCTCACCACCCGCCTGCAGACACACACACAGTGTGCATGGCCTTCTTGATTGTTTTCAAAATGGGAAGTGGTCAGCCACTTCCCTTCCAATTTCCCTTCCTTCCCGCCCTCGTGCAGAGCCCTCGGTGCCTGAAGAAGGAAGTCATCAGAGGAAGGGGTGCCACGTGTGGTATGTCCAGTGTGCAAGGAAGCAGGGCCGTGAGGGGGAGACGGCATGGTAGGGCAGAGAAGGGGGCTGGGGTGGGTGGGAGGTCGGTTCCGTCGAGCAAATGAGTAAATAGATGAAAGGAATGGAAGGGGAGGTTCTCACTGCCGGAGATGATATTTGCATGCGTGGAAGGGAGAAGCCTAGAAAGAAGCCTGAGGTGTTGCATTGGCAATGGGGGTGCTGCTGTAAACTCACGGTTTTAAATATCAACAGACAGATATTGGAGTAGTATCCATCTATATGTATGTGTGTATGTGTGTTTGTTTCTATGTTCCTCTATACCTACATACATTTCCTGGCTTTGTCCACAGAGAGGACCTAGAACAGTGAGCACACTGAGTACCCTGATCTGGGTTTCTAAATACCATTCTCCACTAAAAAGAATTGGGGCACTTTGAGGGGAAAGTACGTGATGAGCCCCAGACATCTTCTTGTGCCAGAAAGTAAGAAGATGCTCAGAGAATGATGGAGCCAACTAAAGACACACCAACCAAAGCCAGGACAATTAAAGCATTGAAATAAATAATGAGAGGAGCAGAGTAAACCCCACTGAATCCGATAGGAATCTGGGAGTCTGTGCTGATGTAGATAAATGAATGACCAAGTAAATGCGAGGGGGAGGAGGAGAACTCTGCCTTACAGGAGAATGCCGATTAACAAATGCAGAAGGAATGACAGACATAGGTCATCACTGGCAGGCAGGAGTCAGCAATGGATGCAGAGGCTGGTGGGTGAGGTTTGCTGGAGATCAGAATATTGGCGTAATACCAGAGTATCTTTCCACAAAATGCTAATTGAGTACAAAGGGGAAGATGGGGACCTGACAGTGGAGAAATCTGGCAGACGCCCACTTGAGTGGGTGATCAAGGTAAATGTCACCAGGGGTGGGACAGACCAACATAGAGGAGTCCCCAGGGTGATGCTCTGAGAAGTGCACAGTGTCATCTCCACGGTTTTCCTCCAAGAAGGCATGGCCTGAGTCTGGACATGGGAAACATCAAGGGCTCTAGACTGAGAGTCACAGAATAAGGACCTCTTTAAGACTGGCAAACATGAGAGGAGAAGAAAGACAGGAGACATGACAACTAAATGCATAGGGTACACCAGATGGGATCCAGGGCCAGAACTGGGACAGTTGACACACGTGAACAGCTCTGTGGGTGGGATGGCATTGTGGGTGGACGCTGTTGATTTCCTGACTGGGAGTTCGCACAGGGATAATGCAGAGAGTGTCCCTGCTTTTGGGAGGTAGACACTGGAGAATTCAGGGGGTTGATGGGGCATCGTTTCAGAAAAGAGAGAGAGGGGGTGACGGAGCAAATGTAGACAAATGGCTGGGGAATCTGATGAAGGGACTGGTGGCGTTCTTTATACTGTTCTTTTAACTATTCTGTAAGTTTAAAGTTATTTTTTAAAACTTCCATAAAAGAAGATAAAAATGGGGGGGTGCATGGGTGTGGGGTAGGAAGTCAGGGAGGAAAGATAAAGAGTGGAAATGACCTGTTTCTGCAGCCACATGTGGAGAGAAACACTAACAATACAAGTGCCTGACATCGACTAGGTCTCCAAACCTCCCCAAACTCTCAGCACAGCTGGGGTCGGTGGGGGGATGGATGGGGGCAGGCTGCAGCCGGGGACGCAGGAGGCAACGGGAGTGCTTTGGGCAGATGTTGGGGCCTCAGACCAAGGGGACTGGAGGAAGTCTTGTCCACAACACACACTTTTTTCCCTGGCTGTTTTGGTTCAGGGAGGTTCACCCTGGCTGAAAGCTGGAAGGCTTCAGCTCTCTGGGAGAGACAGGCACCCCGCCTCATGGCTCCTCCAGGTCTTCCGGGGCTACAAGAAAGCTGCTATTGCCTGGGCACCGGGGAGCCAGAGGTAGGGGCTCCGGGGAAGCTCCAGGCTACTCTGCTCAGCAGGCAGGCGGCCTCGGTTTGACCCTGTGCCCTCAGGAGCTGGACAAGGCCCCGAGATGCTGGTCACAAAGATGCGGAGTGGCAGGCTCACCCTCCCTGGCCTCCGCCCCTTTCTCAGGGCCTTTGTAACAAAACAGGGTCACCCAACAGCAATCACCTTGGGAGGGGCTCCCTGGGGGCTCCTGGGGGAGGCGGGGGTGTGAGCAGAGGAGTGGAGGGGCATTGGCCCTGGACCCCACAAAGCCTGGTCAGCCCCCAGGAGAGACCTGAGGACCTCCTGGGAGCTTCCCCAAGAAGAGAGGCGTGAGCAAGTCGGGAGGAGGCTGGGAGGCTGCTCTCTGAGAAGAGAAGGTACAGCCTCACACTGGGTAACCCCGAGGCCCCTCCCAACCCAGGGCATTCTGCATGGAAAACATGCTCCCCCAGCCTCAGGGCATCCCCACCAGAGACACCCAATAGCAGGGGCAGCCAGATGCCCCCGTCTTCACTCAGCATCCAGTGAAAATCCAGGGCCCCCTGCCCCGGCCCGAAGACTTTAATCTCAACATTACTAGGAAGCAGAGGATGGAGGAGGCCTAAGCGAGTTGCAGGATGCGCTGAAGAAGTGGTCTGCACACAGGGGCCAGGCCAGGGGAGGCAAAAAAAGCCGGGCTAAGCTAGGCCTTGCAGGCGGCTGGGCTAGAATAACAGGTCTGAACCCCACCTTCACTCCCATCTAAGACCAGGCTTTCTCTTGGGGCTTCCCTGGTGGCGCAGTGGTTAAGAATCCACCTGCCAATGCAGGGTACATGGGTTCGAGCCCTGGTCTGGCAAGATCCCACATGCCGCGGAGCAACTAAGCCCGTGCGCCACAACTACTGAGCCTGCGCTCTAGAGCCCGCGAGCCACAACTACTGAGCCCATGTGCCGCAACTACTGAAGCCCACATACCCAGAGCCCGTGCTCCGCAACAAGAGAAGCCACCACAATGAGAAGCCCGCACACCGTAACGAAGAGTGGCCCGCGCTCGCCGCAAATAGAGAAAGCCCGTGCACAGCAACGGAGACCCAACACAGCCAAAAATAAATAAAATAAACTAAACATATATATATATAAAAGGCAAGACCAGGCTTTCTCATGGGCCCTTGGGTGCCCTCTCTTGCATCTTTTGAGGTGGTCCAGCAGGTCGGAAGGGGCCATAGGGGCTGCTGCTGTAGCACCTGGAGTATCCTGTGCACGGCCCAGCAGCACCCCTCCCGCAGGTGGACACAATCACGGCGCAGGGCACAGAGCCTGGAGGGCAGAGTGCTGGCTGGGTTCCAGCCCCACCGGGGCACCCAGCACCCAGCACCTCTGCCCCTGCCTGAGCCACCTCTCATCAAGGCCAGGGCACAGCCACCTGGCTGGACTTCCTGTCGACGATCTTTGATGCCCCTTCCAGCCATCTTCCCCTGGAGGGGTCTTCAAGCCCAGTTTAGGTCACATCGAGCCCTGCTCAGAAGCCTCTGGCACCAACTCCTGCACTAACGCCTCCGCGGCCCCAGGACTGCACTCCCGCTACTTCTCTCCTCTCCTCCTGCCACTGTTTTCCCCCTGCCCTCCTGACTCCTTGCTGCCTCTGCCACAAACTGGGCCTATCCATGCCTCCCCTCTGTCCCGGCATCTGGATGCCCACTGTCTTTGTGGCTGAAGAGCCTCTCTCCCAGGCCCATCAGAGTCCCGGTACCAGGTACTGTCAAGGGTGGGTTTGTCTGGAGCTCCAGGGTTTCGCCTCTTGGCCCCAGAGAGCAGGGAGCAGACTCGCTGGGACGCGGGGCACCGGTCAGCTGGTGAGCAGGACGCCTTGTCAGTGCAGAACCCAGGCCCAGCCCAGCCCAGCGGATGAACTGCTCACTCACAAAGTGCCATGAGGCCTGGGGGTCCCGCCCCACCCAACCCCACCCCCGACCCCCAAGCCCGGGACCACCCACCTGCAGTTTCCAGAGGAAGTCGAGGCGGGCGGTGGACTCCACCTGCTGGGCGTGCAAGTACAGGGCCAGCACAAAGACGGAGATGATGATGGGCGTCACCACCTTCAGCGCCACCTTGGTCGCGTGCTCAGGGCTGCAGGCGGGAGGGAGATGTCCTGGCACTTCAGGCCGGGCTCAGGCCTTTGTTTCTACCTCCCACTCAGCCCCCCTATCCTCACCCTCCTTCTCTAACTGCCTGAGGCGTGCCTCCTCCAGGAAGCCTTCTCAGTGGGCAGCCCCGGCTCAGCCCCGGCTCAGCAGCCAGCACTCTTCTCCTGATGGCTCCCTCTCCCCCATCACTGGGGCGCTTCCCTCTGGTGACATCAGGGGATGAACGAGGCCCTTGTAAAAGGCAGCATGTACATCTCAGGTCTTTCTCAGTTGACAAGACAGGGGTTGTAACAGGGGAGCCAGGCAGGCCATACTGACCATCTTTGGGCAACCTTGGGCAAGTCCTCTTAACTTCTCTGAACCTTAGTTTCCTAATCTGTAAAATGGGATAACACCCATATTTCAAGATTGTGGCAAGAATTACAGACACTGTATGCAAACTCCTTGTACAGTGTCTGACAAGCAGTAGAAAATCCAAAACTGGTAGCTATTATTGTCTGACTATATTTCTGTTAACATTATTAATCCTCCCAATAAAAACAGCTGTCCCTGACCCTGCTCCTGTCCCAGCAGAGAGCCCAAACCTTGAAGGCTGTGTAGACTCCCTGCCCAGGAGCAGCCCCGAGGCAGGGCCTAACCTACACACCCTGCAGGCCTCTCCTCTGCTCCTCTCCTCTGGTGGCAGAAGGGGCACCTGTTCTCCTGCACCCAGGATCTCGTGCATGCCCCTGGGGAGAGCTTGAGGCCTGTGGAATGACCTGTGGATCCTGATGACCTTGGTCACTGAGTCTATAAATCATCTTGGGGTGGTAGAGAGATCATAAAAGAAGGGCACCTACCCAGTGAGGCCCCCTTGGTACCAAGGGAGGGGAGGGCCTCCTCCTTCATCACCCACCTTGCCACCAAGGCCCCCTCCCACCTGGGTACCGCTGGTGGCCTCTGGCTGCTCGGTGCCAAGGGCAGGCAGGGGTTGTATCAGGGAACTCGGAGAAACAGCTTCAACTCACCACTGGGAGGTCCCGTTGTTGTTGAAGTCTCTGTGAACAGGAGTTGGGGAGGGCTGTTCAGGGCTGCTCCCTGCATCAGCAGCCTCCATGCCTGCTCTGCTGCCCCCCAGCCCTGCTGTGCCCCTCTACACCCAGCTCTGCTTCCCCACGCCTCCTACTTCTGCCCCCACCACTGCTGCTCCTTTGCCACCCCCCCCCACAGCACCCCTCTTCCCAATCCAAGGTCACTTTCAGGATGGGAGGCTTGCAGAAAGGCCAGCCCCGATTAGCATCTGGTCACCATGACCACAAATCACCCAGCCCTTACCTGGGAGCCTGGGGCCCCCCCAGCACATCCACCTGGGCTGAAGCCTGTCCCCTCTCCCACCCCAGCCAGTCGCTGCCACCCGGAGGAGGAGAAACACTACACCTGCACTGTCCAGTATGGTAGCCACTAGCTACATGTGGCTACTGAGCTTAAAATGTGGCTAGTACAGGTTAAAATGTCCTGTAAGTGTAAAATAGATACCAGGTTTTAAAGAATTAGTGTGGAAAAATGTCAAATATTCCATTAATCATTTTAAACTGACTATATATGAAAATAATACTCTGAATATATTGGTTAAATAAATACATTATTAAAATTGCTTGTTTTGCCTTTTTAATATAGCTACTAGAAAATTTTAAATTACATCTGTGGCTTGCATGATTTATCTAGTGGACAGTGCTGCCCTAGAGCCACACCAGGGTCGCCCAACCCAGAAAGGACCTCCATTCTCTGTGACTGCTTCAGCAGGAAGAGTGGAGGGGCTCTGGGGAGGGGTGGGGCAGGAGAGAAAGAGGAGGCAAAGTTCCCAGCTCCCGCCCTGATCCACAAGGAGAAGGGTCGACCTCCTCCCTCTCCTGTCCCCAAGGGACTGCAGCCTGCACCGCTCATGATGCTACAGCGTCTCCCTGTCATCTGCCCACAGCCCTGCACAGCTGTGGAGAAGTTCTTCCTTGCATCTGACTTAGATCCTTCACAACATCTTCCTTTTCTCAGGCGATACTCTGCACAAGAAGGTAACATTTCTGACCCTGGAGTTATTGCCTATTTTATCCATGACTGTACCTTCACTGCCAAGCTCAGTGCCTGGAACAGGGTGGGCCCTCAATAAATATTTTTCAGTGAATGGATAGATGGATGAATGGATTCCTTCCTCTAACTCAGAGAAAGTACAGTTCACTGCATTTTCTCAGGGGACACAGACCTGTCACTCACGTGTTTTGCTCTTCCTGATGTATGTGTGTGTGGGGGGGATGGTAATGGGAAGAGAAAGGTACTACATATCAGGCACTTTACATACATCTTACTACTGTAGGTATTACTATTCCCAGTTTACTGGGAAAAAATAATGAGGTTCAGGAAAAATAGCCAAATGTGTGTCTGAGGCTGAGATTCAAACTCAATTTGACCCAAGATCAGAGCTCTTTCCCCTCACGGAGCTACCTCCCCTGGAAATCTGACATCTGTCACTATATGACCAGGCTGACTGCCAGCTAGATAGCCTGGGGCACAACCCCCATACATGCCACCTCTGGGCTGTAGGATTTAACTGCTCACCATCACAGCCAGGAGCCTTTGAGCAGTGCACAAACTACCCAACCGTCCAGGGTGGCCCTGCCTACTTTGCTGAGTTGCTATGAGGATGAAAGGGATAATGTATGTCCAACTGTCTGGTTCGAGGCAGGACAAGTGCCTACGAACAGCAAAGGTTGTTCTTTTGCTTGCACACACCTTGCTTTCCAGCTCTGTTGGACCTTGACCCCTCTGGGCCTGAGGCGCAAGGGCAGTTAGGTGGAAATAGGTCATCAAAGGCTGCCCTGGACAGAGGAACAATTCACTGAAGCCTGAGGTCAGGACAGAGTAGGAGGCTGGAGGCAGAGGGACAGGGGACCTAGTAGCTCTGAGGCCACCCTCACCACTGGGGGAGGGATGGAGGGAAAGAAACAAGACACTGTGTTGCTTTGCCCCGGTGGTCAGAGCTGGGAGCAACAGAACACTCCCCTGGCAAGCCCCCTGCAGCCCAGGAACCCAGCCTCCCGCTCTTCCTGCCTCTCTGCAATGCCCCAGACCCCGTGCAGAGCGCGAGGCGGGTGCCACCTACATGGCGTTGGCTGTGACCAGTAGGTCGGCATTGTCAAAGAGCGTGACACCGGGCACCTCAACGACAAGCACGTAGATGAGCTCGATGGCCAGCATGAGCACCAGCTTCCCGATGCAGCTGATCTGCAGGAACACGGAGCAGGCCAGCAGGCTGAGCAGCACGCTGTAGGTGAAGTACTGTGGAGAGAGGGCAGCGGCTTCAGCGCCCCGGGCCCCGCCCTCCCCCGGCCCCGCCCCCGGCCCCGCCCCCCAGCATCCCTCCAGTCTTGGGCTGTCCTCAGGTGAAACCGAGGATCTGGGGATGCTTCTGCTGATGCAAACTTGTACTGTGGTGTGAGTGGCCCTGGGTAGGAACCAGGAGGTGGGGCTCCAGGCTGAGGAGGACCACTACCAGCAGTGTTGCCCAATGGTTAGAGCAGGGCTCCAGGCTCAGGCAGACTTGAGTTTCAGCCCTGATTCATTATGGACTGTTTGTGTGACTTAAGCCATTTATTCAACCTAAGCCTCATTTCCCCATATGCAAAACCTTCTATCTCATGGGCTTACAGTGATGATTACACAATAGGAAGCCCCTGGCACAGTGCATGGTGCCCTCCATTACTGTGCGACCGCAGGCCTCAGCCCCTGATCTGCAACATAACATGTGGTGGCAACATCTGAACTGACCTTATTCGGTGGCCAAACTGACCTACTGATGCGATGCAAATTATCACCTTTGTCCTGCTTCCTGTGACTATTCATACATTTTGCTGCAGAAATATTTCTGTGTTTCATTATCAGGTGCTGCCCATACTGCACTGGGGTGTGAGGTAACCTTTTAAAACCTGAAAAATTCCCAAGTCCAAGACATATCTGACCCAAAAGGCTTCAGATGAGGGACTGTGCTCTTCCCCGTACTTTGGGGAAATCCTGGTCTCTGAACCTCAGTTTCTTTCTCAGACAACCAAGGGGCCAAACCGGGTGATCTCAGAGGTCGACTTCTGCTCTGTCGTCCCCTGACACTAGTCCTAGTCAGGTCAGCAACTATTATTTTTCTCTTTTAGCTTTAGCATTGTTATTTCTGCATCAGGCAGAGCGACTCACTGTTCGCTGCCTCCGCCTTGGGCTGGGGGCCAAATTTGGTGGCTGGCAGTGGGGCAGTCCCTTCTGCCTAGGCCTTCAGGAACCCAGAGAGGGACTGCAGAGGCCCCTGGTGGTTGGGAGGGGGAGGGACCAGCCTCAAGTCACCAGCAGGAAAGGGGCAGAGGAAGGAGTAGGGAAGGCACAACCCGATACATCAGCCCTAAGGATAATAGTCCTGTCCTTGCGGGATGGGGAGGGGAACCCAAGCGCCAGCCTGGATTCCTATTCAGACCCTGGGCCCAGACATCCAGGAGGCCAAGGCATAATACTGAGGTCCACCTCAGGGTCTGTGAGGAGCTGCTGAAAAAGAACAACACTTGTGGGATGGGGTCAGCCCGAGGGGTCTGTAGCTGGTAGGGCCTGGGATCTGAGGGCCTGAAATTGATCGGGCTGGTGAGAGCTGAAGTCGGTGACCAGCCAACCATCTGCCACAAACGAGGAACCAGAACAGGCCCTGACACCACTGCTTTGTTCCCCCATTCTCCCACGGAGCAACCACCAAGGCGCATGTGCTAAGACCAAAACCAGCCTCTGCTTCTCAGCAAACAGCCCTCAGGCAGCAGCTCCTGTGGGCTGTGGGCCAGATGTGAGAGGGAGAGAGGTGGGGAGCAGAGGGCGGGTGCTGGAGCATGGCTGCCTGGGCAGAGGGAGGGCTTGGCGGGGGCCCAGGGACAACTGGTCTAGGTGAGCACCGGTGAGGGTGAGCCCTACCCCTCACTGAGTTTCCTTGCCCATGTGTACAGGGGAGTAGGATCGGGTCCATTCCCTGGGGCGGGGGAGGGAGGCCAGCACTGTGACAGCCCACGGGGCCCTCACTGCGGTTCTGAACCCTTGTTATGAGTCATGGGCCCTTTGGGAATTGGATGAAAGCACGGACTTTCTCCCCAGAAAAGGGCAAAAGCTGCCACCATCTTACAGGTTTCACGTGAGCCCCGTCAGGGAGCCGGGTTGTGGGAATCACCCAAAGCTTGGAGCAAATACCCTGGGCTGGAAGCCTGGCCCTGCTGCTCGCTGCAAAACGGCTCCCTGAGGAAGCACGGCAGGGTGAACGAAGCACCTCGCATACCGTGGGCGCTTAATGCACGCTGCTCTCGAAAGGTTCTCGCCATTTTTCAAACCCAATAGCCTGTAGGTACGTGATTTCTTTCTGGGGTGACAAAAATGTTCTAAGATTAGATTATGATGATGGCTGCACAAGTTTGTGAATATACTAAAAGCTACTGAATTATACTTTGAATGCGTGAACTTGGTGGTAGTACTGGTTTGGGATTGGGTTCCCTTTGCTCCGCTCTGCTCTGACCCACGGCAGAGGGGTCAGACAGGTCCTCCTGAGGCCATATCAGGAATGCTGCTGAGGCTGAAAAACAGCTCTGCCTTCAGGTTAAGAGCAAGAATTCTGAAGCTAGGTGACCTGGGTGGGAGCTCTGGCTCTGCCACTTACTAGCTGTGTGACCTTAGGCAAGTTACTTAACCTCTCTGTGCCTCAATGTCATCTGTATAAAATAGTATCTTTGTCATAGGGTTGCTGTGAGGATTAAATGAGTAAATGTGAAGCCCTTAGCACAGTGTCTGGCACATGGTAAATACCATATAAACAATAGCTATGCTATTATTGTCGTTATTGCTATACTGAGGAGGTCGGCCTTGTTCACTGGTGTCTGGCACAAAGAGTGAGAGAGACTGAGGGGTAAGGAGGTCTCTGTAATGGCAGAGGGCCCCTGACTGTCCATCAGAGTAGCCAAGGGTAGAGAGGGCTGGGGTGGCAGGTCCCCATCCGTGTCCAGTCCCTCCCTGCCCAGTACCTCGGGGAAGTTGCAGTTGGGCCAGGGGCTGCCGCAGAAGCCCCGCTCATCACCCAGGCTGTAGTTGCCGGCTGACTCCACCACGTGGCACGCGCTGACCTGGCTGGCACTGATGTTGTGTTCGTCCGCCAGGCAGCCAATCAGGTCCTTGGAGTTGCACGTGAACTGGTGGGGGAGGAGAGGGTCAGCCTGTGGGGACCAGGCCAGGGTAGCTCATCTCCACAGGCAGCAGGTGCCCATCCCGCCTCGCCTCAGGTGCAGCCTGACACTGGCCGCGACAGGTGAGGAGCCTGGAAGAGGCCGAGGAACGGGCAGGATTTGCCCAGCTACCCGGGGCAGGGCTTGTAAACCTCCCTTGGGGCATACTTCCCTGAGTCTCTGGCTCCTCCAGCCTCGAGAGTGAGGACATAAGGCTGTGTAAGAGGCTTTAGGAGCTAAATCTGATCCCAGACCCAAGGTGAGACCCAAATAAGAACCTCCAGGGGGGAGAACGCCAGGGCCTGGGGGAAAGTCTCCTCCCGGCCCATGCTTGTGAGGTACAGGGCTCCACTGGGTTTCACCCAATGGGCTGAGGAAGTGCTGGGGAGGTGGAGCCACCCACCACGTTGACAAAAGCCGACAGGAACACCAGGGTGATGGTGAACACGCCCACCAGGGTGCTGTTCATCTTAGACCGCACGATCTTCCTGGAGAGCCTCTGCAGCGGGGCCGGGAAGAGCTGTCGCGGGGTAGAGGGAGGACAGACGTGGAACAGAATTCAGTGGACTCCGCACACCGCCACAGAGGAGCTCGGTGGACGCCCTCCCCACCTTTGTCTCTCGCCAACAGAACCACAGGGGCTTTCCTGACCCCCTCCCTGTGGGCGAGCCTCCAGCCTCGCACCATTGCACCCCCGCTTCCAGGCCAACCACAGCACAGATTCTGCAGCTGGCCAGAAGGGGGTCCACCTGGGGAGCTCACAGGTAAGAGAGGTAGGATGAAAGGAAAGATGCTACCTTCACCCCAATGGGGAAGCAGAGAAAAAAGCACATGTACCCGCTGTGTGAATGCTGGGCCGCTTGGAGTTACAATCAGGGAGGGGCAGGAGGTGGGAGTGAAGGAGACATTGAGGTGCCCAGAACGTTTCCAGGGAGGGTCAGAAGGCTTCAGGGAAGAAGTAGGGAGCTGTGGGTCTGAGGGCTTGGAGAGAACCTGGGGTCAGGAGGAAAGGGATGGGCACGTGAGAAGGGGGCAGAGCAGCGTGTAAGCGGACAGCGGGGCCCCAGTCGTGTGAATTAAGTGAGCTTTTCTTCAGCAGGATGCCCATGGATATGCCATTTCCCTCACCTAATCCTCCCTGTATTTCCTTCAGATAGACAAACTGTATGTCCACTCAAGACCCACTGCGGTTTTGGTAATTAAATGATTGGGTCTACCAAATCTGATATACTTGGCCTTGGCCCCCATGTGCCCTTCATCTCCCAAGCAACCTAGACTACAAAAGAAGTTGACAGACCCCAGAAAAGTGAAGTAGTGGATTCGTGCTTCCCCCATCCTACCTACCTTAATGCCTCCTGGTAAGGCTGATCTGCAAGCATGCCATGCGTCCTTTGGAAACCCCTAAGGGCGGACGAAGGTGGTGGAAAAAGCACTCACCAGAGCCTGGAGGCCCGGGTTCTAGGCGTGGCTTTGCCTGTGTGACCCCTGAGCACACCTGCGCATTCTGGCTGAGAGCGCCAGACTGCAAGGTTTATCCACCCTCTGATACAGAGCGTTTCTGTAGCTGGTCACACAGACAGCTACGTAGGCAAGGGGACACACTGGGACCACGGTGTGACTGCTCGTTCCCAGTGCGGAGAGGACTGGCTAGTGTGCTACAATGTTTAAGGCCATTAAGTGCCGGGCCCTTGGTCCAGCGTTCCTCAGCTGTGACCCAAACTCACTACATGCAGGGCATCTACATGGGCCCATCAGGTTGCCCTCATGGGCCTTTGGGAAACCAACACAAATATGCTGATGCTTGTGCTGCTTGCTATGCTGTGAGGAATAAAGTCTCTTGTCTCTGACCCAGGGGTCTCGTGACGTCTGCCAGTATCTATGAAAGAGCAACAAGCTAATTTATTAGCTTGTCATTAGGGTAAAACCAAATCTCAGACCCTTCATACTTCTTGACACCAAGAAAGTGCCCTGCTTACCCCCTCAGTCTTGGGCTTTGGGCTGGGCGTGCATGTAGGGAAGCAGTATATCTTTCCACCCCAAATCCTCCTCCACCCTTCCAACAAGGCCACTTCCTATTCAGCAGAGGGAAAGAAGGGACCACAGAGAAGGAATGCAGCAGTGGCAGAGGCCTGCAAGCCATTCAGGCTCTAGGCTGAGTGGTGAAGACCTTGGACCTCCATGTCCCCAGCAGGGGTGCCTCTCAGATGTGTTCATGGATCATCAAGTCTGTGGCATTCTTCTGAAAAAACACTTCCTTCTGGGGTAATAAAGGAGGCACTCTGACTGAACCCTCTAACATGGCAGAAGAAAAGACATGTGTGATTTGGAGAACATAAGCTTGGATTAAAATATTGCTTTACTACACATAGAGATCAATGGAATAGAGTGAGAGTCCAGAAATAAACCCTTACCTTTACGATTGATTGATTTTGACAAGGTAGCCAAGAAAACTGAATGGGGAAAGAATAGTCTTTTCAACAAATGGCGCTAAGACAACTGTATCTCCACATGCAAAAGAATGAATTTGGAGCTTACCTCACACCACATACAAAAATTAACTTGAAATGGATCAGAAACCTAAATGTAGGAGCTAAAACTATAAAAGTCTTAAAAGAAAATACATAAGTAAATCTCTGTGACTGGATTAGGCAATGGTTTCTTAGATATGACACCAAAAGCACAAGCAAAAAGGAAAAAACAGATAAGTTGGACTTCATCAAAATTTTGAAAATTTGGGCTTCCCTGGTGGCGCAGTGGTTGAGAATCTGCCTGCCAATGCAGGGGACACGGGTTCGAGCCCCGGTCTGGGAAGATCCCACGTGCCGCGGAGCAACTAGGCCCGTGAGCCACAACTACTGAGCCTGCGCGTCTGGAGCCTGTGCTCCGCAACAAGAGAGGCCGCGATAGTGAGAGGTCCGTGCACCGCGATGAAGAGTGGCCCCCGCTCGCCACAACTAGAGAAAGCCCTCGCACAGAAACGAAGACCCAACACAGCCAAAAAAAAAAAAAAAAAAATTGAAAATTTTTCCTTCAAATAACACCATCAAGAAAGTAAAAAAGGTGTTGGTGAGGATGTGGAGAAATTGGGACCTTTGTTTGTCGCTGGTAGTTATGTAAAATGATATAGTTGCTGTAGAAAACAGTATGACGATTCCTTAAAAAATTAAACACAGAATTATCATATGATCCAGCAATTCCATTTCTGAGTATAGACCCAGAAGAATAGAAAGCAGGGGCTTATACAGATATTGGCACACTCATGTTTATAGCAGCATTATTTTCAATAGCCAAAAGGTTAAAGCAACTCTAGTGTCCAGCTATGGATGAGTGGGTAAACATATGTGGTATACATACACAATGGAATATTACCCAGCCTTGAAAAGGAATGAAATTCTGAAACACACTACAGCATGGACGGCACCTCGAAGACACTATGAAAGAAGCAAGTCACAAAAGGACAAATACTATATGATTCCACTTTTTTGAGGTACCCAGAGCAGTCAAATTCATAGAGACAGAAAGCAGAATGGTGGTTGCCAGGGAAGAGGGCAGAATGGGAAGTTATTGTTTAATGAGTATAAAGTTTCAGTTTGGAAAGATAAAAAAGTCCTGGAGATGGATAGTGGTGATGGTTGCACGACAACATGAATGTACTTAATGCCACTCTACTGTAAACTTAAAAATAAAAAATTTATATTATGTATATTTTACCATAAATTAAAAGTGATTAGGAAAAGGAAAATGAAAAGACAACCCACAGAATGGGAGAAAATTGTTGTAAACCATATTATCTAATAAGGGTCTTATAACCAGAATATACACAGAACTCTTACAACTCAACAAGAAAAGACAAATAACCCAATTAAAAAATGGACAAACAGGGAGTTTCCTGGTGGCCTAGTGGTTAGGATTCCAGGCTTTCACTGCCATGGCCTGGTCAGGGAACTGGGATCACACAAGCCACGAGGTGTGGCCAAAAACAAAACAAAAAAAGCCCACAAATACTATGAATAGACATTTCTCCAGAGAATCTACACAAATGGACAACAAGCACATGAAAAGATATTTGACATCAATAGTCATCAGGGAAATGCAAACCAAAAACAAAAGCAACCACTTCGCATCCACCAGGATGGCTATAATCAAAAAGTCAGATAATAACAGGTGCTAGTGAGGATGTAGAGAAATTGGAACCCTTGTACACTGCTGGTGGGAACGTAAAATAGTGCAGCTGCTTTGAAAAACAGCTTTTCAGTTCCTCAAAATATGACCCAACAATTATACTCTTAGGTACATACCCAAGAGAACTGAAAACATAAGTCCATACAAAACCTTGTATACAAATGTTCATAGCAGCATTATTAACAACAGCCTGAAAGTGGAAACTACCCAAATATCCATCAACTGATGAAGGAATAAACAAAATGTGGTATATCTACACGATGGAACATTACTTGGCCATAAAAAGGAATAAAGCGCTGTCAGACAGTACATCATGAATGAACCTTGAAATATGCTAAGTGAAAGAAGCCAATCTCAAAAGGCCACATAGTGTATGATTCCATTTATACAAAATGTCCAGAACAGGCACATTCACAGAAACAGGAAGTAGATATGAGGTTGCTAGGAGCTGTGGGAACAGGGACCAGGGAATGAGGAGTGACTGCTGAAAGGTACGGGGCTTCTTCTGGGGATGATGACAATGTTCTGGAATTAGTGGTGATAGTTGCAGAACTTTATGAATATAGTAAAAACTACTGAATTATAATTTTATAACCTTTATAAAGGTGAATTTTATGGTATGTGAATTATATCTCAATAAAGCACTTATTAAAAAAAATCCTGCTCAGCTTCTTACTGTGTGATCCTGGGGAAGTCATCAAGGGCTCTGAGTTTCCTTATTGGTAAACAGGGAATATCTACCTTCCAGGGTGGTAGATTTTCCAGGGTGGTTATGAAATGATGCATTTGAAAGTGCTTTGAAAGCTGTTAAATTCGATAGAAAATTTACTTAATATTTGCATTTTAAAGAGCTATGTTGCCGATAAGAACAAAAGTCCTTGTTTCTCAGTAAAGGAATTTTTGGTTTCACAGCTGTAGAAAGTGTTTTGGCACTAGCATGAGGATCTTACTCTGAAATGGTATGACAGATGGCTTCTAATCTTTGCCTGCTTAAAATTTTGCCATTTCATCCCCCCATCCCCCGTGTTGCTTAAACCATTTCAGTCCTGATCACCCTATCCATCAATTGAACGGCTTCTCTCAACGCCAGTGTAATGACTTGATTTAGACAAAACTTATTAGAAGATGGTAAAGCCTTTATAGAAGGTGGTTGGGGAACAGTATATGCACACAGGCTTCCTGGTGAACCTGGGACCAGGAGTCCCACAGGGGCCACCCAGAGAAGAACTGCAGGCTTTTAAAACAAAATCCAACCTGGAATACTATAGCTCAGGGGTCCCCAACCCCCGGCCTGTTAGGAACCGGGCCGCACAGCAGGAGGTGAGCGGCAGGCCAGCGAGTGAAGCTTCATCTGCGGCTCCCCATCGCTCGCATTACCGCTTGAGCCAGCCCCTCCCACCCCCATCCCGCCCGTGGAAAAATTGTCTTCCACGAAACCAGTCCCTGGTGCCAAAAAGGTTGGGGACAGCTGCTACAGCTCTAACATCTAATGAGTGATTACCTCAATGCATTGCCTTTTTACAAGCCATTTTCCCTTGTCACCCTTTCAAAAGACCGGCTCTTGACTTAAAGTCTCAGCAGGAACCCAGGAATTGCTGCCTTTTTGAAGTCTCCAGAAGATTTGACATCCTGCCCTGGCACTGGTTTATAGAGTATCTCATCTCCTGTAACAAAAAGTTCACCTGTATGTTGACCCCAAATCCCACCTTTACCAATCCCGGTGTGGACAATAAAATTCTTCACCTGGAGTAGAATCTCCTCGCAGGGCTGCTCTACAGCTGCATACAGATCCTGGAGAGTATTTTTCTGGGAGGATGATTGTGTCTGTGCAAACCAATTGCTCAGTGCCTGTTCACCATCAGAGCTCAGAAAAAGAATCAATTGAAAGAAAAAGTTCCAACCCCAATATGATTAATTCAAATCAATTCAACTTGAAAAATGGGAATGGCAACACAATTAATAAACCATGACTGAGGTGAGGGACAGTTTTGATCCTGGCCTCTCAGGAAGTCTCCAGGCAAATCAATGACCTCCCTGGGGTCCTGGCTCCCTGTCTGTCACGTGGGACCAGGGTATTGCACGAATGGAATAAGGTGATGAAATCTGACAGCAAAATAATGTAAGAAAACAGACTTTCTGACAAGGAGTTAATAAATGAAGCAGTGGCTCCTACTTCAGAAAAATATTTTTAAAGATATGAAAACTTCAGAACAAGACATAGTAGACGCTGACTACTGCTCTTATCACCTGGCCTTTCAGCGGTCAACTGGACATATTAACAAAGGCAGTGTCCTGGAGGGGAAGGACTGTGGGCTCTGGAGTCAAGAACCATCTGGGTTTAAACCCCAGCGATGCCACTTCTTAGCTCCGGGACCTAGGGAAGGCTGTCTAACCGCTTGAAGCCTCATTTTCCTCATCTGCAAAGTGGATATAATAAAAGCCACCTTAAAGGTTTGGGAAACGCTGGTCAAGGTGGCATGGCTGGGCTCTGGACCCAAGACGGCTTGACTTAAAAGCCATGGGAGGAACCGAAGATCTCCTTCCTGAAAATGAAGCCTTCTCCACCCCCAAACGAACATGCGCCTGACAGCAACACATCCTCTTCAAGGGGACAAAGTGTGACCCCGAGCCTCTGGAAAGGGGAGTGTGGGGATTCCGAAGTCGTCACAAGACAGAAGCCAGCTGGGAGGTGAGAGGTACTGGTTGAGGAGTAGGGCCCTGTTTTAGAAGCTGTGGACGGGAGTCAGGAGGGCGTGGTAGGAAGGAGAGCCGGCAAGGCGGGACCTGGCTAGCTTCAGGCTTCGGGGAGAGGAGAGGAGGCTTTTAGGTGACTGCACGGAGCAGACAAGGGCCTAGAGGAAGCCCTGGTCAGATTCCAGGAGGTCAGACAATCAGGTCCAGGAGGTCAGTGGGAGACAAGCCAAGAGGGAGCCAGCGGCCTAGAAGATGAAAGAGATTTAAACATGCACACGCACACACACACGCACACACGCACACACACGCACACACACACACATGCGCGGCCTTGCAGCTGAGTACTCCTTCTGGGCCTGTCTGTACCCAACCCCCGAACTGCAGGAAAGCAGAGTTTGGCCTTCTGAGTGAGAACGTGCTAATGAGCCACTGGAGAGCAAGGGGGCCCAGTCAAGTGCGGGGACAGAAGGGAGCCACTCTCTTCCACCTACGTGGGCGGTGGCAGCAGAAGTGCTGGCACTGTCAGGGGCAGGCCTGAGCTGCCTCACAGGATGAGGGGGCAGAAGCCACAGGGGGCCTGACAGAGCAGTTAGAGCTGGCCAAGGAGGGAAGGGGCTGCACTCAGGAGACGTGAGCTGACACGGCAGAGGCTGGCCCACCCCTTGCAGGGTTATGCAAAGGGGTTCCGGCCTCAGGAGGGTGTCTGGGCTGCCTCACTGTTCGGGCCCCTACCAATTTGAGATTCTCTGAGTTTGGGGACCACATGTGACGGCAAGAAGGGATTCAGCATGGTTTTCTCTGATGAAAGCAGCTCTGGAGCCCAGATGAGCACCGATGCCAAGGGAAGGAAGGAGTGGTGTGTGCAGATGTTCAGACTGGCCCTCTAAGACAGCTTCACCAGAAGGACACGCTCAGGGGAGGATCCCTAGGACAAGGCATCCCAGAGACAGAGGGACTCCAGAGGGCAGCTGATGCTCTGAGAAATCTAGGGGTGTGTGCGTGACCTGGGCCAAGCTGTGTCAGGAAAAGATCATACAGGCCCAAGATGGAAAAAACAATCAGAGCCTTCGGTGAGCCGTACATTTCAGAAAAGCAGAAAGGACCCAGGAATTGCTCCCTGACAGACAGCTAAGACGACTACGTTGACTAACTCAGACCACACTTTCTTCATGTTTCTCTCTTCGAAAAGGATAAAATATGGATGATTTAAGAAAGTAAGTCCAAGTTGTTTTGGGGAACTGGAAAAGTAAATGAAACAGAGAAAGAGACCACGTCTGACAGAACTGTTTGGCTTTGGACCTGCGGAGCCCATAGCAGGCAGGGGTAATTTAGGAACTGCTGTATCTCATCGGAAAGCCACTAGGCATGACTTCTGAGAAATTGTGGAAATCAGATGAAAAATGTCTGAGTTCTGGCAAATCTTTTCACAGGGAGAAACAGAATGACACTGAAAATTCCAGTCCAGTCAGCTTCACAGCAGTACCTGAAAAGGTGATACAATCAACTTTCAGTCAGTCGGCCTGCAGGCAGTGTGACAGGGGAAGGGGGGCCAGGCCGCCCTGCTGCAGAGATGCCAAAAGGGAGACTTACCCCTTTCACATCTTACTATGCAGTTAATCCACAACACAAAGAGGAAAGAAGACTGATTATTAACTGGAAGAGGAGTTCACGCTACAAACAATTGCTCAGGTCGGGGTCTACTTTCCAGAGAGTGGATAAATGCTGAGACAATGGCTTCTCAGAGACTGTGAGAGAAGCACACAGCTAGGAGCCCAAGATGGGTATTAGTGTCTCTTCAACTTTTGGTCCAGATGAGCAGGTTTCAGGCTTGGTAAGTCACAGAGCACTTTTTTTCTAAACAAACTCCTTACAGAAGCTCTACAACTGCAAGATGGAAGAAGCAGGCTCTCTGGTGGGAAGGGTGTGGGGAGGTGGGCAGAATGGAGTCAGGGCAGGGAGGGTAGTGTTCCATCCACCGGCCCCCCCCTTGGGAAACTGAGGCCTCAGAGCCATCAGAAAGATCACTGGGCTGGACGAAGGAATTGAGAACAAGATTATTGACTGTGACACTGATTACAAAATAGGTCGATTCTATAAAACACAAGGAGGCAGGAATGACTTTTATAAATAATCTCTAACAGTGGCAAAAAGAATTCACTAGACCCAGGAACTAACTTAAAATGGCCAGTGCAGGCGGGGCCCGTCCCCTCCCCTCCCCACCTCCTCCCCCTCTGCTTCCTTCTCTTCTCCCACCAGCAGATACACACGCAAGTCAGGCAACACAAACCAAATGCAGTCCACGAAGATCAGGTTCACCAAACCAGCTAACAGAAAAGAGAGAAGCTCGGCTCCAGTATACAACTTGTAAACAACAGATAGCTTTGATTCTGATTTGAACAGCCTACTTAAGTGCCTCAGATGAACAAACAAAACAATGACTTTGACTCAGTTTATAACTTAAGATTCTTTTTGAGTGTTCACCCAAAGAACGTTTAAGAGGGCCTTTTAGCTATGGTACGCTTTTTGTTAGGTTGTTTTACTGTGGTAAGATATATATAACGTAAATGTGCCAATTTAACCATTTTTTAAGTGTACCATTCAGTGGCGTGAATTACTTGCACGGTGTTGTGAAACCATCACGGCTATTTATTTCCAAAACCCTTTCATCACTCCGAACGGAAGCTCTGTACCCAAGAAGCAATAACTCTCCACTCCCCCTCCCCCCGCCCAGGCTACCCTGTAGTCTACTTTTTGTCCCTATGAATTTGTCTAGAATAGATATTTCATACAACTGGCATCATACAGTATATGCCCTTTTGTGTCTGGCTTCTTTCACTTAGCGTAATGTCTTCAAGGTTCATCCGTGTCGGAGCATGTGTCAGAATCTCAGTCCTTTTTATGGTAGAACAATATTCCATTGTACAGACATAGCACTTTTGTTTGTTCGTTCATCTGTTAATGCAGCGGTCCCCAACCTTTTTGGCACCAGGGACCGGTTTCGTGGAAGACAATTCTTCCACAGACGGGGTTGGGGGGGGGGACTGTTCAGGAGCTAATGCAAGCGAGGGTTCAGGTGGTACTGCGAGCCATGGGGAGCCGCAGATGCAGCTTCGCTGTCTCACCAGCCACTCACCTCCTGCTGTGCGGCCTGGTTCCTAACAGGCCGTGGAAGTCCGAGGCCCGGGGGGTGGGGACCCCTTTGTTAATGGATACCTGGGTTTTTTCCACCTTTTGGCTCTTGTGAATGTACGGCGCGCTTTTACAGCCATGGGAGGAAGAAGGTGGGACCGTCCACCGGGGGAAAAGCAGGCTGGGGTGCCTGACAACGGCAAGACCAAAAGGCAAGAGAGACTGAACACAGAGCAGGAGGGAGGTCATAGCCTTGAGGAAGGAGCTGGTGGAGAGGCAGGGAGCCAGGATTAACCCCTACGATGCAGCGAAGGAACTGGCTAAGCACACTGTTCAACGTGCCGAGTGACCCCGGCCGGTCCTGCCCCTCTCTGGGCATCCACTTCTGCACCTGCTCAGGGGCACACTGCAGCACACTAGATGCTTCTAAGGTCCTTCCAGTTCTGACAATCAGTCCACCAAGATCTTGACCATCAGGTGATTAAACAGTTTACAGCCTAATGAAGGACTCTGTTTGGAGGATGGAGCGAGAAAGGGGACTTTGGAGATGACAAAGGTCCAATCCCCCAGGAAGGAGAACACGGTGCCCACCGCAGAGGGTGTAGGGAGTGCTGGCAGGGCCTGGGCCCCCCAGGGGCTTGCTCCAAGTGAGTGTCAGGGAGGAGCAGAGAAATGGTTACAGCAGAAGCTAGAAAGAGCTTGTCTCTGCTGGGACAGAGAGGTTTCTGGAACCAGCCTGGCCCCATCAGGGAATTCTTTTTTTTTTTTTTTTGATGTGGACCATTTTTTAAGTCTTTATTGAATTTTTGTTACAATATTGCTTCTGTTTTTTTGTTTTGGTTCTTTGGCCGTGAGGCACGTGGGATCTCAGCTCCCGGAAAAGGGATCGAACCTGCACCATCCCACGCCCCTGCCCCCGCCCCCCCGCCCGGCATTGGAAGGCAAAGTCCCACCACTGGACCGCCAGGGAAGGCCCATGGGAATTCTTAAACCAGTGGCGAAGGAACTGAGGAAGAGGCTTGGTGGGCAAGGCAAACAGGAACCTGAGTGATTTCTACAACAGACCCTAGTGACCTGTGGTCAGGTCCCCTTGAAGGACACAGCTTGGATGGCAACACAGCATGCCTAAGAGGTGGCGTGGGAGAAGAACACAGGACAGGGTCTCACGCCCATGCTACTAGCTGTGTGGCCCTGTCTGAAACAATGAACCACTCTGGGTCTCCCTCTCATCTATATGATGGGCAGCTCAAAAGCCATCATCTCTATGGCCTCCCTCCAGGGCCATTTCCAGGGCACATTGGAACAGAGAAGGGGTGGCAAGAGCGATCCCTTTCACACTCATTCTTTCAGCAAATGTTTATTGACCACTGCTCTGTGCCAGGCATTGTGCTACGTGCCCTTCCTTTGGCCTACCTGATACCCAGGGGACAGACAGAAGAGACAGCAACAGTATCTTCTTGCAGAGATTTGCAAAGGCTAACTGAAACAGCCAGTACAAATAAGGCTCCTCGGACAAACTACGCCCCCTGCAGTCTGGCTTGCTGCGAATGCCAATCAAGAGCTGTGATCCAGCATCAGGCACCTGGATCCCGGGTGTGGCTCTCCAGCCCCTGGGAGGGGCCCTATCAGTGGGCTGGGAAGGGCGGGAAGAAGGCAACCGGGGTTCAGGTATAAGCTGGACTCACCTTCACGCAGGAGTAGATCACGGACACAAATACCACCAAGGTCAGCAGCAGGAAACAGGTCAGGTAGAAACTCAACATGAACACGGAGCTGGAAGGAGAGAGGAGGTGGGGAATTCTGGGGCTCTGAGACGCCCCGCGCAGGAAGCAGAATTTGCTCCATTTCTGCTGCACCTCCTGCCCAGTCTTGGGTGCCCGGCCCCTGACTCACTGAGGAGGGATTACTGAGCCTTGAGAACCGATTCGGAACCTGCCTCCGTAACGGTGTGGCTCCTGCCCTTCCTCCCGGTCTTGTCACTTTCCTGGGGGAGCATAGCCCACACAGGAGCCAAACGAAGAACGGGGTGACACCTGCCCAATATTTTGCCTAATTCTTAGCTATCCATAGACTCACTTCATTTAGCCTGGAAGGACCCATTTTAAAAATCACCTGGCTGTTCTCTCTAGGTAGTCACTTATGGCCTGACAAGTAACTCTGAAGGCTGAACACTGGTTTGATAAATGGCCATCCTTTATAGAAATGCATTTGTCAACAGCCCAACCAGCTACTCTGAGAAACAGCAGTGACATGTCCCTTTGGAGGGCAGAGTCCCTAAACCCTGTCCCCTTCCTACTTGCCAGACGCACAAGTCCTGTTCAGCTTCTGTTCCCCTATTCCCAACCCAGCTCAACAACAACCGTAAAAACTGCAAGGATCTCCTGCTGCCCCTCCTCACAGAGGCAGATCACAGGTGAGCTCAGTGTTCACAAAGGGCTAGTATCCTCGGGCGAAAGAACTGCAAGTGACTTTCCATCCGGAGCCTGCTGTGGCCCTCCTGGGGCAGGGGCCGGTCGAGGCACAGCACTCCCTGCCAAACACAGGAGGCCCCAGAAACCCCTTCTCCCTCTCAGGGAGTGAGACAGCCTGACATGACAGGTGTTGTCAGCAGGTTAAAGGCAAGTGGAGGACACAAGAAGGCAGGTGAAGGCCTCTAGGGAGGCATCTTTGTTCCAGGCTCCCCCAGAAGCCGGCACTTAGCTGCCTGAAACAAACAGAGCAGGGGAGAGAACTCTCTTCAGAGGGAAAGAAAGACCTTTCAAGTAGCTTTTAAGGCTTCCCTGGAGAGAGGACGGCCAGAGAACGACCTCCATCCATGCCTTAGCAGCTCGGAGCTGTGGCCAGAGGAGGGAGTGAAGCTACTGCGGGCAGAGCAGGGATCTGGTATAACCCGGCCCCAAGCCACGCTACGGAAAGGAGAAGCAGCAAAGAGGCAGGATTATGCCCCCAAGTGAAGGGGACTCTCAGCTGCAATGGGACGGAAAGTCTAGGTTGCTTATTATACCTATAGCTCCATTTCAATACAGAAAATGAGTCCTATGACAGCAAAGACCCACAATCCCACCAGCTCTGCACGGTCTCAGTGCAGGGGCAACGGACATTAACTGCATAGCCAGGGTGCAGCTGGCTGCCAGTGTCTGGTTTTCACCTGTGGTATCCTGACAGGGTCATAGCAGACACAAACGCAAGGGCCATCTCTTCAACGATAAGGTGCCATTAAAAATAAAAGGCACTGAGTGATAAGACATGCCAACGCCACGCACCTCCTGATGTGATGCCCCGAGCAGGACACGCCACTCCTGTGGGATTCTTGTGAAAAATACATAACCTCCATCCAATCATGAAAAAGCATCAGACAAATCCGATTTGAGAGAGTCTACACTTTAATTAGCCAGTACTTATCGGAAGTGCCAAGGCCATGAGAGGTATGTAAAGGCCAAGGAAGCACCACAGATTGGAGGGGACTAAGGAGCTACAGCAGCTAAATCCAATGTGGGGCCCTGGCCCAGCTCTTGGAACACAGAAAGGACATTTGGGGGAATGCTGATGAAATCAGAACACAGCCTACAGATTAGTTCATATATCATTGCAGTGTTATTTCCTGATTTTGATTACTGCAGTTATATAAGTTGTCAATAGCACGGGAAATTGGATGAAGGATGTACAGAAACTCCCCGTGGTACTTTTGTGCCCTTTCTCTAAGTCTATAATTATTTCAAAATGAAAAACAGAAGGTGTTGGAGTGAGGGGACTCTTCCAGATTAAGTTAGATTTATGAGACATAATCAAACGCATCCAGTGGATCTTGAGTAGATCCTGGCTATGAATAAACTAAGAGTAGAAGACATTTAGGGGGACAGTTTGGGAGATTTGAATACAGACTTGGTATTAGATGATTATAGAGGAACTGGGGTTAGTTTTGTTTGGTACATAAAGCATTGTGGTTAAGAAGCAAAGTGCCATTAAAACAGGTGTCTATTGATGTGTTTAGGGGCAAAATGTCCTTGTGTCTAAAATTTACCTTAAAAAATCAGAAATATACCTGTAACTAACACAACATTCTAAAGCAACTATACTTCAATTAAAAAAATCAGAAAAAGATAGATAAAAAAATCTTTCAAAATATTAACAATTGTTCTGGGACTTCCCTGGTGGTGTAATGGTTAAGAATCCACCTGCCAAAGCAGAGGACACAGATTCAAACCCTGGTCTGGGAAGATCCCACATGCCGTGGAGCAACTAAGCCCGTGCGCCACAACTACTGAGCCTGTGCTCTAGAACCTGTGAGCTACAACTACTGAGCCCACGTGCCACAACTACTGAAGCCCGTGCACCTGGAGCCCATGCTCTGCAACAAGAGAAGCCACCGCAATGAGGAGCCCGCGCACTGCAACAAAGAGTAGCCCCTGCTCGCCGCAACTAGAGAAAACCCCCTGCACGCAGCAACGAAGACCCAACACAGCCAAAAATAAATAAATAAATAAATAAATAATTTTAAAAAAGAACAATTGTTCTATCTAGGGGATGAGTGTTGATTATATTAATTACTTTATGTTTCTGTATGTTTGAAATATTGTATAATAAAAAGTAAAAAAATATGTGTATATATATATATATATATATATGTGCATATATACATATATATACACACACATACATACATGGAGAGGTTATCTTTCTCACTTAGCTGTGACCCTACTGTGAATGACTACCTAACAAACATTTCATGTCCAACAGCCCATTTCAGAGTGGTCCCTTTGGAAGCCACAGGCCTCTCTCAGTGACACAGCCAGTCCTCAGAAGATTTCAGGAACACCTCTTAGAGAAAAGTCTTCAGAATCTGAAATCCATTCTTTGAAATATCTGGAATAGCATAAAACCCTTATTTTTTGAAGATATACTGTTTTTTTGCAAGAACCAAAGGTCATGCAGAAACCAGCTTGGTGAATACTTTTGGTGGCTCAATGGGCAACAGTGGTCTGTGTTAAAATGGGATGAAGTGGAGAGAAGGGGTCTCCCGTGCGCTAGGCAGTGCCCAGACAGAAGTTTTCCAGCTGCAACGAGCATATGGCCTACCCACCATGGGGCAGGCAGACTCTTGGCTTCCTGGTCTCACTGAGGACAAGACTGTAAACCTTTCTCCCTGTCTGAGCAAATTCAGCTCAGACTCCCACCTCTGCTCTCCTACATGACCTCCCCTCCCACCCCTGGAGCCCCTGCAGCCAGAGGAGGGAGCCCAGGAGGGATGGGGTACTTACTGGGGCACAATGGTGATCTGGACAAAGCAGATGAAGAGGAAGACGAGCGAGGCACATGCCACGTAGGCACCGAATCGGTCATCCACCTGCTTGGAGTACTGAGAGGACATGGGCAGGGTGAGTGGGTGGAGGCACCTGGCCCTGTCTGTTCCAGCCCCCCTCCACCCCAGACACACCTGGGACAGCACGCTCCCAAGACTTGGAAGACCCAGTCGAGAACCAGCACTAGCCTTAGCTCTCAAGAAACCAGTCCACTCACTACATGGTGGTGCCTGTGGGGAGGGCTGTTGAATTATGCTAAACCAGAAACTCTGCAGGCTGGGTCACCATGAGAATAACTCATAATGATCATGGCTCACATTCCTGAGCACGAACTACACACCAGAACGCGTGCTGGGGCTTGCAACCATCACTGCACATCCTCACAAGAGCCCCAGGAAATAGGCACAGGACTGCTGCTGTTTCTACTTCAGAGATGAGCGAGCTGAGGATCAGAGAGGTCACTCAACTCGTCCAGTGTCACAGAGCTCATCTCCAAGGTCCTGACTCCCAGCCCCCACCCTCCCCACGACACCAACCAGCTGCACAAATGGCCGTGCTGGCAGAGTCACCCAGAGAGGGTAATCCATGAGTCAGTTCCATTTATGCTGGTAAACAGACTAAGTTCCCTTCCCATAATTCTTCCCTCCTGATTAGGCGTGCCTCATTTGACCACGGCATGAGTTCACAGGAGCCCATGTTGACGGAACACAAGGGAGACTCTGTGACATGTAGCAAAGACCCTGGACCAGGGTCTTGTTCTGGCTCTGTCACTACTTCACTGGGTGGCCTAGAGCAAGTCACCCAGATACTCTGAGCTTTATTTTCTCAGTCACAATTAAAGGAGACAGGACAAAGAGCTCTTGACTGCCCCTTCCAACTCTAATACTCTGAGTTTCCAGTGTGCCAAAGGCAGCTGGATGGTCCATTGGAAACTATAATAATAATAACAATAGCAATAAAATAATACAAATAGCAGTGTTTATTGAACACCTACTATGTGGCAGGTACTGTTTCACGTGTTTTACATATATGGATGTTTAATCCTCACTATGACACCATGAGGTAGGTATGTTAAAAATCCCCATTTCCCAGATAAGGAAACTGAGACACAAAGAAATTAAGATGTATCCTTTTCCACCAAGGAAGTCTCCCTAAAACCCCCATTTCCTGGGTAGGGCAGCATCAGAGCCGGGAAATGGAAGTGACAAGAAGGAGCTCTTTCCAGGGCGGAGACAGGGGAGGGAGCCGTCCTGTTGCCTCCTTTCCCTCCCCTTGGTCCTGGTTCTGCACCAGGGTAGGGGTGTGGGGGTGGGGGGTGGTCCCCCCCAGGGTGCTGTACCTTCTTCTCTAAGTCAGGCTCCCTGAAGGTCAAGAGGAACTTGCGAACATGCTCAGATCGTAGCCTGTCGATGCTCCTGGCGTCAATGGCACGGCCCAGAAATTCATCCACTTCATCCTCGGGGTTCGCACTTTCCTGGGCGTTCCTGGGGAGCAAGGGGTGCAGACACAAGACAGGCTGACCACCAGGGGGCGCCGCTAGGGGGCCGGCTCAGCCTGCACACCCGGACCCATCAGAGGGGCTTGATCAGCTCTAATAAGGGGTGGGGAAGCTGGGATTGACACCAGGACGGGCCAGAAGCCCGAGTACTCACATGCGCAGAACACTGCCCAAGGCTCAGACCCGCGGGCTGGGGGGGCCTCACTGACAATAAGGATTTTCTAACCCTACTGATGTATTATTAAATGATAATGATAATATGAATTATTCTCAAGGGTTTGTTTTTCCCCTACAGGTAACAGGCTCTGCTCTTCACTCTCTAGCTGTACTGTCATCCTGAATTGAAGGCTGAGACCAGGAGGCAAGACCTCTGCCGCAGGGCCTGGGAGCCACCTGGCTGCTCTCGCCTGGCCCAGGGGACTCTCTGGGAAGCACGTTTCACAATCTTTGGGTGCTGAACTAAACACTCTACTTGTAGCGTGGAGCCCAGTCCTCGAGTGGGATTTCTGACAGCCCCTGAGACTGGGGAGTGGAGGAGAGAGACAGGCATATTCCTTCAGGGTGCTGGGACGTGGCCAGGCGCTGGCGACCAATGTGCAAAGCCTGCATCTTCCTGGGAGCCGCGCGTGTGTGTGTGCGCGCGTGCACATGCGTGTGCTGAGTGTGTTGTGTGTAGTTGTGTGTGCATACGTGTGTGTGTGCGTGGAGTGGAGATTATAAATGGGGGATGCCCAGGCCCAGCCTCTCTGCCGGGGGCCTGGGCTCCCGGGCTGCTCGTCTCTCAGGTGCAGTGGGCTCTGTTCACTCCCAGCCAAGACTGCAAGACCTGGGCTCCTCCTCCATGGAGTACGGAAACTGAGCTCCAGGCAGATTTGGAGACGTCCCCCAGGCCGAGGGAGCTCAAGTGAAGAAGGACAGGTTACTCACTTGTCCTTGGGATCTTCAAAGCCCTAAAAGAGAGGGACGGAGAGAGGAGGAGAGGAGGATGAGAACCAAGGGGATGAAACGGGGAGGCTGCAGCGCATCCCCTCTCACAGGTCACAGAGAGCACTGTCACTCAGTCATCCCCTCCTTCCTTCATTTGGCAAATACAGCTGGGTTGGGGACAGGCTCCACGCTAGACGCTGGGGGCGCACTGTGATTTTACTTCATCCACTGGCAAAATCCATGAGTCTAAGCTCTTCGTGTCCCCATACCCAATTCCTTGTCATTCCCCAGACCTTCCTTCACCCTCCTCCTGGACCCTGGGCTTGGTGGGTCCCCTCCCAATTCTGCCACCTACTCGGAAATAAGAGACACTGCCAGGCCGATCAATCCCACACGCCTGTGCACACCTGTGCACACACACAGCTCATGCACACTCACACACCCCCAACTCCCGCCAAGCACACATAAAATCTCCTGGGACTTCACAAGTTTTGAGCTTAAGAAAACTAAACTCTGGTTACCTGCAACAGCTCTTCTGGTATCGGAGAACCAATGTGTTCTTCTAAGGCTGGAGCTGGCTGGGGACCCAGGAGGTGAGGAACCTGCCTGCCCTGGTTTGATTACTGTTCTGATGTTCACACACACAGGGCAGGGGTGAGGGTGGGAAGGGCCCTTACTGGTTGCCAAACTCAAGGCCCTACCTAGAGTTCATCTATAAAGGACAGAAGTGTGTCAGGGTCTGACCAACTGTGGCAGAATGGAGGGAGGGGCCTCTAAAATGGGAAGGGGTGGGATCAGGGAGGCAGTGGGGGAGGCACAAGCACCCCAGGACAGGCGGCTTCAGGTTGCCAAGACAAGGACAGAGGGCGGCCTCTCGTCCCTGTGGCCCAGCATGGAACACGCTGCTGGGCAGCCAGGGGGCTTGGCAAATGTCGGGGGAACCCAAACCCCAAATGAACACAGCTCTCTTCATTCCCACTGAGGAGTGGGGTTTACGATGCTCTCCACGAGCCGGAGCTGCCGGGCTCCGAAACAGACGTGGGGCCCGTGGGCACTGAGGTGCTGTCTCTTCTCCTCACCAGCTCAAGGCTCCCAGGGGCCTTGGCAGCCCCTAGTGCCACATCCAAGTGCCCAGCCATGGGCTCTGAGCTCCTCCCGGGCTGCCCAGTGGCTGTCTTCCTTTCTCCTCGTCCTCTGAGAATCACCAAGCCCTCGGTCCAGGCTGCAGGGCCCCGCCCACCTCACTGTCCCCACTCAAGGCTAGAGGAGTTGGGGTCTCTCATGTGAGTGCCCCATCTGGGGGCAGGCAGGATCTCTAGGGCACAAGCTCGAGTGGGCGGCAGAGAGTCTGGACAGGCCAGTCTCTGTGGACCATGGCAAGGGGCTGGCCCGCTGATCTCCACCCCAGGGGCCAGCAACGATTTTACTCGGAGGACATCCAAGCCACATTATGCCAACGCTGGTCTCTACAGCTCAGAACTATACCTGAAATGTGTCTAATGAACCTGTCTCGGACTTCCTCCAGTGCTCCTTTGGTGGTATGCAGGGGCTGGTGTTGGGGGCCAGGTCCGCTCTAGGCTTCCTGGGTGCCGGGCTGGGGTGGTGAACTGACCGCAGTCAGGGAACACTTTGGTGGATAAACCATGGCAAAGGGCCTTTAAGAACACAGGCCAGCAGACTGGGTTCCAGTCCCCCGACCTGCTTTCTAGTCCTAGGACAACGGTCCCCAGCCGGCAAGGAGGACACTCAGATGGGTTCCTGCCGTTGTGCCTCCGCACTTCTGGAGAGCAGCTCAGCTCAGTGCTTCTGTTTGGTCCCCGAGTCCTCTCCTTCTGACCTACAGCAAGACCAGAGGCCGTGGGCCCCTCTGCTCGTCCACACTGAGGTGCAGACTCCGGTTTGCACGCCTGCCCTGGCAAAGCTGCTGTGGGGAACACTTGGGCCCAGCCTGCCGCCTCTGAAGAATGCACAGCTTACCCGAGCCTGGTTAGATGAGCAGGAGTCCACATACGATCTCCCGTCAACCTTTTTATTAATAAAGAACCTTAGAGAACGTCCCTGGTGGCGCAGTGGTTAAGAATCTGCCTGAAAATGACTCTACTACCCGAAGCAATCTACAGATTCAATGCAATCCCTATCAAACTACCACTGGAATTTTTTCACAGAACTAGAACAAAAAAGTTCACAATTTGTATGGAAACACAAAAGACCCCAAATAGCCAAAGCAATCTTGAGAATGAAAACCGGAGCTGGAGGAATCAGGCTCCCTGACTTCAGACTATACTACAAAGATACAGTAATCAAGACAGTATGGTACTGGCACAAAAACAGAAAGATAGATCAATGGAACAGGATAGAAAGCCCAGAGATAAACCCACGCACATATGGTCACCTTATCTTTGATAAAGGAGGCAGGAATGTACAGTGGAGAAAGGACAGCATCTTCAATAAGTGGTGCTGGGAAAACTGGACAGGTACATGTAAAAGTATGGGATTAGATCACTCCCTAACACCATACACAAAAATAAGCTCAAAATGGATTAAAGACATAAATGTAAGGCCAGAAACTATCAAACTCTTAGAGGAAAATATAGGCAGGACACTCTATGACATAAATCACAGCAAGATCCTTTTTGACCCACCTCCTAGGGAAATGGAAATAAAAACAAAAATAAACAAATGGGACCTCATGAAACTTCAAAGCTTTTGCACAGCAAAGGAAACCATAAATAAGACCAAAAGACAACCCTCAGAATGGGAGAAAATATTTGCAAATGAAGTAACTGACAAAGGATTAATCTACAAAATTTATAAGCAGCTCATGCAGCTTAATAACAAAAAAAACAAACAACCCAATCCAAAAATGGGCAGAAGACCTAAATAGACATTTCTCCAAAGAAGATATACAGACTGCCAACAAACACATGAAAGAATGCTCAACATCACTAATCATTAGAGAAATGCAAATCAAAACTACAATGAGATATCATCTCACACTGGTCAGAATGGCCATCATCAAAAAATCTAGAAACAATAAATGCTGGAGAGGGTATGGAGAAAAGGGAACCCTCTTGCACTGTTGGTAGGAATGTAAATTGATACAGCCACTGTGGAGAACAGTATGGAGGTTCCTTAAAAAACTACAAATAGAACTACCATATGACCCAGCAATCCCACTACTGGGCATATACCCTGAGAAAACCAAAATTCAAAACGAGTCATGTACCAAAATGTTCATTGCAGCTCTATTTACAATAGCCCAGAGATGGAAACAACCTAAGTGTCCATCATTGGATGAATGGATAAAGAAGATGTGGCACATATATACAATGGAATATTACTCAGCCATAAAAATAAACGAAATTGAGCTATTTGTAATGAGGTGGATAGACCTAGAGTCTGTCATACAGAGTGAAGTAAGTCAGAAAGAGAGAGACAAATATTATATGCTAACACATATATATGGAATTTAAGGGAAAAAAATGTCATGAAGAATCTAGGGGTAAGACAGGAATAAAGACACAGACCTACTAGAGAATGGACTTGAGGATATGGGGAGGGGGAAGGGTAAGCTGTGACAAAGCGAGAGAGAGGCATGGACATATATACACTACCAAACGTAAGGTAGATAGCTAGTGGGAAGCAGCCACATAGCACAGGGAGATCAGCTCAGTGTTTTGTGACCGCCTGGAGGGGTGGGATGGGGAGGGTGGGAGGGAGGGAGACGCAAGAGGGAAGAGATATGGGAACATACATATATATATAACTGATTCATTTTGTTGTAAAGCAGAAACTAACACACCATTGTAAAGCAATTATACTCCAATAAAGATGTTAAAAAAAAAAAATCTGCCTGACAATGCAGGGGACACGAGTTCGAGCCCTGGTCTGTGAAGATCCCACATGCCGCGGAGCAACTAAGCCCGTGAGCCACAGCTACTGAACCTGCGCTCTAGAGCCCGTGAGCCACAACTACTGAGCCCGTGTGCCACAACTACTGAAGCCCACGCGCCTAGAGCCTGTGCTCCGCAACAAGAGAAGCCACCGTAATGAGAAGCCTGCACACCGCAACAAAGAGTAGCCCCTGTGTGCTACAACTAGAGAAAGCCTGCCAGCAGCAACGAAGACCCAACGCAACCAAAACATAAATAAATTTTAAAAATAAATACATAAAAATAAAAATAATTTAAAAAAAAAGAACCTTAGAGACCTTACAACACTCATGCCTAAACCAGCACAGCTCATTACTACATCTTAAAAGCTGAGCAAAAGTTGGAACAAGATTTAAAGAAATAAACTGCTGACTACGAGTTACTCCCCTCTAACTGCTCTCAGTCACTGCTTAATCCAATCCCCTCCCCTCCACTGCATCTTCAGTGGAAGTCAGGGTAGATGCTTTCTTTTTGCATATCTTTCCCAAGGGTTTCTGGGCGAGTTTAACACCAAAAGCCAATGGTGTGCCTGGCGGCTGCCAGATCCCATCCCATCCCTGGCCTAGACACTGGGCTGGCAGGGGCCCAGGGGATGGTACTTTGATGCTGGCCCCTCAGGTGACTCTGCCCAGCAAGGACAGGGATGGGGAGCCTCTTCTCTCCCTCTACAGGGGTGTCCCCGAGCTTTCTGATCACTTTGCATTCCCTCCCCACTGGGTGAAGCAACCAACACCACGGAGGAGCCTTTCCGACAGCCAGTCTCCCGTGAGACTGTTTCCCCAGTTACAGCCCTTCTGCTAATTCTTCCAAGGTTTCTTGTCCTAACAATGATTAATGTCTGCCAAATCGGTGCTTATAGTCCAAACTGCCCCCTTGGAGACTCTGAAATACCTAAAGAGTCCACCTACACCAAATATCGCTAAAGAAAAAAACTTTCCGAAGATTTTAAACGGAGAACGTACCAGCAGGCACCTTTCTTGCCTGCTGGTGGTTCCTCTCCACCTCTGTCCTGTCCCATCTTTTTATTCCCTGCTCTCCCTCATCTCCTGCTCCCCGCCCTGCATCTCCCCCTTACCCTCTCTGTCCTCCCGCTCTGGTCTTCCTGAGACCTGTCCTCCTCTTTCCTCCCACCTGGATGAGAGCCTCCCTCCTTGCATTCTGCTCTCAGTCTCCCCCTTTCCTCTCACTCCCTCTCTCACCTCTTGGCTGTCCTGGTCAAGTGGGTAGAGAGTCCACAGGAGATGATTCAAGAACTGGGGTGAGAACAGGGGGGGATCCAGCAACTGCTCTTTGCTTTGGGGAGGGGCCTGGAGGGAGCAGGAGTGGGGCCTGGAGCCCTGGGTGGCACTGACCAGGCCTGGGACGTCTAAGTTCAAAGCCCTGGGGCAAGGCTGACCTTTCCCACTCTTTGTCGCTTAGGACCTTGTTGTCCTGCAAGTTGTTTCTTTACCACCAGAAGTTAAAATGGTGATCTTGACTCAATTCACTTTTTTCTTCTGTACATTTTCCTTAAACCTTTGTCATCTGCTATTTGCTAGCTGGCAAGGAGCAGAATGACTGGTCCCTAGCCTGTCCCCTCCCTCAGACCCCTGGATCTGTCTGCCGACTCAGCTGGACTCCCATGGAGTCTCTCTCTAATCCCTGCTGCTGCAGCTTAAACCCAGTCTGATCCACAGGCCCCCAACGTGGGGATCCTAGTGTCGGCATGGACCCCCATTCCTCTACCTGGATCTGTGGGAACTCAGTGGACATGCACACACACACACACACACGGCTTCCTCACCCATCCCTCCCTCAGAGTGGGCAACTCCTGCCTGGGTACCAGGCTGCCCTTGACCTGAGGAGTGTGCTCAGATGCAGAAGCCAAGATCTCAGATAAAAATAAAGAACTGCTTCAAACTGACTTCTTGTCATCCCTCATTCTCTTCTTCCCACCCTCTGAAGTCTTCTTTCTAGCATTACTGATAGAACACAGTCAGGGCATCCTGAATTAGCCCGTCCCTGCTGTGTGCAGGGGTGGTTGAGGGTGTCTGTCCTCTGAGGCCGGCAGGGTCCCTTGAGATGGAGGCAGCACCCCTACCACGGCCTCTGCTCACTCAGCCTGCGTGCTCCCACAGGAAGACTGGAATTAGCAGGGAGGTTCTCAGCACAGAGGGCAAAAAGACCATCACCTGGCACTCGCCAAAAAGCACAGGGATGGTTTCTGAGCGACTGGGCCAGAAGATGTGTTTCAACTGCCTGGGAAATGCAACAGATGCTGGAAGGTGTCTGACAAGCCTGTGCCCACCCAACTCCCCGGGGCTCCCCAGACAGGGCCAAGAGGCCCTGGAGGCTGTGTTTGGACCTTGAGTCCAGCCAGATGGGTCTGCTTCCAGCCTATACCAGCAAGGTCTGCCAAGGGGGAGGGAAGAAGGGGCTTCACCGCTCTGCTCCAAAGCCAAATCTGGCCTGCCAAGAGATGGTGGGGCCCACGGAGAAAGCCCAGGGCCGGAAGTCAGGCGCTCTGTCTCCTGGTCCAAAGTCAGGGTGAGCCCCCTTCCAACGATCCCTTCTGGGTAACAGGAGGGGCCTGGCCCAGTCCTCACACCCACAGAAGGCCCTAGCCCTGGACAGTGCGGCCCACACACTGCGCTGCCAGCTACTCACCATCCGTTTCATCTCCTTGGACACCTGGTTGCCACCCAGGTGGTTGTAGAAGGGACGCTCGGCCCCCCAGTGTGGTGGGTTGTGTCCGATCGAGTTGGTTCTCTGGCGATTCATCTTGGCAATCATGGCCTTCTCTTCTTTCTGGGAGAGCAACATAGATGCGTCAGCCCGTGGGTAGGGTCCATCAGGTGAGCCCAAGTAGGGAGTTTCTCATTCCTCCCAGGTGCCTGGCCAGGTAGGGGTCAAGACAGTACCTCCCTCCCTTCTCTGCACAGCCCGAGCCCTGAGGTCTGCCAAGATCCTAAAGCTCACCCAAGAAATCGTCCTAAATCCCTCCGAACTCCCCAGCGCCAGCCCTGGCTGGGAGCTGGGAGCCTCAGGTGGGAGCAGCAGAACAGCATGACGAGGTTTGTCTTGTTAGAAAGCCAAGGGGCATGGGAACATCTGTCGCTGGCATTGAATTTTAGATGTGGGCAGAGCCTGGGTCTGAAAGTGCTTGGGGGATGACGGACGGAGAGGAAACATGAGATTCCAATTTCCACCCCAAAACAGGCATGTTCTAGCAGAGCGGGTAGTAGGACAGGCCCTGCAGCTTCCGGACGTTTGGGTCATTAGAACATGAGATTCAAGGGCTGACGCGCACTGCACAAATACAGCAACGGGGCCTCAGCCAGCTCTCCACGTGCCAACCACAACCTATCTGTCCATCCATCCAAATGAGCTCGAGGTGGAGGGTTGGAGAGGCCCTGGGGGGACCTGGGTGGCCTTCCCTTCAACTCCCTCCCTGAGCCTGGGAAGGGAGCCGGCCAGATCAGAGGCAGAGGGGAGGGGACACAGCCTGCTTCAGCAGACACTGCTCTGAGTCGGGGCTGGAGGGGTGGGGGGTGTCCTTTTCTGTCTCCATTTCATCTTTTCTGAGCCACTTGTCAAGCTAGAAGAATCAAGACCCAGAGAACCCAGGGCAGAGGGTACCCCTTCAGCCTGGGCAGGGCAGGAAGGTGAGGCTCGAGGCGCTATGGGCCCAGCAGACAGGAGGAGTGTGGGAGGGGGCCTGGGAGGATTTCAGTTCATTTATACTCCAGCCGAACAACAAGCAAATGCTTTAAAATGAGTCGATTAAGCCACTAAGTGCTTTCCCCAGAGTCCCTAAATCCTCCCATCCCTCTTTCCGGATGTCTGTGGCAGGGCCTGACACCGCTCCCTCAGAGGCACCCCGTAGCCAGGTCCTGTGTGCTGGGATGTGTGGAGGGTGAGGTGTCCCTCTGATGTCCCTCTCAGGGTGGACACCTGCCTCAAAGAGCTCTGCCCACCTTGAAGAATCTACTTTTGCTGTCTCCAAGACTTTCTCTGAACTTTTCTCGCAGCTTAATTTTGTCTTCAGTCTAATTCCTTAGGACAGAAACAGGGAAGCTTTTCTCTATCAAAGGGCTCTGACCAATAGATAAATTCAATTGAAAGATTTATAAGTAAAAGGCATTTTAATTAAGGAAAAATGTAAAATATAACATGTTCTCATTTGCTTTAAAAATTAAGAACATGGAACGTGACACTATTAAAAATAGAACACTGAAGTCTGCTAATAATTCAGTTTTATATTTTGGCAAGTGTGGGCTGAGACAAAAGAAGGAAGAAGAAAGACTGGAAAGTGCAAGAGGGGAAAAGACAGAGTTTCAAGAAACAGAGGTATATAAGGACAGGCAGAGAGAGAGCGAGATCCACCTGGTTTAGGTAACAGACAAGGAACGAGATGGAAATAAAGGACATGGTATACACAGAGTTCCCTGATGCTTCTTTTCCATCTTGTGGCCTTCTGCTGTATTGTTACTAACCGATCTGAGGTGTGTTGCTTTTTCTGCAACAGAAGCAAAATGAAAACCTCCCCTCTTTGCCACCAGCCTTTACAAAGCCTCTGTAGCTCTCACGTCCTTCCTGAGAAGCGGGAACAACGACTGCATAAGAAATTCAGGACTTGCCTCAAGGAAAGAGTAAGAGGAGAAGGAAGCAGCAGGCTAAGCAACGTTCCTCCCCAAAGAATGAAGCCCTCCCACCCCCCCGCCCCCCACCCCAGCCCTCGGTCCCCGGACCCGCTTCTGGGTGCAGCGCAGGATGAGGAAGGTCTCGATACTGTGCTCTTTGAGGTAGGCGTTGCGCTCGCCCCCACCGCCCGGCTCCACTTCGTAGTCGCCGTTCAGGTAGTTGAGTGTGGCCTTGGTGATGTGGATGCGTCTACGGGTAGGGGGGGAAGCAGGGAGAGGAGGGCAGCAGACGTGAATTCAGAACCCCTGCTCCCGTGCAGAACCAAACTGTAAGCAACTCAGTCAGCATTCGAATCCCAGGGCCCCAAACTCTGACTCAAATGCTAACCCCTACCTGGATCTCTCAATGGACTGTATCCCTCCAACCTCAACAAGATGGCAAGGTGGGCTCCTCGCCAGCTCGTGTTCACCGAGACCACACCGCATCACATCGGCATCACGTTATTACAGGGATGTAACACATCGGCCTGCCGGGAGAGCACGGCCTCCGGTCTCACAAACTTTGCAAACCTGCTCAGGAGCCAGCAGTGGCTCCTGCTGACTGCAGGACTACGTCCAAATTCCCCAGCCTGGCATGCACGTCCTTAACACAGGCACTGTTTCTCCCACTGGTTCCTAAAAGGCCATCTGCTCTACTTGCATTCCCTGAAGTACTGTGTTTTCCTCTGCCTGTGCCTGTCCTCAGCCTGGCAGCTCCCCTGACCCTCACCTTCTTCACCTGCCCCCATCCTGCCCCGTCTGCCAGGCCAGTTGACCTTCCACCTCCTGGCCACCCCCGGAATTATCCAGGGGTCCTCCCTCCTCTAGAAGCCTACCCTGACCTCCTGTGTCTCACGACAGGCCGCCAGGTTCTATGTAAATATTTTCTGGGTGAAGACTGGGTGAAGGTTGGGGCCACGCTCCCTACAAGTTGCCATGTATGGCGTCAGTGCTTGGTTACTAGAGGAATTCCACTTAAATTCTGCCAACCCCAGGGCTGCAGCTACCCGGTCCTGCCCACCCTAGCCCTTTCCCCATGACAGCCACCTGGGTGGGCCGGGCGGGAAGCTGCCCTCACTCACTCACCCCGCCTTGCCTCCAGCCTCCATGTGGTTGGCCAGCGTGACGTCGTTAGACCAGACGTCGAACTGCCACTTCCTGAGGCCAAGGACGCCACAGTGCACTCGCCCGCTGTGGATTCCCACACGCATGTTCACGTTGACACCTGTCACCTCCCGGACCAGCCTAGGGATGGAGTAGGGGTAAGGCCGGGAGGGGGTCAGGGCCATGCGCAGAGAGGTCAGGGTGCGTGAGAAGGTGCAGGGGTCAAAGAGTCATTTCTCTCCAGGCCAGCCCAAATCCAGAGTCTGAGACTGCGCATCCTGAAGGGCAGGGCTGGGCCCTGGTGCCCAGGGGCTGAGGGTTGTGAGAGGCGCTGCTTCCCAGCTTGCCCGCAAGGTGGCGCAGTGCCTCACACTACGCCCCAGGCCCACTGCTTCTCCCCAGCGAGGGCACCTGAGCCAGCGCTACCCTCAGTCAATAATTAAGTTGTTCTGAAAATGCAAGCGCACGTTAGTGCCGATTTGAGTCGACAGGAAAGTTATAGTCACTCCAAACCCCACTCATGTAATTCTCGGATTTACCCACATTGCTGCTTCTTCGACATTAGCAGGATAATGGAGAAAAAGAGAACATAGGCCCTGCCCAGGAAAGATAGGGGAGCTGGGGCAGGTGCGGGGGACCAGGGGTGCTCCACGTGCTAGAAGACAGCGCCAACCCCATCACATGTACCACGCACGTATTCGGGGCGGGCCGCCTGTAGGAGGGGGAGTGGGATGGAAGCTCTACAGCTCTGGGTATGCGTCTGGGGCCCGGGGTCTGTGGAAAAGGGAGCCGGTGCTCTGGGGGGAGGGTCACAATGTGCACTTCTTGGGGACCTGGACCTTCCTTGGCTCCCTGGGGATGGACCCACTCAGCCAGCCATGGGGCCGGCAGTCTGACTTGGCCTGGTGGGCAGGACCACCGTGTGGGCTCCAGCTCTCACCCCACCCCACCACTGAGAGGCTGACACCTACCACAGGGAATATTTATGTCATCCATCTATTTCTCTCGTCCTGGGATCAACTCTGCAAATACCTCTGCTGGAGCTGTGCCTTCCATCCACAGGGCCTCTGGCCACTGGCTTAGGTTGATATCTCTCATTCTACCTTTTTGGCTTCACTCCAAGGCCACCTTCTTCATGAAGCCTTTCTGGGTCCTCCCAGTGAAATCAACTGCCCCCTCCTGGCCCCTCCCACCGCAGTTTGCCTCTCTTACCTGATGGTGTCCACTGGGCATGCCTGGTATCAGAGCAACGGGAGTCCTGGCCCCTCAACAGGCTCTGTGCTTCCGGGCAAGGGACCCCCTGTCTAGCCCGGGCACACAGGGGCACTCGGCAAACGCTGCCGAAAGGAACTGAGCCAAACAGGATGGACCCGGCCACCTTCTGGGCCAGTTACTCTGACCTCTGACCTTGCCCACTGTGGCTTTTCCTTTGCCCCACTCAGTCTACTTCTAAAGCTCCCAGTTTTGGAACCTGGACGCAATCTCTGGCCTGCTCCCTTGGCTGACCTGTAAGCTGGGCTTGTCCATGTTGCCTAATGACTGGGGCTCCTTCTGTGGTCAGCAGTGACCAAGCATCAGCCAAAGATCCTGGCTGCTACTGCCGGCAGGGAGGATGGACTTTCTTAAACGGGAGCACCTGTGTTTGCATCCACCTGCCTAGCAGTATTACCCTGGGGAGCCGTTTAGCCTCTGTGAGCCCAACCTTTCTCATCTGTGAAGACATGGGACTGGTGACTTCTACCCCTGGCTGGGTGGTTGTGAGAAGACATGAGGCCTGGGGTGCAAGGCCCTGCCATGGCACAGGGTACAGCACAGCCGCCAGCCAGTCCTCCTTTCCTGGAGGGGTGACTCCATACCTCCTGCTGCCCTGGAGTCTGCAAAGCCCTCCCTTCTTCCAGGACATGTCCCTCTGTGCAGAGCTTCCCAGGCTGCTGTGAGCACAGGAGCCCGGGAGGAGGCTCAGAGCCTGGAGGTGTGAATCTACCCTCCGGTGTGGCCAGGGTCCTTGGGAGGTGGCTTTGCCCCACTATTTCCCTGCTTCCATCAGTCCAACACGAGTCAGTTACTCGGGATATGGGACAGTCCCCCTGCAGACGGACGGTCCCACTGGAGATGGACAGTGTCCCCACAGGCGGGCAGTCACCCTGGAGACGGGCACTTACGAGATGGCCTCAATCATGTCCATGCCCATCTCCACGCAGCAGTGGGCATGGTCAGCCCTGGCTTCAGGCAGCCCTGAGACGCAGTAATAACAATCTCCCAGGATCTTAATACGTAAACAGTGATTCTCCTGGAAAGCAAATTAATTTTAAAAATTAAAAATAGTAGGAAAGAGAAGTGGGAGGGAAAGAAACAGGAAGCAAACAGATTCACCCCATGCCTGGAATAACTTGCCTTTTAGGGCAGCGAGCACAGACCCAGTGCCGGCATGAGGTGTGGCCCCAGCCTGGGGACAGGCTTATCGGGAGCCGTGGGGGACGGAGGACAGGCTGAGCCGCGCTCGAGAAGCATTCCAGCCACCCCAGGCCCAGGAACTCACTCTTTTGGCCACAGCTGAGGCCCAAGAAGAATACAGCTGGTCCAGTGTGGCAGCAAATGGGGCAGACTCATCAGGGTGAGAGGCCCCGAGCTGAGAGTGAGGGGCCCATCCCACTCCCAGCCCTGCGACACGCTCTGACTCCTGGTCTACGGTTCTACTAACAGTTTTATGACTCTCCTTTTATGAAAAGACTGAAGCAGAAGTGAGATATAACCAAAGCTCGCCTGACCCCCAACCTGAGATTTTTATCCAAGACATTTCTGCTAAGCCAAAGACAGCCACAGAGCGGAAGCACCCGCCCGCTGCAAGGTCACCCCTCAGGCCGCAACCGATGCATAACTGGGATTGAGATGGACCGCCATTAATCACCAATTCTGAGCTGTCCAAGTCTGCTTCCCAGAGGTTACTTCGTGAAGCTGGTACGCTGGGACCCAAGTATCTGTGCGCCCTGGACTCTCCTTCAAGGCCCTTCCAAAACCCAAGGGCAGAGCATGTCCCCGTTCACCTCGCCCACACTCGGTGATAAAATCAGTGAGGTGTGAGGCCCACCATCAATGCCCTTGGAGGCCCTTGGCACCGTCTCTCATCCATGATCTGCCTGGTGTCCTGTGACGGCCCAGGGGACGTGTCCACCTCTCGGTGGACACTGCAGTAAGTGGGCCCCGACATAGGACTCTCCAAAGGCACAGAGCATCGCTCAGAGCCACAAAGGCTGGGAAAGGACGGCAGAGTATAAACAGGGACTAACGAACGTGTGTCCCTCACCACTCCATGCCCGGGGAGGGGGTCACTTCCAATCTGTCCCAACGTGGAAGAGTCCTCTTTCCATAAGTCTCTTGGGTGACACACAGCTGTCTGCAGGCCAGTTGAGATTCAGACTCATTTATTATTTTTTTTTATCACTCTGGCCACCCTCATCAGCAACGTGGCTCTGTGGCACCGAATTTGCTCCTCCAAACACAAATTCCACAAATTCAGGGGTCAGGGCAGCATTTCCTGCAGGCCTCACCACCCCTTTCCACTGATGGAGGGCTTGCTCCCTTGCGACCGGTGACACTGTGAGCATCTCTGAGTGTGCGGCGGGGCTGACGTGAGGCGTGAGGACACGCAGCCACAGCCTGTACGGCCCCCCCTCCCCAGTCCCCGATGGCGGACTCTGCAGCACCCTACCCCAGGCGGCCCAGATCAGGCCACCCTTCTGGCCCCGGCTCGGGCACACGGGGTCCCCAGGGCAGTGGGCAGAAGGTGACTCACTGCAGCCAGCTTGTCGAAGCGGGCGAAGAGCTCGTTGAGGGTCATGACGAGCTCCTGGGCAGTGCACTGGGACGCCAGGCTGGTGAAGCCCTCGATGTCAGCAAACAGGATGCTAGAGAGACAGGGGGCAAGACCCCCGTGAGGAAGGAAGGTCAGGGGGACGCAGCTGGGGCCACCCTCCGCCTTAGGAGGGCTGCCAGCCAGCAAGAGTCCCGGGAGCTCCAAACGGCTGCTGGGGAGGGGAGAGAGAGAGCTGACGCTGGTGGTCTCTCCCAGCTGGTAGGGAAATGCCAGGCCAGCCCTCCTTTCTGTAACTCCCTGCACCCTCGCTCCCACCCAGGAGGAAAGGGGGGCCGAGGCGCGTGAGGCCGGGGGGCGTACGTCTGCCTGAGGCCATGCAAACAGGGCCTGCTCCCCTCACCCTCAGCCACCTCTCAGGCCTGCCCCCCGTTTGACCCCTGAGCAGCCCCCTCAAGGTAGCTGGGTCCAGGAGAAGGGTCTTTGGTTCACCTTGTCTGCAAAGTGTTTCAGGCCCTAATGGCGGCCGTACAGAGGTCTCACTTCCCAAACCCATACACAGGGAATCCAACCCCAGGCCCTCCATACCAAGGGAGTCCTCTAGAAGAGACAGAATAAAGAGGCCCAGGGAGGAGGGAGAGGAAGACACAGCCAGTAGGCGTCTCTGGAAGCCCCCCAACTTGTCCTGCCGGCTCCTTCGGCCTCATCCCCGGGGCCCTCGGGTGCACCCGCGGGTCCCTGCATCGCACGCTGTGATCTTTCATCTGTTCCCGAGACTGAACGTGTCTTCCTTTTCTTTCCAAACAGACTACGAGAGGTGAGGCCCCAGGGCCAGAATGTGTAAGGGCCCCAAGAGTTTTTTCTTAAAATGGACACAGAAATGCACTAACTCTTGTGGGTTGAGATGCTCCTGGTGGCTGGGCCCGGGGACTGGGGTTTCCGACCTGCCACCTCACTGAGCCCTCCAGGCAGCCCTGAAGGGGGGCCCGGTGGGCCCATCCCAAGATGAGGAGCCTTGGGGAAGAGCCACGGACGGTAGCTTGGGGGCTCTTCCCCACGGCCTCTGCTCTCTCCTCTGATCCACGCGGCTCCCGAGGCTCCGGACCGACAGTCTCGCTTCAAATTAGAGTGTAGAACTTAACATGCCTTGTCATTTTATTTGGAAAATGTGTGTTCATGCATTAAGCATATCTTTTCATTCTGCCATCTGACATCCGGGGTCTTCCTGACCTGGGGAGCCTGCCTCTCCCAGGCCAGCCAGTTCCTAGAGATGGTCAACCACTCGCCTTGGAGTCCAGAGCCTCCCACCCCAGTCAGGTTCCCACACCTGGCCCACCACTCCCCTGCCCTACTCACCCCAGGGACAAGTGCCAGGTAACTCGGACAGTCCTACGCCTCAGAGCCCACCGACATTATTCAAACTAGCCAATCCCAAGCCTGCTCACCCTGCCTCACCCATTCCTTCCTGCAGAAACCTCAACAGAGGCTCTAGCCCACGTTTCCCCTCACGCTGCCTCCTCACTGACCCCTGTGCTTCCCCGGGTGCCCCCCAGCCCATGGCGTAACGCATCCTCTCCCCTCGGGACCTGTGAGTAACAAACTGTCTTTTCAATGGCAGCCGTCTCCTGATCTGTTGGCCTCACCATACCTGGATAATAATAACACCTACATTTTAAAATAGTTGGACATTGTTCTAAGCACTTTACATGTATGAACTCATTTAAGCCTCACAACCACCCTTTGAGGTTGGAATCCTTTTCGAGGTAAGAAAACTGAGGCACAGAGAGGTCGAGTCACCTGCCCAAGGCCACACAGGCTCGTGTGGGTCCACAATCCAGGAGTTAAGCCAATAAGTACTATGCTGTCTGTTGGCCCCACAGTCATCTTAAATGAGTAAAAGCACAGGTCACTGGTCTGGCATTGTCTACGGGGCAGAGGGAGGGGGAGGGACAGGTGTGGGCTGCCGTAGGCGGGCAAGTACAGGACTCCATCGTGAGGGGACACGCTCTGCACCAGCTTACACGAGGGGAAGTGGGAGCGCATCTCGGGGCTTGGGCTAGGCAAGTACAAGAAAAGTACAGGAGGGCAGCCCCCAGGCCCCGAGCCCAGTCCTGTTTCCTGGCTCCGAGGCTCCTCTGGCCATCCTGACCCCAGTTCAGACCAGCAGACAAGTGCAGGAGGAAAGCCAAAGAGGGTGGGAGAAATGGGGGAGCTGGCAAGAGAGGAGACAAGTGAGGGCGACGGAAGGAAAGGTAAGGAGGAGGAGCAGAGAGGAGAGACTGTCAGCCCACAGGACTCAGAAACCAGACAAGCAGCTCCAGAGTGGCAGCCACGGGGCCGGGGCTCAGAAGATGAAAGGGAGCCGGAGCCCCCATCAGGCTTTTTTTGTTGTTTTTTTTTTTGCCGTACGCGGGCCTCTCACTGCCGCGGCCTCTCCCGTTGCGGAGCACAGGCTCCAGACGCGCAGGCTCAGCGGCCATGGCTCACGGGCCCAGCTGCTCCGCGGCACGTGGGATCCTCCCGGACCGGGGCACGAACCCGTGTCCCCTGCATCGGCAGGCGGACTCTCCACCACTGCGCCACCAGGGAAGCCCCCCCTCCCATCAGGCTTTGATGCCTGGTGTCTGGCAGACAGGCTCAGAACCCCGCCTGGGGGAGTCCGTTGGTATCCACACTGGTGAGAGAGAAGCACGTGAAGGGAAGCGGCCATGCTCCAGACGCTGACCCCGGCTCCCCAAGGACGTTCAGACCCCTAGCCCAGCCCACCAGCCACCTCCCTGGCTCTCAGTCTCTCAGGAGCCCCACCCCACCCGGGAAGAAGGGAAAGGTCTCTCCTGGTCTACGTGAAAGCACCATGACACAGTTGTTCTGGAAATTTCTTTAACTTAGATAATCAAAGCCAAGGGGAGTTGGGGTCAAGACAGCTGCTCCAGAGTCAAGAACACCTTTAGTAAGTATCAGTATTTCGAATGCAAAGCCGCAGGCACCAGGCCCAGCAGCTGTTCCACACTGGGTCCCAGGCTGCAGAGCAGAAGCCTGGCTTTGGGGGCTGATGAGACCCCCCCCCCCATGGTGGGAAGGAAAAAAAATCTCCAAACCCGGCAGAGGCAGGAACGCTACTGGGCAGGGTGACCCGCAGCACCAAGCCAGGGAGAAGAGGGCAGGAGGAAAAGCACGGGCCGCCCCTAGAAGCACTAGGCAGACGTGTGTGGACCAGGGCTCGGGGGCCTCGCTTCACTGAGCCCTGAGCCCTGCAGCTGCTTGAGCTCACCTAGCCACTCAGCCAGGATGGCCTCTGCCCGCCACGTGTGGACATGGGCAGGCCTGCAACCCTTCTCCTTCTCCACAGGGACCTGGCTGGGCCTAGGAGAGCACTTTCTCCACTGCAGCTTTCATCTGCTAGACCAGTGGTTCTCAGAGCTGGTGTCCATCAGAATCCCCCTGGAGCTTTTATATGGAGAAGTCCCAGAGCCCCATCCCCAGAGATTCGGACTTCATCGGCCTGGGGTGGGGCTCTGCTATTGATTGGTTTTGTTCTGTTCTGTTTTGTTTTATTGTAATCTTCCCTGGTGACTCTAATATGCAGCCAGGGTTGAGAACCAGGGTACTGGTTTAAATGTCACCTTCTCAAGGCTTCCTCCACCCTATTTAAATCTACAACCCCTCCCATATGGCTAAGTCCCTTATCTACTGTATTTTTCTCCATTGCACTTTTCACCATTTAATATTTATTATTGTTGTTGTTATTTATTATCATGCTCCTGTCTGCCTCTCCCCACTAGAATGTAGTCTTTGAAGGAGGGATTTTTTGTTGTTGTTTTGTTTTTGGCTGCATTGGGTCTTCGTTGCTGTGCACGGGCTTTCTCTAGTTGCGGCGAGCGGGGGCTACTCTTCGTTGCGCTACTCTTCGTTGCGGTGCGTAGGCTTCTCATTGCGGCGGCTTCTCGTTGCGGAGCACGGGTTCTAGGCACGAGGGCTTCAGTAGCTGTGGCATGCTGGCTCAGCAGTTGTGGATTGTGGGCTCTAGAGCGCAGGCTCAATAGTTGTGGCTCCGCAGCATGTGGGATCTTCCCGGACCAGGGCTTGAACCCGTGTCCCCTGCATTGGCAGGCAGATGCTTAACCACTGCGCCACCAGGGAAGCCCTGAAGTAGGGATTTAGTCTATTTCTTTCAATACCACATCCCGGCCCCTAGTACAGTGTCTGGCACACAGAGGAACTGCTCAATACACAGCACATAGTAGGTGCCTGTTAGTTTCCTAGGGCTGCTATAGCAAAGTACCACAAGCTGGGCCGCTTAAGACAACAGAAATTTATTCTGTCCCAGTCCTGGAGGCTGGAAGTCTGAAGTCAAGGTGTCGGCAGGGCCACGCTCCTCTGCGACTCTGGGTAGAACCCCTCCTTTCTTCTTCCTGCCTCCAGTGGTGGCTGTCAATCCTGGTGCTCCTCACCTTGCAGCTGTGTCACTCCAACCTGTCTCTGTCCTCATAAGGCGTTGTCCATGCGTATCTGTGTCTTTGCATGGCATTTTCCTCTTCCTATAAGGACACCACTTATATTGGATCAGGGGCCCACCCTCTCCAGCATGACCTCATCTTAACTTGATTTCATCCACAAAGACCCTATTTCCAAATAAGGTCACATTCACAGATACGAGGGGTTAGCACTTCAACGTATCTTTTAGGAGGGCACAGTTCAACCCACACAGTGTCTAATATATATTTGTTGAATGGAAGAGAATATTCATAGTGTAAAGCAAGGAAGAGGCAGGACCAGTAACTCTAGTAGCTCTTCCTTCTACCCCACTGGGCCTCTTGAGGTCCCAAGCACGTTATCTGAGACACAAGTGTGGGGAGCCCCGGGCCTGGCACCCAGCAGATAACCAGCAGTGTTCACGGGACAAACGGTAGAATAGTGATGGAGGCCAGGCATCTTCCTGATCTGTGCCAGAGGACATCGGAAACAACATCCGTGTGGACGGGACCTCCAGGTGCCTTAGAAAGCCTGACCCTCCGGGACTTCCCTGGTGGTGCAGTGGTTAAGAATCTGCCTGCCAAAGAAGGGGACACACGTTCGAACCCTGGTCCGGGAAGATCCCACATGCTGCAGAGCAACTGAGCCTGTGGGCCACAACTAATGAGCCTGTGCTCTAGAGCGCGTGAGCCACAACTACTGAGCCTGCGTGCCACAACCACTGAAGCCCACGCGCCTAGAGCCCATGCTCCACAGCAAGAGAGGCCACTGCAACGAGAAGCCCGCGCACTGCAACGGAGAGTAGCTCCCGCTCGCCACAACTAGAGAAAGCCCGCGCACAGCAATGAAGACCCAGTGCAGCCAAAAAATAAATTAATTAATTAAAATTTAAAAAGAAAACAAAAAGAAAGGCTGACCCTCCCTCCAATCTGCTGGGACCTATTCTTCCGTAAAAGAAGTTCTTTCGACAGCTACTGAGGAATCAGGGAGGGGCAGGTTGCTGGTTCCCTTCCTTCAGGTGTTGTGACAGCGACCAGCAGCCAGGGAGGAGGTTGCTCCAAGCAAGGCTTCTAGCTGGTGCGGAGCTGGGACAGGTCCCACGTCTGAGCCCTGCAGCCTCTGCTCCACGCTGGTGGAGACTCTGCCACCTCCACATTCCCCCACCTCCTGTCACAGGCAAAGTCACACTCCTCTGCCTCCTCGGGGGAGGATTCTGCTTCGTGTCTGTCACTTCTGGAGGCTCCTCTGTTTTACGAGGCTTACCCAACGGCAGGCTGTCTGTTCCGCTGGCCAACATTGCCTGATCCGCTCCTTGGTAATTCCGAAGGCCATTTTACAACAGCGCGGGGCCCAGACACGTGGCAAGGTACTAATTCGTCGATTAGCTCCCACTTGAGAGCTTGTCTTGGCAACGTGATCAGGTCCTCATGGTGGGTCTGCGGAAGCTGGGTAGGCCCACTCCAGCTGTGCGCTCCTCCCTAATTGCCTGCCGTCCATCACTCGTGGTCGCCTGCATTCTGTTCCAGAGGCAGGAGCGGGCAGGCTCTTCATCCCAATTACCACAACAGGCCCTTCAGCTCTGTCACAGCTTCAGCTCAGCCTTCCCACGTGCAGTTTTGGTTAAGTGCCTTTCCTCACTGTTGCTCCCTCTCACTGCCAACAGGCTCTAGGACTTATGGAACTGCCGGCATCTGATCCTGTTCCTGTGCAGAAGCCACATTCCATAGCATCTCTGAACAGCCAGGAGCTAGGGGCCTGGGCGGGCAGCAGCATGAGAACCCACCCGTCTGAACTCCAGCACTCCCTGCCTGGCACAGAGAGGGAACTTGAGAAATGCCAAGAAGCAAGCCATCCGTCCAGGTGGGCCCAGGAAGAGCAGGGGCCTGGGGAAACAGAGGTCATGGGGTGGGGGCCGGGAAGGGAGCATGGCAAGGTCTCAGCCCAACTCCTGGGACTGTGGGCCCAGAGGCAGCGGAAGGTTCTGGGGAAGCAGGGCAGGAAGTGCCCTGGAGGCCCCCGGTGTGTAGCTCGGGGAAGCCCAGCCACAAGCCAGGGGTCTCTTCCGGACCAAGAGGGCTGCCCCCTCAGCATCGCTCTATTTGCTCCAAGCCCTACCACCCAGAAAGCCACCCAGGTCCAGGCCCCTTGTAAGATAAAGGAGGGTCCGTGGGCCTCTGCCGTGCCCTAGGTGAGCAACACAGTCAGGTGTGGTCCTATTACCACCCGGCTGAGAATGGGCTCCAGACGACTGGGCGTTTTCTGAGGGGTGGTGGAAAACGATCAGCGGGGCATCTGAACTGGGAGCAGCCAGAGGACCAGCCTGAGGACACAGGCTGCGAGAGGCAAAGGGGGAAAGCCAGCGAGAGGATGCTGAACACACTGGGTACACATCCACCTACAGGGAGAATCTGCCCTGGGACAGCCGTGCCCTCTCCACTCCCACAGAGATGGGACACCTTCCTTCAGGAAGCAGAGGGTTCTGTGACAAGCCTGACCACCAGGACCAGGTCCAGGGGGTCTGGGATCAAGGTATGTCCTGGGATCCCCACTGCCGGCCTCAGGGCCTCCTGCCGACCCCATTCCAACGCCCCAGCGCCTCGCTCTTATTTCTGCCCACCGAATCCTACTCCCCCCACCCAGACAATGAAGCCTCCACGGCACTTGCAGCCTTTCTGTTTCCAGAGTCTGGGGAAACGCTTCCTAAAGGAGAAACACTGAAGGGAAGGGAACTGCCCCAGAACCAAGCCGCAGTCGGGACCTCTCAGTGGTGAGAAGATGGGTGCTTTTGATTTTCTTCTCATGCTGCTCTTATTTTCCACTTTTTCTATAAAGAACCTACATCCTTTGTATAATAAAAGTGTTAATTTTTAAAAGATGGAAAATAAATCACATTCTTCTTTCAGGCCTTCTGAAAGAAGATTCTAACCCTTCCATCTTCACGATGCCTTCTTTGACTCACCCTGCCCAGAATCAGCCTTCTTAGGTCTGAATTCTTATTAGAATCAGAATCACAAAGCACAACTGATTCCAGCTGTTTCCAAGACAGCCTGACATGTTTAACTGGTCAGTGACCCTGTGCCCCAACTTCTCTCTCTTCTAGTTTCCCCCAGGGCCCCCCATTTTGAGTCCAGAGCAGTGCTGGCTCCATTCCCCACTGATCCCCATTCTGTGTCCCAGGACAAACTCAGGTCTGTTGTCAAGACCCAATCCCAGGCAAGGATGCGAAGAAACTGGAACCTTTGTGCACTGCTGGTGCAGAGGTAAAATCGTGAACCACTACGGAAAACAGTATGGGGCTCTTCAAAAAGTCAGAAATAGAATTACCATGTGATATAGCAATTTCACTTCTAGGCATATCCCCAAAAGTTTGAAAGCAGGGACTCAAGGAGATATTTGTACACCCATGTTCATAGCAGCACTGTTCACAATAGCCAAGAGATGGAAGAAACCCACGTGTCCATCTACGGATGCACAGATAAACAAAATGTGGTAAATACATACAATGGAATATTATTCAGCCTTAAAAAAGTAAGGAAAACATGATACTTTCTATAACATGAGTGAACCTTGAAGACATTTAGTGAAATAAGCAAGACACAAAAGGACACATACTGGATGATCCCATTTAAATGTGGTACCTGGAAGTCGCCAAATACATAGAAAGTGGAATGGTGGTTGCCAGGGGCTGGGGGGAGTTGAGGAATGGGGAGTTAGTATTTAATGCGTAAAGAGTTTCAGTTCTGCAAGATGAAAAGACTTCCGGAGACGGATGGTGGTGACGGTTGCACAACAATGTGAATGTTCTTAATACCACTGAACTGCACCCTTAAAATGGTTAAAATGGCACATTTTATACTATGTATATTTTACCACAACGAAAATAATTAATTAATTGATTGACTGATTGAAAGAAAAGACCCAACCCCAGCGGCTCCAGCTGGGTCGTCAGCCATGTTCCCAGAGCACCCGGCTCAGCCCTACCTCACTGGTGAGGGCTGGATATTCCTTAAGGGGCGAGCATGGTGTCTTTTCCATCTCCTCTTGAGTCATGTGTGGCACACAGTAGCAGCTCAATCAATGTTTGTGGAATGAATGAGAGGATAATATAAGACCACTTATATCTATAATTGATACAGAAGATGACAAGAAAAGAATACTTTTCTTAATATCAAGCTGGAGACAGGAAAGCTGCATGTTTGTGGGCCACGCCTCTCGTCCATCTGCTGGCTGGGGACATGGGGAGGTAAACGTTTTCAGTCTCTGCCCACAGGGTGCACAATCGCCCACGGGTATCAGAGCATCGCAGACGTTGCGGAGTGGTCATTATAATTCAGAACCATGCTGTAGCTGAGCCAGACGCCCGGAGTGACCCGGGGACGCAGCCAAGCCCTTGAAGGAGACAGGAGAGGAGCCGATAACCTTAAAAGGGGGAGGCTGGGGAGAGACAGGGAAAGAAGGGGAGGGCGGGGGAAGGGCAGCCCTCCCCAGACTCTGCTACACCCACCCTGTGTAAGGCGAAGGTGTAACCTCACTTCCACCCCCGGGACAGCAGCTCCTCTGCCAGGCCCCCAGCTCCAGCCCCACAGGGCTCCTGGGTCTCTGAGAATGAGGCTCTCATTCAAGCCAGTGAGTCAAGACTGCACCCCGCCCCACCCCGGCACTCCTTCAGCAGAGGACCAGCGCCCCCTGGAGGAGGTGGCCTTCTCTCCACCCCCACAGAGAGCAGAGTCTGGAATGATCCCACCATTTGCAACCTGTAAAACCTAAGGGCTCCAGCGTTCTGGCCAATCAGGTACAGGTCTTTCTCATCCAGCAGGGACCCTTGCGGAAGCAGGGGACCCTTCAGTACCCTCTCAGGCCTGGCTGGGTGTTCCCTTCCTCCTGAAACCTCTGGGGTTACCTGACCTTGACTCTCACCTGGTAGCCTGCCCAGGAGCCTGCTCTGCTTCCGCAGGGCAGTGTGCAGCCACCTCCTGGGCCTGGTGCTTTACACACTGAACGCTGTAGCTGCCCTACCCTTCCAGCACCCCTGCAAGAAGCCCCAGGGCCCCCCTCCTACAGGCTCTGCTCCTCAGTGACTGAGAGGTGGGCTGTCTAGCACTGTATTCTGTCAGAATGCCAAGTCCATGTCGCCAGGTCACTACCCCGACTCCCCATGTGATGCATCCCCATTTTACTAATTAACCTGTTGTTTCTGTGTCCTCCCAAACAGAAGAGGAGCTTCCCCATGACAGAGACAGTGTCCCCCCCCACCCCCGCCATTGCCAGCACGGTCCTGCCTCTGGCTAAGTGTCTGAGAGCACAGCTGGTGATTCCCAGCGATGGAGGTAGAGGTGAAACCTCTGCTGAATGGATGAATGGAAGGACATCACCATTCCCATGTCACAGATGAGGAAACCGAGGCTTAGACTAGGTGACCTGCCCAAGTGCCCACAGCTACTAAGTGGCAGAGCGGGGAGTGAACTAGCCTGCTCAACACAGACACTCATCTTCCTCCACAATGGTGACCTCTTGGCAGGGGGAACCCGGTGGCACCTGGGTTCTGGCTGCATCAGTACCTTTACTCTGCTCCCTCATGTGGTACGTTCTCTGGGTGTCCCTTCCTCCAACCCCCATCTCCCTCCCCTCAGAGCAGAGCACCAGGAGCCCCCAGCCCAGAACAGCCTCCGCTGACATGTCCCGGAGGCCCTTGTCCCAGGAGTAGGGACAGCACGGCCCTCCTCTCACCCTGGCGCTGTGGCTGCAGCAGGGCCAGATGTCTGGGGGGAGGGGAGGGTAGGCAGGAGGGCTCTCAAGTCACAGGTCTGAATCCAGCCATGGCCCCAGCCCCAACTGAGCTGTCCAGCAAGGGGCTGAAACATCTCCACCCGACACATCAGACAGGAGAGGCATCTGGGGGGCTCCACGGGGGTCTTGCGGGTTCCTTGGCCTCTGGCCTGTCTCAACCCACAGCCAGTGGTGGCCCAGCACCAGAGCATCCAACAGGCCCCCCGGAATCCTAAGAATTGTATACTGTGCAATGATCCTCCTCGGGGCCTGGGGAGAATGAGGCCACGGAAAGTGATGGGCACCTGTCTGTCCCCCTTCCCTGCCCAGGCCAAACTCTCTGGCCACCCATTAGTCTCTTCTCTCCCTTAGATCCAGGCCCAAACTGTCACACCTCAGAGTTGATTTATTTTTCTTGTGGCCTTGCTCTCAGTGGGGTTAGAGAACAGCATGTCATCACCCTGTCTAAATATTACAACTCCACAGAGAATTGACAAATGTGACTCATCACCCTTCCACTCCAGATTGAGAATCCCCAGGCCTTTCTTTGCTGATAGGAGTGTCGTAATAATAACAGTAACAATAGCTGCTCCCAATTAGTGAACACTTGTTCTGTGCCAGATATTGTGCTAAGCGCTTTCCTCATATTATTTCATTTACTGTTTTTCTTTTTTTTTAAATAAATTGATTTATTTTATTTTTGGCTGCGTTGGGTCTTCATTGCTGCGCACGGGCTTTCTCTAGTTGCGGTAAGTGGGGGCTACTCTTCGTTGAGAAGCACAGGCTCTAGGTGCACAGGCTTCAGTACTTGTGGCTCGCGGGTTCTAGAGCACAGCTCAGTAGTTGTGGCGCACGGGCTTAGTTGCTGCGTGGCATGTGGGATCTTCCTGGACCAGGGCTCGAACATATGTCCACTGCATGGGCAGGCGGATTCTTAACCACTGCGCCACCAGGGAAGCCCTTCATTTCCTCTTTAACAAACCCTGTTAAGTAGGTACTTTTCCTATCCTATTATGCAGATGAGGAAACAGGTTCAGAGTGGCTCAATGCCTGTAACTTGCCCTGGCCACACAGCAGAGCCAGAATGACATGAAGGGCCGCCTTGCCTAGGGCCCCAGGGCTAACCACTGGACCCTGAGCCAAGCCCCAAAGTGCATTTCTACACTGTGATGTCATCCCTCCACCTCCTACTCAACCCCCAACCCCAGCCAAAGGTTCAGCCCAAAACCAGAGACCAGAGCAAGCAATGTGTTTCCACCAAGAGCAGCACGCGGAGGCTGATGAAACAGGGAAGGGGCCCCAGCGGGATATTTGCATATGATTGCTTGCGGCTGGGCTCTGATGTGTACCAGCCACCCCTAGTCCTGGCAATTTCAGAGCCAGAATTATGTCTGTCCCCGTGAAAATGATGGCCTCTTAGCTCTTCTGTCCTTTCATCTCTTTCCTGATTGCTCTTATTGATCCTGAGCGCATTCTAGAACAGACAATCCCCACCCCCCATGGCTGGGTCTGATTCTGATTCTTGCCGTGCCGATGCTCTAGCCACTCTTGTGATTCTTGTATTGACCCGAAGTCACAGCCTTTGTGGGAGTGGAGGGGGGAGGGGGTGTCACCCAGAAGGTGGGCCACTCTGTAGGGCAGTCACTGCGGAAGAGGCCTGAGTCAGCCTCTCTGACCAAACCCTTTTGCTGGAGGGCTGTGGGCCCAAGAGCCAGCACCAGAGGGACGGGAAGTGAGACGAAGCCCCCCCATTTGGGAGGACAGAGGGGTGAGAGGGCAAGGTACTGGACAGAGATGCAGAGGAGGCCAGACGTGGCAGCCGTGCCAGCCAAGCCAGGCTGAGAACCTGTGCCTTGAGCGCCAGACGGTTCCTGAGTGGTGAATTTTCTGGATTTCCTTTGGGTTCCACTTTTTAGTTTAGTAAATCTGCTGAAAGCTCTGCTGTGCTAAGAGCAATCAAGGAAAGCACCTTCTGTCCATGCTCTGCCTGGAACAGAGCCATGCCAGGGCCAGCGGCGTGGTGAAGACGGAACCGAGAGAGAAAATTCCAAAGGGCGGAGCTCAGGGGTTTGTATGTGCTGGGACCACCTGGCGGGTCACTCCTTCCCACCTGAACTTTGGACCTCTGGGACTTGTTCTGATAAAGAAGGCTGTTTCTTTACAGGTCCTAAGGTGGGGCCCCCCAGATTTGAGGGGCAGCCAGCAGACAGGAAAGGCCCCGTGGCTCCTGAGTCGCACACACGCAGGTGGGAAGCCAAACCTCTCTCCTCCTCTCCTCTGAGTCCCCTCTTCCCTGAGGGCTCCTCAAGCCTCCTTCCTACAGAGTCGTCCACAAACCCCTTCTGCTGGCGTATGAAATAAATCTGTCAAGTAGTCAGACCAGGTAAAAACTCCAATACCAAAACGCTTTCTGGGGGCGATTCCCTCACTTAACCAGTCATGGATCTTGGACAAGTTAATCTCTGTGCCTGTTTATTCACCTGTTAAAAGGAGGTAATAATAATACCAACCTCTTATATTTGTTGTGGGGATTAAGCGAATATACAAAAGCGCTTAGAACAGTGCTTGGGTTAAAGAAAGCTCTATACAAGCGTTAACTATTGCTAGTGATTATTCCACCACGTGAGGACAGAGGCAGATGTGACGAGCCGAGGACGGAGACCTCGCATCAGCACCACCTACCGAGGCCTGGACCCCACCTCCCTCTTGAGATGAGCCCGCAGCCCCTCGGGACACCTCCTCGGCGTGGAGACTCGGCCAGGGCAGCTTTCTTCCTGAGAGTCCGAGGCTGCTGCTGGCCACGCTCTCCCTGCCTGACAGTGGAGTGTGGGTGGGCGTCATGGGGCTGGGATACTCTGAAAACTGAGGACAAATATATTGTCCAGGTACTATTTTCTCCCAAAGGCTTCAAATCTGTCTTGGGAGTTGGATGGAGGACACACGGGCAGAATCGGCAGTGTCGGATTCCAGGGCACCCTGGGGACTGGGCAGCTCTGTCCACTCTGCAAGACAACACATGCCCTCCCCACTCCTGCTGCCATCAGCCTCACCTCGAATGTGTGTATTTGTGTGTGCGTGCACGTGCACCCACGCACAATAATTTGTATTATTCTCTTTAACCCAAACTTGAAAATTCAGCCCAAACCTCCAAAATGTCCTCTTTACACCAACCTTAGAGGACTCATGGGTCCTAGGAAAACTCGCCCAGGGAGGAAGCAACCCTCTCGAAGGCAAACGCAGCAGCTCCTTTTCTGGGCATGTGGGAGAATTAGCAGGCTCTCCAGGAAGCCATGCTGGATGAAGGCCACTGCATCGCTTCATGTCCCCGTGGAACACAGAGGCAGATTTTGCACTCTGTTAATCTACATCTGTTTGCTCGTCCCTGCTGTCAGAGCTTCCGTCTAGGGAAGCCACAAACACGCACTAAAAGGAGCGTGGGCTTCAAGGTGGGCCGACCTGGGCACACACCGCTTTACCACTCCTGGCTGAGTGACCTTGGCCGGGGGGTCTTAGCCATTCTGAGCTCAATCTCTAAACAAGGGATGTTAATAAGGGTCCCCACCCTGCAGGGTTGTCAGCCTCCTGACAGGATTAGCAGTGAGGTGGATAATGCCTGGTACAGTGCCTGGCACACACTGGCTTAGAAGGCATGGAGGCTGCTGGATGGTGGTGAAGATTGAGACAATGATGGTGACATGTGGGTCCCAAGTCTGTACTTTCTGTCTCCCTTGTTAGGCTAGGAGTTTCCCCAAGAGCTGGTGGTGTTGCTTTCTCCTTCCTCCTCCTTGCTGCAGCCTCACCTCCTCCCCACCAATACTAATTCACTTAACAGACCTAGAGGGGCAGGGCTGGGGTGCCCCAGACAACACACGTTCCAAAGCCACCAGACCACCCCGTTGGGCTGTGCCCTCGTGAAGGGGAGGGAAGGGACATGGCACTTCTTTTGGGGTTCAGTCTTCCCACCCTGCCTTTGCCCCCCAGCCTCACCCCTACCTCACGTTGTCATGTTTCTGGATGTAAATTTTATGGAACATCATATCCTCCTGTTTGGCATTGATGTCTGCTTTCATCTCCATGGCAACGTGACGGGGAAGGACAGACAGCAGGAGCCGCTCCTGGGGAGGGAAGCAGATGCTTTCATCACAGCTCCTCCCCCTGCCTGGCAGTCCCCTCCCCTCCCCAGGCTTCACTCCTCCCCACCTGAGCCCCCACCCACAGGGCCCTGGAAAACTTTTCAGGCTCTCCGGAAACTCATGGAGCTAACGCTTGTATGTGCTGGGTATGGAGTCAGGCCCCAGGGCTACCTGGCCCCCATCTCCCTGGGACAGCTCCTGGTTCTTCCGCGTACCTGGGGAAAAGTACTCCTGGTGAATCTGTAGTACCAGGCACCTGGGGTCAGAATCCTGGGTGTCACCTGAGACTTTGGGCAAATGACTGAACTTCCCTGAGCCTCCAGTTCCTCATCTATAAATAGGGATGGGGTTGTTGGGAGCTCTCGATGAGATGCGTTCAGTCACCAAATATTCACTGAGCACCCCCCATGTTCCTGGCGTCATGCCGGGTGCCAGGAGTGATAACCGTGAACAAGACGGGCAAAGTTCCTCCTTCACAAATTCCCAGTCTTGTGGGGCTACAGGTACTACAGGGCACTGAGCAGGGTGACCTGACGCAGGCTGGGGAGAAGCAGGGTGGTCACAGAAGGCTTCGTGGGCACCAGAGGATGACCTGTGAAGGAGGGGGCTCCATTTCGACGTAGGGGATGGTGGCCCAGGAGGATGGGAAAGCTTGCTGACTGAGAAACCAAGAAATTAAGACCGGCTGAAGGGGAGGTTGGAGAAAAGCCAGGAGAGGGGCCAGGGCCACCCTGTGAAGTTGGGTAGGGTCACGGCAGCCCTTGATGGGGTCTGGACTTGGCCCCCTTTCTGTGTTCTCCTCCAGGGCCTGCCTGCTCCAAGAGGTCCAACCTCTACCTGCACCCTCTGTAGCCCCCTCCCCACACCAGGAGCTCTGCCAGGCTCGCTCACGAATCCTCTCATCTGGAGCCTTTCCTCCTGGCGGTCTCCAGCCATCCTCATTCTCTCTCCACTCCTTCAGCACCGGAAGCTGGGCCGCTCTCTCACGTGGCCCTAAGACTCTTCTGCTGCTCCCCTCCCTCCTCCTGGCCTCTGGGAGCAAGGTTTCCATCAGCGCCTCCGCTGCTCACCTCCCACACCCACTGCCTCGGCCGGCTGCCCGCCTTATGTCTTGCCACCAGCAGATGACATCATGCCCACACCATGCTCACCATGCCCCCGATGGTCCTTCTTCTCAAGTTCCCTGCCTTTGTCCATGGCACCCCCGTCCTGATCACGAAGGTCAAGGCCTTGCTCCTCAACTAGAATCACCATCCTCAAGTACTGCTGCTAACCTACCTCGGGCTCAGCCCTCTCCCAGGAGGAGGGTCCTGGCTCCAGCTTCCAGCATCCCCTTGCCACCCTGGGCCTTCTTATAGACCCCCTGATCACTCTGCATTTCAATGTCCATGGTCTGTTACTGGGGTCTCCCTGAGGGTGGGAACTGCGTCTTGTTCAGCTCCAGAGCTGACAGCCTTATGCTTAGGAAACTCTAGTGGACTAGTGAGGAATGGTGCTCTCTGTGGGCTGGGCTGGCCACCCCAGACATCAGTGCACACGGCCATTAAAGGCCGTTTCGTATTTACTGAACTCTCAGTGAACAGCTCCTGGTGATAAAAATATCAATACAAGCTAAAGGACAATTCTGTGGAAATACAGGATGACTGGGAGAAAGTGTGCTACGAATTGTATAGATTCATGAGAGACCTTCCTACATTTATAACTAGCCCTGGGGCTGAGGGCCAGGACGAGCGGGAAGGGGCTGGCTGGGGAACAGTGCTGAGTCCCCTCATCAGGGGGCACCTGGGAGCATCCTCAGATCTAAGAGCATCCTTTCCTGCAGAGGGCAGGGGAGGCTCGACTCTGGGCCCCGGCTCGGTGAGGAGTGCCTGTCCCCTGGAAGCATGCCTCCCCTCCCCAGTACCTTGGTCTGAAACATGGTATGGCAAACATATTTTCTCCCCCAAATCCCTGTGGAATTTCTGGAATGTCCAGCCTGGCCAGGGCCAGTGCAAGTAAACTGTGAGGCATTGTAAATGCTAATTTTTTTTTTTTTTTTTTTTTTTTTTTTGCGGTACGCGGGCCTCTCACTGTTGTGGCCTCTCCCGTTGCGGAGCACAGGCTCCGGACGCGCGGGCTCAGCGGCCATGGCTCACGGGCCCAGCCGCTCCGCGGCATGTGGGATCTTCCCGGACCGGGGCACGAACCCGTGTCCCCTGCATCGCAGGCGGACTCTCAACCACTGCGCCACCAGGGAAGCCCTGTAGATGCTAATTTTACTGGAGAAGGGACAGGACCCAGGAGTGAGGGGGAACATTCCCTAATCCAGAGGGGAAGGAAGGTATCCTGATCTCACGTGAGAGATGCTGGGGTCTGGAACAGGGATGAGAGGGGGGCTTTTGAGGCAGGTAGGAGCTTGGGGGTGAGCAGGGTGCAGAGAGGTGAGGTAAGCTTGTCAAGAAGAGACAGTGGGAAGACTCAGGGACACCCCTGGGGACAGGTTTCATTCAAGAGGCTGGACCTGGAGCCCAGATGGGGCTAAGAGAGCACATGGGAAGGCCAGGCCTCAGACTGGACAGCCTGAGCTGGGGACTTAGCCAGGCACAGAGGCCGGGCGCGGGGCTGGAAGGGAAGCAGGGGCAGATGGTGACTGGGGGAGGGCCTGGAGAGGCTCAGCAGAGCTCTCCCCCCAGCACAGCCATCTGGATGTCACCAGCCGTGGGCTGAATCCAGACAGAGGCAGAGAGGCCCTCACACTGTGGGGTGTTCACAGCGCACACGCCGTGCTGGGCGGGAGGGCACAGATGACTACTGCCGTCCAGGCCTCCGGTTCCCTGTCCTCACGATTGAAGGCAGACCTCCGTGTTTACACCTGTCGTCGGCCGACACGGTGTGCAGCACAGAAGAGGACTCCTCCTCCAGTGTTCGTGCAGGGTTTGGCAAGACACGAACCTAAGAAGAGAGGGAGGCCCCTCCGCTTTGGAGTAACCTTATCTCTGAGAGCCGGGACAAGTCCAAGGCCAGTGGGAGTCCCAGCACCCTGCTGACCTGCCCACTCTCCCCCGGGGTCTCCCTCCGGGCCTGCTGTCTGGGAGCCATGCACAGTCTCAGAGATCCCAACTTCTATCTGGTTCACACACAGGAGAAGACACAGTGGTGAGCCAGCCAGACCTGAACCCCAAACAGGACACCCCCAGGATGCCAGGTAGGGAACCCTGACAAGTCCTCAGTCCTTGCCCCGCCTCAGCCAGAGGAGTACACAGGGGCAGGTCCCTCTGCCCGGGGCTCACGGGGAGAAGCCCCCGAGTCTGTGAGCTGCATGAATGGCCTGCCTCCCGGCCCAGGAGTCTCCTGAGGGTGAGGGTTAGGGTGAGACACAGTCGTCTTCCTTTCTCTGAACTGACCAAACCCCAGAGATCATCACAGAGGAAGTGCCTAGTGAGGGTGTCACAGGGGCTGACAGCTTGGTCTCCTCTCCTCCCCCCTCCCCCCTCGCCTGGCGGGCACCTTGATCCCAGGAGGGAATGCTGATGCTCTCACCACCCCAACTCATCAGCCCCGGGGGAGAGGCGGAGGGCTGCTTCCTGCCGCCCGAGCTGCTTGGTTTGCTTGCAAACCCCAGGGAGACTGAGGACGCAACAGGCAAGGGCAGGGCTAGAGCTGGTGCTCCAGAGCCGCCCCTAGAGCATTCCCACAGAGCCAGGAACGCTGGGCTCCCTCCAGGGGAAACGTTCCCCATAGGCTGGGCACCCCCCCAGGGAGGCGGGGCTGGACAGCTGCCCTGAGCACAGCTGGTGGGCAGGCAGCAGCTGGGCCGAGGCAGGCTCCCTGCCAGCTGTGCTCAGGGCAGGAGGGCCTCACTCACCTGCTGCTGGTTCTCCCGCTGCGAGTGCAGCCGAGCCTGGATGCACTCCCGGGTCTCCTGGAAGGCCTGTCTCTGGGAGACCTCAGCCGGGTAGTGGGTGCAGACGCCCACGATGTTGGTGCAGGAGAAAATGAGGACATTGGAGACGAGCTGCAGAGGGAGAGAGGAGGACACGGAGCTCAGGCCTGGAGCAGGCACCAGGCACTGGAGCCTCAGCCATGACCCTCCCAGTCCCAGAGCTCGGAGCCCCCCCGGCCCCACGGTAGCAAACACACACCTAGCTGCCCGCAAACAAATGCCAAGGGCACCCACCCGCAGCCAACTGCTGGGAGTAGCCAAGTGTCATCAGTCAGGCTCTCTGATGTCCTCAGAGGCTAAAGCTTGGCTGGCCTGTGACAGAATATGGCCCCAAGGATGCTGAGTCACTGAATACTTGCACTGGCCGTGTCCACGGTACCAAAGGCTAAAAGGTTAGGTGTCTTGGGGATGCTGTGACAGAGCTGTGTGTGTTGGGGGCGGCAAGGGCACGGCAGGGAAGGCTCCTTGAGGGGGACAGGGTTTCATTGTTTGAAAGTACGACAGGGTCCACATAGGACAAAGGGCTGCTCTTCCACAGAGAGGCCTTAGCTGGCTCTTCCCCAGGAATCAGCTCCAAGAAGCAAATACTTGCTGATACCCAGCACTGCGTGAAGTCCTCTGGGGACTGAGGGAAGGATGAGGTCCCTGGCCAGCAGGGCTGTGTCCACACAGGTCTCATCTCTTTCTCTGCACCAGCACCAGGGCCTCCTGACGACCCCACCAGCACACCTGTTGGCAAGCACCCACCATTACCCCCACTCCTCACGGATGCCCTCCTCGGTGCAGACAGAGATGTGTGTGGAGAAAGACCACTGTCCCTCGGGTCAGAGACAAGGCTGCAATTCTTTTGAAAGCAATACTTACTGAAAAGCTAAGGGAAAACACAACTCAACCCACAAAAGCAGGGTTGACATAGCACATTCCAGGTCCTGGCAAAGGTACTGTTTGCTCAGAACTTCTCTTGGCAGGTACAGCTCCTGGGGTATCTGGGTAAACAGATCCTGGTCCTGCCCTTGCCTCAGGCCATACCGGACAGAAGCCACACAGAGGCTCAGCTTTCTAGACCTCAATCACTCCCTCCAAACATTTAGTTCTTAGTCCCAACTGCAGAGGGGGAGCCCAGGCCGACCCCTGCGCCTCCCGCTGCGGCTCCTCCGGCCCCCAGGAGCCCTGCACTGGTCTCTAGTCCACTTGTCTATTGGGATCCCAAAGGGCCTCCCTCTGGGACTTCAGCTGCCTGGCAGCGACTCTTCTTCCAGGGTGTCTCTGGACCTAGAGGTCCTGTCCTTGGCTCTGCTCTGCGTTCTACCTGAAGGCTTTCCCCAGCCCAGCTCTGAGGGGGCCCTGACCTCCACCCAGGCTCTCAGGCCCAGAGCCATGTGGGCTCCATACCAGATGTGCTGCCGTCTTTCCCTGGAGACATCCTATACCATGTCTGTCCCAGTCCATGCACAGAAAGAGACTTCTCCTCTCCCGTCTCAGTCTTGCTCTCTCCTCGGCTACACAAAAAATTCTGATTTTCTGGCTGAAGGACACTGTGGGCTCCCCTCAAGCACCTCCTGGCTCCCCTTCAGACGCCTCCCTGAGGACCCTTCAGGGAAGGGGCAAACTCAGATTACCAGCTCCACAGCTCCACCAACTCAGCTGCTCACTCCCAGCGCCCCCACCCCAACCTCAGCCACCCCCGAATCCTACCACTGTCATCTTATGTAAACGCACTGCAGAGAAAAACCCCAACCTATTTATCACAAGCAAAGAAGACCCCTGCTCTACAGAAGCTTACAGTCCAGTTGAGGAGATAAGCGGTCAAGACTGACAGAGAACCAGCAACAGGAAGCAGAAACTGACTCATGCCAAGCAAGAGGGAGCGGAAGAGAGCACAGAGTAAGGAGAGACCGCTGGGCAGGCCCGGGCTCCCTGGGCCTGCGGTTAGGGGCATGTTTGCCGAGGCTGGCAGACGTAAGAAAGGGCGTCCCTGGAGAGGGCATCCAGGAAGCTCAGGCTTGCGAGGTACTCAGGGTCCTTGAGTAAACAACCCAGGCTCTCTGATCCTGAGGGCAAGTCCACAGAGAGGAGCTGGAGCTGGAAAGGCAGACTGGAGCCAGAATGAAGAGGCATCTGCATGTTAGGCTGACAAGTGCTGGCACAATCCTACAACAGGAGCCACGAACACTGCTGAAGCAAAGAATGGCAGGATGAGCACACGGCTTCAGGAAGGTTCATCGGGGCAAGAGGAATGCAGGGCGTCGAGAGGTGGGCCAGGAGGCTACCACTGAAGCCCAAAGCATGAGGGAACAAAGACCTACATGAGGCTGGGGGCTGGCAAGGCAGAGCTGACTCAGAAAGAAGAGCCCCCAAGGGCAGGGAAGAAACAGACTGCAGCCTGCAGTAGGAAGCAATGCAATGACTGTGAAGGGAGAGCCCAAGGGCACACCTCCTGGAAGTCGCTGGGGACCACTGAGAGAGGGCTAAGGAGAGAGAAGGAGATGAGGAGGTGGAGGTGAAGGTGCAGACTACAGGGAATTCTGAAGAATGTTCTCTTTAGGGGATATCTTTTGAAAGGTGAGAGGAAGGTGCCGGATGATAAAAAAAGGAGTGAGGAGAAACTGGAAAGGAGAATATGAAAAGTTACCCTCAGGCAGAATAATGCAACATGATGATGCAACATGGCCACGAATGGAAGGCTGTTTCAACATCAAAAATCAATGTAATTCACCACATTAACCGACTAAATAGAAAACCATATGGTTATTTCAATAGTTACTGAAGAAGTATTTGACAAAACTTAACATCTATGCAAGATTTTTAGCTTAATTTAATTTTTTTATTTTTTTGGCCGCACTGTGCAGCATTGGGATCTTAGTTCCCCCACCAGGGATCGAACCAGTGTCCCCTGCACTGGAAACGTGGAGTCTTAACCGCTGGACCACCAGGGAAGTCCCTATACAAGATTTTTTTTTTTTAACTCCTAACAAATTAGGAATAGAAGGGAAATTCCTCAATCTTGGTATATGCCAATCAATGGCATATACAAAAACCTATAGCTAACATCATACTTAATGGTGAAAGACTGAATGTTTTCCCCTAAGATCAGGAACAAAGCGAGACTGTCCTCTCTCATTACCTGTATTCAACTTCATATTGGAGGTCCGAGGCCATGCAATAAGATAAGAGAAAAAAATAAAATGCATACAGATTGGAAAGGAAGAAATAAAACTGTCTGTATTTGCAGATGACATGTTTGTCTGTGTAGAAAATCCCAAAGAATCTCCAAAACAGCTACCAGAATTAATAAGCAAGTTTAGAATACAAAGATACATGATCACAGGAAACAAGGTCAATATACAAAAAAGCAACTGTATTTCTACAGGCAAGCAACAATCAGAAGTGAAATTTTTTTAAAGTGCCATTTATATATCACCAAAACTATGAAATATTTATCCATAAATCTAACAAAATATTGCAAACCTGTTCACTGAAAACTATAAAACACTAATGAAAGAAATTTTAAAAGACCTAAATAAATGGAGAGACATACCATGTGCATGTATTGGAAAACTCAGTATTGTTCAGATGTCAATTCACCCCAAATTGATGTATAGATGCAACGTAATCATAATCAAAACCCAACCAGGGTTTTAAAAAGAAATTGAGAAGGTGACTCTAAAATTTATATAGAAAAGCAAAACAACTAGCATAGCCAAAACAATTTTGAAGAAGATGAACCAAGTTGGAAGACTCATACTACTCAATTTTAAGACTGACTATAAAAGTACAGTAATTAATCTAGTGCAGTACTGGCCTAAGGATAGAAATATAGATCAATGGAATAGAATTGAGAGTCCAGAAATAAACCCTTACATTTATGGTTTGCTGATTTTTAACAAGAGTACCAAGACAATTCAATGGGAAAAGAATAGCCTTTTTAGCAAATGATACTGAGATAACTTCAAATCCACATGCAAAAAAATGAAGTTGTACCTCATAACTCATACCATATACAAAATTAACTCAAAGTGGATCAGAGACCTAAACATGAGAGCTACAGTTATAAAACTCTTAGAAGAAAATATAGGAATAAATCTTCATGACCTAGGATTAGGCAATGATTTCTTAGACATTACACCAAAAGCACAAATGATAAAAGATAAAAAAAGAGATAAACTGCCCTTCATCAAATTTAAGAAGTCCTGTGCTTCTAAAGGAATCATCAAGAAAGTGAAAAGACAACCCACAGAATGGGAGAAAATATCTGCAAATCATTTATCACACCTTTATTTTTGACAAATATACAAAGGCAACTAAATGGAGAAAGGAAAATCTTCTCAACAAACGGTGCCAGAAAAATTGGATACCCATATGATTAACTCAAAATATACAAAAATTTACTCAGAACAGTTCATAGGCCTGAATGTAAAACCTAAAACTATTAAACTTCCAGAAGAAAACACAAGACTTTGGGTTAGGCAAAGATTTCTTATATACCACAGCAAAACATGATCCATAAAAGAAAAGAAATGATAAATTGATAAATCAGACTTCATCAAAATTAAGAACATTTGCCTTCAAAAGACACTGTTAAGAAAATGAAAAGACAAGCAGCAGAATGGGAACAATTATTTGTAAATCATATATCTAATAAAAAGACTTGTACCCAAATTCATAAAGAGCTCTCAAGTCAAAAATAAGAAAACCAACAACCCACTTTTTAAAAGAGCAAAATATTTAAGTAGACAATTCACCAAAGAAGATATAAGATGACAAATAAGCACAGAGAAAGATGCTCAAAATCATTAGCCATTAGGGAAACGCAAATTTAAAACAAACAATGAGATACTACTAAACACTATTAGAATGGTTAAAATAAAATAGAAAACGAAAAGAAAAGAAGAAAGAACTGCCAACACTGGCACAGGTGAGAGTGTGTAGCAACTGGAACTCTCATACCTTGCTAGTAGGAATGAAAAATGGTACAGCCACCTTGGGAAACATTCTGGCATTTCTCATACTTATGCCTGCCATGTGACCAGCAACCTCCCTCCTAGGTATCTGTCCAAATCAAATGGAAAGTTATGTTCACACAAAAATCTGTGCAGGAATGTTTATGGAATACTACCCATCTAGAAAATGGAACAATCTAGTGATAACACACAACATGAACGAGTCTTAAGTACACTATGCTGAGTGAAAGAAGCCACACTCAAAAGGCTACCTACTATATGCTTCCATTTATGTGGCATTCTGGCAAAGATAAAACCGCAGGGACTGAAAACAGATCAGTGGTTGCCAGGAGGCAGGAGGAGAGGTCGGCTAAAAGGGGCAGCAGGAGGAAATCTTTCAGGGTGATGGAACTGTTCCATATCATGATTGTGCTGGTAGTTACACATCTATATGCCTTTGCCAAATCCACAGAACTGCACGCCAGAGAAGCTGAATTCTGCTGTATGTAAGTTATACTTTAATAAAGAAAGGACAGGACTATGATCCAGGAGGGACTAGCAGAGAGAATACGAGGAGCCGGCTGGACGGGGAAAGGGCAGCCTTTCCTCTCTCTGAGGCCAGAAGGAGGGACCAGACTCTCTTCTGAGACATGATCTCCGAAGTAATTATCAGCTGGCCGATGCTGTATCTCAGTACTAATCCTCCTGACCTCTCCTGCTGTAACCTTACTCCTCCTGCAGCCAGAAGGCCAATAGCAACAGACGGTGCAAATCCAGGTAAAATGATGCTCCATAACCCAATAGGGTCCAAATGGCTTGGCTAAGCTTAGCACGCCTCAGTGTTCCCCTCTCCCATTCACTAAACACACAATGGGGTGAGGAGGAAGAGAGTGCTGGGTATGAGAGAGGGGTCTTGAGTAAGGCCCCACTGGGAAGGGTGATTTCAGCAAATTGGACCTGAGAGTGAAAAAGAGATGAACACATCAAACAAACACACACACCACACACACTCACACACACACACGCCACCCATCAAAAAAGCAGGAATCTGTGTGCCAGGTTTTAATAGATGCTAAGGCCACTGTGCAGACACTAGGTTATGAATGGAGAGGAAACGTCAGTAAAATCTGATGGAATTCTGCTTACGGCCTTCCAGGAAGGAGTTTGTAGCTTAAAAATGATCTCACACCTCAAGCACAAGGGTCTAAATGCGGACCAGCTTTCTTCTCTACTAAAAATAATTATCAAATATTGAGCCCCTTCATATGTCCTTATGTAAAATACTTAATTAGTAAATAATAGCAGGTATCATTCACAACAAGTAAGCAAGGCCTAATTAAGGGTTTGTTGGTTTTCCTTGGGCCGGCCGACCTCACAGGACATGTCCAACCACGTGGAAGAGGCGCACACGCGCGCGCGCGCCTGTGTGTGTGTGTGTGTGTGTGTGTGTGTGTGTGTGTGTGTGTGTGAAGGGATACCTACATTACACCAGGTGGAGTAACAGGGACACCTGACAATACAGCAAACCTCAGTCCTGGCAGTGGCCTCAGCATTTGCTTTTAAAACCAGGCCTACATATGGTTTGGGTCTGGGAGGTCCCAGGACCACACCAGGAGAAACCCCGTGAGTGGGGAATGTTTGGAATTCTGGTCTCCTAGTGGAAACCCAGAGGAGATGCCTAGGCATATGTACAACTCCGCTGGCATTTCTAAAGCCCCAGCACTTCAGAAACCCAATCTTGGCTGTGTGTAGGCTGCAGGTTTCATTTGGCCACAAGTGAAGAGACAGTCCTCAGTGTGTGCAGTGTCTCCATGGCAAAGGTTGAAAGGAGCTTGCCTTGGGCACTGCCATCCTTGCTGCCTCTTCTGAGTTTTCAGGGGGGACCCAAGGGCCCGCTGCCATAGGCCTGCTACTAACCAGTCTTGAGAAAGGCACACAGCAAAGAGGAATGAGGAATGAACAGTTTGGAATAGAAGGAAATAAGCTGGGGAAGACCCCCTCACAATCTGCTATTTTGCAGGAATTCTGTTCTGGACAAGCCAGCTTGCCCTTGCAAGTTGGTTCACAGGGTGGATCTGGTAGGAGATGGGGAATGAGAATTCCCCAGGGAGCCAGATTTGGTGACTGGGGAGAGGGGACAAGATGTTCAGTTATATTTGAATTTCAGATAAACAACAATTTTTTTTAGTATAAGTATGTCCCATGCAATATTGGGGACATATACGACAAAATTATTTGTTTATCTGAAGTTCAAGTTTAACTGGGCGACTGTATTTTCACTGACAACGCTAACGGGGAGCCCTTTCAAACCTGCCCTCCCCCAGCTGACACCGCCCCCCCTGGCTGAGCCCCAGCACACTAAGCGTGACCCAGCCCCCACTCCGCCCCACTTCCTCTTCCAGACCCTCTTCCACTCTCAGTGGCTCCTGCACAGATAGACTACAGTAATTCCTCTTCACATCAGGGCCTGAAATCACCCCACTTAAGTGCAAGTCAAAGCTGAGATCGAATTTTCCAAATCCACCCGCCTGGACCCAGGGGGCTAGACCAACTCAGGGCCCTGGGGGCTGAGGACCAGCTCCCCAGTACTCTGCAGCTGTGACCTGGGACTCCAGCCTTAAAGACAGGCAGAACCCTTTCTGTCCTAGTCCTTTTTCTGTTTACAAACACACAAAACTAGCAACCAAATGAGTCCCAAATAAAAGGAGCTGACAAGCAGGACAAGGGTTCCTTCTGCCTGTCCCAGATTTCACTTCTCCTCCGTGGTGCTGGTGGGAAGCTTGGGGGACCTCGGTGGAATCCCATTATGATGTAAAATAAATCAAGGAAGGATAATCTTAAATTATATACTGAGAAGGCATATCAGCAGGGTTTCTTGTATACTGTACCATGCTCGATTAGGTGCTAAATGGCTTTTTAAAAATATTACATATATTAACTTTTTTTCATCATAGTGATGCCTCTTTTAAAATTTTTCCTTTACAGAGAATAAAGATTGTATACTTTTTTTGTGATCAAAGCCACATTATCTCTGCCTGAGGGTTTCTGTGACGAGGTCCTCTTTCATAGAGGTGGCTGGTCCAACTCAATGGCTCTGGACAAACAAGACCAGGGTCTCCGCTCACTTCATTCCTGCTAGGGTTCTGCCCAGGTGGCACCCCCTCCTCCTCTCCATTCCAGCCAGGATCTAGCTGCTCAGTGCTTGTCAATGTCTCCTGCACTGGAATCCTCTATGCAACTATCCTCTATGTCAGTGATCCTCATATCCCCTTATGTCATGACACTTTCCTGCTCAAAAGCCCACCAGTAAAATAAAGCCCACACTCCTGTGCTGGTATTTAGATTCTACAAGTCCCATTGTGGGCCATGTTCCCCTTCTCCTCACTACCCCAACCATATGGGCTACTCACTGCCTCTGGAAATACCAATCTACAATATGATTCTAAAAGTACAATGTTTGGGACTTCCCTGGTGGTGCAGTGGTTAAGAATCTGCCTGCCAGGCTTCCCTGGTGGCGCAGTGGTTGAGAGTCCGCCTGGCGAGGCAGGGGACACGGGTTCGTGCCCCGGTCCGGGAAGATCCCACATGCCGCAAAGCGGCTGGGCCCGTGAGCCATGGCCGCTGAGCCTGCGCGTCCGGAGCCTGTGCTCCACAACGGGAGAGGCCACAACAGTGAGAGGCCCGCACCGCAAAAAAATAAAATAAAATAAAATACGGCATCATCAAAAAAAAAAAAAAAATTTAAAAAAGAATCTGCCTGCCAATGCAGGGGACAAGGGTTCGATCCCTGGTCTGGGAAGATCCCACACGCTGCAGAGCAACTAGGCCCACGTGCTGCAACTAATGTAGCCCGCGTGCTCTAGGGCCCACAAGCTGCAACTACTGAGCCTGAGTGCTGCAACTACTGAAGCCCCCGCCTAGAGTCCGTGCTCCACAACAAGAGAAGCCACTGCAATGAGAAGACCGCGCACCGCAACGAAGAGTAGCCCCCTCTCGTCACAACTATAGAAAGCCCGTGCACAGCAATGAAGACCCAACACAGCCAAAAATAAATAAAATTCTTAAAAAATAATAAAGTGTGTAATTCAATGGTTTTTAAAAAAGTAATCTATAAAAGGACGATGTTTAATACAATTTTACTATTACTGAAAACAAATCAATAATTAGCATCTGCTTAATCCATATTTAGGAAAGACAACGTAGACTAAAGTAGAAAAAAGACAAGTATCTAGGAATGATGGGGGTCAGCAATTTACAGCCTTCAAAACACCTTCACAGGTAATATTTCATTGCATCCTCATTGCATCCTTCTAAGATAAGCAAGTTGGGTGGCATCACCCCCTCCTGCTGATGCAGGAACTAAGGCTCGAGGCAGGAGCCTCAAAGGCAGTCACACAGCAAGACGGCGGCAGAACTCAATCGGATTTTCATCCTGAGTTCAGAGCTTGTCCTGCTCTACTGTACAAAGCTGTTATTTATCCCAACTTAATTTAGGTCCACTTTTGTTTTATTCTATTTAATAAAGAAACACTCGACTTTCTTTCACCCTCGTCCTAAGTGCCCCAGGCCTTCTTCATAGATCCTGGTCACATAAAATGCTGCTGATTAGGGCCCTCCTCCCAGCTGCTGCCTCCAGCCCAGCTCTCTCCCAGGAACTCACCCCTGCGGGTGAGAAAGGCCTATTGCCTGTCTTGTGAGGCCAAGCCTTACCCTCGTAGAGTGTCCTTTAATTATGTTTTCAGCGAGATACAATTCATATACCATACCATAGAATTCATCCGTTTAGAGTATACAATTCAGTAGCTTTTTTTTTTTTTTTTTTTTTTGCGGTACGCGGGCCTCTCACTGGTGTGGCCTCTCCCGTCGCGGAGCACAGGCTCCGGACGCGCAGGCCCAGCAGCCATGGCTCACGGGTCCAGCCGTCCCGCGGCATGTGGGATCTTTCCGGACCCGGGCACGAACCCGTGTCCCCTGCATCGGCAGGCGGACTCTCAACCACTGCGCCACCAGGGAAGCCCAATTCAGTAGCTTTTAATGCAATCTCAAGGTTGTGCAACCCTCACCACTGACTCCAGAACATTATTAACATCCCCCAAAGAAATCCCACACCCATTAATCCTCGCTTATTTCCCCCCGCAGCCCCACCCCCAGCTCCGTCAACTACTGATTTACTTTCTGTCTTGATGGACTTGCCTGTTCTAGACATTTCATATAAATGTATCATGTAATAGCCTCCCATGTCTAGCTCTTTTCACTTAGCATAATATTTTCAAGATTCATCTCTGTTTAGCATGTATCAGTACTTCATTCCTTTTTATGGCCAAATAACATTCCATAGTACAGATATACCACATTTTGTTTATTCATCCATCAGTTATAGACATTTGGGTTGTATCTACTTTTTGACTGTTATGAATAATGTTGCTATGAACATTTATGTACAGCTTCTTTCAGAGACATCTGTTTTCAATTCTCTTGGGTATATACCTAGGAGTGGAATTGCTAGATGTTATGGATTGAATGTTTGTGTCCTCTTCCCCTAAACGCATACGTTAAAATCCTGACCCCCAGTGTGATGGTATTAGGAGGTGGGGCTTTGGGAAGATGATTAGGTATGAGGGTGGAGCATTCATGAGTGGGATTAGCACCCTTACAAAAGAGATCTCATAGAGTTTTCTAATCTCTAATTAAGTGAGTACTCTCTAAGTGTGTACACAGTGAAAAATTATGAACCAGGAAGTGGGCTCTCACCAGACCCAAATCTGCTGGTGACTTGAACTTGATTTCCCAGCCTCCTGAATGTGAGAAATAAACGTTGTTTTATAAATAAATAAATAAATACATTTATTTATAAATAAATAAGTAAATATAAATAAATAAATAGCCACCCAGGCTATGGTATTTTGTCAGAGCAAACTGGATGGACTAAGACGCTGGTCACATGGTGACACTATGTTAAACGTTTTGAGGAACTGCCCAAGTGTTTTCCAGAGTGGTTGCACCTTTTATATTCCAACCAGCCGTGGCTGAGGGCTCTGATTCTCCACAATCCTCCCCAACGCTTGTTTTGTCTGTCTTTTTTATTACAGCCATCCTAGTGGGAGTGAGGTGGTATCTCATTGTGATTTTGATTCCCTTACAATTTAAAGCAAATAGTGACAAGAAAATGTAAGGTCGTCTACTCTGTAACTTAAACAGCTGTGCCTTTAGAGAGAAATGGCCACACTGTACACTTTATTTTTGTCATCCTTGGTCACTTATTCCTAGGAAGACCCCAGACCTTGTGTACACAGCCAGAGAAAAACAACAGCTTTCATATAACAGTACTTATTTGAACAGGACATCCTCTGAATTCGCTCAAAAAGCATTGACTAAGCATCCAGTGCAGAGCACCATACTGGGACCCGGCGGAACCTTAACCCCGGCCACCCAGCCCCTGCCCTCCAGGACTCCAGGTCTGGTGGTGGAGGAAGGCATATGCACAGAAGCATCTGAGAGGACACAAACTCTGCAGACCTTGCAGTGCTGCTAATCCCAAGTTAGTTCCACAAACGCTCAACAAATATGGCAGAGGAGATAATACTGTTATTATATGAAGTGGTTTATACATTAACAAGGAATAAGTAAAATTTCACAGAGAAATGGATAACGTAGATGAAGAAGCTTTTCAAAGAAGTAAAATTACAAATGACTTATAAACACATGATATGAAAAATGTGAACCTCACCAGTAAGCAAAGAAATACAAATGAAAACAATATTTTGCCTATTAAACTAGCAAAGCTTTTTTTCATGGTAATAAGGATGGCAAGAATGCAACAGAAGAGGCACCATACCATCAGTGGGGATGTGAAGGCACAACCCTTCTGGAAAGCAATCTGGCCATGTGTATGAAGAGCTTTAAAAATGTTTATACTCTTTGACCTAGATTCAGTCTCCTCTCAGGAATCTGTGCTACAGAAACTCAGTAGCTTGGACAGGGCTTTATATCCAAGGAGAATTAGAAAACTTAAAAATGGGGAACAGATAAATGTTGAACAACTAGAGGATAGTTAAATAAATTACGGTGCTTCAATACCCTGGAACATGTCAAGGCCTTTCAAGTGTTTTATTTGAAGAAGATTCAACATCATGGGGAAGTCTGCAAAATATAATGTCAAGTGGGGTAAAAAGACAATACAGAATTGCATATTCAGCATGATCCCAATCTGAAAGTAGATGTATGTTAACAGTGGTAGACTGTCTCTAGGTGGTAGCATTACAAGTATTTTTACCTTTTTTCTTCAGACCACTGAATACTTTCCTACTTTTCTACCATACGTACGAATCTTAAAAGAGAAAAATGATGAATTTATTTTAAAAAGAGGAAAATCTTACATGCTTTTACTCTGAGCATGGCAGGCTGAAGGAACTTCTTATCCTAATTGAAGAGATCAGAATTCAAATGCCTACAAAACCAGCCAGAATAAGTCAAATGGGAAAAGAGATTCAAACAAGAAAAAGACATCACGTCTGGGCAGTGGGGACCAAGAAGGCTAGAAGTGTCTGGTGATGGAACCTGCAGCGTGGGCAGCATCCGGGCAGCCAGCGTGACAGGGGAGGGGTGTCCAGGTGGCAGAAACAACCTGAATAAAGGGGTGGAGGGAGACAGGTGCAAGGCTGCCTGTGGAATGCGAGGAAGTCAACGCTGACTGGGACAGAGCCAGCAAGGGGAACTGGGCAGAGACAGGGTGGGGTTCGTGGCTGGATCACGAAGGACATCCTTGTCAGGTAAGGAGCTGGCACATGACCCAGGAAGCATTAAAACCTCTTGGTGGCTGCATTTCCCAAAATAAAAAGTATATTAATTTTTCAACTTATAAAATGTGCTTTCATTAGAGAAAATTTCAAAATCATAGAAAAAAATCAATTTATCCCCCAAAGACAACCAGTGCTGTCTGGTTCCTTCCTTCCTTCCCTCCTTCCTCTCTAATCTACTCACAGTTTTTTGTTTTTGCTTTTGTGAAGCTGGGATCTTACTGTTTCTATGATTTGGTATCCTGCTTTTTTCACCCAACGCTGTAGTGTAAGCAAGTTCCCCTGTTATTACAACTTCTAATGCTGCAGGCTTTCAACAGGGAAATGTGATCAGAGATGCACTTCAGAAAGATTAATTCGACAGCTGGGAAAGAGGTAGTCAAGAGGAAGGTGCTAGAGATGGAGAAACCAAAAGAAGAGGTGGGGAAATGGCACAGATGAGAAAGGCCAGGGCCTGAGGGGGGCTAGGAGCCTGCAAAGGGAAGGGGGAGCCGTGTTGGGAGGTCCCAAGCAAGACATTTGCCAGAAGTAGCTCTCCAGGGGAAGGGAAGTTTCCATGGTGAGTGGAATGAGTGAGACAGTGTCACGAAAGCTAACTGGAAGAGAGAGATTAAAGGAAGAGTTGGAGGGCCAACCGAGTCAAGTCTGTGGAAGAGGCTGACAAGGTACCATGAATCAGAGGTTGTTAGGGCCCTCCCACAGGTGACCGCTGAGGGAGATTGGGTAGAAGAGGGGTCTAGACTGCAACGGATTAAGTCACAGGGGCTGTGAAGGTGACTCTTTCTTAGGATGCTTGAGAGGGAGCGTGGAATGAAGGGAAAGGTGGGAGAACCAGATTTATCCAAAGGCAGAGGCAGGGGAGGACTACAGGGGCAAAGGAGGACAGAAGTCTATTGAGCTGCAGGACAGCACTGTCCACAACGGCAGCCGCCAGCTGCACGCAGCTGTGGGCACTTGAAATGTGACTAGTCTGAACTGCGGTGTGCTGTAAGTGTAAATACACATCCGAGTTTGAAATCATTTTTTAATTACTTGTTTAAATGATATACTAAAGATACTGGGTGAAGTAAAAATACACTGTTAAAATTAATTTCACCCGTTAAAAATTTTTTTTTAATTAATTATTTGCTACGTTGGGTCTTTGTTGCTGTGCGCAGGCTTTCTCTAGTTGCAGCGAGCAGGGGCTACTCTTCGTTTGCGTTGCGCGGGCTTCTCACTGCAGTGGCTTCTCGTTGCGGAGCATGGGCTCTAAGCGCACAGGCTTCAGTAGTTGTGGCACATGGGCTCAGTAGTTGTGGCTTGCGGGCTCTAGAGCGCAGGCTCAGCAGTTGTGACGCACGGGCTTATTTGCTCTGCGGCATGTGGGGTCTTCCCGGATCAGGGCTCGAACCCGTGTCCCCTGCACTGGCAAGCGGATTCTTAAACACTGCGCCACCAGGGAAGTCTAAATTTTACCCATTTTTAAAAACTTTTTTGGCTACTGGAAAAGTTAAAAGTATGTATGTAGCTCTCATTATATTTCTGTTGGACAGCATAGCTGTAGAACAAAGGGGAGGCAAAGCAAGAGGGACTGGGAACATGGTAGACAGGGGACAGACCACAAGCTGATTTGCACAATATCAAACTGCTGTTTTTGAAAAGCTGACACTCAGTGAATTGACCTAGAGCCCCACCTTTGGGCCACAGAGGGACTGGCCTCCCTCCCTGCCCTTTAGGGGGTCATTTTCCAAAGACTCAGATTCTTTCATCTACTAGGCTCAGAGCAGACTTCAGATGGTGTGCCCCAAGACAGCCACTCTCTCTGGCTTTTGGGAGCATGAAATGTGCAGGAGAAAAGGGACAGGGGTCTCTGGGCGCTGAGGCTCAACCATAAGACCCCAAGGGACCAGAAAGTCTCTCACGGGGGGCTCAGGCATAGACTGAGGTATTAAGACCGTATTAAGACAGGATGTCAACGTTTCTAGCATGTCATGAAACTTGGGGGCTTTGGGAAAGTATATGAATTTAAAACCATGGGGAGAAGGGGCAGCCCGAGAGCAATGAACAAATGTCTGGAAGCAGCACAGTGTAAAGAAAGTACTAGGGACTTAGGAGGCTAAGTTCTCATCCTGGATTTGCCACAGAAAAAAAAAATAGCACTTTGGGGGCTTCCCTGGTGGCGCAGTGGTTGAGAGTCCGCCTGCCGATGCAGGGGACACGGGTTCGTGCCCCGGTCCGGGAAGATCCCACATGCCGCGGAGCGGCTGGGCCCGTGAGCCATGGCTGCTAAGCCTGCGCCTCCGGAGCCTGTGCTCCGCAACGGGAGAGGCCACACCAGTGAGAGGCCCGCGTACTGCAAAAAAAAAAAAAAAAAAAAAAAAAATAGCACTTTGGCTCTAAGCAAGTCACTTTTCCTCTATGGGCCTCAGCTTCCTCATCTATAAAACCGGAGAGGCAGTGGGTGATGGCCAAGGTCTCTGCCACCTGGGACAGTCCATGGAGTGGCCGCGGCCTGGGGCTCTGGCAGCGCAACCGCCCTGGGCACACCACTATGAATGGGGACACCAATTACAGGGTTTTCTGGGAAACCTGATTTCAAATATTCTGTCCCACGTTCTTCTGAAATGCAATAAAATGCCCAACGTTTCAGCATATAAGCTGCAGCTTCAAGACAGCTGGTCACACCTGGAAGTCATACAAAAGTCTCCCGTCTGATCCATGCTGAATCTGTGGGGAATCCCAGAGGAAGCCGGAGTCCTTCAAAACCTATGCCAGGCAACGACCCCCCTCATGCACCCCCAAGGTGTGGGAATCACACGTACAAAGCAGTGTGGAAATGCAGATACGTTCCCACACAAACCAAAGCTATGAGTTGGGGCAGAGGGGTCGGGGGTGATGGACAGGCTAGCTCAGTGGGAGCGCCTTGGTAAGGCTTTCTAGAGAAGCTGGATGGGGCTTCGCCACCCATAAACTGCTTCCCACGCAGTTCTCTGACCTCTGCGGTGAGGGAGAGTTTGCTCTGTGGCCTGGCAAGAAGTTTCTGTGGGCTAGAAGTTTATTTATAATCTGAGTGCAAATGAAGTTCCTCTCCTCCATCCTGGAGAACAATTATCCAGCCCCACCTCCCCGGGTTCCTCCACCCTCAGCATCCTCCTCCCCCTTCCAGGAAAATCAGACAAGCCTTCATTGTTCTAGGTGAGCAGTGGTGACAGCTGAGGATGATGCTGGGCTGTGTAGGTGGAGGGAAGGGGCTGACGAAATGCTGGAATCAGATCCTGCCGGGAGGGAACAGAGCAGCCCCTCCCCAAACACTGAATTCGGCTTTCCACCCTACACAGGTATAGCGCGGCTTTCCCTCGTGCCTTCCCTACCCACACCTCCTCCCTCCCTCCAGTCCTCACCTCCAGGGGCCCATTTTAGGTCTGCTGAATTTGGAAGGAAGAAAGAAACACTAAAGAGAAAGTGAAATTGCCGCCACGCTGCTTACCTAATCTCTACTTGAGCGCAGAACATGTATGGGGCTGTGTCTGTCTGTGTGGCAGGCTTGGGCACCCTGTGAATGACCCAGGATGGAGGGTCACCCTGCAGCTGCTCGGGACAAGGCAGGCTTGCCCAGCTCCGTCAGGTACCACAGCAGGGATTCAGGGGGCTCCAGACGTTACCCCAGAGGTTGCCTGGAGATACCATGGAAGGAGTGCTTTGCTGGGAGTCAGGGGACCCGGACTGACCTTTGCTGGCCTTGTGACTTTGGGCAAATCACATGAGCTCCAGAGCCAGCTCTGAAATGGAGCTTTGGATGCCTGCTGACTTTACCAATACAAACACATCACAGGTGTAAAGCAGTACAAGTTGGTCTAGCGATGCCCGGAGTGGCTGGGAGGGGTGAGAACTAGATAAAAGCCCTCCAGGGGCTGGCCACGCCTCCTTCTGCTCACTATTCCATCCTCATCCTCCAGGACAGGCTGATACGTATCAGGCACCAATAAACACTTATTAAACGAATAAATGGATGAGAAGGACATTGAGGGCTACAGGGTACTTTCAAGGCCTTGACTATTCCAGCTCACGTCAGAAGACAGTCCAGACCCCCAGCCATCTTTGCCTCTGGCGCTGAGCACCAAGCACAAGGCAGGAGAGGGGGTTACAGGACCCCATCCATGGGAATTCAAAGGCCTGAGTTAGAATCAAATAGAACACAGATAAGGCCGAGAAAGATGGACAAATGAATGTGGCACTACGTGCCATGGCCGCTAAGGGCTTGGAGATGGTTTCTACCAGACAGATGAGCCAGGAAGCACGTCTGTGTGTCCCTGTGAGCGGGTGCACAGCTCTGCTGGGCTGGGACCTGGGAGACCCACGTGTGGTCTTGATGGGCCCCTGCCTAGCTGGCTGGCTTTGAGCAGATCACTGGGAAATCCCCGGAGGCCGGACCTGGGAGGAGAAATGAGATAATGTGGAAATGAGGCTTGTGAAAAGGCTGGATAAACCGTAAGGACCTGGATTACTGCAGGGCTTGCCCTTCTCCGCACAGGCTGGGCTGCCTCATGAGGTTTCTTCTTATGTAAAACAGGAGAACACGACCCCACGTCTCTCAGCTGCTTCACAAGGGCCCTGACATCCTAGGACTCGGTGTGGGGGGCCTTCTCTGTGATGTGACTCAGCCTCCCAGAGAGAAAACCAAGAGTTGGCCCTGGCCGCCACTTACTCCCAGCTGTCCTGCTAACGAGAGGTAGAAAGGTTGACCGGGGCTGGCACTGAGACTAAGAGCCCAATTCTTGGGACGAAAGAGTTAAAAAGAGTTAAGTCTTCTTCCTCACGAGACATGACCTGGGTGCCAAAGGGTGAGCCATTAAACTCAACCATTACTGATGCAAGTCTATAAAAAGCGCCTAGTGGAAAGAGTGCAGCAAATGTTCATTTGCAAACTGAAACCCCAGAAACGTACTTTCAGCTCGAGGGCCATCTGATGGACTATAGATTATCACACTACCACCTCCCACCAAGTCCCTTTAGAGTAGATAATTAGGATTAACCCTTTTACTTAAAAATTAATTTTACATTTGCAACAACATGGATAGACCTAGAGATTGTCATACTGAGTGAAGTAAGTCCCACAGAGAAAGACAAATATCATATGACAGCGCTTATATGTGAAATCTAAACAAATGGTACAAATGAACTTATTTACAAAACAGAAATAGTCACAGATGTAGAAAACAAACTTATGGTTACCGGGGGAAAAGGGCAGGGAGAGAGATAAATTGGGAGACTGGGACTGACATACACACACCACTATATATAAAATAGATAACTAATAAGGACCTACTGTATAGCACAGGGAACTCTTCTCAGTACTCTGTAATGACCTATATAAAGAATAGGGCTTCCCTGGTGGTGCAGTGGTTGAGAGTCCGCCTGCCGATGCAGGGGACACGAGTTCGTGTCCCGGTCTGGGAAGATCCCACATGCCACGGAGCGGCTGGGCCCGTGAGCCATGACCGCTGAGCCTGCACATCCGGAACCTGTGCTCCGCAACGGGAGAGGCCACAACAGTGAGAGGCCCGCGTAACGCAAAAGAATAGATATATGTATATGTATAACTGATTCACTTTGTTGTACAGCATAAACTAACACAACATTGTAAATCAACTATACTCCAATAAGAACTAAATTGAAAAAAATAATAATTTTAAGGGCCATGACAGAGTCTGTTAGTTGTCCACCTAAATTCATTCTCCCCTTCTTCCAAAACATTACACCGTAGCTGGACACATGGCTGCCCAGCTAGAGTATTTTTCAGCCAGCGTTGCAGCTAGGTGTGGTCATGTGACTACGTTCAGGTCAAAGGGATGTGAACAGAAGTGATGTGTGCAACTTCTATGCCATCTCCCTCTCCACCATCAGACAAGCCCCTTGCCCTACCTGGACCAGCACCTTTTTTCACTTTCTTCTAGGCTGGAACATGGATAGCCCCCAAACGCAGCTTTGATGATATAAGTGAGGATAATGGCCTTTTGAGTGGTGGAGCAACCTCACGGGACCAGACCAGGTCACTTTGGGACTACCTGAGAAAGGAAGAATCTCTCATCTTCTGAAAGCGACTGTATCTTGGTGTCTCTTTGTTACACTAACATGCCTGCAAACTGCAGAGGTCCATAGACTGGAGCGTCCAATGACAGCCTGATCCCGTCCTTCCCCCTCCTCTCCCATCACTTCCTCCAGTGCAGAAGGGAGAAACCACAACACGCAGAGCACAGAAGATGAGGGAAGGCAGGATGGGGTGGGAAGTGTGAAAATGGGAAGCCCACTTCAAAAACAGTGGACGGTTTCCGAGGCAGTGGTCCTGACAAGAACTGAGCCTGAGCCCAGAAACCAGACCAGAGACAAAGCAGACAGACTGGCTGGATTCTCAAGGGCAGGAGGAAGTAGAGTGGCTGTACTCCACAAGGTGGGAAACGGAGGCCCAGAGGAAAGATGGAACGGGCTCTGTGTTATCTCAAGGAGATGAAGCATGGTGTGGGAAAGAACACGGCACCTGGTATCAGAAGACCTGGGTTCAGGTCCTGGCTCAGTTACTTATGAGATGAGTGGTGCGGACTGAGTCATTTCACCTTAGAAAGCCTCAGATTCTCCTAGAAAATAGGGAGATACTATCTACTTTTCAAGTAAACTAAATAAACTAAATAAACTAAATAAACTTCTCGATAAACTAAACAGGGTAATAATATAAAATGTCAGAAAAGCAGTTATTCTCCCACCGCCTACCTGGTTTAGTTATAGTGAAAGCGAGAAACTGAGAACCGCGACCAATCTATGCCCAGTCCCAGCGTGGGGAGTGGAGTGGGGAGGATAAGAACATCGGTCAGTATTTGTCAGGCACCAGGAACGGGGCTGGGAGTGCTTCTCAGAGCATCTCCCAGGGAAAGGGACACGTGGCCAACCGCCCGAGAGTCCTAGTCTGGAGCCTCAGGACCCTGTGCACAGGCAGCCTGGCCTCTCTCACCCACGCTTGGAGGACCAGGCAAGGGCTAGGGCAAGGCTGTCACTCCCATAGCCCTGGGGGCAGGGGATGAGAGGAGCTGGAGAAGGGAGCTCCTCTCCTCTGTCCAGTGGCCACTGCAGGCTCTAGCCTGGCGACGACAGGCCTTGAGTGGGAGTAAAGGCAAAGACCAAAGCTTCTCTTCTCAGGGGGCTCTCAGCAAACTGTCAGGCATGCACCAGCAGAGGCGTCTGAACCTTAGCTTCCTGCCTCATGGTCACTCGGCATTTCCACACAGTGAAGCACAGGAAAGCAAAAGGTGCCTGAGGGCCTCACCTCGGGAGCAGCTGGGCCTTGGGCTGCTCCTCAGCCAGCCTTGGGGAAGAATGAGGGATTTTTGAGAGGGTGGGGCAGCGAAGTCTCTGAGGTCTGTAGTGAGACTAGAAAGAGGGCCTGGGACCCCTGGCCCGGTGGTTCCCTTCTCATCTTTGAGCCCTTTTTCCTCCTTCTCTTTGAATTTTACTTTATTTTATTTTTTTTATTAAAATACAGTTGATTTACCATGCTGTGCCAACCTCTGCTGTACAGCAAAGTGACTCCGTTATACACACGTAGACATTCTTTTCCTCCCTCCCTTCTACAATCCAAGCTCTTTTCTTTCTTCAAAAAATTATTTGAGTTGGTGGAGAAAAGTGCACTCAAGCTCAGCGCCCTCCCGGTCCCGGAGGGGTCCCTGATACCCCAGCAGCACCATCGGATGACCATCCTGCAGACTTTGCCTCTCTGTCCTGGGGTGCGTCCAGGAGCCTTGAAAGGTGAGCTGCCACGCCAGTCCAACGCCTCTTCTCTTGCCTCGGTTTACCCCCATGCTCCCTGCTAGAATACCAAGCCTTCTCGGTCCCACCTGCTCACACCTGCTCCAGCCCCAGCCCCGTCGTGGCTGGTCCTCCTCACCTCTCCCCAAAGACTGGGCAGCACTACTCTGCTCTGCCCCCCAGAACACAGGCAGAGAGGGCATTTCCCAGGAATACCACGGGATCTGGAAAAGCATCACGATGCCCTGTGGGGCAGGATACCAACCCCCCGAACGGTACTCCCATTCTGAGAGGGCCCCGGGTGAGAGGAGCCAGGAGAGTCCTTTCTCCTCTTCATCTGGGGGAAGCAGAGTCCTTCCCAGGGCTCAGACGTGGATGGAGAGAGCCCGAGTCCTCGGAAAGGATTCTGGAGTGGAACCTGAGCCAGCAATACCAGATGCTCTCCATTCTCCGGCCACGTGCATGTGCCTGGAGTGACAGAGCGTGAGAACAAGAGAGGAGAAGAACATAGCAGCCTGCCTCCCCACCAACCCCCACCCCCCCGCCCTGCCCCACGCCAGCAGTGAGGGCAGGAAAGCCCAACCAGGCTCGTGTCTGGCAACAGAGCCATGTGACAGTCCCCTGTGGCTCAATGTCTGCACCAAGGGAGCTGCCGTGGTAAGGTAGCCTAGGGCGCACCCTATCTGAAGCAAAGGGCCACTCCCCTAATAAATCAGCTTTGCAAGTCTGGATGTTTGTCAACTGCGCTCTCTTAAAAAGGGCCACAGCTACAGCAGAAAGCAGAGTCTGGCAAAGCCACCTTGGACCCCAAGCAGCCTGAACCCTGACAAGCAGAGGCTGGGGCAGAGGGGCTCAGAAAGGTGGACACTGCACCACTCGGCCTCCTGTTCTCTCCTGGTGAGCTCAGGTGCTCATCCACTGTGGGAATTATCTACAGCAGATGACGAGCCAGGGTCAGCCAGGCTGCTCTCTGGGCACAGGGACCATATCTCGCAGAGCCTCAGTGCCCCACGCTGTGCTTAGCATGCTACAGGTACTTGATAAATGCTGGGTGGGCAGGAGGATGGGAAAACACATCAAGGAATGACTGGCTCCTCCTCACCACAGCCATTTCCAGGCAGCGATATGTACACAAGGAATACAGACTGATCTGACCTCAGCATGAGCCCAAAATAATTAAGAGAGGAAGTCTGCTACAAATCATCCAGTGCATTCCAAACTATCAAATGCATTTAGAAATCCTCTGCTGTTTGGTATTATCCATGCCTCTGGCTTCCTAGCTTAATGGCGCTAACTGGATGAACACTCAGAGGGACAGAGGACTCTCTCGGAGCTGACCAGTCTCAGCTGGGCTGCTCCAGCAGCCAGACTGGGACTGGGAGAATGAGGGCTGAGGGGGCACAAGATCTCCCCACCCCAACCCCATGGTCTCACAGCAGTGACGCCCCTGCCCTGAAGGGCCCTGGGGAGGGAGTTGGGGCAGGAGTCCTGGTGAGCACCGCAAGTGCTAGCACAAGCCGAGTGAGCTGCATCGCCCTCTGTCAAAACAAACCACTGCAGGCACTTGCGGGGCTGGTCCCTGCTTTCATCTCTGCCACTTGCTGAGCTGGCCAAGAAGCCAGGAGCCCCTAGGTAACAAGGGATCAGGGCTGAGGGAATACAGGACCTGGGCTGGAGTCCAATCCCATTTCATCTGCATGGTCACTTGGGAACTTTAGGATACATTTCTTGACCTTTTGGCCCCTATCAAATCTGGACAGGACTTCCCTATATTTGATGGACACGTTTCTACTGATCATTATGGTCAACTCCCAACTCTCCACATTAGGGGAGTCAAATCAGTCCGTGGCTGGCCCCATGAGACAGGCTGGAGACCTTCAAGATGTGGCCCCTGCCTTCAAGGTGCTCACAGTTAGGTGGATGACACGGGAGAAATCACAGGAATAGATGATGGAGAGCAAGATGGCTGGGTTTAGACTGCAAACACCTCTGTGGGCCACAGAGGCCAAGACAGGCTTCAGGGAGGGGGGCGAGGTTTGGGTGGGGAGCTGACTAGGGTTTGGATGGGGAGGGGATGAAGTGACAGCCCTGGAAACTTTCAGATGAAAGTGACAGCCCTGGAAAAATCCTGGCATGGCTGGGGCGGTGAAGAGACTGCCCAGCAGGATCAGAGAGTGACCGGTGACAATGCTGCACCCAGCTGTGGCCCAGGTGTGAACCAAGGTCTACCAGGATGGAAAGCTTGTCTTGGGATCACAAGCAATAAGGAGCCACTGAAGGTTGGTGGGGGAGGGGGGAGTTTCACGATGAAATGACTTTTAATACCAACTACTGTCTATTGAATGACTACAATGTGCAGATATAACCTCCTATAATCCTCAGGACAATCCTATGAGGTGGGTGCAATTAGAATTCCCATTTTACAGACAAGGAGACTTGTGAGGCATGGCCAAGTTAAGCAACGTGCTCAAGTCCACACAGCTAGGACGTGGCTAACCACTATGCTACCTGGCCCCCAAGAAGGAAGAATACATTGTCGGCAGTTGCAAAGAGGCACGGATATGGCAAAAGGGAGGAGCCGCAGCATCCACTGGGAACCTGTGTCTGCAGGCCAGGAATACTGTTACGTCAGGGAGACGAGGACAGGATGGGGCTGGAGCGGAGAGCTGAATCCAGGAGAGTCCATGAGGAAAGTATTGGCAAAATTTGGGACAAACCCATACCAAGCCTCAGGGAGACTCAAATGTTTAGGGGACCCTTGACAGGAATGGAAAAGTTGAGAAAGGCACCAAGTATGGGGCAGATGACGGGTTCAGTCTGAAGAGTTGTGAGTTGTCCACAGAGTGGACACTGCCGTCTCTCTCCTCGTTGAGTTCTTCTCCCACATAGCCTAACCTTCACCTGCAGCCCAGGTTTTCACAAGTTACCCTCCAGGGGACCGAAGCTCCCACCTTCCCTCATCCCTTCCACAGGCCCCATCTCAATGACACGTCCACCTCTACCAGAGTCCCTTCTCCAGGGAAGCACATCTATCCCCAGGAGAAACGGACAGGATCTGGTTAGTGTCTGTTCACTGCCATGGAGTCCAAAGTGGGGGACTTATTATTTCCAAGGCTGTGCGTGTGAAAGCATGCACATATGTGTCAAGATCCTGCAGATATAAACAGCTCTGCCTCCAAGAAGGAAGCACACTCTCATTTTCCCTCAGTGGACGACAAACAGAGAGAAACCAGGCACTGAGCTTTCCCAGGTCCTGCTGCCAGTAATCTCAGCCAGAGGGCTCTGCATAGGGTGTCCTTCCTGAAGACTCTGGGCCCTGACGGTCAAGTGTCAAGGCATCACCCCATTCCAGCCTACTCCCCTCTGGGCTCAGCCACCCATCTGGGACAGGCCCCTCTGTTCCCAGTTTTCAGAGAAATCTGGAGAACGAAGGATATTTACAACCCAAGGTCAGCAGGCGCCATCTTGCTTTCTTGAGAAAGAATGTCTGCAGCTAAGGGTTTGCCCCAAGAATGCATGAGGGGTCAGAGGGACAGGAGGCTTCTGGCAGGCCAGCCATTCTAAGAGTTGGTTTCATCCTTCAGTGTTAACTGAGGGGTCCCTGTGTGCCGGGCACTCTGGCATCTGGGGAAGCTGGACAGGGCACTCACACAGCAGGGGACAGCTGGGAGGCTGGGAGGGTGACTTCAAAGGCCTTGTTTAAACCCAAGAAGCGAACACCTTGCTCACCTATCCACATCAGCGTCTGTCCTGGCGATTCTTAGGCACACGCAGTGAGGAAGCCTAGCAGAGCCCCACAGCTGGGCTCCATGCAAAGCCTTCAGAATGGTGGTGGGAGTCATGATGGTGATAGTGGTACAGGGGTTTTAAGCCAAAAGTTGATTTCCTTCATGGCTGTTGGGGGGCATGTGTGCTGCAGACCTGGAATTCCTCAATCTGCCTGCTCTCCAGGGCAAGGGGCTACAGTGGGGTGAGGGGAGACTCAAGGACTGCTTGGCAGTTCTGCTTGTCTCAGCAGGACTGTGGCTAAGGTGGTCTTTGGTTTGGGGGCCCACAGGATAGAAGAGCAAGCAAATGCCAAGAGTGTGGCACAGGGGGTCACAGTTAAGCTAAGGGGTCCAGGGGCAGGCTCTGGACCTTGGCACTTCCAGAAGAGAAATCAGAATTTCTTCTGAGGACTGTAAGTCCTTCCTGCCTGGGGCTTCCCAGTCCAGGCTGTATGTTTTTGAGAAATGTCTCATTAGGAGGAGGGAACACTTGTTCCTAGAGGCCTTTCCTCTACTCGAGGCCTCAGGACATAACCTGCTAAGTGAAAATCACGATCAGCCCATAGCCAGTCTGCCCACTATTTGGATGCCCAGGGAGGTCTAAAATAGGTAACAATGGGGACTCCTCTGGTGGTCCAGTGGTTAGGACTCGGCGGGGCCCAGGTTCAATCTCCAGTTGGGGGACTAAGATCCCGCAAGCCGCGCAGTGCAGCAAAAAAAATAAAAAACAAAAAAATAAGTAACAATAAACCCCTCATCCTTAGTTCCAGAGCAGAGGGGGCCGGGTGAGCTAAGAGGATGAGGAGAGGCTGGAAAAGAGAGGTCTGGGCAGGCAGGAGGGAGGAACCAGCACCAAGCCCTCAGCAAGGAAAGGTCAGGAAGAAGTTTCACTGAAATATTCCCAAAGCCTAATTTTAGACAATAGTTCCTTTCTCCACCAGCATTCTTCGCAGAATTAGGATCTGCTTCTGGTGAATTCCCGTCATTCCCTGGGGAAGTTTCATCCTCTGGTGTTTCAAGCATGGAACACGTCTAATCTGTGCTGAGGTAGTCCAGGGTGAGATGTGCACCACCAAGAAGCAGGCAGCCTTGGATTGAAGGCTTTCTAAAATCATACGTATGTTCCGCCCTCCACACATAACCTGTCCACCTGCAGTTGACGAGGGCAGAACACACAAGAACTGGAGTTGTACACAGCAGCCAAGGTGATCTTTTCAAAACACATATTTGATCGTGTAAACTACACATCCTCTCCCACTTCAAACTCTGATAACGTCCAAGTCCCTTGGAATAAAATCCAGTCTCCTAACTCAGCTCCCTGGGCTCGTGTCATCTGCCTCCTTCTGCATCTCCAGCCTCATTTCACATCACCTCTTGCCATCACTACCTTAAGTTCAATTCCACTCCATCTGGCCACAGGGCTTCTGCATATGCTGGTCCCTCTCCCAAGAAAACCCCATTCCCACCCCTCTCTACCTAGTTACCTCCTACTGCTCTTTTAGTTTTTAAAATATTCATTTATTTATTTGTTTTGGCTGTGCTGGCTCTTAGTTGTGGCACACGGGATCTTTGCTGCAGCACACCGGCTCTTAGTTGTGGCATGTGGGCTTCTTGGTTGCGGCACGCAGACTTCTTAGTTGCAGCATGCATGAGGGATCTGGTTCCCCAATCAGGGATAGAACCCAGGCCCCTGCATTGGGAGCTCGGAATCTTACCTACTGGACCACCGGGGAAGTTCCCCCTCCTACTCTTCTTTTAGATTGCAGCCAAATATCCAATTCCTCTGAAAAGCCTTTTCTGACCTCCCAAAGTGACGTTCCCCCAACAGCTACCAAAGCCCATGTCTCTCTCCCTTTTGTGTCGAGTACGGCTGGAATTTTACCATTACCAGTGTGATTTCTCATCAGTGTACAACTTTCCCACTAGAGTGAGAGCCCCATAAGGGTAGGACCTGTCTGCTCACCAGCGAAACATCAGCACCTAGCATGGTGCCCGGCATGTAATAAATGCTCAAGAAACTGTGCATGAATGAATGAGTGGATGAATGAATGAATGGACAAGAAAATCAAATCACTAACGAGCTGGGCATTCTCCAAAGCTAGAGCCATCCATAATTCCACCTGAGGATGAAGCTGAGAAACAGCTTGGGCATAGCAGCCACCTGCCCTGCCTCTTTTCACCCTGAGCCCAGGAAACCTTCCTTCTCCAGCATGTTTACTCAACTCTGATCTTCACCGCCTCTCCAAATTTCAGACCCTGAGAGGGCTTGACGCTCTACTTTTTCAGATGAGGAGATGGGTTCCGTGCCTCAGATCACACTTTCAGGCAGCAGGACAGCAGGACAGCAGGACTACATCAGGCCCCTTGATTCTAATATGCTGCTGTGTTAGTCAGAACAGGCAAGGCTATGCTACAGGAACAAATACACCCCGGCGACTCCAGCACTTGGCTCCGTACAAGTTGAGTTCTGGCTCATAAAAAATGTGATACAGGCCACATTTGGACCATGTGGAAGGTCCATGTCAGGTCCCTGTGGAAGGGGCCAAGAGAAGGCACTGGGTATTTTCATAGACCAGGCCTGGAGGTGGTACACATCGAGCTGTACATGGCTTTCGCCCACATTCCACTGGCTACCACTCAGTCACGTCGCCCCAAGTTAATTGTGAGGGAGGCTCAGGAACACAGTCTTCCCAAGTACCCACAAAAAGAGAATGACGTGGAGAGCACATCTCCACACTGCTGTGTGGCCCCAACTAGGGCTAATTCTGTCCAGAGTCCTGAAGAGCCCTGCAGCCTCCACTGACCTAGTGGCCCCATGTCCCCACTGGGAGGACAAAGCCTCCTATCCCAAGATGACACGCTGACTAGGAGCCCAATTTCCCAGAGCACAGCGCCCCAGGCAGAGATCAGCATGTGGTCCTCCCGACTGGTGTGGGAGTCGCTACGGAAGGACTGAGGTGGTGGGGAGACCACGCCCTCCTGCTCCAATCACCCTGACCTCACTCCTCAGAAGGTCCAGCTGGTCCCATCCTGCAGGAGGGCAGCATGACACTGTCCTAGGGAAGCCCCACTACCGTGTTGAAACGGGAGGCTCTTATCCCTGTCATCTGCCAGAGATGCCGAGGGCTGCTCTGACTGGCCAAATGTCTTTAGTTGTGTCTCTTCGTGCCTTTGTTTCCCCAAAGGTAAACTGGAGATGCCCAGCACCAACTCCACCCTATCCTCCACTGGCCGAGGGTTAGTGTGTGGATTCAAGAGGAGGGGGAGGAATAATGTTCAGATGAACACGACATCAGTTACTATCAACAGAGAAAGTCCTCTGAAGCTCCAAGGCCGCTCCTTCTCTTTGGCCATCCTCTGACTCTGCAAAAAGGCCCATGTTGTCAATGCCCTGTCCCACACTCTCGTTTTCAGGGTACACGTCCCCGGTTTCCAGGAACTCAGGCTGAACTTCTCCAGGTGAAATGAATTCCTGGTACTGGCTATTGTCCTATGGTCCTTGGAAAGAGCATCAGGCGCAAATGTTTACTTTCCTACATGCTTCACTCGCCCACCCTCTCACAGACAGGTTCCACCACCTCCAGCCGAGGGACACAGGACCACTCGTAGCACTTGACCGTAGTGCTTGGTCTCTTGCTGGCAGAAGTTCCGGTGTTGGAGGGCAGGGCTGATAGAGAGGACGAGGGGTGCGGTGGGGAATGTTCGAGACCCCCAGGAGGCTGAGCCTGGGGCACGCTTTGGCTTCCCTGGGTCGAGACCTCCCATCAGCTCCCCTCACGGAGGACTTCTGAGGCAATTCTCTCTGCCTGTTTGAAATAGCACTGAGTCTCTCCGCTCTGGGGAGGGGGAGTCTTATGAGGTAAGAAAGGAACTGACACAGGGCAGGAGGGGAGAGGCTGCAGGCCCACAGAGCAGGTGGGTTTGCAGGAACTCTGGGAGACTCCAGGACAGCAATTACTGTTGGGGGGCGAGGTGGGGGGGGTTGCTTGGAAGTGGGGGCAATGGGAACGGGGCAGGTGGGGGGAGAAGGTGTGAGAAGAGAGTGGGCGAGGCAGACAATGGAGGCTGTCAGGAACAGCTCTGTGACAGCACAGAGTGTGGGAAGGGTGTGTGGGTGAGGGTAGGGTCGCCTCACGGGGGCTCAGAGACATGGGGACTTCAGAGCGGGGCGGGGGGTGGGGCGGAGCGGCAACGGCAAAGTTGAGAAGCCCAACCTGAGGCCCCAGGTCTCCGCCAACTTCTGATCAGACCTTGTCTGAACAGCAGAGAGACTCCGGGCTAAAAGCGTTCCTAGAACTGCATTTCTCCTTCCTGTCACGTATCTCACCCCAGGTCTCTACAGCAACTTGAACAGATTACCCTAATTTTTGCAGAAGAGGAAACCGAGACTCAAAGGAGAAACCAACTCAACCCAAGGACACGCAGATAAAATATTAAATGCAGGGTGAGAATTCAAGTCCAGGTCCTTTTAGCCCAAAGGACACAGCCAGACATCTGGGTCTGAATTTCCTCTCCCATCAATAGGCCAGACTCTCCTAGTTAGGACTAATTCCCGAATTAGAAGAAATTAGGGGACTTCCCTCGCCTCTCTTCTCAGAAAGAGTGAATCCAGGCTTGAGTACATTTCGGTTTCCCAGGAAAAAATAAGCCAGAAAAGTCCCGGTTACAACGACCAATGCCTTGGTATAATTACCAACCACAAACATTTACAGGGAGCCAGGTAAATGGGGAATAAGCTTAGTGGTGGGTGGGAAAATGACTATACTACCCTCTGCCCTCAACAGGATTCTGGTCCTGTCAAGCAAAGCCAAGGTCTGAGCAGCATTTGGGGGACTGTGAATCCTGGGCCCCAGAGTGGGGAGTGCAGAGAGAAGAGGGGAGACCTAGGTTAGCTTTGTCAGTTCACTTACCAACCAAAACCACGTGCTGCAAACTGCCCCCCACCTGCCCTCTTTATAAACACGAGCATTGCTGGCTCCCTTTCTTGGAGTCAGGATGCCCCACAGGGGCCCGCCTCCCTAAAGTTAGGGTGGGCACATACCCACAGTGCCAGGCATGGGGTCACCACCACGGGCCTTCCTCATATCCCATCCTTCCCCCATGAGAAGTGCAAACAGCATGGTGCCCCTCCCGTGGTGCTTCATCTCTACCCAAGGGAAGAACCTGACTGTGCCTCAGTCTCGTCTCCTGTGAAATGGGGACACCTTCTAGGTTAGCATGAGGATTAAACGAGTTACTGTATTATAAAGTGCTAACAGTGCTAATAAATGTAGCTCTCATCCCACTCAGAGTAAACGGAAGGGCCAAGTCGTGACAGTGGTCTTGAGGCCTTTCACAGTCTACACCCTTCTCCTTCCCTCACTGACCAGGCACATTCTAACCCCAGGGCCTTTGCTCTGGCTGTCACCTCTGCACGGGACACCCTTACCCCGATATCCTTCCCCAAACAGAGGACCAAACATCCCTTTCAAGTCAGAAAAGTCCTCTAAAATCATACCTATCCCTTTGTCCCTAAGCTGGACTGCACTTAATCCAGACTTTAAAAAGCATAGAGTGTTGGTAAGGATGTGGAGAAACTGCAACCCTTGTGTATTGCTGGTGGGAATGTAAAATAGTGCAGCCCCTGTGGAAAAGAGTGTGGCAGTTCCCCAAAAAATTAAACATAGAATTACCACCTGATCCAGCAATTCAACCTCTGGGTATATACCCAAAAAAATTGAAAGCAGGGACTCAAAACAGGTATTTGTACACCCATGTTCACAGTGGCATTATTCACAATAGCCAAAAGGTGGAAACAACTCAAATGCCCATGGATGGATGAATGGATAAACAAAATGTGCTATATACACAACGTAATATCATTCAGCCTTAAAAAGGAAGGAAATTCTGACACATGCTACAGTGTGGATGAACTCTGAGAACACTATGCTAAGTGAACTAGGGCAGACACAAAAGTACAGGTATTGTATGATTCAACTTACACGAGGTACCTAAAATCAGTAGAATTCATAAAGGCAGAAAGTAGAATAATGGTTACCAGGGCCTGGAGAAGGGAGGAATGGGGAGTTATTGTTTAACAGGCATATAGCTTCTGTTTAGTATAGAAAAAGGTATGGAAATGGAAGGGGGTGATGGCTGTACAACATGGTGAATGTGTTTAATGCCACCGAATTGTACACTTAAAAACGGTTAGAGTGACAAATTTTATGTTATTTATATTTTGCCATGATAACAAAAAGTCGAGGAACAATCATGAGGTTAAAAGACTCAATTGCACACGGAACCATTCTGGACCTCGCCCTCCCTCCTTGACCCCCTCGGCCTCCTCCACACCCGCCCCAGGGTCTGATGCTGCTACCAGGTGACACTGACCATCATGCACAGTGGGTGGCCGAGTGCTGCCCCGCTCTGGAGAGGGAAGGGGGTTCTCCGGGTCTGCCGCATTCCCTAGTCTGCCGCATTCGCTCAGGCACAGATACACGGGAAGTCTCTTGCCCAGGAAATGGGGCTTTGTGAATGGGTGGAAAGTGCAAAGGGAAAGGCAGTCGCTGGTGAGGCATCTGGGGGCCTCTGATTCTGCCTCCAGGACTGTGGGCTTCAGCAAAGCCAAGTCAGGGGCACGCATGGCCACACTGTGTGACAGAAGGAAGGGAGGAGCCCTCCGTCCCCTCCGCAGCCCAGCCCACCGCTGCTGCAGGGATGTGAAGTGGGTCGGCGCCACCCTTGCACTCAGGCAAGCTCTCAGGCCCACTCTCGGCTCCCCCTTTGGCTTTACCAGCCATCGGTCAAGGATGAGAGGGGAGAGACAGATTCTTCTGGTCTCCAGGGAAGTTTGCGATGCTCACAGCTCTGCCCCAAAACCAGGGTGGGATGGGGTTGCCCAGCTGAGCTCCAGGCTCCCACCTTCTGGAGATGGACAAGCTCTTTAGGGAGAGGAAAGCCAGATGGAAAAGTGCCTGCCCACGGGGCTAATTTTAGGCTCCACAGCAGCAGGGACAGCTCCCTGTGCAAAGGCTCCTGTTAAAGTCAGCTAGGGAGGTTTACACTATGGGGCCACACAGAAGGGCAAGGAAATACACACACACATGCACGCATGCACCCATGCACGTGCACATACAACCATGTACACGCACAGGCGCCCGTGCACATGCACGTGTGCACACGCACACCCTTCCTCCCCGTGGGCCTCATGAATTCTCCTTCCCGCCCTGTGAGAGGAAGGGAATCTGTCAATCCTTTACTCCCTGCAGTTCTGAACCCAGTCAGGCCCCACTACATAGTATTAACCACGTGACCATATGACTCCCGGGTCAGAGGTGGCTAGGTCCCAAGAAAAGACCCTGAGGGAGATTTAATAATAAACAGCCTTTAGACCGCAGCTGCAGATGGGACCAGCTGTCCCCGCTGAGAACAGAGCAGGACGGCTCAACAGTACATATTATCAAGGAATTTGGTTGGACTTGAGGATGAGCCGTCCAACCAAGGGAAATCTAAAACACTGAGTCACGGAGTCTGGTCCCGGAGCATGAGTGCCTCACAGAAGGCTGCCTCTTCCCTTGGGCAGGGTCAAGTGTGGCCCACCTGTGGACGAGGGGTGGCGTAGATGGCCTTTGGAGCCCTTGACCACACCAGCTGTATCTGCGCCATCACTGGCTGTGCCCTTTCCATACATTACCTCAGAGATGCTGAGAGCCTTGCCTCAGGGCACACAGTGCATGAGGGCCAGAGCTGGGACTTGAAGCCAGGTGTGTCCTTGTAAAGCCTGCCCACTGTCACGCGCACTGCCCTTTCTCTGACCCCAGAACCAAGCTCCAGGGGCCATGTAAATTCGCTGCCCAAGAAATTGCTCCTTCTTTGCCCCTCCCCATTAAAGCCACAGGAACTGGCCCAAAGCCCAAGGGCACCTCTTCTCTCCCAACCTCCCGCTCTGGTGCTCGGCTCTGGGACAAGCTGTGAGCCCCAACTTTTCTAATTTAAGGAGCAGAGAGGCCACCAGTAACCATCTTGGCCCCCCTGCTGCTCCTAAAGGCACCACTCCTTCTGTGACCCTCAGCTCAGAAGAAGGAGTGGAAAATAGGACTTCAGAGACGCGGCCACCAAGTGCAGGACCAGCCCTTCAGTCTCCTTGAAGTCCCTGGGACCCCGCCCCCTCCTCCAAGTCATAATATTTACAGGGAACACTGCAAAGCCAGCCATCCAGCAGCTCAGCCTGGCTGGCAAGTTACAGCAAACAGCAGATGCCTCTGAACAATGTGAACACAGGTCCCTCTCCTTATACTCCGCACCCCCCCCACAGCCCCGGTAAACAAACAAACAAGCAAGACGCTGGAGCCAAGCTAGCTGCCCCTCCCGCAGAGGTCACCCTGGAGCCTGCGCTGCACTCCACTCGAGAGCACGTCCTTCTAGGGGCAAAAAATGTCCGTCGCAGACGTACACACACACACACACACTCACGACCAGGGTTATAATCTGTGTATGTGTCTGTGTGTGTGTGTGTATGTGTGAGAGAGAGAGGCAGGGGTGGGGGAGCAGTGGAGAAAGGAGAAGGAATGTCAATAGAGCCAAAAGGCTTATTTTATTAAAACCTTTTATAAATAAGTCCCACTTAGCCCCAGCCAGACATGCAGTGTCAGTGCCAGAAATCACGACTCCTCTACTTTCTGGAGACCTAGCTGCTGAGACAGAGGTGTGCACAGGGTGGGAGGGGAGACCTGCTAGCGTTCTGTCAGAACCCTGAGTTCCAGGGAGAAGGACGCCCACAGGCTTCCAGCTCGCACGCCAGCTTCTCAGCTTCCCGCCACACTGCCCGTGATGCCCCAGTCTGCCTGGGGTGTCCTCTGGATGGAACTGAACAGCTCCCAGAGCAGGCCTGTCTTCCATTCAGGAGGCCCTCTGTTCTGATTTGCCCAGGACAGTCCTGGTTTATGCCTAATGTTCTGGAGCAATTATTCAGTGTTCCCTCCCCTTTAACTGCCAAAAGGGTCCTGGTTTTGATGCTAAATTATATGGACACCATATTCTGACTCCCCACGCACAGCTCCGGAGCCCTGGGCCTAAATCTGCCCTTAAGGGGGGCAGCCCACCGTCCTTGGGTAGTTCCAAGGACCTTTAAGAAATGCCCCTGACCAGCTTCCTTGATTTTCCAGGCTATAGAAACTTTCTTTCCACACTGCCTGCCAGCCACCCATGCCTGTGACTTCTAGAAGGGGCCCAGCTGGGCCTTCTCAACACCACATAAGTGACCGAAGGTCATAAGCCAGCAGGAAATGGAAAATGGCCACTGCAGAAGAAAGGAGGCGGCCAGAAGTATCACCCAGCACTGCTCGTGGACGCGCTAGGATCCTTGAGAAATCACCGTATCTTCAAGGAGAGAAACAGATACTCCCTCAAGCTCCAGTCTGTTTGTTTGTTCATTCATTCAACAAAAATTGATTAAACATCAACCAGGGGCTTCCCTGGTGGCGCAGTGGTTGAGAGTCCGCTTGCCGATGCAGGGGATACGGGTTCGTGCCCCGGTCCGGGAAGATCCCACATGCCGCGGAGCAGCTGGGCCCGTGAGCCATGGCCGCTGGGCCTGCGCGTCCGGAGTCTGTGCTCCGCAACGGGAGAGGCCACAACAGTGAGAGGCCCGCGTACAGCAAAAAAAAAAAAAAAAAACATCAACCAGGCTCAAGGCTGTGTCCTATAGTCAGTGGAACCAGAACCCACAAAATTAAAGTATATACACAACCTATAGAGTTAGGATGGAGGCACACACACATACGCATATAGAGATTTAGTTATTTGTGCTCGTGAGTTGTGAGCTATCCCAGGAATCTGAAAATCACTGGAATCAGGCTTTGAAATGCATTAGGTGATATTTTTTTTTCAATACTTTTCCTCCTTGATGATGTTTTAGCCCATTTGGTAGTACATTGTTATTCAAATGAGCCTGGATTCCGAGACCTCTTCTACATTCTCAGAAAATGCCTGGGCTTGAGGAAGCTAGCCAGGGGAAAAAAAATCAATTTGGCCAACTTTATCAATCTGGAAGTATGGATTAATTGCCCAGGATGTGACCAGCATGCAGGAGGCTGGGGGTAAACCAAATGCAAACCGAAGGCGAGAATAAAAGAACATGCAAATCCAACAGCCTGCAGAGTGAAGCCTGAGGACAGCTGAGGAAGCCTGAGGGAAGCTGAGGAGGACATTGACCTCAGCCCAGCCCAGTCACAAATATGGGGCATTCAAACCAAGTGACATAGTAACCTCCTTTAAAAAGGTCTATCAGCAGATGCAAGTGAGAATTTATCTTCATACAACATTAATTAGACAAACATGTTCTGAGGCCAATGGCAGGCCGGGCACTCTGCTAGGGCTGGAGAAATCAGCAATAAATAAAGCCCGATCTCAGATCTTGAGACACACCTAGTCTAGGGGGAGAAAGAGAAATAGAACCAGGAGGGCACAACAGCTGGGTGAGTGTGGTCAGAGAGGGGTCCCAAGGAAGGAAGGAAAAAGCCTAACCCTGCAACTTGGGGTATGGCCCAGGAAGGCTTCCTGGAGGAGGTGAAGTTTGACTTGGATTCTGGAATGCAGATGAGTAGTGGCTGAACAAGAAGCAGTTGGAGGGACTGAAAGCCTTCCAAGAAAGCTTGGAGAGGGAGCTATGCATGGCAGATGGGGGCTGGGGGGGGAGCCAACATGCAGAGCCAGAATGGCCCGGAAGTGATGTGCTCAGTCCTGAGTTATGGAAATGCAGCGTAATACAGCTGTGTGGAAGGTGCGCCAAAGAGGGAAACAGCCAAGTCAGGGTACCCCGTTAAAAGGCTGTTGCAGTGGGGTAGATGAGAGATGATGAGGGCTAAGCAGGGCAGGCTCGGAGGCGATGTGGGAGGTGCAGGAAGGGCGAGAGGGTTTTCAGAGTCCCAACCATCAGCACCAGATGACCAGGTGAAAGTGGGAGGCAAGGAGAGGGCGTGGTCAAGGATGACTCCCAGTTTTCAACTGGGCACCAGGGGAGGGTGATGCCAGAAAACAAGGTGCAGAAGAGAAGCTGGCCTTGTCGGGAAAGTGGGGTGGATGCATCAGGCAGTGCCACGATAGGTATTTGAGAACAGCCTGGGAGCAACAGACAGCTTGAGATCTGCGAGTGGATCTCCAGAGAAATCAGGGCCAAAGGGACAGATATGAGGGACAACTAACTGAATCACAGAGGCTGGCAAGATCAGCCGGAAGCAGGCCCACTACGGAGCCTGGGAAACACCTCAGTGTTAAGGAGGAAGGAGAGGACCGCAGGTCCAGATAGGAGATGGAATGAGAACCAGCAGTGTCAGGAAGGAGGCGGGGCCGGGCTGACAAGAGGCAGGAGACCAGCAGCTGAGGGGGCTCGACCACATGGTAGCCAGGAGACCCCAATATGTGAAGCAAGGGCTTCCTTCATCGTGGGGGGGGCATTGCTGAGTTTAGGGAAAGCTCCCCCCGTTGAGAGGGCTGGTGGTAACAGAGAAGAGAGAGAACGTGAGAGGTGGAGGCCTGAAAGAGACTGAGGGTGGGTTTGATACGGGAGAACCTGTGTCCTCACTCAGCATCTGAGGGAGCAGGGGCTGAATGACACTAGAAATGATGGAGAAAGAGCAGAACAGAGGCCAGGCCAGTGGAGGGAGCACCCCAGGCAGGAGAAGGTCGGGGCTGGGAAGGGCACCCAGGAGGTAGTTGAGACAGAGAGGCACAGGGGTTGAGGGGTCCTCAGGGAGGCAGGAAATTCATCTGCAAACAATGAGGGCTCAGTGGTGACACAGAACTGGAAGCCAGAGAGAGACAGTGGGGAGGGCTCCAGCTGGCTACTCTGGGGAGGAGGATATGGATAAAACTGTGAACCTCATTAGAAAATCCTTGCAAGAAATAATGGCCCTGGAGGGGAAGGGAACTGGTTCAGAAAAATTAGGAACACAACTTAAAGAGTTTCCTCTGGGCTAAGATTTATAGTCTTGTCCCTAAGCCTTTCAGTCCCTTTTCCCCAATACAAGTAGGGTCCTTTTGCACATGGAGAGCTTTCATAAAAGACAGCTAACTGGGGACTTCCCTGGTGGCACAGTGGTTAAGAATCCGCCTGCCAATGCAGGGGACACGGGTTTGATCCCTGGTCCAGGAAGATCCCACATGCTGCGGAGCAACTAAGCCCATGCGCCACAACTCCTGAGCCTGTGCTCTAGAGCCTGTGAGCCACAACTACTGAAGCCCCTCCGCCTAGAGCCCGTGTTCCGCAACAAGAGAAGCCACTGCAATGAGAAGCCTGCGCACCGCAACGAAGAGTAGCCCCCGCTCGCCGCAACTACAGAAAGCCCGCACAGAGCAACGAAGACCCAACGCAGCCAAAAATAAAGAAAATTAAATCTTAAAAACAAGCAAACAAAAGACAGCTAACCGCCCCCCACACACACACACACTCCCTGCACACCACAGCCAGGACTCCAGTCCAGCACAGGCCCACATCTGTTTCTTGCTCTTGGTGACGCCCCCAGCACAGCACCACATGTAGAGAGGCATGTGACAAACAGATGAGAGGGACACTAACCCTGAGGTTAGAAAAACCTGTAACTTTCCCCCTCGCTGACCACAGGGTCAATCAACCCTCCCAGAATAAGTGCTTCTCAGTCCGTGGCTCGGAGCAGGATAAACTCCAGCGTGAAGTGAATACGACCGGAACCTAATTGCATGGAGGGTACACAGATGTCCAAAATGGCCTGCGTCCTTCCCCAAGAGCGGGCCAGGGTGGGGGAGTGTACAATGGGGGCAGAGCCAGGGGAGGGGCCTGGGGAGTCGTCCTACAGACGTCTGGACACTGGGACAGAGCAGGTGGCCCTGGGTGATGGGGGTGAGGGTGGCTGCCAATCCCTGGGCCATCGAGCTTCCAGCTTCAGTCTCAGGCTGGGAAGCTGGACAGACACTTTGAACCATCGGCTCAGAAAACAGAACCCGTGCCCTACTGCTCATCCCCAGCAGACACAGCTCACAGCCAAGCCTGACTTTTATGCTGCTTAGAAAAAGGGGGAAAGAAGAGGGAGCTGGTGGTCCCTGAATGCTGTCATTGTGGCAGAAGCAGAGGAGCCTTCAGAATCTGCTTGACCACCCAGTTGGGCATCCGTCTAGTGCTTACTCGCGAGGTCTCCCACTGCATCTTCAAGCCTGTTTCCCACGTGCATGCTAGTGGAATGGGCCACGGAGGGCCAGCCTCTCTGTGAGATCTGGTTAGCAGGGGCTCTACCTGAGGCTTGTATAGGTGGTCTTCAGGTACATTTGTATATATACATTTATACAAATGTACCTAAAATGGTACATTTCCCTGCAGGGAGGGTTAATAGCCTTCCCTAGATTTTTCCGAGGGGCTGAGACACAAAGGAGGATACAAAGTTGCTTTAGAGAATTAAGAGGTGCTGTGGAGCACGGAACGAGGGCTGGTCCTGGACTCCTGTGGATGTGGGTAGAGCACCCTCCTCATAATCCCCTGGTGGTCCTGGGCCATCAAGGTGAGGCCACCCAGCCACATCCTTGGAATGGACTTGTCCTGTTCCTTCTCTCCCCTTCACCTGCTCAGGACAGCAGGCTGGAGTTTGCATCCACGAAGGTTCACTTCTGTGGTCTGTCCCCTAAAATCTCTACCTGAGAAGAGAGTATTTGTTCAACCTTCAACCGTGCTACAGAGACTTGGGGCATGAAGGGGGCATTTCGAGCTGCCTCTCCTCCCTGGGATGACTTTGGAAAAGCAGAAGCAAACACTAAAGCACTTTGCGCTGATCCAGCTGTGGGTAGGGGCCAGTGCACCTCCCATCCGCCCCTCCAGGGGCTTGGGGGCCGCCCCGTGCACCTGCACACAAGGACCAGCTGCCCAAACAGACTGGCCGGGGTGCGCGGAAGCTTGAAGGATGTACAGGCACACTGATCCCTCCAGGTGGGTGAGATGGGAGGATATGGATGGGAAAGGAAGCCAAAGTATGTGGGTCTGAGATGAGAAAAGCGAGCTACATTCTCAGAATTTCAAAGCATGTGCCACCCCTGGGGCCGCTGGGCCACTAAACTAGGCCCAACCCACCCTTGCCGGTCGGTTCGTGGGGCCACTGCGTGAGGACCACAGACTGTCTAAACACTTCCAGATGTCCTTGAGGGCCTTACAGGGGAGAGCAAGTGCAGCTCAGACAAAACAAAGTGAAAGATCATCTCTTGGGAAAGAGAGACTATAAATGACAATTTTGACTTCCCATCCAGGAGGGAGAGACCCCAGGGCTGAGGCCTGAGGGCGGAAGATGGGTATGTCCTTCCTGAGAGGAGGCAGCCTCCACCCAGCCCAGGAGGCTGAGAAGCAGCAACGGCCCCGAACAACCCCACCGGGGCTATCCCTGGTCTCCTTCTTCCAGCCCAGCTCCCACCCCCCAGCTCCCCTTCCCAAGGTCCAAAGACCACAGGATGGAAGCACAACCGAAATAACCTTGCCCTGTGAGATGTGCTGAGCCATTGCCAGGGCCCAGGGCTCCTATTAACTCACAGGAGTGACACGGGCAGTCCCTCGGGCTTTGGTACAACCTCTCATTGCACAACTCCAGGGGGCGCCACTCAATGCAGATTATGTGTGAACAGCTCCCTCTGCAGCTACAGGGCTTTGCCCCATAGTCCTGCAGGCAAGCGGGTGGCCAGGTGCCCCTGCGGTCCCTGCCATGGCACCTCCGTCATGGTCAGTCCTGGCAGACCAGGACTCCGAGGCTAAGGGCAGGGCCACAGGTTTCCAGAGGCCTCAGAAGCGCAGCTGCTGACACAGGCCGCTGAAGGGCAGCCAGCTCCACCTCTTCCTCAGGTCTAATTTGCTTCACGTTATTAAGAAAGATGCACTATGTCGTGGCAGGCATGGGGGAAGCAAGTTACAGAACAGAATATCCTGTATTATACTAATTTCAGTTTTAAATGATTAGAAGGAAGTATCAAAATGCATAGAATTAAGGGTGATTTTCCATTTTCTCCTTTAGACTTTTTTTTTAATCTTCCAGATTTCTTCAAAGGATATATATAGCTTTTATGATCAGAGAAAGAAAGCTATGCGTGCAGTAAAGATTTTATTCCTCAGAGAAACCTTGAGTGGAAAATTCTGTGAGTTCCAGGTACGACAAAATCTGTCGGGTTTGTAGAAAGTCTGAGGAGCGGTGAAGACGGACTGGTGTCTGCAGGTATCACAGGTGAGGGCGTGTTCCTTGAGATTCTCATACACCACAGAGTTAGAGAGACCAAGGAAACCATTTCCAGCTCACTCAGCTTATGACGGGCTGCCCGAGGCCCAGAGGGCACGAGGCTGGCCTCAAGTCGGTTAGCCAGGAGTTAGCGGCCAAGTGGAGTCTGAACCCAGGGCTCTCAACCCCCAGGCAGAGAACACTGTTGTTACCCTGCTCTGCATCTCTCTGTCTCTGTCTCACACACACACACACACACACACACACACACACACACACACACACACACACACAGCCCTTACCTATCCCACTCCCCCAATAGAACAAGCTCTTTTTTCGTGTTTGTGGGAGGCCACCAGTCTCCCCTACCCCAGGTGGCTCAAGGGACATGTGACTCTAACTGCACTGGGCCTAGACAATGGCACCCAGTAGGAAGACTCAGGACTTCAGTCCCTGTAATCAGGCCACATACCAGGCAGGCAAGCGAGTAGCCAGGCACAGAAATCCACGCACCCTCTGCCTGAATCGCCCCCCACCCCACCGTACCGACACGGGCCTTGGTTCAAGCTGTTTCACTCAGAGCTGAGCTCTGCGGCTGTGGGCATGTTAGTCCTCTCCTCTGAAACCCCGCACAAAATGAGGACAAGAACTTTTGCTCCTAGGGGCGTGGTATCACATGAGAACTAGATAGCGTGAGCCAAGTGCCCATTCGAGTTGGCCTGGCCAGGTGCTCACTAACTGGCAGCTACTGTTGTCATGAACTGGGGCCTTCTGCAGACCCACCTTCCACCCCCATACCAGCCGCAGGCCGGGCTGGCCCATTCCCAGTCCTCCCTCCTTCCCTCCAGCGCCAGCTGCTGAGGACCCTCAGGGACTATGTACAACAACAAATTTTAAGATAGTAACATTTTAAATTTACTTTTCTAACTTTAAAAAGTACTTACCTTGTCTTTATCCTCTTAATTTGATTAAAAAATATTTTTTTCTCACCCGAATTAGAAATAATAAAGGATGTTGCCTCCAATACTTAACCAATCAACTGTTTTCTCTTCCCTTCCAGGGACCTGACCGTTTTTGAATGAATAAAAAAGAATGCGTATTTACACTAGCCTTCTATAGCACAGCTGAGAACCCAGAAATAGCCAAAAAGATACCCTATATGGGACAAAACAAATGCACTTAGACTATGCGCTCACATTCATAAAGTTTACCCACGAGTGATCATCTCAGGTTATCTCTAAGTACCTGGTAACTGTTAGTTTCCACAAATTCTAATAATATAGTTGCCAAGCTCATGCAGTTTAGAAATAGCAAATTAGAAGTGGTGGTGGGATAGGGGTGGGAGAGGTGAAGAGCTGCTTGGGCAGGCGCTGTGATAACTTTGAGAAGTGACAAGTGACAGTCTATTAACCAAGGAAGAAGACAGAAAATGATTTTTTTTAAGTATGAGTAAGTTATCCAAAAAACCCAGTACTTGGACTATTTCATGTAGGAGCAAACATCCCTGCAACCCCCAAGCACGTCTGCCCTGTATTATAGCAGAAGACAGTAACTGACACAGTGATGGCTGGAGTTATCCAGAAAAGGTTACATTGTATCAGTAACTATTTAAGGAGTGGACAAAGTACATATTTTAGGAAGACTTCCATCAGAAATAGTTATAATAATAAATGCAGCATAAATACTTAATTATCTGGAAAAGCAGGCCACACGGAATGGCGTACTCCCCAAGGGTTCTGGAGAAAAGGGGGTTACCGTGCCAACTTCATTTCTTAAGTGAATTGCCCCTCAGACTCTCCCCACTTTGAGCAGCCTTGTGCGATGAGGAGAGGGGCGCCCCAGCTCTCAAGGCCATAACATAGACTACTCCCCACTCAAAGGGCCCATCCGGCCAGTGCCCAATGTCCAGGCGGAATCTCAGTCTATGCAACATCCCCAAACTGGGCTCCGCTGAGGCCCCAGGAGGGCCTACCGTACCCACGCTCCAACCCCAGTCTGCCTCCCTCCCCTGACCATGCCCACACACCCTCACGCCGCCGGCTGCGTTTGCCCACGGTGTTCCCTCACAGAGCCTGCCACCGCTCTCCCCATCAAAGTCCCACCTGCTCTGCAAATCCTCCTCACGTGCCCTGGCCTGGGCCTCCCCTCGAGCTCCTTTCCATCCTGTGTTGCCTGGCGCTGCCTGCACGCCCGCCTCCCCTGCTCGGCTTGACGGTCAGCTGTGTGCAGACAGCACGCAGCCTGTTTGGGTCCCCACAGCTGACGGCATGCTCAGCGCCTCACGGGCGTTCAGTAAACTTTTGTCAGATGTGAAGACCCGTGTCCACACCACAGCAGATCAGGGGCCCTGCTTTCTGGAGCACACACGGGTGTGCATGCCTACAGGCACCCTCACACACATGCCTTCCCACCACTTTGGGGAAACTCACGGAGGATGTGATCTCCTGGAATTGGGAAAGGATGACAGGAGGTCCAGCTGGGAAGGAATTCCCTCTTGCCCAAGAAGGATTTTATGCTAATTTTTTTCTCCATAAACTCTGAAAAATAGAAGGGCTAAATTTGTCTCTGCCCTGGTGTTCCTGAGAATGGGTGGAACTAGGTGGAAGGGAAGGAGGTCCTGCCAACAATTTCCTCTGTGCCTTGCCTAACTGACTTTTTCCTTACTCTTTGCTGTGGCATAGTGGGGGCATAAGCACAGAAACATCCAGAATCACGCAGCCCCTCTTTTCTCCTACTTGACCAGGCAGGCGTCTCCCTGGTGCTCAGAGACTGCTGAGGAAAGGAACAACTGACTCACCCATTCCAGCACCTAATCGTCAGGTCTGGAAGGTCTTCCCGACATCTAGCTTAAACCTCTTCTTCTGTTCTGTGGGAAGGATCTTCTTGCCCACTCTCAACCATTTTTTTTTTGCCCTCTGATCTTAAGTGGTGGGCTTTTCAAACCAGAGATGAAGAGGGATGAGGAAAAGGGGGCCTTAGTTAAGGGTATCTCTGGCTCAAACTAAAACAGTGAAGGGGCACAGAGACGCCACTGTGGAGAGCAAAGAGGGGACAGGAGAAAGTAAGAAGGAAAGCTTAAGGGTTAACCCTCCTGTTGCAAAGTCTAGCTGACTGTTGGGCACCAACAAAGCTGCTCACAGGTATCTTGGGGTTCAGACACCTCCTCATCTGGGTTCCCCCCTCCTCAGCCTTGTAGCACCCAAGCAGCCGTCTGCTGCCCTCCTCCTCAGAGCATTGCCAACCTGTGCCCATTGCCATGGCAACCAGCTCTCCCAGCACCTGGAGAGCGGGGCTCATCAGCGAAAAGGCCCCCAGTTGACCTCTAGCAAAGCCCCCTTCCCTCTAAAACCAAGGGCTTTACCTGCCCCTCAGCTGGGACCCACACACCCCGGCTACACAGTGATGGGAGAGGCCAGAGTGCACCCTCACTCAGGACATTCGTACAGGCCACCACATGGTCTAGGGGGCCTGTCTCAGGGATCCCCAGGCTGAGGGGATACTGGGAGGTGCTCAGTTCTCTGAGAGTTTGCAAGGATGGATCCAAATGTACCTTACCATCCATCATCACCACACCATCTACCGCCCTCATCACCTCTGGTCCAGATTCCAGGCCAGTCTCCGGTGTTCTAAACCATCGCGCTCACATCCACCACCACCAGGATAATCTTCTTCAAGTACCATTTTTACCCAATCACTCCTCAGCTCAAGCGCCTAAAATAGCCTGCCCCAGCTTATCAGATCATATCTAAACCTTCACACTATGTACACACCCCACACTCCAATCCCAAACCCAGGGCCTTGCCTTTCCAGCCACACCCGTCTCTTCTCTGTCTCAATTTCCTTGTTCCTGCCATGTTCTCTTTGCTCACGCCATTATCCCCCTCCTGCCATGTCCTTGCATCCTGGCTCACATTCCTCTCCGTCAACAAGCCATGCTGTATCCTGTCACTACAGATACTTGCATCTACCTTGATGTTGCTATAAATGACCATTTGATTGTGGGTTCCAAATTTCTAACTTCACTGCAAACTCATGGGGGGATCTTCCTCTTTCATTAGGCTGCAAGATCCCCCTGTTAGACTAGGGGCTCCCAGAGGACACACAGAGCCTCCTCCATTAGACTGGGCACTCACTAGACAAGCACCGCAACTATCCCATTAGCATTCCCCAGGGACAGGGCTTGGGGAGCCCCCTCTCCGCCTCCCCCAGGCCTCAGCCCCTCGTGGGCTTCTCTACATCGCAGCCATAGCTTCCAAAGCAAGGCGAGGGGTGAAAGTGTAGAGCAGTGCTATTCACTGGAACTTCCAGCAGCACTGCACATGTTCTGTAGCTGAGCTGCTCACCAGTCGCACGTGGGTACTGAGCACTTGACATGCGATGAGTCTAAAATGAGATGTACTGTAAGTATAATACAGACACCAATTTCAAAGACTTAGTAAAGATGCAAAATATCTCATTGATAATTTTCTATATTGGCTACATATTAAAATGATAATACTTTGGATATGTTGGGTTACATCAAATATAGTGCTAGTATAAATCCACCTGTTTCTTTTCTTTTCTTTTTTTGGCTGCACCGTATGGCCTGTGGGATCTTAGTTCCCCGACCAGGATTGAACCCAGGCCCTCAGCAGTGAAAGCGCCGAGTCCTAACCACTGGACTGCTGGGGAATTCCCTGTTTCTTTTCATTTTTTAAAAATGTGGCTACTGGAAAAATTTTTAATTACACGTGGTTAATGTTATGTTCCTACTGGACAGTGGCAGTCTAGGGAGCTCTGGGTGTGTTTACTGGTCTGTACCTTTTAGTTAAAATAGTCTGTCTTTGGGGCTTCCCTGGTGGCGCGGTGGTTGAGAGTCTGCCTGCCAATGCAGGGGACACAGGTTTGAGCCCCGGTCCAGGAAGATCCCACATGCCGTGGGCTGGGCCCATGAGCCATGGCCGCTGGGCCTCCGCGTCCGGAGCAAAAAGAAATTCACATAAAATAGTCTCTCTTTGACCTCTGAAGGGTATAATGAGTGTTCCTTTTGAACTGTCCCCATGTCTCACTTTTCTTTCTCCCTCTCCATATTGCTTAATGTGGTAAAAACCACATAACATGAAATTACCTTTTTAAACAAAATTTTATGTATATGGTACAGTATTGTTAACTTTATGCACTTTGTTATACAGCATCACTTTTCTTAGTTTTATTTATCTTCATGTATACCCTCTCTGATAGATGCTTCATATTCTCTCTGGAACAAACTGGTATTATAAATGAGTTAATTAAGTTAGACCTTTAGTGTCCTAATGCTGAATCTCCCATCCCAGGAATACTTTCAGAATAACCATAATCGTAACAGCATGTTTCGTTTGGATTGTTCCTTACTGTATTGTGGTGCTTTCTGCACACTGACCCTGTGAAGCAGGCAGGTCAGGCACTGACAGCCCCGGAAAAGAGGTAAGGGGACAGAGGTCAGGGGGGGTTAAGTCAGGTGTGTGCAAAGGTGGTGTCAGGACTAGGACCCAAACCCTTGACACCCGGACGCCTTCCAGTGCACACATGCAGGAAGGGCAGTAGACATGGTTCAGAAGCAGCAGAACTATATGCTCTCCTTGTTTCCACAGGAAAGACTAGGACATAACTCAATAAAAGGAAAGGAAACATTATTAAAACAGGAGTAGGCAGTGAGGACAGTTAAGAGGTCTAAAGTGGGAGTCTATGGGCCTTGATTCCAGAATCACCTCTGCGCTCAAGGAACTGTGCGCCCCTGGATCACTACTCCTCTCATGTCTCTGCACTTTAGTTTCCTCATCGGTAACATAGGAGCTGGATGCTTTGAGAAGCAGCTGGATAGGCACCCGCTTACCCTGCTATTGGGAATGCAAACCAGCTCAATCCTTTTGTACAGCAATTTGGCAATATGTGTCAAGAGCCTTAGAAGTGTTCAAACTCTTTGACCCAGTAATTCCACTTCCAAGAACCCTAAGGAAATAATCCTAAATAAGCAAAAAGCTTTATGTGCAAGGACTTTCATCTCAGTGCTACTTCTGACACTAAAATACTAATAATGAGCTAGAGTCTAATAGTAGGAGAATGTCTAAACTATGATATGGCCATTTCATTTAATGAAATATTATGCAGTTATTTGAAAAAACAGAGCACTGACATAGACTGTGCTTTTGGCCACATGAAAAAAAAAACCAGGATATTAAAAGGCTGGTACTGTATAACTGTAATTAAATTTTTTTAAAAAAGAAGTTTTGGGCTCCCCTGGTGGCGCAGTGGTTGAGAGTCAGCCTGCCGATGCAGGGGATGCAGGTTTGTGCCCCGGTCCAGGAGGCTCCCACATGCCGCGGAGCGGCTGGGCCCGTGAGCCATGGCCACTGAGCCTGCACGTCCGGAGCCTGTGCTCCGCAGCGGGAGAGGCCACAACAGTGAGACGCCCGCGTACCGCAAAAATAAATAAATAAATAAATAAATAAACAAACAAATAAAAAATAAATGAAATAAAAAAGAAGTTTTGCACCCCTATATGGGGGGTGCAACACCTATATGTTCACAAAAACTCAAAGGAAATTCACCATAATGCAAATAGTGACTAGTTAGACTGACGGGACTACGGGTGCTTGTTTTTTTCTTCTTTTCTCAGTTTCCAAATGTGCATAAATAATTTTGGGAAAAAATACATGATGAGGGTCCTGATTTGAAGTTCCCCAAGAGTACTCGTGGCTCCAACAGGTGGCTGGATCAGGCAGATGGGGCGGGAGGTTCGTATGCTAAGCCCAGGCACATGCCTGGGTTGGTCACGGGAAACCCAGCGCCTGAGGACTCCTTCTCAGGAAAAGCAAAACACCATGACACCAGGGCAGCATAATTCATGTGCAAGTGGGGAACTACCGTCGCGATCCCACCACTCTACTTAAAAAAAAAAAAAAAAGACCATTTCATGGCTATTGGCACTTAGGGTAAAAACAAGCATATGTCTGATCACTCTACAGCCTAGAGCAGATGACTTTCAACCTGTGCTCCTTGGAGCCCAGGTAGTAGCTGGGGTCACGGTGGAGGAGCTGGGCAGAGGAAGGGGAGATGGCTACCCAAATGATTATAAATTGTTTTTCCCAGAGAGACCTATATAAGATTTCATTGAAACACATGGTGGCAAGATCAAGGCAACTTTTCCTGAGGGAGTGGGGAAGAAAGCTGGGATCACCCTGAGCCCTGACCTCTCTCTCTGGTCAGCATTCTTCATGGTAGGAACAACTTCTTCCCAAACTTTCCAGCTGTTCTCTGGGGCCCCTGCTGTGACATGTGGCTATAACCAAACGAACCTAGAGAACGTGGCCTGTCTCAGAAAGGGCCTTAGAAACATATCAGGAGGGACTTCCCTGGTGACGCAGTGGTTAAGAATCCGCCTGCCAATGCAGGGGACACGGGTTTGATCCCTGGTCTGGGAAGATCCCACATGCCACGGAGCAACTAAGCCCATGAGCCACAACTACTGAGCCTGTGCTCTAGAGCCTGCGAGCCACAGGTACTGAGCCTGCACACCACAGCTACCGAAGCCCGCGTGCCCTAGAGCCCACGCGCCACAACTACTGAATCCTGTGCCCTCTAGGGTCCTTGTGCCGCAACTACTGAGCCCGCGTGCTGCAACTACTGAAACCCACGTGCGCCTAGAGCCTGTGCTCTGCAACAAGAGAAGCCACTGCAATAAGAAGCCCGCACGCTGCAACGAAGAATAGCCCCCGCTCGCCGCAACTAGAGAAAGCCTGCATGCAGCAACGAAGACCCGACGCAGGCAAAAAAAAAAAAGAAAGAAACATATCAGGAGACTGAGATGACCCCGGATGACCCCATGGTGCCTGCCCCTGGCCCAGAATCCACAGGCAATGCCTCAGACAAGGCCTGGCCAGGCTGGAGCAGGTCCCCAGGGGAGAGCCGAGTAGACAAGGGCCATGACAAGGCAGACCTTTTGTGCACCAACTCCTCTAAGACCAGGGCTAAATGCCCCTGAGAGCTTAAAGAAGCACAGTTAGACATAAGAAGGAAGTGCGTTCTACCAAGCTGGACGGGAACCCCTGGTTCCCATCTCTCTTAAGAGCTGAGATAGGCTGAAAACAGAACAGGCTCATGGAGGGTTCAGATAAATTAAGAGAAGGCAAAACCACGACTGGATATCAAGGGACCTGAGGGATGCCTGGACCACAAGCAGGACCTTTTAAGGCTGATGGCAAGGAGGACAACCCTCTGCTCTCCAAATATATAGCTTGGGCTAGGCCCAGAGGTGGAATGCTGGGGCTGCAGAGCATGGCTCTAACCCAAAGTTACTATTCTTGGGATCAAATCTGGCTGCTGGACAGCACTGGACTGCTGGTAACCCTGGTGACAGCGTGACTGACAATGCTGGCAGGATGTTAGAAGGCAGGGGTTGCGGGGGAGGGCTTGTAATACAAGCAACGGTGTCTTCCAACCTCTCCATCCCAAGGCAGAGCCGCTCATAGGACCATGGCTGGGAAAAGTGTTCAAATGGGGCTCTAGTCACGTCTACAGTTTTTCCTTTTTGGCAGGGGAGATGTACCTATATTTATTATCTAATTAAAGACTGGCAATAAAGAAAACAAAGAAACCATTAAAGCATCCCTCAATACAGATGCGATGAACAATGAAATCGAAAGCTTTCTTTACCATGTCTTGCAGAGTCTTGAGTAGTATGAAGAGCACAGATTCAGAGCCAGAGAGACCTGGTTTTGACTCGTGGCTCCACCACCTACAGCATGTGTGACTTGGGTTCAGTTTTCTCGTTGGTGAGATGGGGATGGTAGTAACATCCACCTACCAGCATCACTATGAGGAAAATCTCAGGCCATGTCCCAGTGCAGTGAGGAACCCATTCTTAGTTCCATCGTCCTAAGGACACCACCTCCTCCTACTCCCAATCCACCCCATACGACCACCAGGTGAATGAACCAACCACGTCAATCAAAAGCTCCCAAAGGGTTCCCGCTGTCCATGAGATTGAAAATGAACCCCTGAGCCATCCCTTCCCAGCCCACGGGGGCCTCTCCTCACACAGCCTCCCTCACGGACCCCGGGTCTCTCCTTCCTGTGTGTCCTTGTCACATTCCTCCTTCTATCCTTCTGCGTCCAGTCCCATCTCTCTGTGGAATCCATACCCATCTATAGTCCCTCCCCCGTGAGGTCTCCTCTGACACTCCAGCCAGAAGGGAATCTCTCTCTCCCACCACCTTCTCACATGCCGCTCGATCAGAGTCAGCTACGTGGAGGTGCTCACCTTCCTGATTTAGCAAACAGTTTGGGTTTGGTTAGTTTACAAGAAAGGAGTAAGACCCACCCCTCTTCCCTCAAAGGATCTGAAACACAGTGAGGAAGTACAGAGCTATGCCCACCCAGGAAACACCAAACGAGGCAGAACAGCCAACTGCAAAGCGCCAGCAGAAGCGACACAATCGGCGCTGTGTCCGAGTCACAACCCTGCCCGCCCCAGGCAGAGAGCCACTGCTGCCGGCTTCGGGAGGGGACTTGTAAATACAGCATGAACCCCGGCTGGTGAACAAGCACTGCCAAGCACCCGAGTGCTGGGAACACGAGACCCCAGTGAAGACATGGTTCCTCTTCCCCTAGCTTCCGACCTTGGACAAACACTGCCCCTGCCAGACCCAGGGGATGGACATGGTCACTCCAGAGCTGCCAGTCAGTTCTGAGCATCGAGCAGAGGGCCTCCTGGTACCTCCGGCCCTTGACTCACCACCCCCCGGCCCGGACTTCGTGCTCTACTGAGGCCTGGTTCCTGCCTTGCCCCCGTCTCTCCAGCTGTGCTCTGGAGAGAAGAATGTGTACTATGCCCAGAACAAACACTTGCACAGGCCTCCCAGGTGGGAAGGCAGCTCGGAAGAGTGGGAGCCTCCACCCCCAACAGACAAGGGCTCCTGGCAGCTCTGTGGGCTGCGTGTATGTCACCAGAGCCGCTGAGTTCAGCTCTAGGGGGTTCTCAGACCAGACGGAGCCTGGTGGGAGAGTCGCACAACCAGGGCTCCCCGGAGGAGTCAAGCGGAACCTGGACTCGTCTGGGCACGAGTGACCCCAAGCTGCAAGACAAGGTGGCTGACAGACAGATTTCTGTCTTATTCCATCTTTTTACACTCCATCTTCAACTGGCTCTCAGAGAGAAACCCTGTCCGAGGGGTCTGGTAAACGTGTTTGCTTTGGGCCTTGGGCCCCCCGTTCTGGCCTCCTCTGAGCCTCCATTTTCATGTACCACAGAGAGAATTAGACGGACCCTCCCTGCCTCTGGGGTGCTGCTGGGACAACACAGAGACGACCGAGGGAGGGCAGCGGGGAACGAGTGTGCCAGAACCCCAGAAATGTGACCTATGACGGCTGCTGCTGATTGGCCAGAGCAGCGTCTGAAAGGAGAGCTGCCTGGAACAGGCCTGAAGGCCCACCAGCGCCAGCTCCCAGGCCTGCCTTCCTGCTGCCGTGGCCTTGATTCTGTGGCCAAGTCCCAGACCCTCAGAGGCCCGCAGCGCCCCAGCCCTGCATGCTCCTCGCGCCCCTGGGTGAGGCTCTGAGCGCCAGCCTAGAGCTGACAGAGATGGACAGGCAGACACCAGTCATCTCGGGCCGGAGTGTGAACAGCTTCCAAGTCCTCTTCTCCCTGGAAGGCAAACGCTTCCAAGAGGCCACCCAGGCAGAGAAGAGGACTCCAACCTTCTTCTCTCCTTCGGTACCTGAGAGAGCTACGAGAGGCAAGGAGGAGAGCAGGACGTGATGGGAGAAGCACCCCTGCCAGGCCTGAGTAGGACTGTGCTGAGAACAAGGTCCTGAGGTTCCCCACTGTACCAATCATGCCTTTTTATTTTTCTGTATTTCAGACGCTTCCACACCTTGGGGCCTACCTAGTCAATTCGGAGACAGAGTCAATGACTTGCCTCTTGCCTGTGTGTGAGCCTTCCTCTTTATCAAGCTCTTACATTCCCACACTCCGGCCCACCACTCCCCTGCCCTACTCACCCCAGGGACAAGTGCCAGGTAACTCGGACAGTCCTACGCCTCAGAGCCCACCGACATTATTCAAACTAGCCAATCCCAAGCCTGCTCACCCTGCCTCACCCATTCCTTCCTGCAGAAACCTCAACAGAGGCTCTAGCCCACGTTTCCCCTCACGCTGCCTCCTCACTGACCCCTGTGCTTCCCCGGGTGCCCCCCAGCCCATGGCGTAACGCATCCTCTCCCCTCGGGACCTGTGAGTAACAAACTACCTTTTCAGTGGCAGCCGTCTCCTGATCTGCTGGTCTCACCAAACCTGGATAATAATAACACCTACATTTTAAGTGTTTTAAACTTAAATAAGTTTAACCCTACGGTTCTTCAGTCAGTTACGAAGATAGCTGTCTGGTGCCACTGAGCAGCAAAGTGGTGTTTCATCTGAGTTGGAGGGACTGAGGGGGAGAGGAAATGGATTTTTTTCCCTCCTGAAACTGTGCTCTTGAGACTCAGGGCTATTCCATTTCTCCCATGATCACTCAGATGGCACAAACAACGCTCTAATCAACACTGACTGTTGTAATGCGGGGAGGGACAAGAACGCCCGGGTGACCTGGGGTTGAGCAAGCTGGCATTCCCACAATTGCGCCCAGCTGGGCTCCTTATAAGGCCCTGCTCCTCTCCTGTCCCACGCCACTCCTCTCAGGGATACGCCGCCATGCTCAGCCAGCCTGTCACTCTCACACCCGCCCAGCAGGCCAGGCCACAGCTATTGCTCCTGTTTCCCAGGAAATCCAGGACCTTTTCCATCTGGGCACGAGGTCACGCCTTGGTTTTGGATCAAAATTCCTCAACTTGAAGCCATTCACATGCAGGCTTGGGGACATCGTTGGAGTTCAACCACCACATTTCCCTGAACTGACTACTCCTCTGTTCTAGGAATGTGACACCCGCTCAGCTGCCCCTCCATGCCCAGCTCCATCATCCTGCTCTGCCCCCTTGATCCCTCAAGGGTACATACCCAGTCCCACCTCTGACCACCAACTCTACCTTCTCAAGACTCCCTACCACTCTCCCATGTCCCATGCAGCCCCCATCACTAAACTCCTCTTGAGACCCCCTTCTCTTCTCAAAACATTAGCATCACACTCCAGAATCCAACATTAGCCCTTGGATTTCCCTGGTTACCAAAAAGAATGGGACTGGATAAACAAAATGTGATACAGCCATGCAGCTGAATATTATTCAGCCACAAACAGGAACGATGCCCATGATATATGCTACCACGTGGATGAACTACAAAGACATCATACTAAGCGAAAGAAGCCAGACACAAAAATACACATATTGCATGATTCCATTTATATGAAATATCCAGAAGCGGTAACTCCATAGAGGCAGAAAGCAGAAAAGGTGTTGCCAGGGGCTGGGGGAAGGGGAGAATTGGGAATGACTACTAATGGGTATGGGGTGTTCTTGGGGGTAACAAAAATGTTTTGGACTAGACAGAGCTCATGGTTGCACAGCATTATGAATGTACTAAATGCTGGTGAATTGTATACCTTAAAATGGTTACTTTTGGATTATGTGAATTTCACCTCAATTTTTAAAAAAGAATCAGGTCAAATCATCCATGATATACAGTGTACAGTGGGCACGTAAAAAGAAATATAAGAGGTGGTCTGGGATGGTACAAAGAGCGCTGGACCTCGAGTGAAAACTCCAAACACCCATTCAATGTTCATGATGCTTGGGAAACATTAAGCAAATCACAGAACATCAGCTCCATGGGATATTCTACTCCATGGAAACAGTCATAATACTTACCTTCAGTGCTGCTGTGAGAATTAAATGAGATACTATAGGGCCATCACACGAAAGACAGTCATTTGGACACTCAGCAAGAAAATTAGTATGCAAAATGTTAAGTTTAAAACAAAACAGTAGACACAAAATTCTAGCTATGCAGACTGCATTTACATATAAACAATGCACCTCTGTAGATATAGGAAAGACTTAGAGAACTAGCTGGTGTTTTAAGCTTATGAACTTTCTTTGGTAAAACTGTCTACACGGAGAGTATATAGTAGGAGTCCAGGAAGCCACATTCTAGTTCTGATTCTGCCCCTAACCAGCCTAGGAGGCCTCTGTGCAATGCTCTCCCCAGCTGAACCTTGATTTCCTGGTTTTGAGAATGGCTTAACCATGACAATGGTTCCGTTTAACCAGACCCGCTCTGCCCCTAGTTCCTCTATGTGCCAGGGCCTGTGCGAGGCACCACAGGGGCCCAGGGATTAGTGAGAGTGACTCGCAGTGTTCAGGGAGTGTGCAACAGCACCGTAAAACCAGGCACAATAAGAAAAGGAGGACAGATGGCCCAGTACACGTGGCTCTCAGTGTGGCCATGGGGGAAGGTGTCCTTTGAACCAGGGCCTCACAGCAGGATGTGGCTTTCTCAGGTGGAGAGGGCGAGTTCCGAATCACAGGCCCGTCTAAGCAGCAAGGTGGGGTGAGGGAAGAGTAACCATCAACTCTCATTTGAGTGTCTAGCACCACGGCTCTCAAAGTGGGATCCCCAAGCCAACAGCAGCCGCATCACCTGGGAACTGGCTAGAAATGTGCATTCTTGGGCCCCATCCCAACCTTGGGAATTGGAAACTCTGGGGTGCACCCTGCCCCACCCCGGAAAGCCCTCCAAGTGGTTAAGGTACTGCTCCTCTAAGCACCTGCTTTCTTAACAGTGTAGAAACTGCCCCTGAAAGACACTCCTTCCTGGCCGGGCCCCGCCCACCCCCCAGGCCCCAGTCGGCTGAGCTGAGAAAGTTTCCTGGGCTCAGAGGAGCTAATCTATCAGCTGGATATAGATTAACTCTTCCTCTCTTCACCAGCTCACTGGCCTGGGAAACGCAAACACCTAAAGGGAGAGCCCTCCCTGTCATAAATCTGTCTGCTGTCACACGGCCCCAGCTTTTTCCACAGCCCTTCCCACACCCACTCCCCCACCCCCAGACCTATGCTCCGCAGGGCAGTGGCCGCATAGCCCGGAGGTCCCCAGACAGGAGAAGGCAAAGGGACATTCCACTGTTCTCCCCACACAGCCCAGGGCCCGGATCCTATCAGCTCAGCAGGAAGCCCCCATCTGCCCCCAGGGCCCCCTCCAGAGCTGGGAGGATGAGGGAGGGAGGGATGGGGGCGGGAACACAGCTGATCACCCTTTTTTTTTTTAAATTAATTAATCTAATTTATGTATTTTTGGCTGCGTTGGGTCTTTGTTGCTGTGCATGGGCTTTCTCTAGCTGCGGCGAGCTGGGGCTACTCTTCATTGTGGTACGCCGGCTACTCATTGCAGTGGCTTCTCTTGCTTCGGAGCACAGGCTCTAGGCGCGCGGGCTCAGTAGTTGTGGAGCACGGGCTCTAGAGCGCAGGCTCAGTAGTTGCGGCGCACGGGCTTTGCTGCTCCGCGGCATGTGGGATCTTCCCGGACCAGGGATTGAACCCGTGTCCCCTGCATTGGCAGGTGGATTCTTAACCACTGCGCCACCAGGGAAGCCCCCTTTTTTTTTTTTTTTTTAATTTTTAAAAAATTTATTCAGCTGATCACTCTTAAGGGCAGCAGAGTGACTGGGAGTTTCCTCTCTAGAACTCCCCAGGAAACAGCTCGCGAAGACTCCCTTCCGGGGCATCTCTGCCCTGTGGAAGAGTTCTCCTCCCCTCCTCCTTCTCCTTCTCCTGGAAGGAGCAGCCTGGGACCACCACCACCCCCCAGGTGTCAGCTCTCCCTCCGTTATTCCAAGGCCCTTGGCCACACCCTGCACCTGATCTGGCTCTGGAATCACACTTCCACCGCATACTAGTTGGGTGACCTTTGAGACTTGGTTTTCTGGAAAACCAGGATAACAATACCCTCCTTAGAGGGCTGCAGCGAGGATGGAATCAAAGGACACAACACAAAGCACACATAGGAAAGGCTCAATAACGCAAGCGCTTACGTTCATCGCCTCCATCACGCCCGTCCTTTATTCAAACACCTGCAATGGCTAATCCAGAGTTGCTTTAAGTCCTGGCTCCCACAGAGTGCCAGCCCAGCACTACCTGCTCTGCCCCCAGGACGCAGCCCAAGTCCTAAAAGCAAAGCAGGGAGGGGGTTCAAGCTGCTCCGGAGCTCAGACTCCAGCCTGGGGACCCAGGCCTCCGGGCTCTGGCATGCCTGTCCCCAGACGGCTCAACCTAAAGGGACAGCTGGGCTGACATGTCAATACAGGTGAGGGAGTCCATGCACGGCTTTCAGCCCACATTGACTGCACAACAGAGTCCCAGGTGGACAGACTACAGCCGTCATCACCCTTCCCCACACACAGCCCAGTTCCTGTCCCTTCAGCCTGTGGGCCCCCACTTAGCAAACCCATCCAAACAGAACTTCCCATCTTCTGGAGCACGCTCTCCCCCCATGAAGTCCAGCAAAGCTTCGAAACACCAAGCCAGGAGCTCGGGATACCTGCCCTCCTCTCTGGAAGGTGCCAAGAAGGCTCCCACTCACAAGAATCTTCCTCCACTTAGGGAAAGCTCAGAAGAGACAACAAGAGGGAAGGCGGCTAGACTTCGGGGAGACTTCCTGACCAAAGGGGAATATGCCACGGAGGAGAGAAAGCAGCTTCCCCTGTGGGCTATCCTGGGCCAGCCTGGCTGCCCTGTCGTAGTTCAGATCCCTGCCAGCAGGCGCTTAGAGAAGACATTCTCCCCACTAGGAAATGGGGGCGATGGGAGGGATAGGACCAGAGTGACAGAGAAAAAAACCTGAGAGGACTGTCCCCAGGTGTCTCCCTCTGACTCCAAATAAATGTCAAATAATGCAACCACCGTATCCCCCACATCCAGGCACTCCTTAACAAGTGATTCCCAAAGCGGCCAGCACCCCCGGAGGGCTCTTGGGATGATGTGTTAAGGCAATGAAGACGGCAGTTCCAGTGCTAGTGCAAGAGAGCTCTGAGAGAAGGTAAAAACAAAAACCTAAGAGGGGGACATACTCAACAGTCGGGCTGAAGGTGGGAGTCCAGGGCAGAGAGAATCTGAGCCCCCATGGAAGACAAATTATCAGCTGGTTATCTGTTACGTGGGAAGCTCTGGGACCCACCTTCCCTGCATCTGTCATTTCCTATCTCTGGTCTTCAGCTTTACCACGAAAAACATCTGGAGAACTAGAAACATCTGGATCCTTCCTCAGGCTAACAAAACAAACAAAAACTAAAAAGGGCAGTCATGGTCACGTGCTCAGGCGATGATTGCCCTAAACAGCCCCGTCCATGCACACGCCTGTCACAAAGGCTGGGGACCGTCACTTGCCAGGTACAGAGGCCCAGTAGGGCCTCCAGAGCAGGCCATCAGAGCTCAGACTTGGACTTTGTTTCCTGGTTAAATCCAGATTTGTGAGAAATCACTGCGCCCCCGGAGACGTACTCGGCGTCAGAAGCAGACTTCACGACACAGGATCATCCAGAAGACGATGAGCCTCTCTCCCCTGTTCTGTTTTCCTGTTTTCATCTGAGAAATGCTGCCAGTCTATGGGAGAGGAGCTGCAGACCTTGCTTCCGGGCAGATAGGCCAAGCCCAAGACCAGGCTGTTTTCTTAAGCAGTGACCTTTCCGAAGGCAGGCGCTCAGCGTGCCTAAAACACGTCACATTTCCCCGAACCCTAATCGCACGCAGGCAGGCAGGAGCACTTCCCGTCCCTGATGAGATCCCAGAGCTATGAGCTCAGGCCTATGGGTGGGCTGGGGCCCGAGGAAGGTTGTCTGTTCCTGGGAGGCCTCTGACCTCAGTCCGAGGAGGGAGGGAGATGCTCCCTCCCAGACAGAACTTGTGGAGTAGAGCCCCAGAAAATGCCCATGGGGAAGGCCTCCCGTCAGAAACTCGAGGCCTGAAGTTGGGAGGCCAAGTCAGGGGTCAGCTCTGCATCCAGACCTGCCCAGGATTCCTCCAAACCACCCCCAAACCAGTGTGACTCTCAGCAGAGGGGACGACTGAGTCCACAGTCTCCGGAGACTGGGGCAGCAGGGCCACCGCAGGAAGCGGACCTGCCTGAGCCTCGGGCTGCAACTTGAGGGATCTCTTACTCTCGCCTCAGAAAGGACAGAGAAAGCAGTTCCGTTCCCCTTTGATTTACTCGATGAGTATTTATTAAACATGATTGTGTTGGGTATGTGAGACAGGAACCCCAGGCTCTGTCCCAAAGGAGCGTAGAGGCAGCAAAGACCAAGGAGTGGCAGGGCCGTGTAGTGGACAGAGCAATGCCTGGGAGTCACGTCCCAGCCCCACTGGAGACTGTGTGCCCCTGGGCATGTCATTTCACCTCTGTGCACAGAGCCTCCCTCTCAGACAGAGCTAGGGGAGGTGACCCCCAAAGTCCCTGTCAGCTCTGGTTCAAATAAAACAAAACTCAGAGAGGAAGAGAGAGAGAGCGAGAGAGAGACTGAAAAATGGTCCAGACAGTATATTGCCAGGTAAAGGCATACAAACTGCTGGAGGATCTGCCCAGGATGGGTGAGTGAAGACTGACTTGCAGGGACACTGAATCTTCAAAGGCCTGAACCACTTCTCATTCCACCCCAGCCTTCTCTGCTCCCAGGTGGACAATCCTGGCCCTCTGGCCACCCCACACCAATTTCACCCACTAGCCTGTGCCACACTGAGCCCCACCTCTACACTTACTGTGCAACTCTGTACAATCCTCTTATCCTCTCTGAGCTTCAATTTTCAAATCTACAGAATGGGGATGATGGTAATAATTCCTACTTCACTGATACTCCGATGAGATAATGTATGGGAAATGGTCCTCAGAAACTGTATCAATAATTTTTTTTTTTTTTTTTTTTTTTTTGCCAATAATTCCCTGCGTCCAGTACCGAATGCCAGAGGGACATGGGAGCTCCAGGTCAGCGGGGAGAGAAAGCAGCATCATTTCTGAGGACCAGTACTAAGCTAGGGATTTGACTGGACAACTCATCTTTAAAGCAACCCTTCCGAGGATTTACAAATGAGGAAACTGAGGCTATGCAAGGTTAGGTAACCTGTCCACGGTCACATGGGTAACCAAGGCGGGAAGCAGGATTTGATGTGGGTCTGTCTGACTCCAAAGCTTCACCACAACAATCTCTGGGACCCCCAGAGAGAAGAGCTGAGGGGTGAGCCACAGCGGGGCCTGCAGCCCCCTCCCAGTCAACAGGGAGCAGACCTCCAAGTCCTCCCACGGTCTCCACTGGCCCTTGGGTCTGACAGGAAGTGTTTATTCTAGACTCTGATATTTTCTGTAAACACAGCTTAGGTTGCCAAGAGAGGGAGAGAAATTCATTTGTTAGAGAGGAACGAGACGAAACCATTAAACTTCCTTTGACTCAGCAGGGGACCAGGGGACAGGGTGGAATCAGCCCTGGACAGAACCCTGAGCAGCCTCTCCCCAGCCCTGCCATCCACTAGTACACCTCCACGCCACGTGCCAGTGTGCCTGGGGTCTCGCTGGTCGGGCTACTTCTCACCAGAGCCCTGGGGAGATCGTCATGGTACAAGATAAGATGACCCAGATTCTTTCTGAGCTGGGCCACTTGTCCTCCCAGGGGTGACAGCGGCCCCTGGGAGGACTAATGAGCCTCTCTTCAGTGTCTGCGGGACCGTTTAGAAAATGATTACTTTTCCTGTGACCAGAGAGAGGGGGTGGCACACCCCACAGTGCCTCTGTGGCCTTAGGGAGGAGCTCCAACCAGGGAAAACGCAGTCTAATTACAAAACCCAGGTCTCAGGTTTAATCTGGCACACCTTCTTACTACACGGTGTTCTTTTTAAGTTCTCCTTTATGTTACCCAATACCACACCCTTGGGAAAAATTCACAGTGAAGAAACTGAGCAGTGAGAGCATCACTGACTGACCTGGGATGGCACAGAGAGGCAGAGATCAAATTCGGATGCACATTTTTTTTTCAGAAACACTAAGTATACACAGGTACGTGGACATGATGGCTGGAATTTGCATTAATAGATTTCAGCAAAAGGAAAAAAAGAATAAATGAAGTAAATGTGGGAAAAATCATGCTAATTGTCGAATCTGAATGATGGGTGTGTGGGAGCTCACTATTATTCTCTCTACTTTGCCGTGTTTCGTATTAAAAAAATTTGAGACAAAGGCCCCACCCAAGGGCAGGAAGTTATAACGCAGGACCCAGGTGAGGTGCCCAGGGAGGGCACAGGGAAAGGGAAGACGGAGGGACAGAAAGAAGGAAGAGATGGTGCAGGGGGGCCAGAAGCGGAGACGATGTTGTCCCTCAGAGAGTGGTGTTCTCCAGGACCCGCTGTCTTGTTGGGCAGGTCACCTCCCCCCACAACAGCTCTCTGAGACTTCATTCTTCAGGACTCACTTCCAGACTTTTCCTACAAAGGGCCAACAGCAAGAATCTCCTTCTCTGAAACTTTTATCATCAGGGCATTTTGTCCTGTTGGGTTGGGGTTAGACATCAGGCTGCCCCACAGAGAAGTAGCCTAGCTGGCCTCCCAAAGGTCCTCCCTGACCCCAATCTGATTGGGAAAGAGGGGAGGGAGCTTTAAGGACGAGGGACACTCAGACTCTGCCTCATCATCTGAGGTAACTGACAGGATGTGACAATTCTCTCACAGAAATTTGTAGAGACCTTGAGATTTTGAGCAAATTTCCTACCAATCAGGTCTTTCACACCCATGGACAGGGCACCCTGATGATGAGGAAGATACAAACCCAAGGCTCTCGTTCACAAATCTTCTCTGTTATGGACTGAATTATGTCCTCCCAAATTGATTGGTCCCCCCCCACAATGTGACTGTATTTGGAGATGGGGTCTTGGGGAGGTAATTAAGATTAATGAGGTCATAAGGGTGGGGCCCTCATCCAATAAGGCTGGTGCCCTTATAACTAGAGGAAGAGACATCTGAGATCTCTCTCTCCCCCAAGCTCATGCACAAAGGAAAGGCCATGTGAGAACCTAGCAAGAAGGCAGCCATCTGCAAGCCAGGAGAAGAGTTCTTACCAGAAACCAAATCTGCTGGCACCTTGATCTTGCACTTCCAGCCTCTAGAACTGTGAGAAAATAGATGTCTTATTTAAACCAAGTCTGTGGTATTTTGTTAGGGCAGCCCAAACTGACTAATCCTTCCCCTCAGAGACACGAACCCCAAAGGCACACTGTGGTCCCACTGACCCAATAAGCACACCTGTCTGGCTCAAGTGCCCCTGATTTCCTAGCATCTCCCAAGGTATAAGTTCCCTCCTTCCTCCTCGTCCCACCACGCATGATCTGGGCCAGGAGGCATAGAAAGGCCACAGTGAGTCTGCCTTTCCAGGGAAGAAAAGGAGCTGTACCAATGAGAGCCCCCCCCTCCCCCTCGGTCCTCTTCCCAGGCTCACCACAGGGCAGTGAGGGAAACCACTGCTGGATGGCCAAGCCAGCCAGAAACAGCGAGCCCTCCTCCCTCACAGGCCATGGGGGGCTTCATGAAGGAGCCTCTGAGGCCCCAGCATTGCTGCAGGGGGCGGGGAGGAAGCACAGGCCCGGAAGTTGGAGCGGGCAGGACGTGTCTGGTACACTGAGTCTTCCCAGTGACCCACGTGCAGGGTCCTCCCTGGGGCAGGCGGGAAGTGAGGCCTCACGTGCTGGCTCGAGGCGTGTCTGTATAATGTAGCCATCAGAGGGGATTCCTTGGGGTTTGTGGGCACGGGCACACGGTCAAGGCTGCACCTTAGAAGGGAGTGGACAAGGAGAGTGTGTGGGGTGGGGAGCATGTAGCCGGGGGTGCCCTGGAAAGAGGCTGAAGCAGGCCTGGGAGATGAGCCCCGACGCAGGTGAGGGAGCATCGTGGGAGTTAGAAGAAGGAGTGAAGGGAAGACTTTTCTCTTGGAAAATTGACAGAATTTGGCAAGTGAGGAAGAGGAGGCATGGAGGATGAGCCAGGGTGAAGGAACAGTGTTGCCATTCAAAGAGAAGTGGGGGGTGGGGGAGGGTGCCTCCCTGGCCTTGGCTCTGTGCCGTCCACCTGTGCAACACCAGGGCCTCTGGTGTGGTAGAGGGCAGGTCTCTGGAGAATCACTGTGGGACAAGGGGGATGCAGGGCCCTCTCTGGGGTACCTGGGATGGAGGGAGCACAGAGCAGGTGGCGAAGTGGGATCCTGGGGTGAACATGTGCCACTGGCCTTTGTGACCAGTGTGGGTCCTGGCTCCCGGGCCCCTGGCTGCTTGTAGGTCAGACCTGCCAATGGGCCTAGTGGCCAGGGCTCTTCAGGGAAATGAACCCACTCTAATTCCTGAGAGGAGCTATCTCCTTGCCCCAACAAAAGAGCTGGTGGCCATGGCTAGTCCAGGGTCTTACCGTGCTGGAGGACTACTCTGCATCTTCCTCCACCCCTCCGTGGGACAAGACGTCCCCGACTGCCTGTGCTGAGTTCCTCCTCCTCCACAGCCCCCACCTCCACTCTCAGCTTGCGCTTCTCCGCACTCCTTGTTTTATTCCCCTCGGATTCAGAGTTATTTTGTGCTCGTCTTAGACGCCCACCCACCCCTCCGCCCCGGCAAATGACAAGCTCCCGGCGGGCGAGGCCAGCACCTTCCTCATCGCTGGATCCCCATGCCATGCAGACAGAGACACATAAGACCTGTCTGTTCCCTCAAGTGATCCTGCACAGCCCGTTCTCTGGAGGGAGCAGGCAGGGGCGGGCTGCCGAGGTGCGCTTCGGGAGCTGGCATCACCCACCCCGGGGACAGGTCTCCTCCGTCCAGCGCAGCCTGATTGTGCATTCATGAGTCATGGTCACGAGGCCCGCAGAAGCTTAATGAGGGACATTCTCAGTACACACACTCACTCACACACACACACGGATACACCCCAGACAGGCAGACCATTTCCCAACTAGAGATCAAAGCTAAAGTTCCAGGAGACAGGTGAGGAGAGCAGCAGAGATGTTCAGGCCTACATCCCACTGTGGCTTGTCCTCTCCAGGGATCTGTTACCTCCTTTCTCCATGTCCTCCCGTCTGGAGCAGGGGTGAGGTAGGGAGTGCTCCAAGAAGCAGAGGCGAGAGGCAGGAAGGCAGGGTGGGAGGCGAGGGGTGGGCTATCTGCACCCCAGGCCCTACGAACGGCTCCAGCTCCATTTACCTGCATGGCCAGAAGCCCAGGTCATCTGAGATGCCAGAGCCTCACAGCCAGCCAAAGCCTGACGGCAGGCCCCGGACCCTGGCCTGCTCGTCCCACCTCCATTCTTCTCCCCTGCAGGCGGCAGGCAGCTCGGAGGAGCGGTGGGAAGCAGGGGGCCATACCCCTATCAGACCCTGCCTTCATTTCCTAGGGCTGCCTTAACAAAGGACCACAAACCGGGTGGCTCAAATGACAAAAAATAATCGCATCACAGTTCTAGGAGCCAGAAGTCCAAACTCAAGGAGTCAGCAGGGTTGGTTCCTCTGAGAGCTGCAAGGGAGACTCTCTCAGGTGTTCCTGGCTTGTAGACGGCACTTGCCCTGTGTCTTCAGGCCATCTCCCCTCAATGTATATCTACCTCTAGGTCCAAATTTCCCCTTTTTTCTAAGGACACCAGTCATATCAGATTAGGGCCCTCCCTAATGACCTCATCTAACTTGAGTACCCTGCAAAGACCCTTTTTCCAAATAAAGTCAGAGGTACTGTGAGTCAGAACTTCAACATCGTTTAGGAAGACAGTTCAATGCACAACAGATCCCAAGGGTGGGAGCTGCTGAAGGTACTGGTATTGTTCCTACTGAAAAAATAGTAACTGAAAAAGAGCTGACCCTCATGGGCGTACCATGTCCCACATACCATTATAAGCATGGATAAGAACACTATGAAGTTATTTTTATTATCTCTACTTCCTGATGAGAAAGCTGAGGCCCAGAGAGGTTAGGGAACTTCCCCAAGGTCACAGAGTTTATGCATGACAAAGCCAGGATTCTAATGCAGGTGGTCCTCAGCCATTGCACTGTAATAATAATATCATACGATGTAAGCATTTGTGCCAGTTCTGGGCAACACAGATATCATCTCACTCTGACACCTTGTCCTAAATCCAGAACCTGGGTGTGGTCCACTCTGGCCATTAGATTGAGCCATGGAGAGTTCTCACAGGGCAACTGCCCCCTGACCCTGGCTCAAGTCACCACCCAAGAAAGCAGACAGGCCTGCAGTGGGGCAATACAAAGGTGGGAGGAGTTCTGAGTGGGTGAGTGAAGAGCAGGGGGCAGGGGACACATAAGGCAAATGGAGCCCACTGCCTCCCTTTCTGGGACATCCCCACCCGTCCCTAGATGGGCATAGGACCACACTGTGCTCTACTGGAAGGAACTTACTGATTTGTCCAGCAGGCTTTTTCTTTAATAGGGGAAGGCTGTGGGAGAGAGAGTTGAGCATGAAAACCCTGAAATCTGCTGCCTTCAAGCCCCACGGCCATCCCTGGTACACTAACCGCGGCCCTGGCCTGGAACCAGGCCCTCAAGTCTCAGCCTTCTCCATGACTGTGTGTGATTGTCAATGTTGTTGCTATTATTATTACTGTTGTACTAATCATATTACTTGGTGTTTCTTCCCTGGCTACTCTGGGGACAGCACAGACATTAGCTCATAATAATGGAGTCTTTACTGGGAGGCAAAAAACCGTGCAGGCACTGGGACTGCCAGCTTCCTCCCTGGCAGAAAGGGGCCCTCGAAGGGTTCTGCCCAGCTCCTAATACGGCCACACTCAGTCCAATTCTCTCAGCAAAATGGCACCAAAGCTGAGTCTGGATTCAGATGAGTAGTTAAAGCAGCCAGAAGTTAAAAGTACACAAGACCGGGCTTCCCTGGTGGCGCAGCGGTTAAGAATCCGCCTGCCAATGCAGGGGACACGGGTTCGAGCCCTGGTCCGGGACGATCCCACATGCCGCGGAGCGGCTAGGCCCATGCACCACAGCTACTGAGGCTGCACTCTAGAGCCTGCCACAACTGCTGAGCCCACGTGCCTAGAGCCCGTGCTTTGCAACAAGAGAAGCCACCGCAATGAGAAGCCCGCGCACCACAGTGAAGAGTGGCCCCCGCTCACCGCAACCAGATAAAAGCCCGCACGCAGCAACGAAGACCCAACGCAGACAAAAATAAATAAGTAAAATTTAAAAATAAATAAAAAATTTTAAAAAGTAAAGTACACAAGACCATGGAAAAATCAGGGCAGCGCAGTGGCCAGAGGAGCTAGACATCTCGTTGACCCATCTCCTCTCTCGGCCTGTCCATGGGATTTCCGTGGGCAGTGGGGAAGGTCAGGGTGTTTTATACAGATTAGTGCACAAGTCTCACAGCAGTACTGTGCCGTGGAGAGCGACAGCCCCAAGTGGTCAGATGGGGACACTGAGGGTCAGACAGTTGTGGCCACTCATCCAAGGTAACCTGTACACAGGTAGGCGGCAGAGCTGAGTTTCAAATCCAAGCCTGCCATTAAACCACGCAGCCACTGAGTCATGACCTGCACATCAGGGGCAGAGAGCTCAGCTCACAACTTGGGGGCTGCAAATCTCCTGCCACCGCCCCCACCGGAACACCCAGCCAGGAGGACCCACCTCTTCCCAGACCCTAGGACACTGGCGTCCAGGCGGGGCCCACCAGCAGCAGGCTCGGTCCCCCTCCTTGTGCTGCTGGGAGCCCTGAGAAGCCACTGCACTCCAGAAGAGACCAAGGGTTGAGTCCAGGAGAGGCGCGAGCACACAAATTAATGAGATGGTCCCTTATCAAGTAGGGGAGAAAGACAGACACAGATACATCAGTCTGTCAGGGGTTGGCACAGTCTGGATGCACAGACCCGAAAGGACTTCCCAACCGTCCCTCCCGGGGAGAAGCATCAGCACTGACCTCGAGGACAAGGAGATGATACTTCCCTGCACCTCGGAGGAGGGGACAGGCCAGTGACCGGGGCTGCCCTGGCCCTCAGCTCAGGAGTAGGTCACACGAGGCAGCAGCTCAAAAGGGCACTTAGTCTTAAGGCCACCAGGGGCACCAGCCCAGCCCTCTCTGACTGCCCACCTGTTCCACACCTGTGCCTGCCTCTCGGACTGCCCTGAGCTTATCAGCACAAACCTTTAGTGCCCAACTGGCTCTCAGGCTTGTGAAATCCTGCCCCCGACCCCAGCTATAAAACCCATCCCTACCCCACCCCTGGGAACAAGGGGAAGTGGAGGGAAGCTCCTGATTAAGGGGATGGAATTCTTGCCTCTGACTTCCTGCAGGGAGATGGGACGTTTCTCATCTTCCATATCCCCAGCTAAGGCTGTGTGGCTCCCCAGCATTCCACCCTCTTTCCAGGCACCCAGGCGCACCTTTGTGTCCCACAGCCAGGAACTGGGTCCTGAGTGGTGGAAGAGGGCCCTGATCCCATTCTCAGGGAGCTCCCAGTCTGATGGGGGAGATACGGTCCTTGTCCTCAGGAGCTCCTAGTCTCAGCGGAGGAAATGCAGCCCCTGGCCTCACTCCCAGTCTGATGGAAGGGGCAAACCCCTGCCCTCAAGGAGTTCCCTGACTCCGAGAGGGCTGGCATTGAGTCCCAAGGCAGAAAAGCCCCACAGGACATAGCCCAGCAGCTGGCAGTCCCTCTGCAGTAAGTATCCAGTCCCAGGAGTGCAGTGTCTTCCTGAGGCCAAGAAAGGGGTCTTGAGGATAAGGAAAGTGGATGGCACGTGCCCTAAGACGGGAAGGGTGGGGTTGGCCAGCTGAGTGGGAGAAAAGAGGGAGCCATCCCGGGACTCAGGCCTGGTCGCCACCACTCCAGCCCCCGATCCCCTCACTCACTGCCTTGGACACGGCAAAAGCATCATTCGCAATTCTCACAAGCACACACCAAGGCCCAGGTCAGGCACCAGGCAGCCGAAGGAAGCAGGAAGGTCCCTATGGCTCGTTCTATCCCCCTGTTGGTCCCATGCTGGCCTTTGGGAGTCCCGGGGTCAAGGCTGTCGGGGGGAGGGAACACGGCCAGGGCCCCAGCCTCAGAGCAGACAAGCTGGCCCTGAGGCAAGGAGACTGGATGCACGTGTGGGGATCATCTCACACCATGCACACGGTGCCCTGCACGCAGGTCTGTGTGGGTGGCGTGGCTGGCGCCTGCTCTGCTGCCAGCAACCTGCTCTCAGAGGGATCAAATGGTGGTCAGGGCCATGTGCACGCTGCCCCTCAGTGGAGGCCGGTTCCTCCTGATGCTCTCTGCTCTCAGACAGTGGCAGCTCTTCATCTCACGACCAGAGCCCAGGGTTGTCCCCACAAGGCTGGGAGCTCTCTGAAGGCAGAAGCCAAGTTTCCCTCCTCTGGAAGGTGAGGGTTTGGTGAGGCAGGGCAGAAAAGCAGGCCTCCTGTAGGAAGGAAGCAAGGGCTCTCCTGCCTCCTAGCAAGGAGGCCTTAGATCTCCCAGGTCTCCCTGCTGATTTCTCTGGAAAGATGGTTCAGGCAGGATCCACGATCCCCTCCCACGTGGCTCCTTCCCAGGGCTGAACACCCCTGAGAGCGAAGGAAGGGGAACAGAAATGGCTTGGGGGTGGAGGTGTTTCTGGGGAATGATGAGCGTGGGGAGGTCGCTGCCTCCCATCACCCCCACAGCCCTTCCTCCACCCTGACTCAGAGAGACCATCTTTTGGTCATTTCCCCCTTTTGCATCCCATGTTCAGCCTGGTGGGCGCAGGCTGGCTTTTCCAATGGGCTCTGGGTTGAAGGGGGTGTGTGTGTGCGTGTGTGTGTGTGCGCGTGCGTGTGCGTGTGTGCGTGCGCACGCCCATCTGTCCTGGGGAGCAATAATAGTTAATAAATAAGTGAATGGCAAAAATAGCCTCAAAGGAGCTGACAGGCAGAAGGCCAAAGTGGCCGGGCATTGGGCCAGCACCCTGAAATGCCAAATGTTAATTTAGCCAAAAAGAAAAAAAATGTCCATTTCAAGACCGCCTCCATTAGCCAGGATCAGGGGCTGTTGCGGTTTCTGGCTCTGGCACAGCCCCTCCCCACACATCCTAAGTGCAGCCCAGGTGCAGGGGGCCCCTCGCTCAGTGTGAGGGTAACAGCCCTGGAGAGAAGGGGCCCAGTCAGGGGCACACAAGATTACGGATGGGCAGAAAGCCGGCAGGCCACGTGCCAGCAGTCCTCCTACGGTCCACCCAGCTGGCCAGCCCTGTGTCCAGTCCCAAAGGTCCAACCAGCTGGGGGAATATTCTGGACATCATCACAATCTCTTGCCCTGGGCATGGGCCCTGCCCCCTCTAAACACTCCCTTGGGGGCGAGGGATTTGACTCAATGTCCTGGTTGTCGCTCGACCTCGGCCAGATCCCTCAAGGGTCTCATCTGATTCCTCTCAGGCCCTTCTCTAGGCCTCACCGGCTCTGAGCGTTCTCCACCCTGAGGCCTCTGGGGTCCAAGGGTGCTTTTGTTGTCCTTTGTGCTGGGTGTGCATGTCATAATGAAGTTACAGAAGGAAGCACATCTGGGAAAAGCAGATGTTTTTCCGTTCTCTTCCCTAGTGGTTCCAACCCTTTCAAAACCGTCCTCAGTTTATTTACTGGCCTCTCTAGAATGGTCCTTGGAGAGGATGCTGGTCACATCCCTGCAGCATCCCTCAGCTACAGCCACCCCCAAATTCAGGGGGACCTGGCTGAACCCATCCCCCATTCACACTCACCCAGGGTACTCCTGGCTCCAGCTCCCAGGCTGGTCCCAGTCAGTTCTAGAGGCTGCCTCCCTCCTGGACAGTCTGTGCTGGACCTTGGTGGCCAGCAGCCAGCATAAGGATGGGGCAGGGGTGGGGGGAAAACCCATGGCCCAGGACCTAGTCCTTCCTCCAGTCAGCCTTCTTTGCGGATATAATGCAATTTTCTCCTACCCTGTTTACTGCTGTCCAAACACAAAGGCCTTCAAGAGAAACACCAGGCTCTCCTGTAATGTGTGGGAATTTGAAAGCTTATACGTAGCCAGGACAGACCTCAGGTCGTTTACGGAGGGCATTTTTCTTGGCAGTCCCTGTGCTAAGTGCTTTGCATACATCATCACATAGAATGGTCAACACAACCTTCAGGGGCAGCAATTCTTATTATATCCCATTTTGGGGCGTACACTTGGGATCAGAAAGGACAAGGAGCCTGCCAAGGAGAAACAGCTGGGACATGGGGGAGCTGGGATGTGAACCATGTAGGCACAGAGAACACAGCCATGAGCATGAGGAGTCCCTGCCTGGGGAAGCTGACGTTCTAGGGACGGAGGGGAAGCGGGCAAGCAATGAACAAGGGGCTTAAATGTGCACTTTGTCAAGTGGCCCCCGAGAAGGGGCAGTGCGTGGAGGGTGTCATATTGGGCCTACAGGAGCACCAGGAGCTCTGCTGGGGGTCAGGGTGGCCAGGATGCCAGCGGCCCAGAGAGAGATGAAGTTCTCAGAGACTTGAGATCTCTGGGCAACGGAGCAGGTTGGTGTGGGGGCTCCCGGGTTCCAGAGGGAGGAGGAGCTCAGAGGTTGAATGTCTGGGCGCTTAACACCTAGATAAACGCAGAGCCCCGGGCATTTGAGGAGAGGAGGCTGACATGGGATATTTAAAGCCCAAGAAACAGTAAGGAGGAGGGCCCTCAGGAGCCACCTCAGGTCCCCTGGGAAAAAGATGGCATCTAGTTCCCGGAGGCTGGGGAGCTGGTCTCCTAGTCAGGGAGCATGAGGCTGTGGGTGTGGCACCACTGGTAACCAAGGCAAGGAGAAACTAATAGGGAAAGGCCCTGACCCCCAACCCCCCAGCACCCCCGGGACTTCTCCAGCCTCCCCAGACAACGGCAGCAGCCTCTGCACTCGGCACCAGCTCTCCCTCTTCCAAGAGCCTGCTCCCTCCAGATCCACACACTAGAGCCACCTTTCCAAATACAGATGGGGCCATGAGAACCTTCTGGAGATCCCCACTGCCTCCAAAACATGCAACCCCCTTGGCCCAGAAATCTATACTCTTCCCAACCTAGTCCACATACTACAAGCCTCACCTTTGCCACATACCTCTTCCCATTCCCTCCCAGGTATAGGCTGCACGCTATCTCTGCTGCTAAAACCGCAGGTGTCATGCTGCGCCCGGAGGGTGTGAGTGCCCGTCTGTCCACTGCCCTTGGGAGGTCAGAGCCCAGACTTGGAGCCAGGCTGCCCGGTTCACTGTGTGAGCTTGAACCTGCCAATCTCAGTGTCCTCATCTGCAAAATGGGGGTGACAACAACAGTGTTCACCTCCTAGGGCTGTTGTGGGGATTAAATGAGTTAACAGAACAAAATACAGCTCTTAGAACAGAGTCAGGCGCATGGGAGGCACAGTGCACAGGCTTGCTCTTGAGGGCAGGGTCTGCAGCTCTTTCCTCTTCGCTTCCCAGTGCCTAACACATGGTAGATGTTGTTAAATAATTCAGTCCAGCAAACATCTAACACCACTACCTAGGCAAAGAGAGAACTGACCTGACAAAAATAAAGCCAATTTAGGGATCATGACGAATTTTGTTTGGGGACATGCCGAGTTCGAGGAGCTGGAGGGACTCTGACCGGGAGGATCAATGGACAAGGACCATGAGGGCCATGCACTGTCTGGCCGTGTGACTCTCAGTCCCCCCAGGGTTGTATCATTTTCGTCCCCATCCTGCTCCCCATCCAGCCTCTGGAGTGAAGTCCTTTCTCATTTGGGCCCAGTGCCCCCGTTAATGTACACACTGGAAGCACCTTCAGAGAATGTCTGATCTGCGTTGTCCAGATGAGGAAACTGAGGCAGAAGCAGATGTCTCCCGGTCAAAACTTCTGTGCCTGCAGTGTCACAGCCGGCGTCCCTGCCATCATCTGAGAATCCCTTTGTCTGCCTCCTTTCTCTGGCAGTTGACACGTGCTCTCTCCCGGACCACTTCCCCGCTCCCACCCCCCAGATTAGAGTCTCTCCCTCAGTTCTTCCAAAAGCTTCCTCCAGCTCTGCCCCCTGAGACCCACCAGGCACAGGCTCAGCAGAAAGGGACCTCCTACCCTCAGTCTAACCATCTCATTCTGCCTTCCCCAGCTACCTCCTGGGGAAGTCAACACAGAAACCTCTGTCTCTGCGGGTGGCCGGGCACCGCCCCCCATCACTTCAGCCTCATCCTTTCTCCACCTGGGGAGGCACTGTAGGGTGGAACTGTGTCCCTGGGGCACCTACCTCAAATTTTAGGGTGCCTACTTAAGATGTAGATTCCTGGGGTCCACCTTAATCTTACTGGATCAGACTCTCTTGACAAGGGGCCCAAGAATTGACTTTTAAATAAACTTCATGGGGAGTCCTCGCACACACTAGTGTGGGAGCTGCTGGTGTACCGGCTGGGAGCACGAGCTCTGGAGCCCGCTGTACCGCTCTCTAAAGGTACAACCTTACAGGAGCCACTTACCTTCTCTGGGCCTCAATTTTCTCATCTATAAATGATCCTCTTCAAAAAAAAAGCAACACCTACCTAAAGGGAGATTACGAGGATCAAATAAGTTACCAAGTGCTCAGCGCTCCCTGGCACACAGTAAGTGCGTGATAAATGGTAGGAATTAGCAACACTGTCCTATCTTTAAGTTGGGTATCTCAGAAAGGCAAAAGAGTTCCATCAGACTGAACATCCCCCCAGGGGAAGGACAAAGCCCCCTCTTTCCTCCCCATGCCCAAGGCCCCGGGGCTTCATCAGGACTGCAGCAAAGACGGGTGAATGGAAAAGAAAGAGCTGCTGTTCCCAGTGGACAGCCCACCCTACTATCAGGACACCTCCAAGTCCAGAGGGGTTCCCGGAGAAAAGGAAGTAGGAGGAGTGCCCCCCTCCCCAGGGAGTGCCTGTGCTCAGCCCCTCCCCAGCCCTGGATGGAGGCAGATCCCAAAGCCCTCCTCTCCTCAGAGCAGGAGCCCAGGCACCTGGCCCTGCCCACTCCCACCTGCCAGTAAGGTAGGTTCCCCAGGCTTTTCACTCTGGGGGCCTGGAGAGGTCAGAGTTCACGCAAACACGAAGGGAGGCACTTCTGAGACCACCTGATACCCATTCCCTGGAAGGGCGGTGCTGCACAAGGGGGTGGGAACAGGTGGGAGAAGTCAGAGTGGCATATGGCACCTGCGTGTGGCTGGCCCGGTGGCTTCTTGGCTTCCTGGAGATCCAAGGCTCTGAGCCTCCGTGCCCTACTCTACACCTGCACTCAACTGCAACAGGTCCTCTGAGCTCACCTGCCCACAGCCACTGCCCTACTCCCTCCAGGCCTCGAGTTGTCCCTCTTAGATGAATTACAACTGGGGGTGTGAAGATCCAGCAGAAAATGCCCTGCACATCACTCCAGGGCCAGCCTCGGCCCTTCTCCCCACCTCTCAACTGAGTTTGCAGGGATGCCGCCTCTGTCACCTCTCCCAGTGTCTCCCCCCGCCTTCCACCCCCTCGCAGTACAGAGGCTCCAGCGTCTGCGCTGAGACCCTCTTCCTGCTCCACAGTGGAACCAGAGATGACCCTAGGGGAGGTGGGATGGAACAGTCCATATATTTTTGATCCCTTAAGAGAAACCCAGTCTGCTCTTTAAATACAGGCTTTGGGTGATTTTCCTTTTACTCCCTGCAGACTGTACAGAGTAAAATTAAAGAACAAAAAAACTACTGGAGAACACAGGCTGGAACCAGTCTTACAGACCTGGATGTGGCAGGGTAAGGCCTCACCTGGATGCCATCGCCCCCTCCAAGGAGAAGCAAAGGGCAGCGCCAGGGGCCACTCCCTGTCACCCAGGACCAGAGCAGAGGGTGACACCACTTAGATCCAGCAGGACTTCCCTGTAGATCTGTTTGCCAGTGAAATCACCCCAGAGGCCCCAGAGGGAGAGGAATTAAACCAGCACCAGAGACATCAGGTGGGAAAGAAGCAGGGGCAGCAAACACCCCACACGGGGAAGATGTCAGATGGTGACTAACTGGCTTTTCTAGGCCATTGTCATCAATGCCGGAGAACTATTCCACTGTAAAAATAAATGTAAAGCAAAATCCAAAATTAACTCTCCCCAGATAACCCTTTTCCAAAAAAGACCACGTCGTAATCCACATGTGGCCTTTCATAGAGGATTTAACCCAAAGATGTCTCTCGGTGCTGGAAAGGGATGCTTCCCGGGCCTCAGCCCACACACCTGGTGATTTTCAATCCTTCCAAGTCCTCAGAGGGACCCTGATTTCATGTGCATCTCTCAGTCCTCCCAGAGCACAAGGGCTACAGCTGAATCCTGTACCTTTCTAGCCAAAGGTGCTAGGAAAGAAGTAGCTTCAAAGTGCACAGGAAGGAAATCCTTTCAGGGTGCAAGCTCCACCTCTTCATCACCCTACACATCACCTTTCTTCACTCTTTTAGCCTTTGCCACACATGCTGATAACAATACGTGCAAATGGGGAGTCACTAACTATACAATTCTTTACATGTTTCATGAGCTTAAGAGTCGAAGAAAAAGTAACGGCGGTATTAGTGCTGGACTCACATTGCTATTTACCTGCTGTGAGCAAATTCATTCATTCCTTTAACAAATATTTATTGAGCATCTACTACAGACATTTTCTAGTTTACATTCTAGTCGGAGGGAGACTCACAGAGAATAATGTACAATTTCTCCTATTCAAAAGGGAAATACCACATAAAAAAGAGAGAAGGGAAGAGCTCACGCTAATCACTAGCGTGATTTGTTTGTAGCTAAGAGGCCGTCAGGAACGTTGAGTGAGATTGGCTGCTCTGCTAAGGTGGCCCCACTGAACACATGGTATAGCACTCATTTTCTAAAATATCCTTGCAGTTATTATAGCACTGCACTAATCCATTTATCGAGCCATGTTTGGGACTAATTGCTGGTGATAAGAGGAACATAAATATACTGAGCCAGAGCCCTGCCTGACAAGGTTTTATACACCAACCAAGTTTTCTTCCCCTATCACATGCCTGTAATAATTTTTAGTGGCCATCACTCTTTACTGAATCACCACAATAAACCCCTTTCGATACAGGCAACTTCCCTTTCAATATAGCCATAAATCAGACTCGGCGTCATCCCTGTGAGCCCTCTGCTGATGAAGGGCGGCTCAGGACAGTAGTTCTCATCCCTGGGCACATCAGAATCAGCAGGAGCGTTCCAAAATGCTGGTGTCCAGGCCCACCCCAGATGAGCCTGGATACCAGGATTATGTAAAAACTCCTAGATATGCCTTACTTCCCACGCCTTAAGCTCCGTAGGGTGACTGGAGGTTAACCCACCCCAAAAGTTGAAGTCTCAGCCTTGGGCGTTTGAGGTGAAAAACGGAGCTGACACGTGCACTGTAATACAGGGCAATCAACCACAAGGAAGTTTATAACGCACGGTGAGAACTGCCGTTTCATGGGATTGCTTTGAAAAGAATGAAGAATACTGTTGGGAATCTGTGAAGTTATCCAGGCTTATATTTATTGTCCTTACAGTTGAACTTGCCTCCTGGCAAGTCTCTGAGGTCTTTCCCACATCTTACAGCTGGAAAGAGGGAAGTGGGAGGACTCAGGAGGAGGGAAAAGATACCAGAAGAAAGGGGACCAGGGATGGGAGAAAGAGGCAAATGGGGGCAACAGGGACCCTTCCTGACATCATCCAACAGACCAGTAGGGAACCCAAGGGAGGGAGGGCAAAGGTGGAAAGTAGTATTTTCTAAGACCACACCCCCAGGCCCAGAGCCCCTTGCCAGTGGAGGACAAGCTTGCCTTGGTCCAGGGAGGGGGCACCATGAGGGACCCCTGGCTGCCAAGAGTCAGCATTCCCTGTAGAACCTGAGAATGGGAACTGTCCACCTTCTTCCCACAGTGCTGGGCAGTAGGGGTCGGAAAGTCAGTAACATTCAGTAAATATCTGAGTATTCAAACAGACAAGGTCCCTGTCCTCAGACAGCTGACTGTCAAGCTGAATGACAGAGAGATAAACCTACAGAGATAAAATTATAAACCAGTATGAGTGCTACAGAGAAAAAGAAGAGGGTGTTTCAGAGTGACTCAGATGTTAGATGCAGAGTGTCAGATGTTGCAAAGGCAGGGCGCCTCTCCCTCGGCAGGGAGGGGTACAAGCCTACCCTGCTCACCTGGGATTCAGTGATGATCCCTCTCCCTCGGCAGCCTCCTTGGCTGAGATGTCAGAGCCAAGGCACTTCCGAGCTGGTGTTACCCGCTGGGAGCCTGTCAGGATGGCTGGGTCCCTCCCAGATGGCGTGGTGAAATGCTTACAGGAAAAGGGACTTGGCCAGAGGAAGACTGGGGGCTTGGGCATGCTAAGTGAACAAACAGCCTTCCCATCCCCAAAAGAGAATGCGAAAATAAAACCTTGAGAATCCACTTAGCAAAAGAATTGCACTTGGGTAGGAGTTACATTTTCCTTTAGTTTGCTTGAGAAGAGTGACAAGGACAGAAGTGGATCTGAAGCAGGATGTCTGGGGTACTTTTTAGGATGTTGATGGTTGTGGGGAGCTGGGCTCTAAAGACATCCTAGAGGGACTTCCCTGGCGGTCCAGTGGTTAAGGCTCTACGCTTCCACTGCAGGGGGCGTGGGCTGGATCCCTGATCGGGGAACTAGACTCCTGCGTGCATCACGGCATGGCCAAACAAATAAATAAACGAAATAAAGACCTCCTAGAGTAAGCGCTAAACTGCACCATCTACTAGATGCAACTCTACAGAAAGACCCCAGGTCTGACCTCCGAGAAGTGATCCTGATGTGTGTCCCCAGCCACCTCCTTCCCACCCCTGTTCCACGTACACCACCAGAAGCCTGGACATGAGGCAGCCTCACACCCAGACCTGAGCTATCCCAGCGTTGAGCCTGACCCATCTCCTGGGTCTCGGTCCCTCCTCACGCATCCAGAAGACCACGCGGGGGCTCTTCACCGGTAAACATCTGATCCCAGGTGCCCCCTGAACACTTCGGCGCTGCCCCCGCTCGCGGCATGACTGCAGGCTCAGGAAATGACAAATCATTTAACGCCCATCTGAGCCAGACACCACGTGGGAAGGAAGGCATCACAAATAAGAAACCACACATTCCACAACCACCCAAGACGACTGCTTGATAGCAGCTGTGCCTTCTAATTTCGGCACCATGGGATGGACTCAGGGCTGGGTCCAAATGTGAAAAGAGCACTGGATTTGGAGTCAGAGATCTGGATTTGTATAGCAGCTCTTAAGCTAACTGGCTGTGTGACCTGAGTGAGGTCACTCAACCTCTCTGAACCCCTACTTCCTCCTCTCCAACACAATACCAGCAGCACAGGTCTGTAACTATGAGTACTCTTGCGTGCATTACCTTATCGGCACCCAACAACAGAGCCTGTCAGTCAGGGAACTGACTGAGCGAGAGTAAGGCCACTCAGCCAGGACCGTATAACCAGGGACTTCTCCTGGGCCTCTGGGCCCAAAAGCCAATGTCTGCACCTTCTTAACTCATCACCTCCTCAGAGCCGTCATGAGAAGCAAGTAAGATCACACGTGGTAAAGTCCTGTGTCCTCTATAAAATGTTAATCAGGTGTCCAAGTATTTGAGTCTTTGGCTGATATTTGAGCCACTGTCTAGGTGACAGAAAGTCATACATTTTTAAGAAGCAGAAATTAAATATATATATAGATAAACAAAAAATATGTATATAGTTTTCAAATTTTCACACCGTTCCACTAGTCCAGAAACCACTCTACTGGTGACAAAATATGTTATCAGATAGGAGTGAGGGGCCAGGCAGGACTCGGGTTCTGATTCTGCCACAGAGTTCTGCACTTGATGCATTTTGCCCTAGCAAAGCGGCCACTCCCCTCCCTAGTGTTCAAGTCAAACCCAGATTAGAATTCCAGCTTCTCCACTCTCAATCTGGATTGTCCCTGGGAAAAGATCCTGAGACAAGGGTTTGAAAGAAGTGGTTTACCTGGGAGGTGACTCCAGAAAACATTAGACAGGGAATGGAGAAATGAGACAAAGAAGGGAAGAAAGAAAAAAAAAAGAAAGAGAGGAAGGAAGAGAGGGAGGGAGGGGAAAAGGGAGGGAGGGAGGGTGGGAGGAAGGGGAAGAAAAGAAAAGAAAAAAGAAAAGAAAAGAAAAAAGAAAAGAAAAGAAAAAGAAAAAGAAATGTTTTCACGCCTATACCACTGTGGGCAACCGAGCTGAATCCTTCTGCAGGACTAGAAGCCAACAGAGAAGGCTTGTCTCAAAGTTATACTCCCCCCACACCAGGGTCAAGGGAGCTGGGGTATTTATCCACCAGCTCCCAACAGTCATTGGTTGAGGACTGCTCTAGGGATGGGCACTCCCTCCCCAGCACTTCTGACCTGTCCCACAAACAGGCAGAGAGGCTCAGGGCCAGAGAAAGCCCTCAGGTGCTGACAGCTCGCACTCTGGCTGGCAAGAGAAGAAAGGTACATGCCCAGGGAATATGGGCGGGCGCTGAACCATCTGCTATGCTCACTCACTGAGTGACCTTGGAGAAGTTACTTACCTTCTCTTATCCCATTTTCTGCAGCCCTGAAATAGGGATAAAAATATCTTTCTCAAAGGGTTAATATTAAGATTAAATGAGGTCACATATGTAATGGATTAGCCCAGTGCCAGGCTTACAACAAAAACTCAATATATACTCATTGCTCATAATCAATATTCTTTAAGGTCTTCCTCCTTTTGGAGGGTGGGAGTGCAAAGGATACAAAGAAAGTGTGGGGAAGAAGGATGCTCTGAAATGGCCCATCACGACTTCCCCATGGGCCATGCCCTCAGTGCATGGCGCCCAGCCCCACCAAAAGTCATATACAGAGCCCAACAGGCTCCTTTGTGTAATGACAGCAGAAAACCCCTAAAGGAAACTGAAACTAGATAAAGGAGGCATCTCGCTGGTCCCTCCCAGCCCCATCATCTTACTTTATAAAGGATTTCAGATGCAGATGCAGAATGAGACTTTAAAACAGGTAGCCAGCCAATGCAAGCTGAGTAATCTCCTTCTTGAGGGAGGAAAGCCCCCAAACACACCAATGCCCCCATCTAGATGACTTTGCCTAGGCCTACCCCAGGGGCAGGGGGCTGGGCCCTGAGAAATTTCAACGATTCTCCCAGCCCCTGAAGCAGTGTGTCCCAAAAGGAGTTCCAACAAACACTAATGCCTCTGTTATGTTCCTTCAAAAACTGGTTCTGGGGTCAGATATGTTTGATAAAGGCTTCATGCAATAGCCTCCTCTTGGCAAATTCTACTGCATATTAACATATTAAAAGCTTTAAAGTTCTACGATAAAGAATTCTGTGTAACCCAGTATTTTTTAAATTCATTTGACACGGGACTGAACGTGTGTATGTGAAACATCTATTAACATCCCCCCAAAGGACAGTCACTGGGAGCATCTGGGCGAAAGGCAATGCTGGGCACTGGGACCCAGGCTGAGTCACTTTTGGACCCTCAGGGTCTAGCACAGTGCCTGTTACACTGTAGGCATCTAATAAACGGTTGTTGTCTGAATGAATGGGGAAAAGGCTGAAAGAATGACTTAATAATGGTTTTCAAATCTGTGAAGGGATATAGTACCGGCAGTGCCAGGCAACAGTTTTCTGTTTCCAAGAAGGCACACGTTTTAAATTGCAGCAGGAGGGATTTTGGAAGCCCCGCTCAGAGTGTAGGATAACAATCCACCAAAATAGGCTTCCAAGCCGAGCTGTATCGCTTCCTTCTGTGGAGGTGTTGGTCTAGCACTTCGGTACAGCTGAGAGTCTGCATGCAGCTGCCCACCCACCCCACCACCCGTTCATTCATTCATTCAGACTCTCACCGAGCACCTACTACGTGTCGCGCACCAAGGTCCCTCAGGACCCCTTCCAAGAGCCAAGTGGGACTGTGGTGATCTGTGTGATAACCCCTAGGGAGCCCCTAACGGGAAGGGAGAGGAGACCACCCAAGTGTGAGGTCAGGATGCCTCAAGCCCAGAAGCAACAGCTCATAAGGCTCTCAGAGCAAGAAGTATGTGTGGGAGTCAGGGAGGGGGGGTGGGGGGGGTGTCCAGGCTGACACATGAGGCTGGGCTAGAGAATAAAGCTATTACTGTCTCCCCGGTGTTTGTTTGTTTACCCCCCTTTTCTGTGACTGTATCCCATTGTTCCCAGAGAGCATCCCTGCCCCCACTTCCAAGCTTTTCCCCTCCCCATACTCACAGCTCCAATCTCCTCTTCCCTTCCTTACAGCCTACTCCTCCTCCTTCAAACCATCTCCTAATTCCCGACCTCTTGCCTACCCCTTGATCTCCCCACTTGCCACGTTCTGTACCATCCACTGTGGACCTGGGGTATCCTCAGTGTTTTTCATATTCACTTACCACATGAATGTATAAACCAGGAGTCAAACTAAGGTCCACCTTTCTGCTGACCCCTACCACCACCCGTGTTGAGCCACAGACTGCTTTGCCTCAAACAAGAGTTGGGGGATGGGAACAGCCGGGAGGCAGGATGAGAGGAGAATATGTGTCCAGGTCTGGGCCACCCTTCCCACCCTATGTCACCATTACCAATCGCCTTCCAGCTCTGCATCCTACATCAGTCCACTTGCCAGCCCCACCTGGACATCTCCTAATGGGCCTGCAGGTCTGCAGTGACTTTCTTTTAAACAGAGGCTGAGCTGGGCATGACGATAGGACACCCCAACAGATTGCAGCAGGCATTCATGCCGTGGTAAGACGTGAAACCACAGAATCCGAGGGGTGGGTGTGACCTGAGCGGCTATCTTAGCCAATGATCCCAAACCTAAGACTTGATCAACAATATCAGCTGGAGAGCTTGGAAAACTAAATCCACGCTGTTGAAAAAATAGACCCCTTCCTGGGACCCGCCCCAGACCTTTGGAAGCACAGCCTTCCACTTCCTCAGTAACAGGCCTGGCAGTCAGCCGTCCAGTCTCCCCTTGAACACCTCCACTGACACAGCTGGCTACCTCAGGAGGCATCTGGTTTGATGGCTGCAACCCCAAAGGCTAGAAAGGTATCTTCTACCTGGAGCTGAAATCTGTCTACTGTTTCCACCCATTTGCCCCAACTCTGCCCTTGGGAGTAACCGAAAATAAACTTAGTCCCTCTTCTAACATGTGACAACAGGGATCCCAGCAATAACTAACACTTTGCCCACGTCTCTGCCTTCTCACCTTTGTACAGTCTGCTGTCTTCCCAGCTAAACATCTCCCACCCTTTCAAGTGTTCTCTCAGAAGTCAAGGTTTCCAGTCCCCTTACCAATCTGGTACCCTCCTCTAAATTCTAGAATCAAACATAGTATTTCAGATCTGGCCTCAATCTTCCTATGAACCGGATATGCCCATAAGCCTAACCAAGACCCCACTGGTCTTTTCTAACAGCCAGACCAAAATGCAGGTCCACATGAAGCTCATGGTCCATTAACTAGAAACTCCTAGATTTTGTTCAATGTTATAAAGAGAGATCTCCCCTGCCCCACGTTTGGACATTGCCTGGAGAAAATGTGGGGCTGGGGGGCGTGGGCGGAAGTAGGGCTTTCCGATCATCTTCATGGAGTTTCGTGTTTGGGAGAGAAAATCAACACTAGGACTTGCCTAGTGTTGCAGTGATTAAGAATCCACCTGCCAATGCAGGGGACACGGGTTCGAGCCCTGGTCCAGGAAGATCCCACATGCCGCGGAGCAACTAAGCCCAAGAACCACAACTACTGAGCCTGTGCTCTAGAGCCCGCGAGGCACAACTACTGAAGCCCGCATGCCTAGTGCCCGTGCTCTGCAACAAGAGAAGCCACCGCAACGAGAAGCCCGTGCACCGCAACGAAGAGTAGCTCCCGCTCGCCGCAACTAGAGAAAGCCTGCGCGCAGCAACGAAGACCCAACGCAGCCAAAACTAAATAAATAAATTTATTTTTTTAAAAAACCAAAAAACCAACACTGATCCTGCCCTCCACTAGCGAGCTCCCCCCACCTCTCACAGGCAGGGATGAAAGAAGGGTACGATACGCTAAAGTGTGACTTATGTAACTGCACCCGAAGGATTTATGGGCACCAGCACATTGGAGCTCCTGGGGCAAACTGTTTCCATTCCCAACACAGGCGATGCTCCTGGGAAGTAAAAGACCACAAACTGGACCCACCACAAGATAAATAAAGTTAACGGAGGTGCCAAGCGGACAGCCGTGGACAGGAAGTCACCCAGCAAGAGACTGGTACAGTCACAGAGAGGCTCCCACCTCGGTCCCCTCTCCCAACACTCACCCCACCCCTGGCTGGAACCGAGGAGGGTGCTCCATCCGCACCTCTCGGGAGAACACGAGGCCAGGCCCAGCAAGGGCCACAGCTCTGCTTCTGCTGCCAGCTGCACCCTCTGACAGAGTGACCCGTGGCCAGGGCCTGTCTGCACAGGAGAGCTTCTGTCCAGGCCTTTTACACTGATATTTAAAACTCTTCTGTGAGGCTGGGCAGGTTTCCGAGCTGGGGTTTAATACATCGTCTGTGTCCTCTTTACAGACACACACGAGCACGCTGTTCCGTGTTGCACAGCACGCAGACCTCATGCTCTTGCTCCAGATCAAAACTTAGATTGAATTATTAACAGTCAACATTGCCACAAGTACAGCAGCTTATCGTTCTGCTCCTCGGCTGGGTCTCTGCCATTCCAGAAGTCCCCCCCACAGGCCTCGAGGCACCCCTGATATCCACAAGATGACCCTCCATCTAGAAGCTCTGCTCGACCCCCACCCCAGAGGCTTCTGCTCCCCTCCAAGCACCCCCTTCCCGCTGCATAGAGAAGAAGGCAACATAATCATTGAAAATAATTAGCAAATATAATCGGCAAATACAATTATCGTTGAGGCAAGACAAGCAGACCCTCCCCGGCTACAAACTCAGAGCCCGCCTCCCACCCCAGCCTGCAGTTGCTGCTGGGGTTCACTATGGCCAGATTTCTCTCTTCCAGAAATGGGGGTGATGGGGGAAGTAACTGGCGGCAGACTATTCCCGGAGTTGTGAAAGTGTGTGTCCTCTTCCATACCACCACCCCGTCCTCCCACCCCTCCGTGGGCAGGGAGGCAGTGGCTGGAGCAGTGCACACAGTAACCCACTGCACAGGCCTCTGGACCAAGTTCCAGAGCGAGGGGCCAGCTCTCCACGGGGCTCACCGGATGGCTGAGTGAGTGGGCAGCTTGCGTTTTTGAAAGGGAAGGGTGGGACTCCATGGAGCCATGGGACTCCATGGAGTGGGCTGAGCACTCGAGTCTAGCCCCCAGCCTCATTATGATAAGGGGGGGCGTGTGCATCCAGGGTATTTCCCTGAGGAGCCAGAGGTCAAGGTCGGAAAGTCAATCAAGGCCCAGAATAAGAAATGCAAACAGCCATAGGAAGCCAGCCACCAACCGAGAATAAACAGGACAGAGCTGTGATGATCTCCTTTCAAAGTCAACACAAAGGCTTCCCTGGGCCCCCCTCCACCACCCAGGCCAGCCCACACGACAGACAGATAGATACACACACACACACACACACACACGTCCATATGCACATGCATGCACGTACACACTGCGGCCAGCCCACGTGACAGACACACTCCCACACATGGACCCAGGCACCCACCCCTCAGCAGCCACAGCAGGCACTTCTTGGTCTGCTTCCCCACCCCCATCCAGCCCCAGACTCCTCAGTTTAGACACTCACACGTGCTCATGGTCACAGAACATCACCCACACAGCACCTGTGCCTTTCTGATCTCTGGAACAACTGGTGACAGTTGTGTGTTCCAACAGGCACAAAGGCAGAAATGCAGGAAATCACTGAGTTTCTCCAAAAGGGTTAGGGGGAAGAGAGGAAGGAGCTGATGATAGCTGGGTAGGGATGGGTCAGCCCACACCACAAAGGCAACCTCTGACATCACTCCCAAGCTCACGGGGACCCACACAGGGTCGGAACCTTCTTTTCAGAAATCATGTCAGGTTGGTTTAATGTGGCTGCAGAATAATACCCCACATCTGAACAGGACTCTCTACTTTTCAAAGAGCTCCTGCATCCATTATCACCTCCTAGAGTAACACTGGACAAGCAGAGACGTTCATCTCCTTGGCCAAATGACTGCCCACCCCCATGGGGCCCAAAGATGTTTTCTCCAAAATAATCTCTAATAGTTAAGCACGTGCAATAGTTGTGTGAGTGTACTTGTTTGTGAGTGCATGCAGAGGCTTTATGTAGCAGAGTGGGATACAGTCAAACAAAAATGAGGTTGCCATGGCAACAGGCTCCAGCATCATTGCAGCCTATTAACACAAGTGAGGAATGTGTTTGGCAGATGCTTGAGTGTTATTTATGGTATGGGTGTAGCAGAGGGACTTCTAACTGGCAAAGAAGGGGAAAAAAACAACCCGTGACGCCCCTACTGTACCCCACCAAGGAGACGACAGTGAGGCGAGCAGAGAAGGCGAGGCTGAGAGGCTGCAAATGGGAAGTAAGAGATGGGGAAGCAGAAAAGCAGGCAGAGGAGAGGAGAGGTAGGCAGAGAACAACAGTGGACTGAAGGGTGAGGCAAGAGAAAGGAAGGGACAGAAAAAGAGCAGGGGGAGGGGGATGAATACCAGGGGAAGAGCTAGATCAGGAGATGTAGCAAAAGGAAGAAACATCATCCCCCAAAAGGGCTGCCCCACCTTGCCTCTCCGCTCTCTCAAGAGGCACCAGATGAGATACTAGATGTTTCTCCTCCTAATTGGAGCAAAGGGAAGAGCCCCAAAGAGAAGAGGGGCCAGGGAAAAAAAATAATCCAGATCAGATACTGATGTTGAAGATCTAGGCTGTAGGAGCAAGGGGGCCAGCCTCTCAGGAGAAGTGGAAAATGCCAACACAGTTTCCTGAGGGCCCAAATTCCCAAAGCCCCCGCATTAGAGACCGCATACTGCTGCCCCATTCCCCTGGATGTGTATCTTCACCAAAGAAAAGAACAAGGCATCTAACGCAAGCCATCTTCTAACACCTGCTGCTCTGGGGTAACCTGAGGCAGAGGATAATGCTTGACTGTCCCACTAATATTTCCCACCATCCAATAGGGTTTGCTCAAGAAATACAAAGTTTATATCAGACATAAACAGAAAGGCAAGTCAAATACAAACCAAAAAAGATACAGTTTTCTCTGAAGTCAAATAGAAAGAATGCTTGCATTCTGTTATCGTAGACCATTCCTAACAAGCTCTGCTATACTCAGCAGAGTAGGTCATGAGAAGTTAAGTGCAAACCCACCCAAAAGCCTACAGACAAGGGAAGGTCTGAAGACCATAATGGGTAAAAGAAGCATGGGGTGGGAGGTGGTGGAGGTGCGGAGAGAAGGGAGAGGGACAGGCCTGAGGAACTAGATGGGGAAGTCAGTCAGCCAACTCTTGTTGCTGCAATGGCATCTTCATGCTAAGATGGAGACGGAGCTCCCTAGTCCAGCACTCCTGTCCTGGGATCTGACTCCAGTCTCCTAAAATCACACATCTAGGATTTCCTAGGGCTATAATCAGACCCTGAGTCCCAAATCTGGTTCAGTAAATACTCTGAATGATCCTGGAAATCTCTGCTGCTCCATGTGGATGTCATGCCTTTCTTTCTGTAGAAAAGCTATATCCACCCAAGCAACCTGCCTCCCATCCAAGCCAGGAACAACCCCCAAAGGTATAATACTCATGTAAGAGCTTGGGTCCCAGGTCAAAACACTTGGATCCTTTATAAGCACTAACAATAGTAGTTAACTTTCTTTTAACCAGCTCTCAATAGGTTGTTCTCTTAAGTTCAAAGCTGATCTCTAAAGATTTTATTTCCTTCTGATCCCAGATCAGAAAAACTTTAAGTCAGCATCAACAAGCCCAACTACTTCACCTACTGGAACACAATCAAATTGTTAAGCAGTTATTAAGTCCCTACTAAGTACCCTACACTGTGCTAGACAAGGGAGAGAGGGTAGAGAAGGAAAAACACACACACCTCAGGATTCCTGCATCCAAGGAGCTTACATTGGATGGGGAATAAAACCAAGGGGTACTGGGGAATATGTAAGTGCCCCACTCTGTGGCTCTGACTCCATTGTTGGCCATGCAAAAGAGGGAGAGGCCAGTATGGCTGGAATGCAAAGAGGGGCTCCTTGCAGAAGGTGAGAACTGGCACAGAGGGGCTGGAACTGGAAGGGGCATGCATAAGCCTCTCATTTACTAGGCAAGGAACCCGGGGCCCAGAGAGGTTGTAGGCTCCCTCCCTCCCAGTCACAGAGCACCTTGGAGGTGCAGCGAGAGCCCAGTGCCGTGAAGCCCACAGTATTCCCTGTGGGAGAGTATGATACCCAGGAAGCCAGGGGGCACGGGAGAACCCCTCAAGAAAGACGCAGTACCCAACAAGATTGAAGTCTGAGAAAAGGCACTAGAAGTGGGGAGGAGGAAGGCAATGCAATGGAATAGAGTTAAGAAGTTCTGTTAGAGGATGCAGTTGCCTGGAGAGAGGTCGGGGGATGCACTAGGTTCCACGGTCAGGAAACTGGCCTGCAGCAAAGGCCCACTTGACTCTCACAGCCAAGTAGGTTGCATCGCAACCAAGCAGGCTCAGCAGGGGCCAATGGATGAGGCCCATGGAGCCACAGACAAGGGGACCGCTAAGGGGGAAGGTGTGCATGTCAGAGGAGCCGGTCTCACCCAAGGTCGCCATGGCAAGCACACCTCTCTCCCACAAGTCTTCTGGGGAGTCACCAGTTAACCAGGGAGAAGTTTTATTTCCTCCTAAGCCTACCGTTCAAGGCTCGCCTAACCCGTCCCAGGAGGGTTAAAAGCCCCCACCATAAGCAACCACCAGGAGCACCCACATGAAGGGGTCACGACTTCCAACACTAGCTTTCTGCTCAGGCCAGGAGGGGGACCGTCACCACACACAAAGTTTCCTTCCCACCTTTGCTGAAGGCAGCTTTTTGGCTTGGGGCACTTTCACAAATGAAACAAACTTGTCAGTCCTCCCTCAAGTTCAGAAATATCTCCAGCTCCCGAACCCCCAGTCCCAGACAACTGGCAGGATTATATCATTTCCCCTCCCAAAGACTGGGCAAGGGGCGCCCAGGGTCTCCCCTCCCCAACCCTTCATCCAGGACATTCGGTTAACAAACCATCAGTGACCCTCAGGAGCGGGGAGGCTGCTACAGGGGCCAGCCACTTTTGTCAGGGGCCTTTTATATACAGAGACAGAACCACAGGAAGAGAAGGGGACCTCTCCATAGCATTTTCTCCTCCAACTCTTCCTCATTAGCATCCCTACAATAATGGCTACGGTTTGGTGTGTCTTCTACCAGCGGGAACATTACATACAAGAGCACTTTTTGTAGAGGAAGATGATGGGGCTCAGAGGGGGTTCGGGGGCTAGAAGACACCACACAGCTGACACAGCCATGTCTTTCTGGCTCTTTTCACCACTTTAAAGGGTGAAAGTGGGTTGCCTTTCTTTGGAGTCAGGCCTAGGCCTGCGCACCCCACTATCCAGTCCCTATGCCCAGGTGGGCCCCTACCTGCTTGAGCAGGAACTGGTCCTGGGCGTTGGTGCGCAGGGCGATGGCCAGGTGGAGGGCAGACAGGAGCACCCCGCTGAGTACCGCGGCCCGCATGCGCACGGGCAGCAGCGTGTAGATGGTATAGATGAAGAACACAGTCCACCAGATGCCCTCGGAGGCGCTGCGCGGCTGAGGCAGCAGCAGGCCCACCACCTGGACAGCCAGCACCACGGCGATGAGCGCGTAGCAGGCCAGGCCCATGTGGTCCTGGTGGAAGGCGGCGCGGTTGCAGAGCACGGCCATGACGAGGATCACACCCACGGCAGCCGCCAGCACGACCAGGTAGGGCAGCTGCAGCGGGGGCCGTGCCGCGTGGAAGGCCAACATGACGAGGCACACGAGCACCAGCACAGCCATGAGCATAGTGAGGCTGCTCTGGTTCAGACGGAAGAAGTAGCGCTGGTACAGCCGCTCCAGCTTGTCCGACGGGAACTTCTTCGAGCGGAATATCTGCAGCAGTGCCAGGCAGCAGGCGCCCAGCGAAAGCACCGCGCCAGGCCCCGCGCCCGAGCCCGCCAAGCTGCCGCCATCTCCGGAACCCTCGTCTTCCTCGACGGCGCCGGCCTCCAGCTCGTCGGCCGCGCGGCCCTTGCCCCGCCGCTCCTCCAGACCCAGCTCCACAGAACGGGGGCGCACCTCCGTCCCGCCAGCTGCGGCCGCCGCCGCCGCCGCCGCCGAGCCGCCGCCGCCGCCCGCAGGGGGCGCCCGGGTGCTGCCCCCGCCGGCCGCGCCCCGCCGCTGCCGCCGGCTGCCGCGACCGCAGTCGTCGCCGCCGCGCTCCTGCCAGGCCGACTTGGAACGGAAACTGAAGCCGAAGCCCCCAGCCAGGGGGTCATCGCCACTCAGCGGAGGATCGTCGTCGTCGTCGCTGCGCCAGCGGCTGGCCAGGCGCTGCTGCTGCTGCTGCTGCTGCTGCGGGGTCACCGTCCCCCCGGGTTTCTTGGTGGAGCCGCGGGCCGAACCCCCGGGGGCGTGGGGGTAGCCATTGGCGCGGGAGTCGGCCTCGCCCCACGCCGAGCGGTGTTCCGGGCCTCCCCGGGACGCCGGCGCCGCCGCTGTCTGCGCCGCGTAGCCCGGGGGGCTCACGCTTTTGGAGCTGGACATCCCCCCCTCGGCCTCGTCGTCTTCTTCCTCCTCCCCCGGGGGCCGGGCCGGGGTTCTCCAAGGGGAGGGCGGACGGCCGAGCAGGGGGACCAGGCTGGGGTCACACGTCGGGGGCGGCCCGGGGCCCTGGGCAGTAGCGGGGCATCTTGGCACCCCCGTCCTGAGCGGAGAAGGAGGGCAGCGGGAGAGCAAGCGGGAGGCAGGCACAGCCCCGAGGTGAGAAGTGGCTGAGAATCCGCGTCAGGAGTCCCAGGTCCGAGATGGAGTTGGCTCCGAGCTGGGGCAGCGGGGACTACTCGAGCTCCTGAGCTGCGCGCAGAGGGACGTCCGGACTCCTGGCTCGCGTCGAGCTCGACAAGGACCGGAGTTGCGGACGAGGCGGGACGGAGAGGTGTCCTTGCGGGCGGCGCCTCCCCGGAGCTGGCAATGCCCGGGCGCGGCGCTCGCAGATTCTGCCTAAGCGGAGCCCAGCGGCACACGCGGCGAGGCGGCAGCTAAGGCGGCTCGGTAGGGGTCCCGGCGTGGAGACCAAGCGGGCGCCCTTTCCTCGCGGCGGACTGGGAGCGACTGGGAGGTGCGGGCGCCAGCCAGCATTATTTTCTTACGAGGGGTGGGGAGGTGGGATGGGGGGGTGGAGAGGACGGGGGAGGGGGCGGCGGGCGGAGCAACAGCTCCCGAGCCCTGGGGGAGGGTCCTGGAGCCCAAGGGGGCCGTCGCCCGCATCCCCCACCTCCCGCGTTGAGAGTGGAGCTTGGCCCCCTAGAAAGCCGAGCCCAGCCTTCAGCGTGTCCGCGCAGGGGGGCGGGGGCGAGGACCGGCTCCTGCAGCGCGGCCCTTCCCCTCTCACCTCCCCCTTCCCCCAAAACGGAGCGGAGCTGGCCCGGACCCGCTGGCCCAGGAGGGCTGTCGCGCCGGCTCCGCAAGCTCCAGGCTCCTCGCCGCCGGCTGCGGGCCCGCCGCTGCCGGGCGCAGAAGGACTAAGCTGAGGGCGGAATCCGGCGCAGTACCGCCGCCGTTCCGCCCCAACGCAGGCGGGCTTCTCCCAGGGAGCACGGCATCCAGAGATCGAGGGCCGGCGCTCAGAGGCAGCCGGCCGAGAGGGGCCGGCCCAAGAGCCGCTGCGCCCCGGGGGCGCTGCGGGGGAACCCGCGGGAGCCGGGCTCAGGGCGCGCCATGCACGCCTCGGGCCCTGCGCTGCTCCGGCCGCTCGCGCCGCTCCTCCCTTCTCGCCCGGTTGCCGCCGCCGCCGCCGCCGCCACCGCCGGAGCGCCCTCCGCATCCCCTCCTCCCGCCGCCTCCCCGCCCCCCGCGCCGCTCGGGCCTCGGCTCACAGCGGCGCGCGGCCGCCTCCGCCCCCGGCCGGGCCGCGGCCCCCGCCTCGGCGCCCCGCTGGCATCCTCAGGCCCGGCCTCGTGAGGCGCCCGGTACCGTGGGGGCCCCAGCTCCCCTTCCTCACCTAAAATTCTCGCCGCGCCCCCTCCCTCCCTGGCGCCTGGAGCCGCGTCCAGCCCGTGGTCCCTTCGCCGGACGTGGCTGCCGTGCGGTCCTCCCCCGCCCCTTGCTTGGGTTCCTGCGCCCCTAGTCCTAGCTCCCCTCTTTTGTATCCCCCTTTAATCCCCATCCCCCCATTCAACCCAACTTCAGCCCCCGCGCTGCGCCCCCCTTCCCCGGCCCGGCTCGATTGGCCGCTTCCTGAGCTGTCATATTTGAGTCCGGCGCTCTTATTGGGCGATTCTCTGGCCGGGCGGCTATACCAAAGGAGGGCGCACCGGCCTGGGGGCGCCCAGGCAGCGACTGCCGCAGGGAGACGAAGACCAGAGTCCCTGGAGGGCCGGAGGGGCCCAAGAGCCAGACCCGGAAATGGACGGTGGAGATGGAAAGACTGAGTATCTCTGAGGCGCAGGAAGACAGTGACGTGAAAGATGGAGATGCAGTGGGTGAGGCCGATGCAGCTAGGGCGGGGCGGACAGGAACGCTTTGGTGGAGAGTTACCCAGAGGGAACCCCACAGACAGCATTACGAACACCTGGCGTTTGTGAAGAGCTCTTTGCCCGTTCATACTTTTTTTTTTTTTAAATCTCATTTGATTCCCCTCAATAACCCTGGGTTGTGACAGGGGACAGGGCCCGTGTGATTATTCCCAGTTTATAAATGCGGAAACTAAGGCTTCAGAGCCTAATTAACTTGCCATGGGCCACACAGGTCTCCTGACTTGCAACCGAAAGATCTTTCGTCAGCGCCAGGCTGGCTCCCTACCTAACAAGGTGTTAGCCTACCTAGCAAGGTGTTAGCCGGAAGGATGCGCCCCAGGGCAGGGTGGAGAGCCCCGGCTGGAGGAGGACGGGGGAGAGGGCAGAGAAGGACAAGTTACTCCTGCACAGCGCCAGCGAGAAACAGGCAGGAGTGGAGAGGACTTTACTTCGGGTCAGAGAGGACCTAGGCCTGTGGAATGATGTACCTATCCAATTCCCCTTGGCCCTAAACTGTCCTGCTGGAAGCTCCAGCAGTCTAAACACTGGGATGGGTGGGGACGTGTCACCTCTACTCCGGGGAGGGAGAAACAACCTTCACTTTACTCTTCTTCCTCCAGCTCTCTCTGCAGAGCTTCTGACAAAGAGGCTAGAGGTCTGGGTGAGCTTCTCTTTCTTTTTCTGTTGGTCATCTATTTACAAATTGGAAGATAAACCTTGCCAGAGTTACAAATTGGGAGGAGAAACATTCCAAGAGATCTGAATAAACTAACCCTAGAGTATTCCGGCCTTTGAGTAATCAATCCAGGATTAGCAAAGTCATAAAAAGCACCATGAATTTAGTCAGCAAACATTCATAGAGCATCCCCTGTGTGCAAAGCACCGTGCTAGGTGCCTTAGGGATAGAGAGGTGACTCAACTCTGGTTACAGTCAGGGAGGGAGAGGAGCTAAGCCACTAATTCCAGTTCAGAGCACAGTTCAGTCAGTGTTCAATAGAGGTCCAAAGAGAGCATTTTGGGAGTTTGGAGAGAGGAGGCATTAATTCCCACTGTAAGGGCCAAAAAGACTCTAGAGGTTGAATCTGGGGCCAGCAGAGAAGGAGGAGTCAGAAGAAAAGGAGGATGGACTAATATTTATTAAGCAACAACAATATGTCTGTGCATCTTATTGTCGCATAACCGTTTTGAGGAAGATGTTATTCTCTCCACTATAAAGGTGAGAAAACCGAGACTTAGAGAATCAAAGTTTGCCCAGGGTCCAGAGTTTGTAGTAGAGTGAAACATAAGTTCAGTCTGCTCCTTGCACTCTGCCACACAGCCATGTAGCAAATACGATATGGGAGGAACACTGCATGGACAGAAGCCAGATGGCCTTCAATGTGATTGGGTTCCATCATTGATTCCCTTCTCATTCCCTGAGCTCTCCCTAGGTCATTCCTTTCCATTTTATTCAAAAATTTTAAGTAACCATCATCTTATAGCAAAAGCTATGTATGATTAAGTGTGTAAAAACTAGAATAGAGCAAGACAAAAGAAAACACATTCATAATTACAACACCTAGAAAGAACCATTAACATCTTAATTCTTTTCTTAACAAAAAATGGGACTTTACAAAGAGTTTTAGAATCTGCTTTTTTCTACTTAGCAAAATATTGTGGATATATTTTTATGCCAATAAGCATCCATCTACAATATCCATTTTATTGTCCAAACAGAATTCCATTGCATGAATACAGCATCATTTATTTAACCAGTCCCCTACTGTTGGACATTTTTCACTGTCTTGGCAGTTTGTAAAGTTTCCACTGTTTTACTGTTATAAACAATGAGCATTTTTGTAGATAAATCTTCACACACATCTTTACTTGTATCCTTAGGAGAAATTCCTACAAGTAGAATTGCTGGGCCAAAGGATAAACATTTTTTCGCTAAGGATTTCTGAAATCTGAGTCTTCAGCCCCTGCCTCCCTTCCCAGTTCCAAGCTTACCCCTGTCTACTGGAGAACTCCCCCTGGATGTTCCTTGGTATCCACCAGCACCCCAGATTCAGAACTCCCAGATCTTAGAGTGGTGAGCCCTCCTATCCCAGTTCCCAGAGTCCTGCCACCGTGCCCTTGTCTTTTCACTTCTGTCTCTTCTTCCACATTCTCTGGCTAATACCTTCGCCCAGATCCTCCCTACTCATTGCCTAGACAATTACCAACTCTCCCTCCTTGCCCTCCAATCTGTCCTCCACTTTGTCCCCATCTGATCATGCCTGTCACAACCCAACTGAAAACTGTCCCCAAAACTGCCTCTTCCTCCCTGCTAGCTTTCACTATCCACCACTTCCGCACATCATCCAGCCACCGTAACGGCTCTTTAAATCTCTGCAGAGATCACCCTTTTCACATGCACCCCCAGCACGAACCAAATCTGTAGCATCTCTGTGATGCCTCTCTAATGCCTTTTCCTCCCCCACCGCCCCAGGCTGCTAGGCACTCCTTCCTCAGTTCCCAGCACACCTTGCTTTTATCTCTATTATAGCACTTGTTACATTGTATTATCTTGACTTGTTTTCAGAGCTGTCTCCACAGTCTGCTGAACTCTTTGAGGGCAGAATTGGTATCTTACTCATTCTTGTGCCCCATACCTGGCACATAGGAGGGACCCCTTGGCTGTCTGTTGGATAAAGAAATGGTACATCTGGGGATTAGTGATGGGAATTGAGTCTGAAGGGTGGGGTGGAGTGAGGGGACTGACTGGCAACCGTGGGTGAAGGTGGGTTGGGCTCTTTAACGCTATGTGGAGGAGGGTGGGCTTCAGTTTAAAGACAATGAAGAGTCCATGAATTGGGGGACAGGGGTGTCAAGGGCCATTATGTTCTGGGAGGCAAACTCTGGCAATGTTGTAACGAGATAGGAAAAGCAAGATCCAAGAGCAGAGGGGACCAGTCAGGAAGCTATGGCAGAGCAGATGTATTGATTGATGGAGCCCAGAAGTGACATGGCGATGGGAATGATGCCACTGGCTGGAGGACACCTGTGAAGGGCTGACGAGGAAACCCAGGGGTCAACCACCGTGTAGAGGAGGAGTCCCAAAGGTCAGATGAAAACCAAGAAAGGTGGGGGTCACAGGAACAAAAGGCAGAGGTTTTGAAGAGCTGCTCCAGGATGTGCACCTGGCCGTTGTCATCAGATAGGGGCTGACCACCTCGGGCCTCTCTCTGAAGTGAGTACTTGGCTTGCAGAGGGGAGGTGCCTATGCACCACAGGACATAGCAGGCCCTTTGGGAGGTCTGCAGACCACCCACCTCCAGCCATCTTCCCCTTGTACCTCAGTTACCCTTCAGGACTTCATTCTTCATTTCCCCCAGCCATCTTTTTGGAAGAATAGCTCCATTTTGGAAATTAGAATATTAACATTTTAGAATGTTTAGAAATATTTGTACAGTGGGTCTCAGTAATACTCTTGTACCTAAAACTACTTTCCCCACAATGCTGAAAATCTCACCATTAGATAGTCATGCTTCGGGATGACAATTATTCCCTAAAAATGAATGCAGAAAATCTAGAGACAGAAAGTAAATTAGTGTTTGCTTAGGCCTGGAGAAGAGGAGGAATGGGAAGTGATGGCTAATGGGTACAAAATTTCATGACCCTCCTTCTTTGGGAAGGTCATGAAAATGTTCTAAAATTAGATTATGGGGCTTCCCTGGTGGCGCAGTGGTTGAGAGTCCGCCTGCCAATGCAGGGGACACGGGTTCGTGCCCCGGTCTGGGAAGATCCCACATGCCGCGGAAAGGCTGGGCCCGTGAGCCATGGCCGCTGAGCCTGCGCCTCCGGAGCCTGTGCTCTGCGATGGGAGAGGCCACAACGGTGAGAGGCCCGCGTACTGCAAAAAAAAAAAAAAAATTAGATTATGGTGATCATCGCACAACTCGAGAAATATACTAAAAACCATTGAATTGCACTTTAATCCAACGGGGTAAACTTTATGGTATATAAATTACATTTCAAGAAAGTGGTTGAAAAAATGAATGCAGATACCACTGGGAGATTGAGGGACTTTTACCAGGACTGCCAGTCGTTATTAAGTTAGTGTGGATTTATTCAGCAGGCTTCCCCCGCTAAGGCCAAAACAAGTTTCTCTCACTGAGAGAATGGATGCTTGCTCTTTTTTGTTTTGTTTTGTTTTGTTTTGTTTTGTTTTTAACATCTTTATTGGAGTATAATTGCTTTACAATGGTGTGTTAGTTTCTGCTTTACAACAAAGTGAATCAGCTGTACGTATACATATATCCCCATATCTCTTCCCTCTTGCATCTCCCTCCCTCCCACCCTCCCTATCCCACCCCTCTAGGTGGTCACAAAGCACAGAGCTGATCTCCCTGTGCTATGTGGCTGCTTCCCACTAGCTATCTGTTTTACATTTGGTAGTGTATATATGTCCATGCCACTCTTTCACTTTGTCCCAGCTTACCCTTCCCCCTCCCTATGTCCTCAAGTCCATTCTCTAGTAGGTCTGCGTCTTTATTCCCATCCTGCCCCTAGGTTCTTCATGACCTTTTTTTTTTTTTAGATTCCATATATATGTGTTTGGATGCTTGCTCCTTAGGAGTAGGAATGAGTTAGGGAAAGGAAGGAAAGAACAGTTGGGGCCACTAAGCAGTTTCCAGAGCAAATGGAACCAGAAAAGGGCACAGGTGCCTGGGAGCAGGAAGGAGGATGGCAGAAATGACAGCCAGTTAGGAATTGGAGGTTAAAAGCGAACTTTGCCTACTGCCTAGGAGAGCCCTGCCTTGTAATGAGTTCTTCACAAGGAATTAAAGAACTCTAAGAGCCCTAGGTTCTCTTAAGGGTGAAAGAATCTTAAAGATCATCTAATTCCCCAAAGGTGTGTCAACCTCCCCTGGATATTTGCATTTTGAGAGCAAGTCCGACACCTCAGACTAGATGACTTACCTTTCCTTTGAAGAACTAACTTACTCTCCCCAAGTCAGAGAGTAGCTAACAGGATGGAACATTGTGTGTCTTGAGGGTAGGTCATCTGTGGAGGCTTGGGCCCCAGTGTCTTAGCCATTGGGCACAGAAGGCTGAGGTCCCTGGGAGCCATCCTCCACCCCAGCCCGTCCCCCACCAGGAGCTCTCAGGAGGAACCAAGAACATCAGCCATCTTACTCTTGACCTCTGTCTTCCTTGGCTTGGGAATCAAGGATGATAAAAGTGTGCAGTTGGCCATAGGGAACTGGGCCCTAGATTTTTCCAGACTCTACACTCACCTCCAGACCTCTGGGCCTCAGGGAAGAGGAAATGTTCAAAGAGCTCAGGTTGTAGCTGAGGTGGAAATGGCTGATAATAGCTCGATCTGCCACTCTCCCAGGTGTTGACATTTGCTTTGTAATGGAGGCCGTTAATGCCATCAGCTGGAGTGACTAACATGTTCTTTCAGTTGCTGCTGGAAGTGGGAGACCCTTTGCGGCCCAGGGCCTTTTAATGCCCTCTAGTCACAATACTAGATCACTCCTGATCCACAGCTGCCAGCCCTTTGGATTGGAATGCCCACATTCCACGCTGTATCTTTGTTCCTGTTCTTGACTTTGCTTTCTTGCACTTTCTCCTGAATCCTTTTTTCCTAGAAGTATGGGAACATCCCCATGAGTCACTTATTCTTTCAACACACATAAACTGATTACCCATTTCGAGCAGAAAACTATGCAGCACATAGTCGAGTGGGGGGAGCCCAAGAAGTATACCAGCACGATGCCATCCCCAGGAAGTCAGAGGTGAGGAAATCACAGAAGGAGCTGGAGAACAGCACAGTGCCAGCAGAGATGGGCTTTGCAGCTCATGCCAAGTGCTGCTTGAACAAACAGACGGCTGAGAACTAATAGGAGAAAGTATTCTTATAGGCGGGGGAGCAAGAGGCTTCTGGGAGATGTGAGAAGGGGACAGAAGTGTGTGTGGGAGTTGGATATACAACAACTGGATGGAGTTTTGAGGATTCAAAACATTCCTCTAGTCACAGAAGACCACGTGTTGTATGATCCACGTATTATATGAAATGTCCCAAAGAGGCAAATCTATAGAAACAGAAAAGAGATCATTGAGTGCCTAGAGCTCAGGGGAAATGGGTGTAGGAGATGGGGATTAATTGCTAATGAGTACAATGGGACGGTGAAAGCTGTTCTAAGATTGTGGTGATGGTTCCACAACTCTAAATATACTACAGAATAATTGAATTTCATACTTTAAATGGATGAACTTTATGGAATGCAAATTATATCTTAATAAAGCTGTTTAAAAATGGGGAAAAAGTGGGATCCAAAAAGACCATTCCCTCAGTAATCCTGCTTAGTTATAGAAGGAACACCCTAGTTTTAAGTTCCTAGTCTTTTCCTGTATGAAGTCTCTTTTTTATTTTCTCCTGGCCGTAGCGCATGGCTTGTGGGATTTTAGTTCCCTGACCAGGGATTGAACCTGGGCCCTCAACTGGGAGAGCATGGAGTCCTAACCATTGGACTACCAGGGAATTCCCTGAAGGCTCATTTTTAAGGTAAAAAACTTTCGAGGACCTCAACATGGTATATATGTACTTTTAGTTAAGAAAATTCATAATGGTAAAAAGCTATTATAAATAGCTATTCTAAATTTAGATTTTCATTTAGTAAATGAATTAATACTTTACTAATCCCAGTAGTATTTATATACGGTAGAAAAGTGGTTCTGTATTTGTACAGGAGCATTTTATATGCCTACAGACAAGGCTTAGTGGCCCTCTCTCAAAATCTCCTTGGTCCTTTGGGGTCCTCAACCCACAGTTTTAGAATCCTGGTCCGTGTTCTACCAAGGCGTGTTTGATTCAGCTTCTCTGTCAGGTGAATGCTTATGGGTGGGGATCCATTAGCAGAAAATGTGATACAATTTCCATCCCATGATGTTTCTGCCTCTTCAACTGCTCAGGCAAAATGGCACCCTTTCTCCTCCCAAACCAATGAGCTTTGCTGAGAGCAGATCCAGCACAGAAGACAGCCAGAGCCATGCCGGTTGGCAGACACTTGTCTTTAGCAAATGTAATTAAAGGCAGCAGCAAGTAAGTGCCTATTAATTTTTCATTAGAAAAGTCAAAGGCAACCTTCTTGGAAAGCAGCATCATTGAACTTCAGCCTTGGTGTTAAAACCAGGCTTTCCCCCACTGTGTATATCTTCTTCCACGAGTACACACACACACACACAGAGTGAGTCCACAACCCCTTTATAGAGCGTGGGAGAGAAAGAGTCAGAGACCATCACCCCTATACCCTTCAGAGGTTATTTTGTCCCATCCCCTGTCTCAAATTACCCCAATGTCTATCTGCATATGTAACTGCCTGTGTATATGAACCTTATACAATATACTGATCTCTCCCTAAATTGTGTTTACGTACCCGTTTGTGTAGTTTGAACCAGATCTTAGATGCCCTTGGGGAGATGACTATTCAAAGCTCTCTATGATGATTCCTTTTGTAAAGAATACACAGTGCTTGCACTCTGACCTGTTTTTTTTTTATATAAGCCAGGGGCAATATGTGAGTCAAGAAGAGGGGATTCGGGACTGGGGCCCAATCTGGCCCTATCAGCTGGCTCTCTGTTGGTAGGCAGAGCCGATTCAGCTGGCTCTAGGCATCAGTTAGCTCATCTCTTTCTTTTCCTCCTTGTACTTCCTTATTAAGGCATCCCACCTGATGAGAAAACAGTCTTCCACTCAACACAGAGGACTAAGGGAAGAGCGCTAAACCTGGGGTCAGAATACCTGGAGGTTCTACACCAGCTCTGCCACTTGACAGCTGTGTGATATCCGACAAGTCACACGTCACCTCTCTGAACTGCCGTCCCAGCAAGGGTAACTGCTCTCCTACCCTTCACGATTCGTTATGAGGATCCGGACAATGGTGTGAAATTCCTTTTCACATTATTCACCATTATGTAAAATGGGAATCATTCTTAATAATAGCGAATTAATAAAGTCATTCTTAATAAATCCAGATATTCATTTAAGAGGTTAGCATGGAATGAGGTACATCTCTCAGGGTCTCAGGCTCTTGCATACATTTATAGATGACTGTGATAAATATTTTTATGTCTGTGCTGCGTGTGTACCAGCTCGTCTAGTAGTCTGGGAGATCTACCCTTTCATCTCTGCTGTGTTCAAAGCAGGGCCCCCAGGGCCATGCAGATGAGGTCTCTGTTCTCAAAGACCTTCCCTCTTTCAGGATTCTGACAGACTGCAGCCTGTCTGCCCTGCAGACTGGAGAGCTGCGCCCTCCCACAGGCGTGGGTGGTGATTTGGGTGGTGATTAGAGTGGCCTGTGAGGCGCTTGAGCGGTGCCGAGTGTTGTTTCTCCTCTCACTGGCCACTCTGCTTGGCCTTGGAGTGGTTTAGTCCAGTCTCTGTAGCCCTGACTGTGAATCTGTGGTTAGGGATGGCGAGCTAAGCCGTGTTAGCAATCGTGCTGGGGCTGGCTGACCTTCCCCAAGCCAGGATAATCTCTTTCCCTGGCAACAGGCAGAAGCACCAAGGGACAGTGACAGATTGTGAAATCCTGGGGCTGGGCTTTCTAGAATTACTTGAAAAGAGAAAAGTGTAACAATACCTTGCGTTTGTGTAGTTCTTTTAAAAAGAAAGAAAACCGTTTTTCAAAGCTGTTCAAGGAGAAGGCAGCTTTGGAATTTTCTGGTAGAGAGCAAACCAGATGGGTAAGAAATGTATTGTCTTATTCTTATCGACGCAGTAACAGTTTGAGAGTGTTAGGAGAAATCTCTGCTCTCCCCCCACCCCCTGCCCCACACTGTACACAGGTGGGGATACGGAGGAAGAGAGAAGTAGAGTGACTTGATCAATATTACACAGCATGAGGGGCAGAATTTGACCTAAACTTCTTGACTTTTATTGTCAACCCAAAGCAGACAGACGATGCAGAAGCTGAATGACCTAACAGCTTGTTATGTCCACCTGGGATTCTGGCATGTAGACAGCTCTTCCTGAGTCAGTCTTTGTACCTGGTTCTCTGGGGCATACAAGAATATGCTTCACTGCTTGTAGGTCTGAAAGCAATGAAGAAATGTAGGGGTGGTACATGAGAAAAATTGCCGTCCTCTTGCAAGATACCTACCAAGGATCTTTAAGCAAGGCAGGAGCAGACTCAACAGGCAGGGACGGACGGGGCTGCTTGTGTTGCCTGGGGAGTTTCAGTGCTGTGTGAAGATTTAAAGAAGGTATCAGCAAACTCTGACCACTGGGCCAGACGTGGCCACTGCCTGTTCTTAGACATAAAGTTTTGTTGAAACACAGCCACAGTCATTTATTTTTGTCTCAGCCTGCTTTTGCACTACATGCAGAGTTGAGTAGTTATGACAGATTGGATGGCCCGCAAAGCCTAGAATCTGTACCGTCTGATCCTTTAAGAAAAAGTTTGCCCACCTGTGCCTCACACCATACACATAAAAATTAACTCAAAATTTATTATAGGGACTTCCCTGGTGCCTGCTGATCGAACACGTGTTTGATCCCTTATCTGGGAAGATCCCACATGCCACGGAGCATCTAAGCCCGTGTGCCACAACTACTGAGCCTGTGCTCTAGAGCCCGCAAGCCACAACTACTGAGCCTGCGTGCCACAACTACTGAAGCCCGTGCACTCTACGCCCGCATGCCACAACTACTGAGCCCGCGTGCTGAAAACTGCTGAAGCCTTTGCACCTAGAGCCCGTGCTTCACAACAAGAGAAGCCACCACAATGAGAAGCCCACGCACAGCAGCAAAGACCCAACACAGCCCCCCCGCCAAAAGAAAAATTTATTATAGACCTAAATGTAAAACTTCAAACTGTAAGAAGAGTACACAGGAGAAAATCTTTGTGACCTTGGGTTACAAAGATTTCTTTACCACAACACCAAAAGCAAAATTCATTATTTTTCAAATTATTCAAAAAAATTTTTGGTAAATTGGACTTAGGCAAAATCAAGAACTTTTCAAAAGACATTGTTAAATGAATGAAAAGACAAGCCACAGACTGGGAAAAATTATTTGCAGATAAACATATCTGATAAAGGATTTGTAGGCAGCATCTAAAAAGAACTCTAAGTGTGATAATGAGTAAAGATCCCAATAAAAATGAGCAAAAGATTTGAACAGACACTTCACCAAAACAGGGTGAAAATATACAGATAACACATAAGGACATGAAAAGATGCTCAATATCATTAGCCATCAGGGAAAAGCAAATTAAAAATCACAATGAGATACCACCACAAGCCATAAGAATGGCTAAAGTTCAAGAGTGATCATACCAAGTGTTGGACAGGATATGGAGCAACTGGAACTCTCGTATGCTGCTGGTAGAAATGTAAAATGGTACAACCCCTGTGAAATAGCGTGACAGTTTTTTTTAAAGTTAAGCATTCACGTACCACATGTTCCATCAATTTCACTGCTAGGTATTTACCCAAGAAAAATGAAAGCATATAAGAATATGTTCACACAAAGACCTGTACACTAATATTCATAGCAACTTTATTCATAACTAAAAACAACACAAATATCCATTAACAAGTGATTAGATAAATACGTTTGGTATATCCATGTAATGGAATACTACTCAGCAATAAAAAAGGATGAACTATCGATACATTCGACAACATGTATAAACCTCAAAATGATTATAATAATTATCCTGACTGGAAGAAGCCCAACAAAAGAGAGTATATACTGTATGATTCCATTTATAAAAAATTCTAGAAAATGCAAACTAATCTATAGTGATAGAAAGCAGCTCAGGGGTTGCCTGGGAAGGGCAGGGAGGCAAAGAAGAGCAGGAGAGATTGACTGAAAGGGAAACTTGGGCCAGGGGTGTGTGTGGGGGGTGGTAATTGACGTTCATTGTCTTCATTGCGGTGATGGTTTCTCAGGTAGGAGTGTGTGTGTGTGTGTGTGTGTGTGTGTGTACATATATATGTCAAAACATCAAATTGTACACTTTAAATACGTGCAGACAGTAAAGCTACTTTTTAAATTGAGGTCAAATTGACATGTAACATTATATATAAAGCTATTTTTTAAAAGGAAGAAAAAGCCCTGAGCTTGTTATTTCTTTCTTTAAACACTCTGTGCAGTTTGAAGCAGCTGGCCCCCTCCCCAGGTTTTATATTCCTTATTCTCACTATAATGATTTATCTCATCAGCAACCCTGTCCTCCAAAGCCTTGCCTTCCTCCTAGGTGACCACATGTGATAACTGTACGCCGTGGTGTGCTATGGACGACCAGAATTCTATCTCCTCATGTTAATAGGATCACTGTTGCCTTTGGATCCAACCAGGTCAGATATCCAACCTCAGATTCTCATTTCTTTGAGAGTCTATTGCTGGCCACCATCCTGGTATCCATCAGTCTATCGATGAAGGTTAATTACAGAGAACTGAATTCATAATTAACTGAAGCAGAAAGGAATGTGTTAAAAGTTGCTGGAGACAAGTTCAAGGAGGAAGGTGTCAGTCATTCCTGAATATGGGAATTACCTCAGTATGTGGGGAATGATTTGATTGTAGAATAATTAAATCTACATTATAGAAGTACCTTTTTAATGGTGTTTCGTGCCCCCCACAACACATAATAATTTCCCAAACCCTCGTCTCGTGAAATTTCTAGAAAAACTCCAGGGATAGAGAACCGGGGATCAATGGCTTATTCCAGGGATAATTCCCTGGGGTAGGGAAAGAACAAGGTAAACCTGGAACACCTTGTTGGGCTAGAAAGCAAAGAAGCCCTCAAAGATTAATGAGGACACGTCAAAAGAACACAGGACACTGCACATCTATAAGAATGGCTAAAACGAAACAACAACAAAAACTTGACAAGTTCACAAGAAGAGATTCCAGCCGACTCCAGGGTGGCTCAGGGACCCAGCCAGCTGCCGTGCAGGGAGACACCTCACCAGACAGCACCTGGGTATGGATCGAAGATACAGCATCAGCCTCCCTGGAAATCTTTGAGGAACCTGAGGAAAGTGTCCTGGTAGAAATCAGGAGCCCTGGGTTCTGCTGCTAACCTGCCTTGTACCTGCCCATGGGCAGGTCTTTTCCTCTTCTGAGCCTCTGTGTCCTGTGTGTTCAGTAAGGGGAGGGGGCACCCTAAGTGTTTTCAAACTGAGTTTTCTGCAGCCCTAGGAGCCCTTGGATTGCCTTGGGACACTGCAAGGAGAGCCAGGGTTAGGGGTGAGCTCCACCTAGAACAGTCCTGCTTTCATCTGTTTTATGTTTGGCAGATATAACTCTCAGTTGACAAACTCAGGAGGCACAGAAAATATCAATTCCTCTAGTTTCTAAATTTCTAAATTAAATTCTGACTCCCATGACCTATTCCCAGAAGCTGGATGAAATATTCACCCCAAATATTCTTGGATTTCTCCTCTCAGATTGTGCCTCACTTCCAGGACACGGGTGTCCACTAAAAAGCCGTGTCTCTGTCCAGTGGTCTCTGCGAGTCCAGCTGTCTCTGCTGATTCTGTGCCACTCCTGGGACATGGATGCCTTTTGGAAGCTGACCAATGTCCCCTCTGCCTTTCTCTTCCTCATCCCACAGACCCCTTTCTCTAGCCCACCCTTCGCCCTGGGAAAACTCTCCCTAGCCTGGGGGGATTCCCTTTTGTGTTTCTTTAAGACATTCATTCAGTCAATGCCAGTGAGTCCCCGTCATGGGTTGAACTGTGTTCCCCCAAAAAAGATATGTTGGAGTCCTGACCTCCAATAACTCAGAATGTGACCGGATTTGGAGAAAAGGCCTTTAAAGAGGTGATTAAGTTATAATAAGTCTATAATCCAATATGACTGCTGTCCTTATAAGAAGAGGAAATCTGGACACAGGTAGGCACAGAGGGAAGATGACGTGAAGAGACAGAGATGACGACCATCTACAAGCCAAGGAGAGAGGCCTGGAATGAAGAGTTCCCGCACAGCCCTCAGAAGGAACCAGCACTGCTGACACCTTGATCTCAGACTTCCAGACTTCCAGCCTCCAGCACGGTGACAATACGTTTCTGGTGTTTAAGCCACTCAGTGTTTTGTGGTATTTGTTTGCAGCCTCGGGCTGCAGGAAACTCAATTTGAAAACACTTAGGGTGCCCCCTCCCCTTATTGAATGCAGATTCCTTCTGCCTCTTTTACTTCCCTTGCAAACCCTTTAAGTCCTCCTGAGCACTGTTAGCTCTCCTAACATCTGATTGAATGGGAGAAAGGGATAGGGAAAAACAAGTAAATATTTCATAGTTTCATTCAGCTACACATACACGGGCGAGCAGAGAATCAGAGGCTTAACTGCTTAAAAAATCACTAGGCTGATGAGTTGATGATTGCTGTCGTTGGGTGATGGGTCCATTGGACTATACTCTCTACTTTTGTGTATATTTGAAATTTTCCATTACAAACCATTAGAGAGAAAAAAGGAGAGAAAGAGAAGGGAAGCATCACTGCACACCACTGGGCCAAAAGATGATGCAGGTGCTTCCATCTCTAGAGCTCCTCACAGTAGCATCTGCCCCTCTCCTTATCCCTACCAGCCAGACTCTGCTGACAGCATCAAGAATTACCCCGCGCCCCATCCCCAGCTGAGGCCACTGTCACCAGAGCCCGCGCCCAATTTTTAGCCTGGAGACTTCCTTCTCCAGCCAGGCTTCAGCACTGAGGCCTTTGCAGCCCTGGAGCAGCTGCAGCTGCACAGAGCAAGGATGGCAGACAGACCCTCCTGGATCTCAAATACACAGCAAACCTCATCACCACCTGGGCTGCCTCGCTGGGTCCTCTTGGATGGCTCCTCGCTCCAGCTCCTCTCTCTCCTTTTAGGAGTTGTTTCCCCTGCATCCTCTTATTATCACTTATCATACCAAATAACTACCCCAATATTACTAATGATCACTCAAATTACATCCTGAGACACAGCTACAGTGCCTCATGCCCATGACTCCCCATCATCAAAAGCTCTCCCTGACCCTCAACTCTGGGGCAGGGTGAAAGAACCCATAAAAACAGTATTACTAGGGCTTCCCTGGTGGTACAGTGGTTAAGAATCCGCCTGCCAATGCAGGGGACACGGGTTTGATCCCTGGTCAGGGGAGATCCCACATGCTGCGGAGCCACTAAGCCCGTGTGCCACAACTACTGAACCTGTGCTCTAGAGCCAGCGAGCCACAACTACTGAAGACCGTGTGACTAGAGCCCGTGCTCTGCAACAAGAGAAGCCACCGCAATGAGAAGCCCGCACACCGCAACGAAGAGTAGCCCCTGCCCGCCACAACTAGAGAAAGCTCGTGCACAGCAACAAAGACCCCACACAGCCAAAAATAAAAAACAAATAAATAAATAAATTTAAAAAACAAACAAACAAAACAGTATTACTCGTGGCATTTTAAATGAGCTCAGGATACTGCTGGGACCAGGGTCACATTACCCCTGGCACTAAGGTTAAGTAGTCAATAAACAGCAGCCCAATAGTTCTCAGCTTCCTCGTGCCCCTTTCAGGGGCCACTCTTTGTTTTCTCACTTCTTCCTTTAGAGCCCACTAGTGCTGAAATTTCCATTGGCAAAATGAGAAAAGGAAAATGGGCTTTTCATGGGATTGATTTAATGAAATTTAAGAAAACTGTCCTTTTATTTTAGGATTATGTTCTTCTTATTTTCTGGTCTTAAAATATCTTTTCTTCCATGAAGCAGTGATATCAGTGTACCGCAATATATAAGTTGGGGTTTAATTGCAGGTATAGCAGTCACTCTAGCTATTTTAAGAAGGAAATAATTTAATACAGGGATTTAGGACTTTACAAGATCGTTGGAAGGGCTGGTGGAGCAGAGGTAGGCTGGGCTTCTCGGAGAAACTCCTAGAAGAATCGGCCTGCCAGGAGCTCTGCCATGATCAGGAATCTGGGGAATCAGGGAGCCGTCTGCCGGCTCCAGGACCACATCACCCCCGGCAGTGATCCACAGATCCACATCAGCAAAAGGGATGCTACATGTTGGCCCCTTGACACACCAGAGCCTGGGCCTGGAATCTCTGCTACCGCCACCTCCGGGAAAACCAGATGTTTTTGTCTCCCCGCTAGTCAGGAGAAACAGCAGCAGCGCAGAAGCATGCGGTTGGCCGCGCACTGCCTTCTCAATCTCAGGCCAGGGCATCTGCCTGGCAGAGGGTGGGTCACGTGTGCACCTGGAGCTGTAAGGCCTGCTGCACAAAGGATGGAGCTGCTTCAGCCAGTCTGCAATTCTGTTGCTCAACTCCCACATTTTACTCAGGTGTGAAATCCAAAATTTCCAGTGGGCACAGGGTGGGGGTGGGATCAGTGCTCTAGAGCGTCCCCGTCAAGGACAGAAATTAAACTACTTAGATACGTTATCTAATAAACATAGGAAGAGGTGCTCCTCCTCATGAGTCACCAAGAGGATATGAATTAAAATCACGGTTAAAATCATTACTGCAGGGCTTCCCTGGTGGCGCAGTGGTTGAGAGTCCGCCTGCCAATGCAGGGGACACGGGTTCGTGCCCCGGTCCGGGAAGATCCCACATGCCGTGGAGCGGCTGTGCCCATGAGCCATGGCCGGCTGAGCCTGCGCGTCCGGAGCCTGTGCTCCGCAACGGGAGAGGCCACAACAGTGAGAGGCCCGCATACCGCAAAAAAAAAAAAAAAAAAAAAAAAATCCCTACTGCACACCCAGTAGCATGACTGAAAAGAAGAAGAGTGACAACACCAAGTGAGCGCAAGTATGCAGAGCGAGGAGAGCTCCTGTTCATTGCTGGTGGGAACACATGCTGGTACAAACACTTTGGAAAATTGTGTGGCGGTACCTACTAAAGCTGTAAGTACAGATGACTTCTGACCCACTAATTCCACCCTAATTCCATCAAATAAAAACAGGCATGAGAATGTTCATGGCATCACTATTCTTAAGAGCCCAAAACTGAAGACAGCCCAAATGTCCATCGACAGGAGAATTAATAAATAAGCCGGAGTATATTCACATAATGAAACACTACAGAGCAATGAGAACCAACAAACCACAATTGCGTGCAGCTGCATCAGTGGACATTAAGCCAAAAAAGACAGACACAAAAGAGCGCATTCCATGTGTTTCCAATTAAACAAAGTGCAGAAGCAGGGTCTTGGGAGTTAGCATAGTGGGTCTCCTTGCAGGTAGATAGGAACTGGTAGGGAACATGAAGCAGGTTTCTGGGGTGTTGGTCATGGTTTTTTTCTTGACCGGGATGCTGGTTACACACTGGGAATTTCTGTCTTGCTGTACACATGATACATGCACCTTTTAATGTATATATATATATACGTTAATTAAATTTACAAAATGAAACAGACAACTTAGCTTTCAATCTTTCCCTAAGCACCTTCCCACCCCCCACCCTGATAATAGTGATGGTTCCATTTACGGAACACCTACCGTGAGCCAGGCACTGCAGGTCACACTGCTGATTCTCACTATCTCTGGGCGAGGTGAAAGGTCATTTTGTGGATGAGGCACCAGAGATGAAGAGTAATTACGCAGCTTGTCCAAAGCCATCCAGTGGACAAGCGGTTGAGCCATGAGTCAAACCCACAACCCTACAGCTTGTGCCTTTCCCCTTCAGAAGCCCATTGCTTCTCCAGGATGCTTGGTCTCTTCTCCTGGTCTGCAGCCTGGCTGGGTATGTGGTTTTTTGCCAAAGATTTGGCTGTCTCCCTGTCCCCTCCCCTCCGTCCCCTCCCCTCTGCCCCATTTCCCCTCTGCAGGAAATGCCAGCAGCTTCCACCATCGCCAAACACCCTAGAGGGCAACATGCTGTTCCTTGATGACAAGCCCCAGGGAGACACCGACCCTTACTGTCACCACAGGAGGGTGGTCTAGCATTCCAGAACTTGTCCTTGCCCTTGTGCCAGCCTCTCCTGGGAGCGTCTGGGCAGTGTTTGGGAGCTCTGTCAAGCCAGGGCCTACAGGAGCAGGGCTGGCAGATTCGCACCCATGACTAGTCCCCTGTGACCATGTCTGGGTAGAGTAGGCTGAGACCAGCGGCAGCCAGAGGCCCTGGGTCCTCTCAAACCTCACACCATGACTGGCTCTTAGAGGAAATTCCTGATGCCCTGGGGAGGCCCCTCCCACAGGCCTCGGGCGTGGCCTGGAGGGCGAGCTCCTCCTCCTTCCCCCCTCCTGCACTGGCGATGTCAGTGCCTGGTGTCTGTGCGGTGAAAGGAAGTGCTGGGTGCCGAGCTAGGCATGGAACTGTAGGGTCAGATGTGATAGAAAAAGATGCGGTGTCCCTGCCCGCAAGTAGCTAACAGCCTTGGTGGTGACAGCACCTAACATTTGTCGAGCACTCACTGTGGGCTGGCACTGTTTCTATCTCTTTATAGGCGTTATCTCATTAAGGACTTAAAAGAACTCTTTGAGACAGGTACTCTGATTTCCGTTTTACAGATGAGGGAACCCAGGCTCAGAAGTTGAGTGACTTGCCTGGCAGGCCCTCTAAGCTGGCCCAGTCTTCCCCTCCCCCTCACGTTCACTATCCTTGTGTAAGCTCCCCCAGTTTGAGCGCAGGCTGGACTTACCGCCTCGCTTCTAATGACTAGAATAGGGTAGAAGTAATGAATGTTGCTTCTGAGACTGAGTTATACAAAGGCTGTGGCTTCCATCTTGGGCACACTCTTCGTTTTCTGGGATCACTCGCCCTGGGGGAAGCCAGCTGCCTGGTGGGGAGGCAGCCTAGTGGAGGGGTCCCTGTGAGTACATTTGGAAGCTGCTCCTCCCCCAGGAGAGCCTGAAGATGACTGCAGCCTCATAAGAGACCCCAAACCAGAGCCATGCAGGAAGCTGCTCTCGCGTCCCTGACCCACAGAACCATGAGATAGTAAATGTTCGTGGTTTGAAGCAGCCGAGCGTAAACAGATCCTGGGGGGAGCTGTTATGTAGCAATAGCTGGCTAATCCATTCGCCTGCACTCATGCAGAGAGAGCTGGAAAACGGACCCAGGTGTGTCTGACCCCAAAGTCCCCACTCTTAACCGCTCCTGGTACTGCTTCCCCTGAGTCATGGAAGGACCACCTCAATGCCTGAAGTGAACTGAGACTGCCTAGAACTAATGATGAGTCTGGGAGCCGAGGAACTTAACCATTCTGTGCCTCAGTTTTCTCAATATACAATGAGGATGATAATAGTACCCAATTTCATAGGGTTGTCACGATGATTAAACAAGTTTATACATGTGAAGCTCTTAGAATGTAGTGAACATTCAAAAAGAGATAATATTAGTATTAGAGGAAATAATGTGTGCAAATATTGAATGAAATAAGATTCGGCTCAGTTCAAGCTCCTCTTAAAAATCAGTGTTCTTGGGGCTTCTCTGGTGGCGCAGTGGTTGAGAGTCCGCCTGCCGATGCAGGGGACACGGGTTCGTGCCCCGGTCCGGGAGGATCCCACGTGCCGCAGAGCGGCTGGGCCCGTGAACCATGGCCGCTGAGCCTGCGCGTCTGGAGCCTGTGCTCCGCAACGGGAGAGGCCACAGCAGTGAGAGACCCGCGTACCGCAAAAAAAAAAGTAAAAATCAGTGTTCTTGTTTGCAAAATGGAGATAACAATATTGTCAGTCCTTGTCGTCAGGATTAGGTGACTTAGCAGTGTCTGGAATGTACTAGAAGCTTCATAAATGGCACCTGAAGCATGATGATCATGACTGATGTTCTAAGGGTGGCACGTGGAGGATAAATGACTAGTGAGTACTGTTGCAGTCCAGCCCCTGTTGACCCCACTCTCCTGAGACACCTCACATTCCCCTGCGCTGGGGTCTGGGAGCCGGCTGAAGGTGGAGGGCGGGATGAGGGTGTGGGCAGAGAGCCTGTGGTTCATGGGAAATCCATGAAGACGCCTAGACCTTTCTTCTGGTCCTTGGGAATGTGCTCCCTTAGAGCACTGGGCTGGCAGCTAATAGGTCCCTCAATCCTCCAATCATGGGATTATGTTAACAATCCCAAGAAGGAAATTGGTTCCATGAAAATCCCCAAGTCCCTGGGGCTGAAAGGCTTAATGAGTTCCCAGCACCAAGGACGCCACCATTTCTCATTCCAATTGATCTTTCTTGCGATCCCATGGTTTGTGTACAAAATATACTCCAAAAGAAATAAATAAGTAAATAATATAAAAAAAAGATGGGCCTTACTCTGCAGCCCTATGTGGAAATGTTTGAGAAAATGTGATGACCATCTTTGTTCAAAGATTTGGAGATTTGGGAAACATGTTTGTATAACTTTCCCAATTTGTCATTGAGTTTTTTAGCATAGTGAAGAACCAGATACCATAAAGAAAACACAAAACACGTAGTCCCCAAAATGATACCAGAACATACTTTTTAAAAAGTACCGGAACTTCCCTGGTGGTGCAGTGGTTAAGAATACGCCTGCTAATGCAGGGGACACGGGTGTGAGCCCCTGTCCAGGAAGATCCCACATGCCATGGAGCAATTAAGCCTGTGAGCCACAACTACTGAGCCCATGTGCCACAGCTACTGAAGCCCGCGCGCCTAGAGTCCATACTCCGCAACAAGAGAAGCCACCACAATGAAAAGCCCACGCACCGCAATGAACAGTAGCCCCCACTCACCACAACTAGAGAAAGCCCGCGTGGAGCAATGAAGACCCAACGCTGCCAAAAGCAAATAAATAAAATAAATAAATTTATTTTTTTTTAAAAAGTACAACTGCAGAGCAACCCAAATGTTGCCTTTTTCACCGAGGTCCAACAACGCTGGCTATGAACTTCAAGCAGGAAAGACTTGGATTGTGATCCTGTCTGAGGCAGATCACTTCCCGTCTCTGGATTTTCTCATCCATAAAGTGTCAGGCTTAGATCTATCACTGGTTTTCAAGTTGGGTACCTTGGAGCTCCTGGGGGTGCCCTGGGAGGGGTTCCACCCCCTAAAAAATCAGAGCTTCTCCCCTTTTGTCGGCCTCACATTTTAGGATTCAGATTCTGATTTTTTTGGAAAAGAGCTTTTCCTGCTTAGGGAAAAAAAAAAAAAAAGACTTGAAAGCTACTTTCTTTGGTCATCTCTAAGGTCCTATCTAGTTCTGGTAACATTAGAGTCTGTGTTCAAGAGGAGGGAAAGGGCGGTACAAATGGCATAGGAAACACAGGAGTCAGACTCAAAGGAGAACTTCCCTAATAGCAAAGAGCATGGAAGGAATAAAATGGAAGGAGAGCTGAGGAACTTTCATTTGCAGGGATCTTTGAGAAGAACAGCAGAGGGCCTAGATGCAAGGAGGTAGGTGAGCTGATTCCATGGCAGGAGGATTCCACTGCCCTGTGAAATTCCTACATGGGCTGAGCAATTCCTGGATGGGGAAAGGCCCTGCAGACCAGAAGGCACAGTCTCTCTTCTACATTTCTTTCCTTCTACCTGAACTTACGTCTCCCAGCTTTGCAACCTGAGTCACACATTCAACAAACATCCAGGAGTGCCTACTACATGCCAAACCCAGTGCGAGTTCTGGGGATGCAGCCGTGAACAAGGCGAAAACCCCTGCCCTCTCGGAGCCTACGTCCTAGAGGGCAGCACAGAACTTGACCTACAAACGGCAGTCATTTAGTGCCACCCATACTAGGGCTCCAGGAAAGAAATACAGAACAACAAGAACGACCGCAGGGAGCTGGGACCCAGGGGTTACTGGGGTGGGTCTTCCTTGAGGAGTGATATTTGAGAGAAAGGTGAGAATTAACCAGGTGGAGAGGGAAGAGGACCCCATCCCACAGAGGGAGCCACAGGGAGGGTCTTCCAGCCTTTCCCTCTGATGCACAGACATGCTTCCAATTTCTACATTAACCAGCTTGCGCCCTGGGTGGTCTCACTGTCTGCGTTATCTTCCCCACCTGTCCTCTGGTGCGTGCTTCTCAAACCTGCGTGTGCATCAGAATCAGCTGGGCGCTTGTGAAAACCACGTCCCTGGGCCCCGCCCCCCAAGTCCTGAATCAGTGTCGATGAGGCGGAAGGGGATGAGGCTGGGGGCACAGCACAGAGCACCCTGTGGCCTTGGGGCAACAGTAAAAGCGATATAATTAGTGTAGTCACGGAGCGTGCGGGTTCTGGAACGCCCTCTGGCTTTATGTCCAGGCTCTGCCACTCACCTGCCAGGTCACCACGGCCCAGTTACTTAACCTTTCTGTGCCTCAGTTTCATCATCTGTAAAATGGGAGTCCAGCAGTATTGACTTCGTAGAACTGTTGGGAGAAATACACAAGTTAATATACATGAAAAAATATGAACAGTGCCTGGCACGTTGTACGTGTTAAATATCAGCTACTGTTATTCTCCATGGGTCGCCCTTGCGTTAGGGGCCAGCACGTGGGTGAGTCACTCTGCATTTGGAGGAAGTGCCTCTGGGTTTTCATATTCCTGGGTCCCCTGGCAACATTGTCATCAAAGAAATACCAAAAGAAACCTACCCTGAGGTAATGCTGCCTGAGGGTAGAGGGCATCCTGGGGAGACTTGGGGGTGCTGAGCATGGACCAAACAAACCCCTTCTGCTCCAGGCCTCTTTCTCTCACCCTAAAGCCTCAGATCAGCTGCCTTGATTTATATTTATTCCATATTGTCAGCTTTTACTCCTGCACCTGTGGATCTGATATCACCTGAGCACCTCTCCAACATATGGTCCCTCCCCTGTGCTTGACTAAATCACATGGTGTCAGGGGCTGCCTGAGAGTTCCCAGAACTCACCCCCTCATTGTTCAGAGGAGGACACTGGGTCCCGTGGCAGGGAGGGAGAGAGTGACACAGCAGGGACTCTGTGATGTGGTCCTTTACAGAGTCCAGTGTACTTTCACCAAGCTGGTGCCTCCCAGTAGGAGGAGAGGCGGTTACCTTCACCCCTGGCCTTGGTCACGCCTCCACTGATGGTTTCCTTCAGCCCATGACTGGGCTCCAGCTGGAAGACCCCGGGCAGATACGGGGTCTGGGCAGGCATTGGAGCTTGTCATTCGGAGGAAGGAGGGGAACACGTGGTCTGAGGCCCTGGCTTGTCCTACTGGCCTGGCTTCCTCGGATGAGCCCAGCCTGGGCCTGAACAATGTCCTCCAACCAGATGAGACCCGTCATTTAAAGGAGTTCTTGCCCTCAAGGGCCAGAGGCACTGCCACCTCTGGGGCCCCTGGGGAGCAGCCTGTGCACTTGGACTCCTTACTTCCCGGGACCACGAGGTGAGGAAGCGGCTGAGGTTCCCGCAGTGTCTGGCAAGGTGGCCACAGCCTCTGCTCTGCCCTCCACTGAAGCAAACTCAAGTCCCTTCAGCCATTTAACGAGCAGGGCAGGGGCTCCTTAACTCCTCCCAGAAACCCTGTAAACTAGGTATTATTTTGTCCCTATCTTATATGTCGAAGAGGCTCGGGGAAGTGGTGAGGGCAGAAAGTGGAGCAGGAATCAAACTCAGGCCTGACTCTGAAGCTCCGTGTTGCTCTGTCTCCAAGTAACCAGGCAGAGGTTGGGGAGGTTGGTGCTGGGCAAAAATAGAACCACACAAACCAATAACATAGGGCACTAGAGAGCGGTGGAGAGAAAAACGGAGATAAATTAGGGGGACTGAGGATCAAAAGAATGAGAAATTAAAGAGGAGAGGGAGAAATGACATCTCCTTTGTGTCCCTACAGCAGGGGCTATACAGCTGCTTTACGCCTGCTATGTGCAGGTACATCCGGGTATAGCAGGAGAGAGACCCTAGATGTCTGAGCTACACATCCAAAACACAAATGAACGCACGGCCTGGTGGGGTAGCCTGGAGAACCTGCCCATCCGGAGGGAGAGCCTCCACCCTGACCCTGCCATGTGCCCTGTAGGACTGGGGCCCAGGGTTGCCAGAACTCCAGGGCATTTTTTCAAGAGAAGCAGGAAATTAATTTTTAAAAATGTGAACCCTCTTAATTTAAAAATGTTAGTAACCAAAACAGTTTAGCAAATCATTTTAGAAAAGGAAAAAAAAAGCCACGTTCAGCTCACAGACTGCAGGGGTGCAACCTCAGCTTTACCGCACTTGTTTCCATGAGGATCTCACCACCAAACTGTGAGCCTTTCCAAGGCTTCAGACCGCAGGAGGAGCAGTGTGGGCTGGGGGGATCGAGAATCGAGGGTTAGGAGACGGTGAGGAAGAAGCATCCAGATTTCTAGAAGGGAACCAGACTAAGCGAGACCAATGCATTGCCAAAAAGATGCAAAAGAGCCATTCTGCCTTTGACCCTGGAGCTGCCTTCCACCTGTTCTCCGCGGCCACAGCATTGCCAGAGCCCTCAGCTCCAGGCGGAGAACATGAAGCTATGGGCGCAGGAGGGCTGAGTGGGGCAGAGAGGGAGGGTTGTTTGGAGGCGGTGGGAAGCAGCTCAGCCTGGTTGCTGAGAAGTGAATCACATTTCCATGTGATGGGTGCAGTTCACACTTTGTAAGGGAACAGGGAGCAACCGGAGCCTGACTTTTCTAAATATACCAGGGAAGCCAACTTGCCTGGCTCTGAATCAAGATTCCTGACAGGAGGCTCGGCGAGCCCTGGGATCCCACATTTGCAGGCTGCATCCCAGGCTGTGCTTCTCCAATGAGGGGAGAGGGGCTGATGCTGGGAGCTGGGACTTCCGGAAGAAGCCCACAAACTTCCTTTCTTGGTTTAATACCTGTAGGAACTCTGGGAAACCCTCACGGGCCTGGGTTAAGCTGTACCACCTCGGGGTTTCTGCGGTCAGAGGGGCCACTGGAACCCCACAGCAGGCCTCCTCCTCCTGTCGCCCTCAGCCTTCCCAGGGCGGCCTGGCACAGACCCCCCCGGTTGTGTCCTCCAAGCTTCCGGGTACGGGCAGTGTCCCTGACATCTTTTCCAGGGTCTGGGAGGGTCCATCTCCCCCGATTCTCCAATCTCCTTGTAAGTCTGCACCTGAAATCACAGTGTGGGCAGCTGAGGCTCTGCCTCCCTCGACAGGAAGCTCAAGTCCCTGGAGGAGCATGAAATCCCCTCATCGTACACCCAGAAGTGGCCTGCAGGGCCGTGCTGTGGGCCGGGAATGCGGGGTCCAGCTCTGCCACTGACCGCCTGTGTTCCTGTCTCTCCTTGGACTCAGTGTCCGGACAAGTGGAGGCTGCAGGTGACGATGCTCTTGTGAGGCCCCTTCCGGTTCTGACATGTCATGGTTCCCTCGTGTACAACATGGGCTGGAGGTTTGGGAAGGTACGAGGTGGGTGGTGTTCAGTGACAGTTCTCCATGGAGCAGGTGGGGCTGCTCATCTTCTCCTGACTTTGAATATGAAATGAAGCAGCCTCAAGCAGCTGGCAGGCTATGAGAAGTGCCTGGAGCTTTCAGCTTGATCAGCTGTCCTAATGCAGGGGAGAAGAGGCAGAGGTAATCAAACAAATGTAGGCTTTAGCCTGTGGACAGAGATGCCCATGGCATGTGGGCACACATCTGGGCACCCTGGGCACTGTAGGCCGGGCCCAGCCCAGCTCCGGGGAGGAGCTCTGGTCCTGAGCTGCTGCGGATAAGCAACCCCCAGGCTGTGAGAATTCCTCGTAACCAAACTCTCAGCTGTCATCAGCTTGGCTAATGAGAAGCGCCTGAGGAAAAGGCCGAGTCTGGTGGGGAGGTAGGGTTTTGAGCTCAGACCCCCAGGGCTCCGACTGGAGGTGTCAAGCAGAGTGCTGCAGCCTGGAACCCAGGAGGTGGAGCCCTTCCTGGACCTCCACCTCCCATTGCATCCACTGGGCTTCTCAGGGAGCCTGGTTCAGGGGGTTGCCAGGGGACCCAAGGGCACCAAAAGTCTCCAAGGAGCCGGCAGCTGTACGCTTTGAGAGACTATCTGGGTGGGGTACCCCCCGAAAGTCATCCTAAATGAACCCCCTGCCCCCTGCCAATGCCCCTGTGCTCCAGGGAGCAGGGAGACAGCATGGTGGAGGGAAACCACTGTGCGCTTTGGGATCTGTGGAATTTGGATCGAATCCTGCATCCATCCCTGTTCAGAGGCCAAGCCTGAACACATGAGCCAAAGCTGCAGGCCCAGCCCCTTCTTACCACATTGACTTCCTAAGTTTCTTTAAAGGACTTACTGGTATCTGAAACGACCCTATTTAATCACTTGTTTTTGTTTCCTGCCAGTCCCCCAGACCCTAGTAGAAGCCTGGGGACTGAGAATACAGTGGTCCACAAGCCTGGAGGAGTTCCCACCCTTGTGGAGTCTGCAGTCTTGACAGGCAAACAGGTGAGAAAAGATGGCAGTGAGAAATGGGAGGGAAATATAAGCACTGTCACAGTGGCCTCAGAAATTACAATATTGCATGAGACATACTTCACTGTTGCCTGAAACTCTCACTTAACGGGGCTCCTGGTTTTTTCTGGCTCCCTGGCGCTGTGGGAGCATCCAGGAAGTACACCAGGGCCGGTCCTAGGACCTCGGACAGGCACTTCCTGGAGGCCAGGCCACAGCCACTCCTGAAGGACAGGAAGGAATTCACCAGGTGGAGAGGGAGAACCTCCCAGCAGAGGGAATGTGCTGGACAAAGACCAGGAGGTGAGAGCCAGGCGCCCCAAGGGCCTGATAGGTCTTCATGAACATGGGGTGCAGAAGGGTGGAGACAAAGCCGACACAGGTCGCAGAAAGTCACTGGGTCAGGTTCAGGGGTCTGGACGTTGCACCAAGAACAGTGGAGTTACTGCAGGCTGAGACAGAGAACGCGTGATAATACTCGCATTTGAAAAGGCTGTTTTGGCTCTGTATGGAGAATGGATTTGGGGGGAGGGCAAGCGTGGAAGCTGACAGCCTGTTGGGAGGCCACTGCTGCCGTCCAGCTGAGATGGTGGTGGCCCAGATAAGAGAAGAGGCAGCGGAGGAGGGACGTTGATAAATTCTATTGATCCTCTGGAGATAGAATCAATAGGATTTAGCGACTGATTAAAAACTAAGTGAGGGCCAGTGAGGGAGCAGAAGAGGGGAGATGACTCCCAGGTTCTTGGCTTGGCCAGCTGGTGGATGGGATGCCATCCAGTGAGGTGGGAAAGACTAGGACGGGGGAGGAGGAAGGGATTGTGGCAGGGGGAGGCGGGGAGTTTCATTTTGGATAGGCTGAGCTCTGGGCGCTTACGGGATGCCCAAGTGAAGGGGTCTAGTAGAGCTCTGAGACGGATGCAGGCTTGAGTCAGAGGCCTGCAGTCATCAGCACAGAGAGGAAACGTGAAGCCGTGGCAGCCCTGCTCCTCCTCTCCAGCTCCTGCGTCAGACTCCAGAGGGCCCTGGCTGGGCGGTGACAGGGGGCACCGTGGCCTGAGCCTGATCCCTTCCTGAGCACCCAGTCCCATGGGCAGCCCTCCTGGGTTCTCACCGATGCCCAACATATGGGAAAGTGACTCTTGCTGCCTCATCTTCTGATTTCTCTTAGATGGTTACATAACATGTCTCAACTTTAAAGTGTTCACAACTGATTCAATTTAAAAAAGTAATGTGGGGGCTTCCCTGGTGGCGCAGTGGTTGAGAGTCCGCCTGCCGATGCAGGGGACATGGGTTTGTGCCCCGGTCCGGGAGGATCCCGCATGCCGCAGAGCGGCTGAGCCCGTGAGCCATGGCCGCTGAGCCTGCGCGTCCGGAGCCTGTGCTCCGCAACGGGAGAGGCCACAGCAGTGAGAGGCCCACGTACCGCCAAAAAAAAAAAAAAAAAAAAAAAAAGTAATGTGGGCCAAAGAGAACATGTTCAAGGGCCAAATCTGCTCCGGGGGCTGGTGATCAGGGGCCTCAGATTTGAAGTAAGGAGTTAGGATGGAACCTTCAGGGTCAGGAGCCCTGAAGGCAACGTTCTTCAGAGTAAGCCCCTGGACCAGAATCCCCCGGGAGCTTGGGTGAAAATACAGCCCCAGTCTCTATCTCCAGTGATTCAGATTCAGGAGCTCTGAGGGAGCCAGGAATCTGATTTTGTCAAGTACCCTGGGCGATCCTTGATGCACTCAACCTGTGAGTCAGGGGGTTTTGGCAGAGACTTGAGCAAGTTTGGTCAAGGAGGCAGGAGGCAACCAGAGGAGCGGGCTGTCCAGAGCAAAGATCATTTCGAGAACCATGTTGGCTTCCTGGGAGGCATTCCAAGATCCCTCTTCATTCTCCTCAGCATGTCTTGGCTCCTTCCCAAGGAAGAGGAATGCTAATCTTTGTGCTCAGTTTCGAGATTCTGATGGAGCTCCATCTGCTAGCTAGAGGGAGTGGAGTCAATGGGCATCATTAGGAGGTTGGTGTACAGGGGTGTGGGTCTCTCTTCTGGCTCTTCTAGCCATTAGGTGGTGCGCAGAGCCAAATCTGCTCTTTCTCCCTGGATGCTTTCCTGTCCTTCCCAGCCCAGGCCAGCCTGGAGCCAAGCATGGTGGCACAGGCATTCCATCTGTGAGTACTTCTTCCCTGGAGATGGTGGTGTGTTGGGTCAGCCTTTCTATCACAGTGGTAGGACCTATGAACAACAGGGTGAGAGGTAAGCTGAGCAGGTCTCACGATTGCCTTTAGTCTGAGCTACTTCCTCTTACTGGTTTAGGAAGCATGAGTGTTCTATGAGGAGCTTACCAGAATGCTCCCCTGGGGCTCAAGCCACAGTTAACCATTACACATTTTGTTGGCTGGTTCCCCCTTGTTTCTTTCACATACACCTTCATTAGAGATGCATGGAGAAAAAATGAGAGTTCTGGGCCAGGACTGGGTATTGCTGGGGCCCCCAGTCTACTCCAAAACCATATCATTATTTCTAACATCCAGCAGGTAGTACCCCAATTTCAACCGTACGACAAGGACCACAAAGCATACACTGGATTTCCTAACAAGGAGGTCACTAGTGACCTGGAACAGAGCCGTGTCGGTGGCATGACAGGAAGAGCCAGGCTGGGGGCGACGGGAAGAGTGGGAGGTGAGAAGCAGAGGAGAACAGGAGGAGAGAAGGTGGAGGGCTGGGGTCAAAGCCAAGATGGGGAGGCACTCCATGGGAAGAGACGGCAAAGAGGAAGTACAGAGAGGATGGGATGGCTGGAGTGAGATCCCTAAGTGTGTGTGTGTGCGTGTGTGTGCGTGTGTGTGTGTGTGTGTGTGTGTGTGTGTGTGTGTGTGGTGGAAACATCTAGAACACAAGGAGGGGATTAACTTTGGACAGAAGGTCACCCCTTCCATTCTAACAGGAGGAAAAGAAAAGGGTATGCTCAGTATAGGTAAGTCTATAGACGTGGTGATAGAAAGTTGAAGGAATTGCTACCTGATGGCACATTTCTCTGAAATTGGGGGTGTTATCCTGGGCTGGGAGTGAGTCAGAGGTTTAAGGAGGATGGAGTCTAAAGGGAATCATGGGCAGTGCCAGCCAGGCAGCCCCAAGGGTGAGGCACAGCGAAGGGCAGCAGCTGGATGATCCCAGCTCAGGGTTTTGCCAAGAGGGTGCAGTGGGAGGGCAGAGGGGCACGGGGGTTCTGATAACAGTGAGAAGAATGGTGGAGTCTGGCAGGAGAGTCTGATGGGAAGCCTGAGGGGTCATGGGCAAGAGAGATTGGGGAACAGGGAGAGATGGGGAACAGTGAGAGAGCTGGAAGCTTCAGAAAGCCATGGATGGGTGTGAGCAGCAGAGGGCAGGGCATAGCCCCGGAGCTGCCCTGGCGGGGGGGGGGGGGGGGGGGGGCGGGGCGGGCAGAGAACTGGTTCCAGCTGTCTCACTATGTGGCCCTGGAGAAGTCACGTGCCCTCTCAGAGCCTCAGTTTCCTCTGCACAGAGAGTGATGGCTTCTCTGGCTCCCAAGCATCTAGGTGGTGAGCTGACATGGGGAGGATGCCACCCAGAGCGAAAGGAACTCTAAGGCCTTGTCAGATAACAGGGCACACCAGGACAAAGCAGCCGTCACCTGGTGACGTTCAGGAATGAGGGTAAAGTCAGGGAGATGATTTCCTGACACCAGGAGCCTCAAAGAGGACATGAGCCTGAGTAACGGGCTGACAGCGGGCACTTAAACTGGGGTGTAGGCACAGGGGGAGTGGCAGTTGGCTGATCCAATTTGGGGCTGTTGGTCCCAGCTGGGTCTTCTCAGACAGATAAGTTCACATCCACTGGTAGGCTCCCTTTAGACGCACCAGAAAGTAGCAAATGGTAGACTCCATCCAGGGTTGCTGACACCTGGGTTCTCAATCTCATGTGTAATTCATTACCTATTTGAGATGGTGGTTTATTAAAAACAAAAAACAAGGAAAATCTTCCCAGATCCCAGGCTAAGCCCTCGTGCATCTCTTTTTCTGTTGCCCCCAGGACATGTTAACATCCTCTGATGGGGAAAGCTGCTAACAGATTAGTATTTTTCATGGTGTTCAAGGAGCTCTAGCCCTGAAGATGTTTCAAGGATAAAGACTGAAAATAGCTTTCGAAAAGCCTGCAGTAGCACCCCATCTCTTGGAGAGTCACAAACTGCATTCAGGTGCAAAAAGATCTGAAAAGCACAGCAGGAGAGAAAACTTTGTTTCAACTTAAACTACAGAACCGCTCCCCCCAGCATATCCATACTCCCATGACCTCATAACTAATATTCTGTGGTTTTCACTTTGACATACATTGGCTAAATAAACCACCTGCTGTAAGACTATCCCTGTCTGCCCTGGCACAGTCAACTAGTGTGGTTGTAGAGGCATTACGTGTGCCCTTGGTTATCTATTTGGTATGTCCCAAATCGGTGTCATTTAAACAGCTCTTGAGGAAGACTTTAAGGCTGTTAAAGAGACAATAATCCATGGCATGAATAGAAGTATTTTAAATCTATGAGAAAACTCACAGTCCAAGAGTCAAGTTAACTCACACCCACAGAGTGTACTGGACATGCTGCAGACAAGCATTCTCGGGGCCAGACACGGCCTTATAAGGTGGCCTGACATTTTTTCATGGCCCCGGCCACCCTCCAAAAATATCCAGAGACAGAAGAGTGGGAACTGACCTTCCTGAACGTTTCAAAGATTAACAAGCAGGCTCTCCATTAAACAGGAGCACTAACACCTGCTTTACGACCAGCTCCAAAATCTCTCATTTCAAAGCCAGGCAGCCTGCAGGGTCCCAGCCGGGGAGGTCTCCCAAGGCGGAAGACAATAGCTGGAGCCTCAAAGCACGCATCCGAGCTGGGTTTTTTTGCTCTAAAAAGTGTTATTTCCTGTACCCCTCCAGAATATGCTTTAAGATCGGGCTGCCTTTAATTTATATGGACAAGAGAAATCTGTGACTAATTTGCTATAGTGCGCCTTTCTGCCCCTTCCGCGCCCTTGGACCGAAGCTGTGTTCCAAACGCCTTTGACTCCCAAGGCCCCGGATCGCTTGTGAGGTGCTGCCCTCCAGCGGGACAGCCCAGCTACGACAACACGGAGGCGGAAATCGCCTTTGGGTTTTAACCAAGTCCAGCATCTGGAAATGCATCTGGATTGCATCCACGAAAGTCAAAGATAGATGTGGAAGCACTGCCGTTGTAATAAGTCCATGTTCTGGAATTAGTGAACAGAAAACACAATTTCCAAACATAAGCAGATTTATGAAATGGGTACTAGGTGCTTAAGTACACCGCCTCTCACATTTTATTTTTGCTCATCAAGTGACTTTTAAGGTGAATTGCCTTTTTATGGGAAAAAAAGATTATTTTTGGTAATGAGACCTACCCCTATAACAATAAGGGGTATCGGGGTATCTCTCTAAATTTGAAAAAAAAAAAAAGATTAGTTTCTCACATGTTTAAAGTAAAAGTGTTGGTCAAAAATAACCCCAGACAGCTCTCTCTTCTAACTCTGGTTCCCAGTTGCCGGCAGGGGAATGTTTAATAGGTGTGGCTATTTTTGCTAATAGTTGTTTAGAACAGTTTCTTCACCACTAAACTGTATAACAACGAACCAGTCTATTTGTAGTGCTGGGATTAAAAAAAAAAAATGAGGAATTGCAAAGCTAGTCTTCATTCTTGTTAAAGGGAACAGAACAACACAGCAGTATTTTCGGAACGCTGTGTGTAACAGTAGGTCTCTTAATTATACCAATGGTAATTCCTCAGGCTGGGGCTTATGCTAACACAGTACACATAGTTGCCATAAAATATGACAATGACAAATTACAAAGCCCTGGCTGGTTTCCCATCACCACCCTAAGACTGAAAGGTTGTGTTTTCTGTGTAGCCTCTACTATTAACTTTACCTCCGCTCTTCAATTTCAGTTGAAATAATTTTCTTTCTTTTCATAAATGAAAGCCTGTCTCCGAAGCAGATTAAACTCTATGTGAGGAGAGAGGTGGTCCTAACCACTGTACTGGTAATGCCTGTGACCAGACAGCGTTCAGAAAGAAAATGTTCCTCTTTGGAACAAAGACCACGGTCCTGGACAACGGTGACAACTCTGAGAAAAACTTGGCAGACTCAGGAGGGGGCATGTCCCTGCTGGAGGCACCCTGAGATCACCCAGAGAAATAACTAGAAAGCGACCGGCACAGGGACGCATCAGCACTTTCATTATGAGGTGAGGAAATCTAGGGTCTAGTACTAGCAGGTCAGAAGTGGCTGAGCCGAGTACCCTTCTCAGTGTCTTTCTGCCCACTTGTTACTGTGGACGTCAGTGTGTAAAGTAGTGCCCAGGATTGCTCTGTATTTGGAGTTGTTTTCAGGAGGAGGTACTCAACCACTTGACCAAGTACTGGTTTTATTATAAGATGAACATTGCTGGGCAACAGTATTTCCCCTCTCCACTTACATTAGAAAAGTTAGATTAAAACACACACACACACACATTGTAAGAAAAGGGCCCTCAATCTTTTACTGGTTAATTTTTTATTTTTCTTGGTCCCCTATATGAGGAATCTGTCTTGTCCTTCTGCAGCCAGGTTGGAGACTGGCTTGGTAAGCTTGAAGACTGACTGGTAGGAAGAATGACTTTTTGGAAACCTCTTAATATAATCTGTTTATTTTTCCTGTAAGTGTAGAACCATTAGTGAATAGCAGAAATAGATTTTAAAACTGTAAAGAAAGAGCTGGAATCCGTTAACAGAACTGTAACTCTTCCGTAATCCTACAACACCATTCTCAGGCCAATTCAGTGTGAAAAATCACTAGACTCACTGGTCAGTATTTCAAATCCAGGCAGAGCACACACCAGTTTATTTTGAAATGCAACACAGATCAGTATTTTATGAATACAACTTATTACTACATTATCAGGTAAAAACAGCTTCCAAATGCATGCATAGAAAGTTAAGCATAGTCTTTGAACTCCTTATTTCTAAATATACAAAAAATACATTTAAATTATATAATTTTAGTGAATCAAAGACTTATAAAATTACAGTTTTGGTTTTCCCAACATAGAAAAAATATAAAAATGACTATATATAAGGTTGTATAATTTTTTACCCAAATTTCAAAGGAGCATTATGTACGGATATTGTCTTATAACGTTTTATCTGAAACTCAGAATTGAAAATAATTTGCAGGTTGTACCACATCAATGCCAACCTTTTATTATAAATGAATAACCAGAAACATGAGTGAAGTGAGGGCACAATCTCTTCACATGCCTTAACGCTACATTGTCTAAACCCTTCCTGTCAGAAGTTTGCTCCAGAGGAACGTTTTCATCAGGAAGGATGTGCTTTATTCCATGACTAACTCTCCACGGTGCCTTTGATGATAGTCAGTACGTGTTAAATGAATGAACCCAACCTTAGCAAATAGAACACAGCAAGATGCGGATTAGCAGCTCGTGTCTACAAAGCACTACTGCGTACCTCAAAGAATTTTCTGCCAGAAGGTGGTACCCGAAGTGGGGGATCTGAAACACCCAATCAGGTGGGGGGCTGGGCAGTTGATGCCTTTGACTGTGCCCTGAAATGAAAACGGTAAGTCTGACAAAATACCCACCAAAACACCACCTTCCTCATTCACACTTTATAAGAAGATGTGACATCTGGTGGGGTTAGATGTTCTCAATTCATAAGAGAACACCACCACTTCCAAAGAGAAATGAATTCATGTTAGAGATAAAGAAACCAGTTACTGAGAGAGGTGACTGAAGGACACGGTGGTGGCATGGCTTACTTATCTTCAACGAGCATTTCAAATGTTGATGGACAAAAATGCACACTGGGGTTGAGACCCTTTTTGAGAAGGGAGTTGTTCGCTGCGTTCTTGTTGCCAAAGTTCAATTTGATGCATAACCACTATTTGTGACAGGCTGTTTTTCATAGTGACAGATTATAATAGAGAGGCCCGAATAAAACCCCCAAGCCAGCAATCCTGGAAAACCTACATTTCTCATCCCATCTTCTACAACTATTCCAAAAACAAATGAAAAAAATCTTACTCAAATTAATAATAAGGCTAATATAACCCAAATTGATTCTATTTTATAGTAGAAATACATTTTTGGAAAAATAAAAAGAAAAAGCATGAAAAATAATCTTTCCCACATATTTTGTTTATCAAATACAAGAATAGATTCTAATCTCAACACGCCCAAGTTAAGAGTGCTAACTTTAAGAAGCAGAATTTTAATGTTTAATTCAAAAATAATTTATTACACATCTACCTGCATCAAATTATAGGCTGCATATTTTCTTCTCATTTTCATCTTAATTTTCAAGCTTCTATGAAAATAAGCATTTAAAAATTAGTTTTCCATTACGACACTTCTAATATTAGCAATTATATTTTAATTGATAATCAGTCAGTAAGCTAGACTTTTACAGATCAACCAATTAAAAAAAACGGGGGTGAAGTTTGCACAAAGAACACTCTGTGTTTAAAATCTAATGCACATCTAAACTTGGGCTTTACATTTTTATCCAACCCTTTCCTGAAGAGCCTTAAATGCACAGTTTAGCAATGAAAGTATGGCGACATCATGTTAATTAGACAATGTCCATATGTCCAAAGTATTTCTTGGCTGATCCAAAATGTGGGGACAATACTACTTTTAGCTCATGACTGCCCAACTGGAACATTTCACTGCCTCTGGACTTACAACTTGGTGGGAATTACACAGGACCATAATTAGGAAGAGTATCCAAACAGAAGAGATGAATGAAAATGTGAAGGTAAAATAATAAGGGCATATGAACCCATTCCTGACTGTTCTTCCAGACTCCATTTTTAGAGTAACGCCTTCCGTGTGCTTTCGTTAATGGATTCTTTACTCCTGTGCGACTAGACTGGCGTCAGGTCCCTAAGTAAGAATTGCTCTTGGCAAACACCTTGCTCAAGGGTGTTCTGAGAATGGTACTGTGAAAGGTACTTGTCGCTGACTAGTGACTGAGCTTTCCCTTTCTGAGAACTGTCATTCTGTTAAAATATGATTGAGGCTGAGCCCCAGATAAAGTAGCTTCTCTACAATATACACATACTTATTAAATTCAGGCACACTTCGTAGTGGCAGGCAGTAATGACTCGACTGAAAACAAACAAAAGGGTTCTAGCTGTTTTCTGATTATAGGCACTACTCCAAAGTTTCACAGACATATATACATTGTATAAGTCATTCACTAGATAGGGGGGAAGGTCCCAGCCATAACTTCAGAGCATTCCAGAGGACAAATGGCTTCCAGCATGCAGTCAAGCACTTTGAGAGGGAATGCTAAACACACTGCAGACTGAAACATAGCTGCTGCAAGCTGGGCACTGAGCGGGCACAACTTCATTACTCAGACTGTAACGCTCAAGTATTTAGTATTACAGATCTTTATTTATCAGACACATGAAGGAAACAGGAGGATAAAAAACGCCAAACCCCTTTCCAGCGCCATCATAAGTACTGGGAACTTCTGGTGGAAAGAACATGCTGAGATGGACCAGCAAGGATGTTTTATGTAACAGCTTTTGTTTTGTTTTTTATAAAATCCCAGGCCCACGTGACACTGGATTTTGGTTTTTGTTTTGTTTTGGTTTTTTTTAGTATTTTAAAAAAAGTTCTTACTTATTTTCTATGAAACGTACTGGAAACAGAAAAAGTCTGCAGCATCTTTTGTCATTGGAAAGTTTGTTTCTGGGGGTGTGCAGGAAGCAGGAATTATTCAAATTTCTTGTGTTCTTCAGTATGAGAAAGGACCTTTCTTCTCTGGTGTATCATGTGGAAGTATAACTGGGGAAAAACTGGAAAGAAAAGAAAGAATTCATTAAGGAGACGATTTAAAATCACATGTTCTATGTAAAGCACACGGACTTGAGGTCCTCTCTGACTCTCTGACCACTTTCTCTTTCAGCAACTAAGGAAGGTAACAAAGTGGGCTTGGAGAGAGAGGAAAAACACAGAGGGACTGACTTTCCCGCTTTAGCCGAGGGGGAAGGGTAGTGTGGACTGGAATGACAGACACTACTGACATTACCATTACCAATCAAGATGCCACAGAGCCGCCAAATAATACTCTTTACACTCTCTCATATTATCTTCACATTTAGTCTCTGATTCCCCAACAACTAGGGGAAGAATTCTAGTGATGGAGTTATTATTCCTGTTCACAGAGGAGGAACTCAAGCCCCAGAGAGGGTGGGCGCGTGCCTGGGGTCTCACAGCAAATCACTGACAGAGTCAGGACCAGGCTCGGGGCTCCTGACTCTTAGTCTCGGCCTCTCTGTTACTGCACTGTCATCAGGGAGGATCTCCTGAAAGTACTTCCAGAGAAAGGCTGTTCTTTGAGTGGGAAGACTGAAGAGGGGGAGGAACGCTGTGACATTTGATCTGAACACCACTGAGCGAGGTCTGGATGAGGAAAAAGTCCACATGAAAAGCAAGCCCTCAGGCACCGGAGGTTCTGTTCTTGGTCATTTAATAGATTACTTTAAAAAGGACTGGTTCTCAAATGAATAGGGTGGTCCTGCCTCCCTAGGGAGTCTTTAGAAATGCGGGTGGGGGGCGAGTATTGAAGGGGGTAGATTACTGGCATTCAGCGCAAGGGGCCAGGAATGCCAAAATCCACAAAGTATGACAGTCCCCCGTGACTAAGAACTGTGCCATCCCAAATGCTTATAGTGTCCCTGCTGGGAAATGCCAGTTTAAACTACCTGACCTTCACAAGGTTACTGTAAACTGGGGGTTCAAAAACCATGTGAAAAACTCCAGTGAGATGGTCTTGGATGTACACTATCCCTCCTTCCCTTCCCAACCGCTCCAATCTCTATTTTTTAGACAGTAACCTGTGTTTTGGGGGAGGTAATTTCTACTACTGCCAACTCTCCTCTCACAGTTTCTTCCTTTTTAAATGGATTCCAAGTTGGCCAAATGTCAAATGATCCTCCCAAAGTACTCCAAGACATCAGTGGGTGTGTGCACACAGATCTGACAAACTGCAGAGGAGGCCCCAGTGCCGAACTGGGCTGCCATCCACTCCACTCACTATTTGCAGGCAGGAAGTTATTCACAGAAAAGACCCAGCTTGTGCATAAAATTCAACAGTGAGAGAACTATTTTGGTATGAAAGCCAGAAAATTTGACAAGCTCTATAATCTAAAAACTGGAAGTAAAGATATAATTAAACCATAAGGAATGCTAATTGTAATCATTTGAAAATGTGTGGCCAGTCACATTTCTACAGACCTACTTTAGTAAAGGGAAACTTTGAGGCAAAGTACACCAAGGACTTTTCCACTGGCTGCATTTGTTATTACGCCACTCATAAGGTGGCTGTAGCCCCACAGGCTCTGAGGGAGGACGACGATCCAGAAGCCATTCATTAGGCCCTTAGTGGCAGCAAGACGGCCAAGTACACCTTCTTCATCCCCCAGGCAAGGGCCTCCTGGCTACAGAGTGTCAGGGGTCGGAACTGGAGAGCCGATATGGCCCTTTCATTTTTTTACATCTTCCAGAGGTTTCTCAGTGCCCAAGAGAAAGGAATGTGTGGGGGAGGCCAGGAGAATGGGGGTACTTGGGTTGGAAATTCTCTACTGCTCTGAGAGTGACTCCCTGGTGACCAGAACTTGGGTGACACTGTCTCCATCTCAATTACCCACAAGTTCACACTGAATCCAACTACAGTGGCTGAAACAATTCCAGATGCATGGCTACTGCTTTTAACTACACTGAAAATCTCCACCTGCCAACGGGCCATTTAGAAGTCTACCCTCTGCTCTTACAGCTCAGGACATGGAGGGTGGAGATGGCGGCTGTGCACGTTATGTGTGTCTGGCTTGGTGTGTCGGAGTCGGGGTAGGGAGCTGTGCGTGTCACTGGACCCACCTTCCTGTAAGGAAATGGGCTCTCTTAAGACTTGAAGGCTGAGAGCAACTGGAAATGCTCTGCTTGGGGCAAGTCTCTTCTGCTGCTCTAAAAATCAGAGGTGCGGTTATGGTTACTGACAACGTGGAGAGTGCCCTGCTTCTTGGCGCCCTCACCCTACTCATTGTTTCTCATTTCTCTCAGCCTGTTTTTTAAGGCTATAGCTAACTTTCTACAGCCTTTTTAAGGCTATAGCTAACACCCCTATAGCTAACTTTCACCAATTTGCACAAGGATGGGGGGAGGTGATGTAAACAGGACTTAGATGTCTACTGAGTCCTGTGGATACTGTACATACTCATACTGCATCTGCAGCAGAGGAGGAAAAGAGCATCTTGCAAGGGACTCCAAAGCACCTCGATATGAGAAAACTCCCATGGCTGCGGCTCATGGGCCACACACAATATGGGCTATGTGTGCACCAACGCAACAGCAGGTCAGGACCATAATGAAGAGGTGCTGCTTTATGTAAGATATGTATATCATTAACTCCCCATTAAAGAGGGTTAAAAGAAACGTAAGTTGTAGAAAGGAAACCAAATTTGGTAAAGAAAGCTGCATTATCAACAGCAACCTCTCCTAACTCTGCATTTTCTTCTCATAAATACCAAGTTTTGGAAAGTTGGAAATGTGCAGCTGGCTGGAATGAACTGTACAAACTGGTCTCAGTATTAACAACCTAAACAACTGAAAACATTCAGGGCCATTGGCTCAGGCCAGAAGCATAGTGAGTGCCAGCAGACACAAATATGGTCTGCATGACCATCCTGACCGGGGTGGGGAGTTAGGGATTTGGAGGGAACCTTTTAATCCCTGTCCTTGTTCTACAAGAGTTAAACTGCCTTAGAAATGAAAGAATACATCTTTTAACCAAGCCAAGTTCCCTTATCAAAAAGAGGCTGAGAATGGAAGAAGGGGGAAGGACTGAGGTAAAAGCAGACGTCTGTTGAGAGGAGAGCGCTGCCCTACTCCCTGTAAGACAGCTGGCTCTAAGGTCTGTGTTTTCTCTTTTCAGGCCAAGAAGGACAATCCCAGAGAACTGGGCTTGTTTTCCTTCAGGAATCTTACCATCCTATCCTCCTGTGCTTGACCAGGCCCCTTCGCTACGCTGAGAGGTCAGCAGGCAGAAGCAAAAGGCTGGGCAGCACTGCTTGCCCACCAGAGCACAAAGAAGACTCCGAGGTGCAGACAGACACGGGCTGCCCCGGAGAACTGCTCCTGGAACAGAGCCCCTCCTCCTCTTCCACAGACAGAAAACCTTGCAGCAACTCTGAGGTAGGGGCCCCAGATTTCTGACAATGACGCAGCACCTTGTTATTGGGTTGATTTCATGATATTCTCCTTGCCCCTCTCCCAGTCACCCAATACAGCATCTATCGCCATTCAAAGACCTATGTTGAATTTAAATAAATCCTGTGGTGCTTGCTGGGATATGTGTTAGCCTGGGTGTGGCAAAGCTGCAATTAGGAACTGTTGCTCTAGAGACTGGAAATGAAACTCTAGGGGAACAAAATTAGAAAGGTGAAAAGCTCTAAGTTAATTTTTATTACTTAAATTTTTACACTCTTCCATATTTATCTTTTGTTTGAAAATCAGCTACCTTTTACATTGGAAGAGAGATGGCCTTTAGCCACCATGGTTCTAGCACCAGAGAGGAGGACTTGATCATTAATAAGAGTAGAAAATGAGTCATGTAGCAGAACTGCATCCAAGAACTTCCCCAAGATAAACGTTCACATGAAATCGGGGTGGGTTTTTTTCCTCACAACGCATGAAATGCAATTTTCCACAGGGGACACAAACATGTCACCTATGACTGTTAGGATGATTCACTCAATTGATGCTGTGGGCTGAAGAAAAATCCAACCCTCCAGTCTGAATTCAACCTGAGGTTTAGCGGAGAACGTAGCATCTCTCTCACAGACTAAAATAAGATTCAGAGTCACAATGCCTATGGAAGTAGCTAAATGAGAAGAAACATTAACTTTACGTGTCCTTGGGTAAAACAAGATCCTTTTGGATATGTGGAAATCAATCATAGGATTGCAACTGAACATCAGAATTTGAGAAAAGGAGTAAACAACTCTTCCTCAGCAAACGTGACTCATTTCAGAGAAGCCTCAAACATGGCTTTTTCTCTCTGTTCATGTGCTGATAGACATGTTTGATTATCCATATATTTAAACCTTCGGAATTATTAAAATAATTGGAAACCATCCTGAAGATAACACTATGTCCTATTCAGATGACTCTGTTTATTTCCAAACAAGAAAGTAAGAAATATAGAAAAAATAAATTAATCTATTTTTATTTTATTTGTTTCTAGTTAACTATCAATTCCTTAAAAGTGAAGTAACTGTCTATTTTGATACGGTAAAAATGTAAAAATCTCTTTACAGTGTTTTTCAAATACCACAACAAGCAGTTCTCAAGAGACAGAAAAACTCAAGGTAAGGTCTTTAATGGCTTTCCACTCAGTACTCTCCTCCAATAGACAGTTAACCTATCCTGGAATTCACTGTTTAAAACACACACTGAGAAGGACTGCATTTTGGCAGCTGTATTGAGAAGGGTTCATCTTTATTCAATTACTACCAGAGAAAATTCCCTCTGACAGTCGGCATTCAACAAAAACCAAAGCGTTCCCAATAAATTAGATTTACGGTGTAAAAACAACCAAAGGCATTTCACTCTAGTTATTCTTGAGCCAATTTCTGAAACATAAATAAATATATGCATAAACATCTACTTACTTGGAATGTAGGAGATCATTATCAGAATTAGGAACGCGTAATAGTCAAAAGAGAAATTGTATTTGTTAGGTAAACTGATGGAGTATAGGCCAGACTGTCTGACAAAGGGCAAAGCGGCATATATTGTGAGCAATTCTCCTGACACTCCCATTGGGTACAGCACAATGAAAAGCGTGTACCTAAAACAAAACAAAACATTCATTACTGAGGTTCGAAGCCAGCTTTAGTAGAAAGATGCACCCCCACCAACACTGATTACTTGGTAGAAAGCTATCGTTTATATATTTCCCTGTTTACCCACTGCTTAAATTCAGGTTTTACAAGCCAGTTTTTGAAAAGGGCCAAAGCAAGTATGCTTCTGAATGTTCTAAAAAAATGTGTTTGGTCAGCCTCAAAATTTGGCCTAAATAAACAACTCTTCAAAACAACTCCCTAAAATAATTGAGATGATGCCAAATATTGGTGAAGTAGGGGCACTGAGTCATGGTTTATACTGAAGGGTCCTGCCTCGTGGGGTGGGGGTGAGTTTGGGGGGGAAGGTGTCGGAGCATGGTGTCTAGGAATCCCTACAATCTACACCAAAATCTGGTCTGTGGACTGAAAAAAACAGCACATCCAACGTGTGTATACTGCTACAACTTTTCAAATGTCTGTACGTGCTACTGTGAAAAATAAAATATATCCTAATTTTAAAAGACATTAAAAATTTTTATGATAAGCCTTTAGTCATTACATAATTTTCCAGTCAAAAAAACTACAATTACTATCACATGGGTGACTCCACACAATTTTTTTCACTTTAAAAAAAGGAGTTCCTCAGGTTTCAAAAACAATTCAGAGAGGTTCATCCTATGGAACTAACGGGAAGCCATTCTGAGGTGTAAGTATTGCTAAAGAAATCACCAGCTCAGATTCTAAAAAGCCTTTGGCTGTTTGTGGCTGACAATAAATACTGGGCTCTCAGTGTCCAGGTACAGGAATCGTGCTGAGAAATCTGTGACAAAAGAAAGACATGTTCTCCATTGCTACCTTCAGCCACGCTGAGGAGGATGGTGGAAAAGGAAGACTCTTCCATGGGCCACAGAAGACAATGGACAAAAGAATCTTTCTCTAATTGTAAAATCAGGGTTTGGTCAATAAACTTTCCCTATAACCAGGATAGACAGCTTTCACAAGTCTGCCCAGCTAGGTTAGAAACTGCTATATTTTTCCCATTTTCTAATACAAATGTTTATTGAAAAAAAAGAAAAGAAAAAGGAGAAGTTCACATGCTTGAAATGTTGGAGACATTTGGTTTATGTCTCTGTTTAATCACTAGACTCATAAATTGTCTAGGAACCATCGTTGCGGAGCACAGGCTCCGGACGCGCAGGCTCAGCGGCCATGGCTCACGGGTGCAGCCGCTCCGCGGCATGTGGGATCCTCCTGGACCAGGGCACGAACCCGTGTCCCCTGCATCAGCAGGTGGACTCTCAGCCACTGCGCCACCAGGGAAGCCCCCCAAGGACAATTTTGATCCTTTGGCTTTGTCACTCCTTCCTGTAGTCATTTCTAACTCAGAAAACTGCTCACAACTGTGTCACACATTAGTTCAGATAATTAGATGAACTATCAGCCTTTTACACAATTCATAACAAATATTACTGCTAAAAATATTCAAAGCAAACTAAACTGATATTATGCTAAAACTGCCATGTAACATTTGTTATTAATTAAAAAGTAATTTAAGAGTTATCTTGTTGGCAAAATTGAGACAAGAATTGGACTTGGTCCATCAAAATGGCAGAAGCTCGTCAGTAAAATTTTCTATGGACAAAAAATGGATGGTAATATCAAATCTCTTTTGAATAATTTAACTGAAAAGAATTGATCCCAAGGAAATAAGTAGAGATAAAAAATTTTAAAGTGTTTCTACTAATCAAAGTTATGTACAGTCACGTATTCTGATGAAATCTACAGACCAGATTTCTACCTAACCCGTCTCACACAATTTCGTATTTATTTACTTATTTATTTATTGGCCACGCCGCGCAGGTTGCAGGATCCTAGTTCCCCGATCAGCGATCAAACCCAGGCCCACAGCAGTGAAAGTACCAAGTCCTAACCACTGAACCACCAGGGAATTCTCACAATTTTATTTTTAGAAATAAAAAATAGTATCTAGGCAATAAAGGAAAAATACAGTGATAGATCACTTCAAAAGTTAGTCTTCATTCCCTGTACTTCTTTACCTGGCCCATTTGATGAGGTACGGCAGATGGTTTAATAGACTGAATGTATAAAAGGAGTAACGGATAATTTCTGTGATTGTCCAGGCAATAACAAACAGGAGGACACTGTCTTCACTCTGTACCTGTAGGAAAAGGAAGACAAAAGCAAAAGCAAACACATAAAACATCTTAACAAAGAAGCACTCACCATGTGGGGAGCCGAGTCCCTCACCCCCCTTACAGAGCTGGTGGGTGGAAGAAGTCGACACAGCCCTGGTCTTCATTCTCAATGGCCATAGCACAGCACAGAAAGAGCTTACCACATAAAGGAACACATGCATGCCTATGACAACAATTGTGTAGAGCCAAGTGAGAAGGAACGCGGCTTACTGATGAGTAAGAGAGACAGGGAGGGGAAACTGTATGAGCTGTAGCCCACAGGGAGAAACACACACGATGAGTGAGTTTCTGCATGTTCGTTTGCTGACCTGATGTGGAGAATGTGAACTGGCGTTAGTAGGAGCCAAGAATGGTTAGGTAAGATGGCAGAAGGGTGAATTGGTGGAAACCTTGGGTTCCATTAACAAGAATTTTAATTTGATTTGCATGACAACTTGGAATCCAAGGAAGTTTCAAAGAAGGGCAATATAATGATTAAAACACAACTGAAGCTAATTCCCTGGGCAGGATGAATTCACGTGAGGGAGGCTGGAGACCAGCTATGAGGCAGGGCCCATTTATTCTCCCCCACTGGTGACTTCTGCCCCCCCCCGGATGAGGCCTGGTTTAACTCAAGGATTACAGAAGCTTCCATGCTGATCACAGGAGGTGGCTAAAGCCAGAAGAGCTTTGGAATACTTAGCCTCCTCTGAAGTTGCTTTCATGCTGAAAAAAATATATACTTTTTTTTTTAACTTTTAAAAAAATTAATTAATTAATCAATTTATTTTGGCACGCTGGGTCTTCGCTGTGGTGTGTGGGTTTCTCTAGTTGTGGTGCACGGGCTGTAGAGTGCATGGGCTCAGTAGTTGCGGCATGTGGCATCTTAGTTCCCCGATCAGGGATTGAGCCCTGCATTGGGAGTGTGGAGTCTTAACCACTGGACCACCAGGGAAGTCCCCAAAACAATATACTTTAAACAGAGCTCCTTATGTATGTTTTTTACGGGATGTTCTCACTAGATGCCTTAGACTGCAAATCTTGCATGAAAATTTATTACCGTGGTATTAACTTTCAGCACCCCCTCTTCCCACCTCAGCTAGGTTATGATGATCCTTGGCACTTGGAAACCGATAATAAGAAACAACCTTGCACACCAATTCACTTATATTTTCTTACATCCGAAAAGAGCAGTTAGAGAGTTGAATGTGAATAAGAAATTCCACTGAGGAAATCAAACAAATTTCAATTACAAGATGGATCGTCTCTGTCTTACTCCTAACATCTAATACAACAAAGGTATGGCATTCTAACCTTAACTTTTGCTTTTCTGCATTTGCAATGTTAATTTAGCACTTACATTCTTCCTCAGAAAGTGTACATGGAGTGATCCACCTACACAATGAAATAAGTAGTCATTTACATACCTATTAACTAAATTGCTCTCACAAAGAATTTCATAAATCCATAGTTACTACCCTCTAAAAATAATAAGAATTTTATACTGTCAAGAGCAAGGGTAGTTTTTGTTTTCCTGGCACTCTTATATTAGCCAAAGTAAAGCAAAAGCTAAACCCCTCTAAAGCTTTCATGTTTCATTTTTCAGTCTGTCCCCAAATCCTTGCTTAAAACCCATCTATACTAAAATATAATTTCAGAGCACACTTTGCTTTTTGATAGACTTTGTAATCCTCCTCATCTTAAGGAGATATGTTTTTACAGCTATGGGCTGAAGCCTTCCTTAAAGACCTTTGGGTTAAACAAGAAGTTCTTCTAATATTTTGCATTGTAATCGTCTTGAAAGCAGGGAGCTTGTTTTATTCATTTTTGATTCCCAAAAGCACTTTGTGATTTTCTCAAGTAGGAGCTCAACAGATATTGGTAAAGCAAAACAATTCAATCATAATCAGTGGCCTGCTTTTTGATACCTGATATTAGTTTCTACGGAGTCTTAGAGGCCTTCAAATAAGGGAAAAGCAAACAAAGAAGCCCCCCCCCCCCCCCCCGCCCGGCCTCCCACTCTGATCCAGCCTGCAGGTTATTTGATTCACTGTCCCAACGCCCCACTAGACTATAAACAAAAGAACTGTAACAAACTCAGACTCAGGATGAATGTGAAAACAGTCTGTTCCCAGAATCCAGCTGTGAAGACCATGTCACAATTTTAAAAAGACTAAGGATGGGGAAAATGATCATTCTGTACAAATGATATCTTCAGATCAATAGGAAGTACAACATGTTATTAGGGAGGGGCTCACATAAAGTCAGAGATCAAGCTTATCTAATTTGCAGATAAGTATCCAATAACACAAAATAGGAGTAGAATGGAATGAGTTAAAACCAGGAAGATCAATGAGCAGGTTTGGGCTAGGTTGACCAAAAATGTCTTGAAGCCATGTTTCAAAGCTGCATGTTCACAATCATGGCACACACGGGGGAATGGACCGGGGGCAGCCTGGCTGGCCAGGAAACCTTCCTTTGCCTGGTGCGGTGAGCTGCGTGTTGGACCCTCCACACCATAGACAGCAGGTTTCAGCCACCTGCTCTACAAAGGGAGAGGAGGCGTGGGGAGTGGGTGGCTTGTGTAATTTAGCCAAGGGAGTTTACAAAGAAATTCAAGCTGGAGAAACAAATGGGTGCAAGAGAAAAACCTTTACAAACAAATAGCATCACCTGTTTGCTTGAAAAGGCTTAGGGAGCATCAGTATATGAAAAGCTGTCATTTTTATTACATTCAAAGAAAAACAGCTGGTGCCACATAAGAAAATCGCTATTGTAGAAACCCTATTCTTCTTAGCATTTTGGAACCTACTGCTTACCACTCTGGTTATTTCAAAGAAATCCCCTGATCATGCTTTCTCTGGTAGGTGTTCTTTCCTCTTCTTGATACCTTTTTCATTTGTGAAGAGAACAGATTTTGGTAAAATCTCGGAGGTGAGAACTAGAGTCTCTTAATGGTAGAACTGTGAACAGTATGTTTATCTCAGTCTCCTCTGGTTGCCATAATAAAATACCATAGTCTAGGTGGCTCAAACAGCAGAAATGTATTTTCTCGCAGTTTTAGAAGTCCGAGCTCAGGGTGCTAGCATGTTTGCTTCCTTGTGAGGAACGTGAGAGAGAGAGGGAAGTTCTCTCTAAAAATATGTAAAAGGTATCATGTGCAAGGATATTAGTGCCTTAGAGGCATGAATCTCATCGTGAAGATCCCACCCTCACGACCTCATCTAATCCTAACCACCTATCAAACGCCCCCCCCTCCAAATACCATAACACTGGGGGACTTAGGGTTTCCACGTATGAATTTTGGGGGACACAATTCAGTCCAAAGCGTCGTTTCAGACCAGGTGTTGGCAAACTTTTCCTGAAAAGGGCTAAACAGCAAATATTTTAGGCTCTGTGCCATATGCGGCCTTAGTCAGGTATTCTTTTTTGTTGTTTTTTTACACCCTTTTAAAAATGTAAAAACCATCACAAATTGCAGGCTACATGTAGCCCACAAGTCAACCCTGTTTTAGATTCATTTGACTCCCCCAACTTTCCCTGTCTGTTAACCTCTACAAATATCATTCTTCAGCCTTCCTTTGGCAGACTCTGCGTGTGTGTGTGTGTGTGTGTGTGTGTGTGTGTGTGTGTATGTGTTGTGTTTTGCTGGGGGGTGGGGGAGGCAATATATCTATAACCAATGGACGCTATGGAAAAAGGATGTAGTCTTAAAAGAATACATATAGGCAAGTTTTTCACGTTATGTCACCTTAAAATCTTAGTAATCTCCTTATGTTTGTGATAAAATATATATAACTTAAAATTTACCATTTTAATCATTTTTAAGTGTATATTTCAGTGGCATTAAGTACATTCACCATGCTGTGCAACTATCACCACCATCCATTTCCAAACTTTTTCATCATCCCAAACAAACTCTGTACCCCTTAAATAATCTCTCTCCATTTCTCCCTCCCTCCAGCCCTTGGTAACCACCACTCTACTTTTAGTCTTTAAGGACTTACTCATTTCACAACACTGTAAATCAACTATACTTCAATTAAAAAAAAAAAAGAACTTGCTCATTCTAGGTACCTCAATTAAATGGAATCATGCAATATGTGTCCTTCTGTGTGTGGCTTCTTTCATTTAGCATAACGTTTTCAAGGTTTATCCATGTTGTAGCATGCATCAGAATTTCCCTCCTGTTAAAGGTTGAATATTATATTGTATGTAAATACCACATTTTGTTTACTGATTCAACTACTGACGAACATTTGCATTGCTTCCACCTTCTGGCTATCGGAATAATGCTGCTGTGAACATGGGTGTACAAATATCTATTTGAGTACCTGTTTTCAATTCTTTTGGGTATACCTAGGAGTGGAATTGTTAGATCATATGGTAATTCAATGTTTAGCTTTTTGAGGAACTACCAAACTGTTTTCCACATTGGCTGCACCATTTTACATTCCTACCAACTGTGCAAAAAGATTCCAATTTCTTCACATCTTCACCAACACTTGTTATTTTCCTTTTTTCTTCCTGACAGTAGCATCCTAATGAGTATGAAGTGGCATCTCGTCGTGGTTTTGATATGCATTTCCCTAGTGACTAGAGATGTTGAGCATTTTTTCATGTGCTTGTTGGTCATATGTGTATCTTCTTTTGAGAAATGTCTTTTGCCCATTTTTAATTTGGGGGGGAATAACCTCTTTTTAATAATTATGATCACAATAGCAGTAAAAATAATTATACCTAATAGTTACTGAACTCATACTACCTGCCAAGCACTTTCTAACATATATTACCTCTTCGAACCCCCATTTTACAGATGAGGAAAGTGAGGTTTACAGAAGTTGAATCCAGGTCTTGTCCCAAAACTCTGAACAGTTCTGACTTGTCTTCTTGGGCTTTAGACATACACACACACTCCCCTGTTGCTGTGGGGAGAACATCTCTCTTGCAATTGAGGATGGGGAGGTGAGGGAGAGGCACAGGGATGGCAGGTGTAAGAGATGGCTAGTATGGTTGGAAAATCAGTGACATGTTGTAAATAAGTAAACTGAGCAAATAAATCAATATATTAAAAAATGGACTTCTCACTGTTGGAATAGGTATTTACAAACATGGAAGGGAGACGCTAGAAAGAACACCAAGATGTTGAATTGTAATTGGAGGAATCAGTATGAGCTCATGATTTTATGTGTGCGTGTGCGTGTGTGTGTGTGTGTATACACATATACACATACAGCGATGTAAATACTTTTAGATATACATGTGTATGAGTATATACGCATATAGATGTATTGATACATATATGTATATAGTAGCTTTCTCTACTGAGAGGACCAAGAAGCAATAACATCCCAGTAGTGAGGAGCACCTCAACTACCAGATCTTGGTTCCTAAATATACCATCCTCCACTAAAAGGAACCAGGCTCCTTGGCATAATGGCTGATTCCAGGGCTGGGGCAGGGGAAGTACAAGATGATTCTGGAAATCTTTTTATCAGAAAGTAAGGAAATGCTCAAACAATGATGAAGACAAGTCAAAAGGACAAGAAGAAAGGGTTCCCACTGACCAAATCACAGACAATTTTAGCATCAAAGTAAATAACAGATTACAATCCACTGGATTATACAGGAATTCACAAGTCCAAACTGATATAAATAAAATAAATAAATGAATAAATGAGAGAAAGGGAAAGCTATTCCTTACAGTAGGATGCCAACTAATACATGGAAAAGAAATGACATAAGTAGAGAATCACCATTTGGTAGCCATCACAGAGCTGGCTGATAGAGACCAGGAATCATTCCCGAAAAATACTGATCAATAAAACAGGGAAAATGGTGACTTGAAGGTGGAGAAAGCTGGCAGGCACCAACAGAAGCAGGTGATTGAGGTCAACATCACCAGGGGTGGGTTGGGTATAGTCATGGTGCTGCCACCTCATGTGATACCCTGAGAAGAGCATGGCACCATTTCTCTGGTATTTCTGCCAAGAATGCATGGCTTGAACTGGTTATGAGGGAACACTGGATGGATCTAGGCTGAGGGTCACCCTAGGGAAATTAAGGCCTATACTCTTTAAAACTGTTAAGGACATGAGAGACAGATCAGGACTTCTTAGTCTTAGACTGAGGGGTCTAAAGAGATCTGACAACTCACTGTACATATGGCAACACCCATGTTTCTCCTTTCCCTGTGTATCCTGGTGCTTAGCACAATACCTGGAGCATAGAAGATACTTAGCAAATATGTGCCATCCAGGAAGGGAAAAAAAAGACACTTAGTTTAGACAGTTAGTGAAATGTGAATGAGGCCTGCGGATGGGACCATAGTATTGTATCAGTTTTGGCTTCCAGACTGGAGGGTTGTTATGCAGGTGATGTAGGAGAGTGTATGAAACATGTACTTGGGTGACAGGACGTCATGTACAGCTTGCTCTCAAGGTTCAGAAAAAAACGAATGATAAGGGGTAGATAAATATAGAGGAACAGGTGACAGGAACAGGAACAAATGTAGTAAAATGTCAGTAGTCGGGGAATCTGAATGAAGGAAACATGAGAGTTCTCTGTACTGTTCTAGTTCAAATTTTCGGTAAATTTGAAATTACTTCTAAAGAAATTATTTTAAAATATCACCTGACAGCTAAGCAACCACTTTGGGGACATAATTAGAAGCAAACAATATCATCTGGTTTCTATAAATTGCTTTTGATATGAAGCCGCTAAATCTGCTGGAAGAGGCGGGCTCCATAACCATAAAAGAAGATACAAGAACATTTATAACGAAGACTACCAATAAGAGCACACTTGAGAAGGAACAACAGGTTTAATGCTGATCCTAAATCTGTATCGACATCACTGTTGTCTTACACTGTAAGTACCCCAAGGGCAGGTCCGAAAACTCGCTTTGAAAAGGGGTTAGCTTACTTAAGAAGCAAAATCAGACTTTCAATAAATGCTTTAGATTAGGATAATAATGATGATTAAGATAATGATAACTCCCATTTAGTAGGGCTAATTATTCCTTAAGTATGGTAAAAGTAATTATGTCTAAATTTTCACCAGCTAACTGTGAAACCATTTTAATAAGTATAAAAGAATTCATTCCTATGGGAAGTCAATTATATCTCTCTTCTAAAAGTCAATTATATCTCTGCTTCAGGACATAGAATTCAACACAGTTGTGTAGAAATTTGTCACTATAATTTTGGGAAAAGATTAGGTTACATTATAGCTAATATGTACCTAACATTTATTGAGCACTTACTAAGTGCCAGGCACTGTTCTAAATGCTTTATATGTATTAACATATTGCATCCCCAAGACCACCCCATGAGGAGGAACAACAGGGCCTGTTGAACAGCTCCTCAGGAGCTAAAACAGCTGGGCAGCGGAAGCGTGACATGGTGCCAGCACCCTGTCTTTCCCGCCTTGTCAGTTATCCCACTCTACCGTACTGCTCAGTTCTGCTCCTGAGCAAGCCCTGTAAGGGCAGCACCTGTGATTTCTCCTTCCCATGCTTCCTAGTGCTTAGCACAATACCGGAGCAGAGAAGGTACTGAATCAGTAGTCTGACCCATCTGCAGCCTGGCCTGCATGTTCTCTGCCTTGGTTGAAACAGCCTTGGGTGAGGAGGGCAGCTCCCCAGGGAGGGTGAGGCCACAGGGCTGCTGCCTGGATGGTGACGTCAGCAGAAGGTTTGGGCTGGGGCACTGGACAATTCTGACGACAATTCTGGTCCTTTCCATAACTTTCTGAAGCTTTTTTGAATAAAAATGTAACTCACTTAGTTATCTGCTTAAAAGGAATGTCATCCTTGACAAGAAGTTGAAATGTAATAAATATTGACATGTGGTGGTTTAAAAAAAAAAAGATGTCTGGATTAGCGTCTTTTCACATGGTAATTTCATGTGTAAATTGTCCTTCATGATTTAGTCTTTATTAAAAATCCATGATAGGGTACACGGTAAACAAACCAGAAAATAATATTCCTTTTCTATGGAAAATGCAAGTTATATATTAATATTCTTCCCCTTTAAAGGAGAAAAAAATGTGCATCTACATAGATTTTTCTTAACCTATAATGACAAAGGGAACTGGTTAAAAAATTATTTTCATTACAACACAATAACTAAGGACTAATTTTTGACATGGATGATGGCCTAGTTAAACGTTTTGGCCTACGAAAACAAGTCTTGGTCATGAAATTAACTTTTCTGAACATGCAATGAGAAAAATGTATAAGCATGCGGTAAACAAGCAATGCATGATCAATTCTATATTTATGACAGACATGCAGGTCTGAATGCTAATATGTTCCCATTAGTCCAACTTTAATGCTACTATCTGCTCAGCCCATTTCCTGGGAAACATGAAGGAAGAGTGGCAGGTTCCTACCACTAGCCTCTTCTCCAGTCATTGCAACTCTTGAATTAAACAGACCTCCAGGCTTCCAGGCTGCATATCCTTATCTCTCCCAGCCTCAGCTTCCTCACATGGAAACTGAGGCAATATTTGCCTTTGCATGGTTGACGTGAGGTCAGAAAAACCTATCAAATGCTTAGTAAAATGCCAGCCATTTAATATACAGCAGTTATTACTATTATTCCATGAAAGAAAAATTCAATTCAACAAATCTGTATTAAGTTTCTACTATCTATGCTAGCCACTGCTGGGACCCAGGACAGGTTGGTGGCTGCCTCTTAGGCTTAACTAATTACCAAGATGATATTTTGTTTGTTGTTGTTTTGCTTCCTGTTGGTAAGTGTTAAAGGCATTAGCCTGTACCAACTCTGGGAGGTCTAAGGATCTCACCAGCTGCTAGCCTTTCCCAATGATCTTCCTGAGTTCTGTTTGATTTTCTCACCTCCAAAGAGCACATTATTAACTGAAAAGTTTTCATGCAACTATTTCCTTCAACCAAACTCAAACACGAGGACTGCATCAGAATGGGGTCATAATTAGTCCCACCTTGATCATATATACCCAATACAGTCTGAGTATTCTACGAAGCAACAGTCCTTTAACTACAGCAAGACAGCCCGAGAACAGTATTCCCAGCAGTAGGTTACTGTGGCCGCATAGGGAGAGCTGGGGCATACTCACCCCACTGTCCGCCCCAGACCTCTAAATGTATCATCCTAGAGTGCCTACCCAACACTCTAGAGGGGACAGGATTGATCATTGTCAGAAATGTAACTGACATGGTCAAAAGAACACGAAATTGGCAATATACACTGTGAAATGTCAAGGTTCTTTTGTTCTATGATGGTTTAAGAATTGCAAAAACGTCAGTAAGACAGAAAATAAAAACAAAGGCCCCAATGAAAACAAACAAACAAAGAAAAAAACCCTCAAAGGCTATGAATACCATCCCCTGGAGCATAAATATTAAAACAATGTCCCATGATCCTGGTCCACATATATTTTGAGTTTGTACAGTGCTTTAAAAAATAGTTGAGCCAGTTTTTTAAGTTAGAGATTTCACATTAAAAAAAAAAAATCTGTATTTCTGCTTTTTCTTAAAAGAGCGACTGCATAACACTCGATCGATTTGCCAATCACTAGCTGAGGTGAGCACGGCCTTTCTTCTGAGATGATGTATACCCTCTAGTCATCATATTCTCCTTGAACTTTCCTTTAACACCCACCTGTGGGACAGACATCTGGTGCCAACTGATAAGCTCTGCTACAGATGGCAAACTGCTACACAAATGTAACATGACTATTTGAAAAACTCCAAAGTTTTAAAAACTATTAAGTAGTATATAAAAACTTGGTTAATTTGATTAGTTTTTACACTTAAAGCTCTCAACATACACTTCTTTGAAGCAGTAACCTCAATAAAAGATTCCCTAAACTTGACCTAAAAAGACAGCACCAATGCAGAAGGCAAAAGAGATGCATGATTATCGAGTTTTTGGTTATCCTGGTAATTTTTTTGCCAGAGAAAAATATAGTAAAGGGGAGAAGATGCAATACAAACGATTATGGCAGCAATTTAGAGAAAAGTCAAGTTAAAAGTCTTTAATGCATCAAGCCTAATAATTAGTCTCCTCCCTCCCTTCCAAATGCAAGCACACCCTCAGCATGCTTCCACACACAACCACACATGTGTATCAAGTCACGTCTTACAAGCTCCCAAAGCGCACCAGGGTCACTTCAGACTGGAAAAGGGTCCTCTCTCTGGAAAATGCAGACGACTTAGTAATATGCTTTATTTTATCCACGATGCATCACAGCTTTTAAATGAGAGCTTCTTGACTATATAGGGCTTCTTGATATGGGTAGGTAAAAAAGGTTATTGAACCCTCTTCCCAGATGCAATAGAAATACACTTCATATATATTTCACAGGAGCAGGGGGACAGGGATGATTTCTTCAGGTTCCCCTGTCATCTTCAAGATTCCCACTGAGACCAGTTACCTGCTGCATTCACTGTGCAGGTCAACTATCAGGAGACTGAACGTACTGGTATTCTTGTCCATTTATATATTTTTAATTAAGTTATCTGATTCTCCATATTTATGCTGAAAATACAGTTATACTGAAAAAAGCTACAGCATATAAAGGACCGATTTGGCAAAGGAGCAGATAATTTAAGAGACAGTTCCTCCTCCTACATATTAAAAAAGTTTTCCAATGAATATTTATCAATGCTTTAAAAATGCCACTCATTGTACCGTGGAGCACAGCTGTTTAAAAGCAGTTTATAGCTAATAATTTTTAACTTTCCTTGACTTTGCTGACATGTTTTAGCAATGCTCACGATGTATGCCACCAGCTCACTTTTAGTGTGAAATGAGAATCTCTGAGCTCACTGGGATAATAATGTTGACTATATTTCTATGGTATCTTTGAACTCAAATGGGAGAGAAAAGGCCTGTGAAATGGTTTTCAACAAAGGCATATGTGGGACATGTTATCATGGTGAATCCACTGCAAAGGCCAAACTGCAGGTCTCTCAAAGGTAGGGTCTATATGGCCTCTTGCCTCACCAGTTAATCAACTGCTACCTCTGCAAAAGATGAGAATACCATCCACACTGTTTCCCACACCTGCAATCAGGATTTTTATGACAATTTAATCTAGAGTACTAAACAAAAAATCCCCAGATTTAAAGAATACAGCATACCAAGTATACCATATAAATTTCCTTTGGCTACTTTTTTTTTTTTTTTTTTTGCGGTACGCGGGCCTCTCACTGATGTGGCCTCTCCTGTTGCGGAGCACAGGCTCCGGACGCGCAGGCTCAGCGGCCATGGCTCACGGGCCCAGCCGCTCCGCGGCATGTGGGATCTTCCCAGACCGGGGCACGAACCCGTGTCCTCTGCATTGGCAGGTGGACTCTCAACCACTGCGCCACCAGGGAAGCCCTGCTTTTTTTTTTTTTTTAAATCACACAGTCATGCACATATGAGATAAAATATATGGAACCTAACTGACTGAAATAAAGAGAATGGTAAATAATATTACACTGAACAACTACAGTAAACTCCAGTCACATGTGGCTATTTAAAATTAAATTACATTAAAATTCAGTTCCTCATTCACTCTAACTTCATTTCAAGGGTTCAATATGTGTTCACATACAACTAGTAGCTACTATATCGAACAGCACAGACACAGAACATTTCTGCCATTACCAAAAGTTCCTTTGTACAGTCCTGGGATAGAGGAAATATCCAAAAGAAAAATGCTGGTAACCAACATGTTTCTATCACTATACAGGACTATACAGTTACCCTTTTTGGCTTGAAATAAACACCTGAATTCACTTCACTTTCAAACCATGGGTGAAAACTGGTTTGAGTGTCAAATTCACTTATTGGTAACTCTCCACTGACTGTACAACTTGACAGCACACTTCTATGACACAGGCTTACTTCCCTGCATTATTTATTCTTCAACTCAAGCTGATGACATATAACCAAAGCTGAAACCACTTAGGCTCCCAGCCTGTAAATCTCATCTCAGGTGCTTCTTTGGGAAACTACTATTTTACATGCAAGGTAACCTTTTTTTTCTTTCATCATTCTCATTCCTATTCCATGACAGTTTCCTAGTGCCAAAAGTCAGACATCTTTGTTAATCTCAGGACTCCAAGTATCCAGATTTGGCTCTAAACAGGCTTCCTACTATTTCTAAGTAGCAGCAATTACATATATTAAGATACTACCCAATAGTATGAAAATGTCTTATGCTTGAAGAGGATTCATTCCAACAATGAGCTTCTGTGTCAGAAATTCCATTATCAGAAATAGAAGGAAAAAAAATTAGGAGGAAAGTAGGAGACACCACTGATACATCCAGAACGTCAATTAAATGGGGGAGAAGCGTTTTAGCATAATATTTTAAAAGACTAACTGAACTGTAAATGCACTGGGAAACCCAAGATCTGGAAGTTCTGGGGCAGAGGGAAAGGAAGAAACCAATAGTGCTCAGGCCTGAAAGGCCTGGCCATCTGCAGGGCAGTCTGGACTGGGCAGGCTGGGGCAGGTCTGGCTTTGAGTCCCAGAGGAACCTCATAGAGTGGGGCACTTTCCTTTGGAGCTGACAGGTCAGGCCCTGGGCCTTCCTGCCCTGAATGACATTCCCCCAAATGAAGATAACAGTGCAATCTTCCAGGGAGTTTGTCTGGTTTAACTGCTCCCTCTCGTGCCAGAATTGAGGAATGGGAATGGATGATGTCAGATTTAGCCCTTGGGGTAAGAAAGCAAAAGAAAAGGTCCCGAGAAACTTCAAGTGTGAGGGTGTTTGTGGGGCAGGGTCACCGATGGAGGAGGGTGCAGTGGAGGAGAGCCGAGAGGAGAAAAAGATTAACATTAAACACAAATGAAACTGATTTCCTGATTTTGCTGGGCCTGGAACCTATTCAACTATTAACTGACAAAGGGAGGCTATGTTCTTGTAGGATGTAGTGGTAACACTCATTTGTATGGTTTAAGATGTTTTATTTTATTTTAAACACAACTGACTTAATTATCAAAGAACAGAGTATAATACATTTTGAACAAAGGAATGCCACTGAAGTTTTCCAAGGACTACAAAAGAACTAAGACAATGGGAGAAAGATGCAACATGGAACATCAGAAGTGAGCCTACACTGAACCCAAAAGGATCTAAATATTTTGCAATATTTTGAAATAAAATTTTTACACATCGTTCAAGAAAATGTTGGAAAGGGACAGAAAAACACTGAGGGAAAAACAGACAACCTGATTTTGCCAAAATCACCTATGCTAAATATATTCAATGTCAAAGTGAACCATCCAGCCTTGGGAAAAGTAACACTATCTTTAAGTGTCCATTATTAACAGATGCGGAAGTGGCATTAAAGTACTGCTACAACTGTCTTGGAGTTGTCTAAAGTCTGACAGTGTCTGATTAGCAATCAAATAATGAGGCTTCCCACCTTTAGGAGAGGTGCTAATTTTAAAAGTGAAGGTGATGCAAATCCACCTACAGAAATATTTAAAATAGAAAGTAAGGGAACAGATGGAGTAGGGTGGAGAACTTTAGACATTTAGCACTCAAGGGGCCAAAAGATACTGAATGTCTCCCAATGTCCTTTGCTAACTGAGATGGAACGTCACTGTGGAAATGGCCTGGGCTAGAAGACAGTGGCGTGGCTTCTGGTCCAAGCACAGTACCCAAGGAGGGAACAACGTGCCCCAGATGCAGCCTCTCAGCTCCTCATCTGAATGATATGGATAAGAAGGTGCCCTTCCTGCCTAACCGAAAGCCCATGTTCATGGATGGCCGTTAGGGACAAGGAGCACGTGCAGCCACAGGAAACATGCTAACAAGAGAAGCAACCTCAAGAGGCAGCAAGAGCATGAGTGCACCGCGAGCCCAGCTGGAGGACCCAGCAGAGAAGGAAAACCTATAATGCAGCACAACAGGAAAAGGATCATGGCGTATCCTCCAGGAAAACAGTCGTGGAGTATCGGGGACACCACTGTACTTAGTCCTTTAGCTTCCACAAGAGTGAAAAAGGAGAGGAAAAGAGGAAGAAAAAAAAAAACTGTGTGGCATCTATGAAGGAAGTAGCAATCCTTCTGAAGTGAAACTGCTTTATAAGGGGTTTCAGAAGCTGCTCAGCAAAAAACTGCATGCTAGAGACCTTGATTTCTAAACACTGCTGCCTTGTTTTCACGTATTCCCCTCAGTTAATCTCCACAAAAACTCTGTGAAATGAGCAGGACAGATACCAGTATTACCATGTCACAGATGAGAAAAACAAGGCTCAGAAAGTTGAAGTGCTCTGTCCTAAGCCACAGGGTAAGTGTCGAAGTGCACACTCACCCACTCCTCATGAAAATGATGGCTGTTAAGCCTCCATGTTCTAGAATACTGAATTGGACTTACCTAGAAAATAACAAAAGTGTCCAAGGAAGATGACATTTCTTGAGAAAACCAAAGAAGAGAGATGTTTGTGCAGTATTTCCTTGGGTGGAAACGATAACAATCTACCTGGAATAATGAATGATCTACTTGGTGGCGCTGGCCAGGCAACAAGAAGCACCTGCCCAGGATGGAGCCCTTCCCTCCAACTCGCCCCCCAAACAAATGATGTTTTAGCTTCTTTAATGCCATGGTTTCAAATCTGCCTCTGACTTCAAGGTGGGCCCCTCAAGCTTCCTCTTACATGCAAGTGAGCCTCAGCTCCACAGACACTAGATTTTGGAGAAGGCACCAGAAACTCCACAGTCCCTCCACTTAGCTGGGTAAGGGAACTCCAGGCTTTCATTCTCTAAGAATGAGACTATGGCTCTCAGATTTGGGACAGAGATGGTGAAATTTGGTGAGGTCTCGAGGAAACTAAGCAGAAGTGGGAAGTAAAATCAAGAAAAAAGAAGGGCAAATAAAATTACAGCACAACACTACAGTTTCTTAGAGCATTTCTCAAACCTTAGAATTCATCAAATTATCCAAGGAGCTTAATAACAGTGATGATTCTCTGTCTCCACTCCCCAAAATTCTTTATCAAATGTGGGGCGGGACCTGGAAAGTGCATTTTTAAGAAGCTTTCTGGTAATTCTGTTCCAAATAGTCCATAAACCCCAGTATGAAAAATAGTCTTGGAATTTTCATGGAGAAAGGCCAATTAATTGGAGAGATTTAATCAGAGTGTCCTAAAATGAGCACTAAAAAACCAGAGAAGCACATGGGCGAAGCGCTGCAGAAGAGCCCCCAGGGCCTACAATTGACTTTGTACATTTCACATGTAAACGATCTGAGTGGAGAATCATATGCATGTGGTGTGACAGAACCGCTGAAGAGGAAGAGTGCTTCTGGGTCTGAGATGGGGGTTTTCAACTCCACACGGGATGAAGAAAGTATGGTTAGCACACAAAAATAAGGATGTGTTTACATCACATTTCTAACCGGTGAGAGCAAGTTCTGATGCAGTGGGAAGACTGTGAATTCAGAAGTCTGCTTTTCAACTCTGCCATTTGACAGACAGTCATTTGCCTCTCTAGCTTCCAAACTTTAAATGGAACTACAACCTACCTCAAGAGACAGTTGTCAAGAGTGGATAATTATAACATATTTTAATAAAGCCCTCTGTAAACTGTAATGCCTCAAACAACAACAAACAGCATAATGATATCTTTATCATAACTGGAGGTTACTAACTTTCTTAAACACTGATGGCAAGCTTTTTGTAGGCATCTTGCTGAGAAGTTAGCAGAGACGGCAGATTAAGTGTTACAGAGCCCAGTGGCATGCCAGAAAGAAGTGGGAAACAGCTGACTGGTGAAATCAGGAGAATTTACGGAGCATTCCAAAGGAATGTGGGCAAACATCCTTTTCTCCAATGGTGGCAAAGGGTGAGGAAGAAAGGAGAGAAGGCTCAGCACTCCAGAGTATAGTCTATTTTACACAAATTACCACTGGTAAGGTGTCGAAGGTGTTTGTTGCACTTAGGCTAAAGTCAGCGAGAGCCCAGCAACTTCTTACTCAACCGCTGCCCATGCCCTGGGACTTCTGCTCCAAGAACATGGCGATCTTACACTAAGAACTCCGGAGAGGATGTGTGTGGGCTTCTCCAAAGAGGCCTGGGCCAGGAAAAGGGACAGTGGCCTACCTGTGTGTCCAGGAATCTGGGGCTTGGCTTAGCTACTTTTGGACAAGGAAGAATATGTGCCCTGTGGACTTGTCTGTTTCTGAAGGGGGGTCATACTGAGGGACAGAAGGTGGCATCTCCCACTGCAATTCACTCTGAAAAATGTCAATCTTTTTTCAGTTCAATGAGGAGACAAAGACACAGACCCAAACAGAGGGTGAGGGGAACGAATGCCCATAGAGGCCTGATGTGGCAGTAGCAGTGGGCAGCCTGGCTAAGGAATGGGAAAGAAGCCAGTTCAGTTCTGGAGGTCAGGTGGGAAAACTGGAAAGGAAACAGGTTAGCTAGAATTTCTGATTCCCTCCTGTATCCCTCAAACCCTATGTCCCACCCTGAGCTTGTCTGTTTTATCAGAAATTTTATTTTGCTTATATAAAAAGTCCATTTAAAAGGAAAGAAGTGGGAAGGTTATTTGCTCTGTTAGGTCAAGAAAAAGCTTTTGAGCATAGAGACATTTTTTCTTTAATATCCTGCTCATCAAGGTGTCCTGCTAGTGATGGTGGGTCCTTATACATCATTAAAGAAAACCATCTGATCACCTTTTAGTTCTATGATATACCTGGTGACATCTACGTGACTAGCATTCCATGCAGTAAAGAATTATAATGACAAGTAAGGATGCATGTCCTAACGGGCGTCTTAAAAGAAAATATACCTCAAATATGAAAAAAGTAGTATCTAGTCTTAAAAGGTATACAGGCTATACCTTAGTACATCATGTACAATTACAGAAAACAGGGGAATGAGCATAGAAAATATAAGCAGGCCAGAGAGGGTGGAACAACAGTCCAAATCCAAACGTAATGCTATGAAAATGAAGAACCTGTGTCCACTTTAGAGGGAAATATGATGTAAAAACAAACTGAGAATGAAAGTAGAGTACTGTGAAAAGAATTTGAACATTACTATGAGAAAGTGATATATATTTTATGAAGCAGTTATTTCTGAGGTCAATTTCCCTATGCACTGGTTATGTGATTCCCACCATTAAAATAAACAAAGCTGGATATAAAGAAAATACAGATATTTTAAAGATGTTTCGGTAAAACAGAAGAATGGAAGTTTAACAGGGAAGCCATATGTAATGTTGTATAGAACAAACTGAATTATAGCTAACACGAAACTCTACGCAGGAAAAATAGCCTTTGGCCAAGAGAAGGGGGTGAGGAACAGGTCACAGACAGCAGACTGGCCTCTGAAACGCCACAGCAACAGCTATTACCTATTAGCAACTTGGGGTGGGCCAGGAGGGAATCTACTGCCATAAACAAAATGATGAATGGGTTCTTTTCAAAGAAAAGGGGAATGAGGAGAAAAGAAGTGTGATCTTGGAACAGCAAATACTATTTACGTGAGAAAGGAATAAGTCAATTAATCAATAGGGTATATGTGAAAAGAAGAGGACCCAAGAGGTGACAGAAAGACAATAAAATTTACTACAGTCCTAAGAAAATGATATGTTAACAATAGTAGAAATTGGGTAAGTCTGGTTGCAGAGAAACAATTATGAATATGCAAATCTAACAAGCATATAACTTAAATTACTGTAAGGCTCAAATATGACACTACCTGTGAAACCATCTGTTAAATGTCAAGTCTGTGCATCTGTCAGGCAGGAGGTTACTGAGGGCAATGGCCAGGTCAACACAGTTGTAATCCACAGAGACATTTAATAGCTTTCTAATCCAAGCTGTCTTCCTGCTCTGCCCAGGAAATCCTGGCAAATGTCGGTAACAGCAATATGGTAACAACTGCTTAACTTGAACTGTAATCATTTTTGATTTACCTGTCTGTCTACCACCCTGTTTGTCAGAAGTGCTAATAAGCAGAGGAGTGGTTTTTTTTTTTTTTTTTTTTGCGGTATGCAGGCCTCTCACTGTTGTGGCCTCTCCCATTGCGGATCACAGACTCCGGACGCGCAGGCTCAGTGGCCATGGCTCACGGGCCCAGCCGCTCCGCGGCATATGGGATCTTCCCGGACTGGGGCACGAACCCGCGTCCCCTGCATCGGCAGGCGGACTCCCAACCACTGCGTCACCAGGGAAGCCCGAAGAGTGGTTACTGAAGCAGAGGAGAGGAGAAGCAGAGGTCATGAACAACCCATCACCTGGAGCATTAGCTCCTGGACACCTAGGGTCTGACTCTACTGGCAAACTGATTAAACACTCCAGAGTTGAAAACACTCTATCTTCATTTAATTATCGAAAGTACATAATTACCTGTTTAAGAATATAAATGAGTTACTATTAGGAAGAAAGTTTAAGTCACTTAAGACTATTGGGAAATTAAAAATTCGGGTTGCTGGTTAAAATGGAAAGGACAGAGTGTATACACAAACGTAAAGGAGGAAGAAATACAGGTTAAAAATGATTTATAGAAAGAACTTTGAAACCAATGAAAACAATAACTTTTCCTGACTCCAGAAACAAGAATGAGGTCAAGGGGCAATATGCTACATTAGGATTTACTTGCCTGTTTTTGACTTTTTTTTTTGTTTTAAGAAATGTGATTACTCTAAAAAGTGATCATGTAGAAGTATGAGATTGTTTTACATTCTTCCTACACAGAAAGTGTAGACAGACATCTTCAAGGAGTGAAAGAGCTTAAAAGAAAAAGTCTGTGAATCTATAACAGAAACAATAACTTAGCTTAGTCAATTTTGCTTAAAAACTCATTAGCTATGTGCATTTTTCTGTATGTATATCATACACCAGTAACAAGTTAAAAAAATCATTAATTAAAATACAAATGGAACTGTCTAAGTAAATTCTGAAAAACAAAATGTTTTGACAGGGATTTCAGGGTAATAGAAGACAAAGAAAAAACCAGAATAATGCTAACGGATTAGCAAATTTCATGAGGCTAAAGAAGCCAATAATGCTGGTGATAAGTTACTGGGACTGGAAAACTGAAAACTGAATCTTCCTGGTGGCTACAGGTACTCTTCCTCACGATGACATTAGCAAGTAATAACTGACTTTTAAAAAGCCAAAAACATACTAGAAAACAATTCTCTTCCCTGATACCAGAAAATGAAAGCTTAGTTGTGGATTTACACCCATGGTAAATCCCTCCAGTTCTTACAAGAAGCATCCCTGGGCCTGCCTGGGTATCCACCACCCCAGACCCCCAGCAGAGGGTATCCACCACCCCAGACCCCCAGCAGAGGGTATCCACCACCCCATATCCCCAGCAGAGGGTATCCACCACCCCATATCCCCAGCAGAGGGTATCCACCACCCCAGATCCCCAGCAGAGGGTATCCACCGCCCCAGACCCCCAGCAGAGGGTATCCACCACCCCATATCCCCAGCAGAGGGTATCCGCCGCCCCAGACCCCCAGCAGAGGGTATCCACCACCCCAGACCCCCAGCGGAGGGTATCCACCACCCCAGACCCCCAGCAGAGGGTATCCGCCACCCCAGACCCCCAGTAGAGCATATCCACAGATCCCTGGACCTGCCCAGGTATCCACCACCCCAGACCTCCCAGAACCACTAGACTCAGCACACTTGGGAATTCCATTAACCCTGGTGGGCTGGGTGGAAACAAGTTTGTTTCTCCTGGTCCTACAAAGATTGGACTGTTCTGGGAACGCATTAATGTCTCTCACTTCCACAACGGTCCCACTACAAGGATGAAGATGTCCAGAGTTTATGGTGCTTGATCCAAACAAGAAAGCAGAAAAATATAACTGAGGTGCAGACCACATCCATACCAGCCCAATCTCCAAGGGAACTGAGATTTCAGGACTTTGTGTAATAAGTCTTCTCTTCACAACACTGCATATTTGGGGTATGTTTCCCACTAGTAACCCAATTCCTACAGTACAAGGGATTTTTATCTGGGCTATACTGATATGACCTGGAGTTCCATCTTTAGCCATAACACACATGTGAGAAAGAAAAGTTGACTAACATTTGTTAAAGCTGATAGCTATTTTATTTTTGTCAATTTAAACACTTACCTCTTTGACGCTATGTGTTACTGCCCATATTAAAAAAACTCTTGACATCACCTGGAAAGAAGTCAGGACAACAGAAGATGGAACAATTCCTGAAAGAAATTTTAGGATGGGTAAATAAATGTATTGTACTAGTTTCAAAATGTAATAGATTTTCTAAAACATCAAAATTTTAATGTTTAAAGCCAAAACTATCATGAGCAACTGAAACTTATCTACGTTGCTATATAGACTATGTTTTTCTATGTAGTCAATATTAAAACTTTTTTCCTCCCCCAAAACAATAAGATTGTTAATGGCAATAGCAAACCACAGAATCTAGGTACCTTTCGTAGGCCTTTCAAAACCACTTATACAGGTAGAGAAAATAAAACCACTGCTTAACCTTTAAAATTAGACATTGAAAGTTCCTTTTACAATACGCATTTCAAAAATGAACAGGCAACTATGGAAGGAAAATCAATGGTATTTGTGTCACTGGAATATTGGAAGCTCCTGGATATCAGACTTGATATGATATACTATCTAATGGTTAAATTGGCATCTTTTATAACCCACTTGAAGATTCTGCCAACAAGTGGACAAAATCAAAGTTTATATACCATTTCTTCTTACTTTGTTCTTAACAGTAAGCATTGGTACAATTATCTTCACAATGTTCTCAAGTTATAACACTGGAATCATGTTTAGTTATTTCAGATAATCATCAAGTTCTGCTAAGTTTACATTTCTTTGGCTTCTCCCTTCAGTTCCTACAACCACAATCTAGAGACCAGCCACCACCATTATATAAAATTCTTCCCTCCTTTAACTCATCTTAAACCCAGCAATAAGTCATTATCTGAAAACATTCTCCTATCTTTGTTAACTTTACACTGGAAAGGAACTGCTACAAAAATAAAATCTGGAAGCAGAATTATGGGTATGCAGTCCAGTAGCCTCTCCACCATTCCTCACTGGTCTTACTGCTCCCAGCAACTAGACTTGACAACTTTCCGGACCTGTCAAGTTGCACGTGGGCAGCTCCACACCTGCCAGGAACCCCTCATCACGGGTTGTAAATTCTTCTTCCGCTTTAAAACTAACCTCATCTTCAATACATTCAGTGGACTATCCCTGATCAATTTTCATTCTTCTGAGCCCTCTAAAATACACTCAGACTTCTAGACATTTATATAGTTGGACAAACTACAACTTGCCAAAAGACCATGTGCAAATCATATAAAGCTCTATAGGTTTGGCTATGAAAGAAAATTATATCTTAGAATGAGTTTTAAAGAAGATCTGGGCTTTTAAGAGGTAGGATTTGGTTCTCAAAAGCAAGTAAAATGGACATGTCAAGCACAATGCTTGGCATATAAAGATGCTCAATAAACCTTTGTAGAATGAATAAAAGAAAAATATAAATGTACGGACATATAAATCAATGGAATAGAACTGAGAGTCCAGAAATAAACCCTCACATTTACAGTCACTTGATTTTCAACAAGGGTGCCAAGACAAGTCAATGGAAAAATATTTATTTTTCAACAAATGGTGCTGGGACAATTGGATATCTACATGCCAAAGAATGGAGCTGGGATACTTTCTTACACCATATATAAAAAGTTACTCAAGATGGATCAAAGACCTAAATGTAAGAGGTAAAATTATAAAACTCTTGGAATAGAGTTATTTACATAGATGTAAATTTTGTGACCTTGGATTAGGCAATGGTTTATTAGATATTACACCAAAAGCACAAGAAAAAAAAAAGGGCTTTATCAAAATTAAAAACTTATGTGCTTCAAAGGACACCATCAAGAAAGTGAAAAGAAAACCCCCAGGTAGGAGAAAATATCTACAAATGTATATAATAAGGAAATATATACAAAATATACAAAGAACTCATAATTCAACAATAAAAAAAACTACCCCATCTAAAAATGTCAAAGAATTTGAATAGACATTTTTCCAAAGAAAATATGCAAATGGTCAATAAGCACATGAAAAGGTGCTCAGCATCATTAGGGAAATGCAAATTCAAATCATAATGAGATACACTTCACGCCCACTATCATTAAAAAGACAGATGATAACAAGTGGAGATGTGGAGAAGCTGGAACACTCATGCATTGCTGATTGGATTAGAAAATGGTGCAGACACTCTAGAAAACAGTCTGCCTCAAAATGTTAAATACAGAATTACCCTATGACCCAGCAATTCCACTCCTAGGAATATATATACCCAAGAGAAATGAAAACATATGCCCACAGAAAAACTTGTACATGAATGTTTGTGGTGGTATTCATATTAGCCAAAAAGTGGAAATATTAAAAATGTCCATCAACAGATGAATGGATAAATAAAATGTGGCAAAGCCATATAATGGGACATTAGAAATAAAATAAATAAAAAGTAATAAATAATAAATAAAAGGAAATGAAGTAATGATACATGCTACAATATTAATGAACCTTAAAGCATTATGCTGAGCGAGGAAGCCAGTTACAAAAGATTACATGTTGTATGATTCAATTTACATGAAATGTCCAGAGTAGGCAAAATTATAGAGACAGAAAGTAGATTAGTGGTGACCTGGGACTGGAAAGTTAGGAAGAAAATGGAGAGTGACTGCCAATAGGTACAGGGTTTCTTTTCGGGGTGATGAAAATGTTCTAAAATTGATTATTGTGATGGTTGCATAACTGTAAATACTGAACTGCACATTCAAAATGAATGAATTGAATGATACGTGAATAAACCTTTTATTTAAAAATATGTACGAATGAAGTACAGAGCCTGATGATATAATATGTAATACTGCCAAAGAGGCTAATTAGTGAGTCAAACATTAAGTGTATATACTTAGCCAGATCGCATTTCAAATAAGAAAAACTAAAAAAGATTGACAAACAAAAAGTTTTCCTAAATGAGTTATTAAGCACTTGCCACTCAAGGAAAGGTCACCACTCTTTCTAGCTTTTTTTTTTTAACTCAAAGGCCAGCTCATCACATAAAAACATGATTTTTTTTTCCTTTTATTTCTGCTCTTTCTTTTTTTACCACTGAAACAATGGGCTAGACTGCTAACGGTCTGAGCAGTGCTCCAGGGTTGCTGCTATATTTGGGTAGGGATCAAAAAAGTCCAGGATCTGGGGGCTTCCCTGGTGGCGCAGTGGTTTAGAGTCCGCCTGCCGATGCAGGGGACGTGGGTTTGTGCCCCGGTCCGGGAAGATCCCACATGCCGTGGAGCGGCTGTGCCTGTGAGCCATGGCCGCTGAGTCTGCGCGTCTGGAGCCTGTGCTCCGCAACGGGAGAGGACACAACAGTGAGAGGCCCGCGTACTGCAAAAAAAAAAAAAAAAAAAAAGTCCAGGATCTGGACCTCAGATTTCCAAGTTCAAAAATCTAATTTTATGCCACTCACGAGCAAGAACTAGGCTCTTGGGAGACTGACTCATTAGTCAAATCCCAGTTATTAAACCAAAATGTCAATTTATTCACTTGTAATAAAGGCACAGCCTTTGTAATTACTAAATGTCTGGGATTTTAGAGACCCTCATCTAGGGGTGCTTTTTTCTGCTGTCAAAATCAGAATGCTTTGTAAGTGTGACTTTAAACAGAGGCATTTGGGAGATCTGAAGATGAATATCACAATTCAGTTATATACAGCTTTATTAATTATCCCTTCTCTACTATAAAGCTCCCTTTTCTAGGAGACATGAATATTTATATATGTTTCCCTTTCAAAAGTGCTAAACAAAAATTATCTGATTTTTTCCTTAAAAGTAAGTTTTGGTAACCAAAAACAAAGATTTACTTTTCTGGTAAATTTCCCATCAGTCTTTTCTTCTAAGTATATTTTTACATACAGTTCAACTTCTATTGTTTATACTCTTTGTGGCTTGCTTTTCTCATTTAACATTTTAAGAAATTTTCTATCTTACAACAAACATATTCTTCAAAAATTTTAACTTGATTCATAATATTCCTTTGAGTTGAATATGTTTGCTTACCTATTCTCCTTCTGTGAGACATTTAAATTGCTCCAATTTCTTGACACTATAAATGAAGTAATGCAGTATTACAAATAACACTTAAAATTTTTTGAGGCTTAGACCTTTTTTTTTTTTTTTTTTTTGCGGTACGCGGGCCTGTCACTGTTGCCTCTGCCGTTGCGGAGCACAGGCTCCGGACGCGCAGACTCACCGGCCATGGCTCACAGGTCCAGCCGCTCCGCGGCATGTGGGATCTTCCCGGACCGGGGCACGAACCCGTGTCCCCTGCATCGGCAGGCGGACTCTCAACCACTGCGCCACCAGGGAAGCCCCTTTAGACCCTTTTGTTAAAAAAGGATTATTTCCTTGGGACAGTTCCCAGAGGTATAATTGCTAGGTCAAATGGCATGAATGCCTTCAAAGCTCTTGAAATATACCGCCAAATTGCTTTCCAAAAAGTTTGTATCAATATACACTCCCGCCAGCAGCATAAAAGAGTGCCTGCTTTAGCACAGCCCCAGAAGTGAATTTAAATCTTATTAAGTTAGAGAATAAAAAGCCGATCGATGCTTTCTAATTTGATGCAGATGCAGAGATGTTTCTGGCTTTGCCTGCAGGTGCTTCTGCATTCCCTATCCAGGGAATCTACCTACTTAGGCACCTGAATCTCTTCCAAGTGATGCCATCCATACCAACTCTCACTTAGCTTCTACAGCATATGAACCTACCTCAACCAGTCACCCAGCAATTAGCACTGCTGGCCCTCACCTGACAGCCCAATCTCAAAATGCCTCCTCTAAGAGATCAGTAAAAAAGGCCAGTGGGAGGAACGAACCCTTTCATAGGGAAGATCATATGAAGTCCAGGAGCTCCAAGTTTATCCTTGGATTCAAGCCAGACAAACAATAGAGGGCCACACAGATGAAACATATTACTTTAGCTCTGAAAAGAACTGACATCACTGAGTTGGGTTTATTGTTATCATCAGGTCGGTTTCATAAGAACTGGTTAAAAAATTATTACCTTATCTGCTGTAGGAATGGTATGCAGTGTAATATCCACCCTATCACTCAATACCCCTTCTATAAAGCCTCAAGTGGGAAGTCTGTTTAAAAACTTAATGTTAAGAAGTGTTTGCTCCTCTCCTCTCCTCTCATCATTCCTCTCCAATGATAAGAATTATATAACTCAGTTGCCCTTTTCAACTTGGTAGTCAGAAAGTTTCTAGCCAAATATGAAGCATACTACAGTACTATATTTTGTGTTTAAGTTACCACAAATCCTTGTGGAATGAGGAATACAGACAGATAAGACAGACCAGATCCTCTTTCTTTTCTAGACTTCTTACAGTCAATCCCACTGTGTTAACATTTGTTATACCATTACCCTTTATTTGAATACAATGTTCATTAACAGCATGTTCAAACTACCCAAACCGCACATTTTTTTTATTGTTGACTGCTTCAATTGGTTGTTTCCAAATGACGGAGAGATTCTGCAATCTTATCAGTAAGCTATTACTAGATCAAAATTCATTCAAAATGATTACTAGATATCTATTATTTGTTAATTTAATTCAACAAACATTTTTGGAGTACCTGCTCCGTGCCAGGTACTGTTCTTCATGCTAGGGTTACAACAGTGAAGGAAATGCCCCTGCCCTTGTGAACTTACACTCTCAGGCTATAACTGATTTACTTTGGGATAGCTTTTATTTTTAGCACGTTTTCCCTGAAGTTGATGTGAGGCTACTAAACATTTATAAACTGGAAAATGGCATGAGTGCTTCTTGGTTTCAGAAAGATATCTCTGTCAGCAGTGTGAATCTTTGGCAAGGCAAGGTTATAAATTGAGAAACAATTATGAGAATTTATGTTGAAAAGGCAGTGAACTTTTGAAGCAAAACACTGGCAGATAAAAGCAGCACAGGCACTTGTGTGAGTGCACATAACAAGCAAAAGCTGTATAAAGGAGATTCGGCAATGAGGTTCTTGTTTCTCCAGAACCAGGGTGCTCTGAGGACTCTCCAAACAGTTGAGCCCTGCAAAGCTGAGCAGCGCTAGAAATCCTCCCTGCCTGGTGCAGCCCTCACATGGGCCAGGGTAGTGGGATTGGGAGACTGGCGACATATGACCAAGACCAGTTGAAAGTTAAGTACAGGAAAGGCAACACAGGCTGGGAGCAGAGTAGCATAGTGTTCAGACGGAGCCCACTACCAAAGCAAGAAAGGACACACAAAGTTGGGGCCAGAAATTCAACTGAATGATGGAAATTGAAATCAGAATCTCCCTACCGAAATTCCAAATCCACGAACTAAAAGTAATAAACATTAAATAACAACAACAAAAATCACTAGCAGCAACCAGAAAGGAATGGGGTACAACTTTATGCCATATATTTTAAAAAGTGCTAGCCAAGAAAGGATTATTGCACACCTCCTGCTTTGTTCCCAACTCCCAAAAAGTGATATTGGTGAATCAACAAAATCGCAAGAATTTTCACTAACAGGTCTAGATTGGGAGAGAAACACCAACTTCTGACTGGAGTGTAACAGATGTGGAGGCTGGAAAGTGATGGGGAAGTAACTAACTGGGAGCCACCTCACAGATGCTAACTAAGCCTTTCAGACCCCCCAGAGTTGGAAGACTGGTACAAAGTTCCCTATGAGGACAGGATATACTTTCTACAGGGTTGAGGAATCCCAGGATGAAGCGATTAAATCTCAGAAGAGAAGGAAGAGCTCACCTGTTTTTAAGTAAGTAACTCGTTCACACTGTTCAAAGCTTTTAAAGTATAAAAAGATACACAGAGAAAAGTCTCCCTCCCAGTTCCATCCTACTACCACTCAGGTGCCTTTCCTACAGGCAACCAATTAATTTTTTGTCTATCATTCCAGAGATATATTTTAGGTATACAACAGCAAATATGTAAGTCAATGTATAAAGATACATTTATACACACTCTTTTTCCAATTTTTTCCACAATGACAGTCTTTTCTTCTTTTAAAAATATCCTGATGATCTTTCTATATCAATACATGCATACACTGTTTTAATTACTGAGGCTTTATGTTTCAATATCTGTGTACTCTCCTAAGCCCTACCACCATGCCCTCAGCATGTAGAAAAATACATAAATCAGGAAAACCTTCATCCTTAAACTGTAGCTTAGAGGGGAAGACAACTGAATCTTAAATACTGTGGAAATGCAGTCAGGGAGGATTCAGTAACACAGCAAATAAAATGGCTGGACAGGGCTGCTTGCCCTTTAGCAAGACCAAAAGACATGGCAACCATATGAACATAATGCAAGAAAAAAACAAAAATAAAGCATGCATTGACGGCAGGAGGAGAATTCAGATAGATTCGAAGCACAAGAAGGATCTGAGGCACCACTGCTGGCTTTTAAGATGGAGAGGCCATGTGCAAAGACTGGAGAGCAGCATTCAATTGCTGAGAGCAACCTCAGGCCAAGAATCAGCAAGGAAACGGGACCTCAGCACTATAACCACAAGGAACTGAAATCTGCCAACAGCTTAGAAGCAGATTTTTCCCTAGAGTCTCCAGATAAGAACCCAGCCCAGCTGATACCTTGATTTTGGCTTTGTGAAATCCTAAGCAGAAAACACAGCTGAGCCCACTCAGACTTCTGACCTATAGAACTATGAGCTAATAAAGAGGTGCTGTTTTAAGCCAAAAAGAAAAAAAAAAAAATTAAATCAAGAATAAATAAAATAAAGCTTGCATTGCATTTCAGGGAAAAGTCAAAGATTAAAGCAACTGGAAGGAAGATAATAATTACAGAAGACAAAGACCATCCAACACAAGAATAATTGTTATCCCCAAAGTAGAAAACCCAATATATGGAACAGAAAATGTATTTAATGTATTTAAGTACATTAATGTATTTAATGTATTTGGGTGTAATCCAAGAAATGAAAGAACTAAATCTGTATTGAAAGAATACACTGTATCTCAGAAAACAACTGATAGTGAATAAGTAAAACCAAGAACTTTCTTGGTTAAAAAAACAATACTTTGGGATCCAGGAAAAAAAGCAAGTTACCTACAAAGTGGCAAGAAAATCAGCCTGGCTTCAGACTTCTCCACAGCAACATTCAATGTCAAAAGACAATGAAGCAACACTACAAAGGTCTGAGGGAAAGAAAGTATGTTCAAGAATATTACACCCAGACAAGATGTCATTCTAGTGTAATGGCAAAAGGTAGACGTCACTAAACGTGAATGAACTTGGCACATAATGCCTATGTGACTGACCCCGAGAAACACATGCTGTCAGAAATTCAGCCAAACAAGATACAAATCAAAATAAAGAACTCAGGAATGGAGAAGTCATGGCAAAAGGGCCCATAGTAGGCAATGAATCCATTCATATATAACACTAAGACAAAACAATTATGGTAATTATGGTTATAGAACAGAGTGTAAATGCTTATAATTTATAATATTATTAAATTAGTAACAATTTAAAAATGGAGTCAGGGAAGAAGAGATGGAAGAATTAAGAGATATTGCCTAAAATATTGCTAAATGTAATTCTAATCTAAATTTTTCATAATCTTTTTGTTAAACTTTAAGGGGCCTTTTAGTAAATAATGTATCTCTCATGGTTAAAGGTTTTACACCATATTCTTTTTTATAAACTCAATAATTTTAATGAAAAACAGCATGTATAGCATGAGCTATATAACTTGATTTTTCTTTTTTTTGTTGTTGTTGTTTTTTTTTTTTTTTTTTTTTTTTTTGCGGTACGCGGGCCTCTCACTGTTGTGGCCTCTCCCGTTGCGGAGCACAGGCTCCGGACGCGCAGGCTCAGCGGCCATGGCTTACGGGCCCAGCCGCTCCGCGGCACGTGGGATCTTCCCGGACCGGGGCACGAACCCGTGTCCCCTGCATCGGCAGGCGGACTCTCAACCACTGCGCCACCAGGGAAGCCCATAACTTGATTTTTCTATCCATCTACTTTTTCTTCCTTATATTAATATATATGTGAAAAGAATGCTCCCTGGGATGATGTTTATCTAATATAAATGACGATTAGCACTACTGGTACAATTTTTTTAAAACTTTATGTACCTTTACACATTGTTTGAACTCATAAAAAACATGAGTTAAAAATTTAAATTAAAAATCATCATTCTTAACAAGAAATGAAACATCTGGCATCAGCAAAAGATAATTCTGGAATTGAATTAATTCCAATCTTAAATAGGAATTTTCTTAAATATTTTCTCTTAGAGTACAAGCTATTCTTAGGGAAACAAAATATTTCTGGCCAAAATGAAGAGAAAAGTGGGAGTATGAAATTCAAGGAAGAAGATTACTGGCTTCTTTTGTTTTTGTTTTTTAAAGAAGGACTGACAGAAGATCAATTTTCTTTTCTTTTTTTCCAGAACATAGAAAACTGGCCATGCCTCTTGGGCTTGCAGCACCTGACCCCCCCAGAAAGCAATTTTCAATATATTTATCATAACCACACTTACTTTATTGAGCTCTGACAAAAGAAATTTGTGTCTTACACTGAAATCAACAGCAAAATTATGGTATTTATATGATAACCTCTGGATTTATTTGAGATTGGCATTTCGAAAAGACATACTAAACTGTAAGATGGCATTACATTTTGTGTTAAAAGGATAATGTTACTAAGTGCTTATTTTTTACCAAATTGAAATGGATATAAAGGAGAAGCATAAGAAATCAGGTACAATGATACTTCATGTGTCTAGCATTGGGAAAAACCGTGTAGTTCGAATGAAATCTTTTCCCTTTATGTGACAAAACTTTAAATACAGAGGTGCTTCTCACACTGGGGCATGTATACCCCAAATATGTGCTTTAGGGTCCAATCCAGCGACATGCTACTAGCAGTCAACTTACTCAAACTCAACAGTATGAACTCAACCAAAAGAAAATAAGATAGAAAAATACATTCATGCGGGCAACTTTACCCAGCATTTCAGTGTGAATGTGTGCACCGGAGTGAGTGGTGGTCTCCGGTCTCCTGGCCATGTTGATTGTGATTTTACTGTACAAAGATAATATAATATTCATCTAATGAGGCCCTAAATGCGAGCCAATTATTTTATCCGGCATTCAAATGAAGGAAAAGTAAACACTTGCAACACTGGAGGGAAAAGTGCCTGTGCTGGACTCACTGAGAGTCGATACTAAGTTGTACTGTTGTATGAACAATTTCAGGTGTTTTTCATTGGAATTTTACCTCTACATAAGCAATTCCACTTTAGAAGACAAAGCCACAGGATATATATAATGCATCTTCATGGTTCATTAATTTTCCCTGAAATTCGGGGTGGGGGAATCCATTTTTACATTAAAACATAAAGAAGGGGACTTCAAGTGTTTCATATTTATGGCAAGTTATCTGGTCTTTACTCTCAAACCCCTGGAGAGGAAGTATACTCCTCACAGATATTAGGCAGACTTGAGAAAAGCTGGAAAAGCACTATGATACATAATAAAAATATAAGGTAGGAAGTTGAGTGCATGGAAAAAGGGATAGAAAAAATCTCTTGAAACCATGGGAGAAATCAATACCTAAATGGATGTGGTGAAGGCCTGTACACTTGCTTGGGGCAGAACACAAACTTGGCTTAGAGCTCCTTTATGACTAATGTAATGAGAGAAAACAATCCACGTGTAATTTCAGTGTACATGAAAAAAACAGAACCAAGGGGCTCATTTTTGTTTTGTGTTTTTTTTTTGGCCGCGCCACTGGGCCTGCGGATCTTAGTTCCCTGACCAGGGATCAAACCCACGCCCCCTGCATTGGAAGCGTGCAATCTTAACCCCTCGACTGCCAGGGTAGTCCAGGGGCTCGGTTTGAGCATGTACTTATACGTAAAATGGCTTTGACTACAGTAGTAGTTTCAAGTTTACTGGATGTCCTCTATACACTTTTCTGTTTGCTTTCACTGTTTCCTGTTTCAGATAGTTGGCTCTCAGAGTGTCTGCCACTAGCTTGCTCTTCCACTTAACTGAGGTTCTTACATGTAAAAAGTAACAATAAACTGGCTTTAAGAGATCCAGAGGCCTCTGAAGGAAATGAGCTCTGGAGGGTTTTATCAAATATCCAGAGGCTTTCTTTCATTTGTTTGTTTACTTTTGGGGTCTCCATTTTTTAACAAAGTTACTGGAAGTCTAATCTCTGAATGAGAGCAAAATATAAACATTAAAAAAATGACACATTTCCAACCATTCTGAAGATAACATATTATAAAAGGGTGACACATTTTGAAAAAGATGAAAACATAAAAATATTAGAAGCCATTCTCAAAGAGGACACAACAAGTCAATTATAAGTCATGGAACCTCACTCAAACCTCTGTATTATAGTTAGCATTCCAATAGCAAATTGCCACCTGATTAGTTTTACTGTTCATAGAGCTGTAGGTGTTTTAGATCAGACTGTTAAGTGCAGCCTCGAAATAGGGATAGTTCATATATATTTCACCAGCAAAACGACATCATAAGCTTTTCTTAAAAAAAGAAAAGATTTATTAGTACCTCTATTTTTACACTTACCAAGTTTTGTCTTAATATACTTACGAAAATTCTATTATGTAAAGCTTTTTCAAAAGGCTGAACCCAATCTGATTGTCACTTACTGGAAATAACAGAAGATTTAATGTCAAGTTTGAGAGTATAATCATTTCCTTACTACTTGAAAAAACCAACAATCACAGGATTTCACTTAAGCAAACCAAGAAATACACTTCTGCTAAACCATGTTTTTTCTCAGAGTTCTACCAAACCCTGTGAGTAGGGAAGGAAGATTGAAGACGAAGTTTAACTTTACTAGAAGGTTGTGAAAGAAGGCTTTCTTGGGAAAGATTCTTTATTTAAAAGAGCAAGTAACCATAAGGGTTATTTAAGTATGGTGATGTTTAGCTAAGAAAATCTTGGCTGTCAGAGTTGGAAAGGATCTAAGAGATCAAGTTCGACTCAGTTCTTGATAGATGAGGAAACTGAGGTGTGAAGAGGTAAAGAGACTTGCCAAGCTTACATGATAGTTGAATACAACAAATTAATATTAAACAAATTTATGTTTAAAATTTGGTGGTTATTCACAAAGAAGGTTAATTATTGGTCAATATGTAGCTATAAGAGAATTAAAGTATTAGCAACCAATACGACAAAAGGTTAACATTCGAAGCATATAAAGACACAATTGTTTTTGTCTTTTAAAAAATCAAGACCTTAATGGACAAATAAGCAAAGGGCATAGTAGATAATTCACATAATAAAAAACATAATAAACAAACATGGAAGTATATACAATTTCATAATTAGCAAAAAAAGTAAGAAACAAGAGTAACCTATGATTTTTTATGATTAACTTAGTGAATATTAAAAATAATCCTTTGCAATTCAATTTGGCTTTTTTTTTTTGGCCCTGCCCTGCCCTGCAGCATGTGGGATCTTAGTTCCCAGACCAGGGATCAAACCAGCACCCCCTGCAGTGGAAGCACAGTGTCCTAACCACTGCGCCACCAGTGAAGTCCCAATATTGCAATATTTTTGTTAAAAGAATCTTCATACTCTTTGAATTAGTAACTACATGTGAAAATGTATGCAAAAGGCATAATCCAAAGACTAAAAAGTTCACATATCAACAGATATTGGTTGAAAAATTAGTATTAAAAAATGGGGGCAATCTAAACATTTTCCACTGGGAGGCATGACAATACATCTAATTCAATGAGATATTTTGTAATTTAAAAATATCAGTGAATACAAGATAAACGTGAAACACCCTGTCACTTTTTAGGACACTAAAAAGGTGACTGAGGTTCTATCATAAAGGACTCGGAAGACAATCTGAAGATGCTCCCACTGGCCAAAGATGGCCAATTTGAGCATTAAAAAGAAGAAATACAATGGACTGAATCACACCGGATATGTTAAAATTCATGAGTTCATGATGATAAAATAAGAAGCAAAGACCTTCACTGTCCCTTTGACACGCTCTGATTTGTGTTGTATGGAGGAAGGAGTGTGTGTGTGCGCGTGCACGTGTATATGAACATGCATGTGCGCGTCCATTAGTATCAGTGCCTGCCTGAGTCAGGAAAATGACATCTCTGGTTCTGTATGAGAACAACGGTGTATAAAGCAACATGAAATGCTAGCCCTCATTTTGTTTTAACTTACAGACTAATGTCAATTGTTCTCAGAACGGGATTTTTTCCTCAAAATTGACTTTTTCCTTTTGGGTTTAATGAAGTATTGCTAGTTGAAGCCAGTCTGACATGGTGACAGAGCTGTTAGACTGATGAGAAGTGTTGCTGCCGGATTTAAAGCCAAACCCTGAACCCTTTTAAAGAATAAAAAATATTGTATATGGGAAAAAACCCCACAAACTTTTACTGGTTTTCTTTAGAGGATTCTGGGAAACCAACACATTATTCTGAAAACTGGTAAAGGGAAAAAAATCAAGCTTGAAAAAAAAGAATATATATATCTTGTTATGTCACAAGAACCTAAGGAAAGCAGTTTGGGAAAGGGGGAAGGGAACTGGATAAGTGGAGAGCCAGGGTGGGACAGGGGCTCACTTTTCACTGTATACCCTTTAATGAATTACCTATTTGAAAAATAAACTCATTTAAGTATCACTAAAGAGATTATGTAAAAAAATGGAAAATGGTTATATTAAAGGGAAAAACAGCAATCAAACGGTAGCCACTCTGATTTTAATAATGTAAAAACCGTATATGCACGTAGACCAGGCCTGGAAGGAAACACAGAAAAACAAAATTGCTGACTAGACTTGCAGAATTTAGGGCATTTTTTCCTTTACATTAAAATGAATTCCCTTGTTATATTTATAATGTTATTTGTCCAATAAATAATGTTAAGGTGGCATTTAAATGGGAAACATAGTGTTTTCACTCTGTTACCCATACTTGTAGGAAAGCCCAGATATTTGAACCTTGAGCCCATAATCAAGGCACTAAGAACCATTTGCAGGCGACTTGACTCTTACTGTAAGCAAGAGATCTAAGAAGGATAAAAGAAAGGGCATACTGAGGGCTGTTCATACAGTAGATGTTAAAAGTACAATGACTCTGCCCAGCTCTATTTCCCATTCCTGCACTAATGCGGGGGTGGAGGCGGGGGTGGCATTCACTGAGTAGGAGGCCAGCAGAACATGGAAAGAGCCTGTTGACAGCGCATAAAAGACACACACTGAAAACGCTACTTGCAGGAGGAGTCAAGCTTGTCAAAGTACTGCAGAGGCTGGGAAAGTGAAGAGAAGAGAAAGAGCAATTATAACCTGAACCTAACAATTCCTCAGCTAAATTTAACTAGAGAGGTGGAATATATCTACAGCTTGAAAATGATAGGCAAATGAATGTTCAGGTACAAAAAGGCCCAACCTACACAGAACTTTAAAGGGTCATTGTAAAAAAAATTTCTATTTTCATATCAATCATCTGCTATTATTCTGAATATATTTCAACTGTGAATCCCTCAAATAAATAAATGGACTTAAGGAGGTATAAGGAAATCCTAGGCTCAGAGCAAAACCTTTTATTTCTTGTTATAAGTCAAAATTAGTAAGGATTTATTAATGTCAAGCTTTTCCAGAAACATTACTTTAAAAACTTTTAGCTATGAATAATGAAAATTAAACAGTCACTTCCATTTACCTTTTCAGGTTTGAAATGAAATTATTTATTCGAAGCCTTCCAAATTTTTATGTCAAGAGATATATCAGTTAATATACTTATTTACACTGAACTGTGTTCACAAATAATTCCTAAATATATTACTTAAACACCTAAAATACATTATCCTAAAAAACAAATACTTTATATGCATTAAAATATATATCTAAAAGGTAATGATAACTATTTCTGGGTAGTTAGATTAAATTGATTTTTACTTTCCTCTTTATGTCTTTCAGTATTAGCTGATTTTAAAAATAATGTGCATGTTTCACTTTTATATAGAAATAAGGTTATTTTAGAAATAAGGCCTTTTCACTTAAAAAAAAAATCACCACAACATGATTTAATAGCCACCATATTACAAATTCTGTTAAGAATAAAAATGGGTAGAAGTTCAATCAAAACAATGTATAATTGTTTCCACACACAACTGATTTACAATTATTTTAGCAAAAAAAAAAATCACACGTAATCAAAAATCTAAGTTGCAAACAGCTTTTGGAAGAGTTTATTTATTCAGATACCCCCTATTCTAATAAAGACTTTGCTGGGAGGAGTTGATCATATATAAAGTCATTACTGAGATGTATGATCACATATATTACTTAGGGGTACTGAGATTTATGACCATACATATTGTCTAGAAGTAAACCAATCTATGTTTTTGCTTTTCAAATCCAACTTTAAAAATATAAGGCAGATTAATTATTCACATCAAGTACTCTAATATCACTATATTCTGTTGCCAAGTGGATGGACTCATGCATTGCTCTACTGGCTCAAGACTTGAGCAACCATTCAAATCCTTTGTGGCAACCACTACTGGTTGATTATTCAGTGTGCATTTTCCTCTCTTCCTTACTAACAGAGTACTGCTCTTATATGGAATAGCAGTGTACCCTGCTAAAACACTAGCTTCTTTGGAATCCCCTGCAGTTGGAAGAAGCCATGTGGCACAGTTCTGACCAATGAAAAATAAACAGTTTCTGGAAAGCCTTGCTGTGCAGCCACTTTCTGCCTGTAATGTGACATGACACCACATAACTCATCACAGCCACATTATAACTACAGGACCACACGCACCAAGACAAAAGTGACACACTTCTGTGAACGGTAGAGCAGAAAGACAGATTTCTTGTTATACGTGAAAAAGAAACTCCTATTTGGCTAACGCACAGTAGTCAGAATTCTGGCACGTATAGCCAAATGCAATCCTACTTATATACTCTTTCTTTTGCAGTTGAGAAAATGGACCAAAAATCTGAAGGGAATTTGAGTAGACTTAAGAAGTCAAAGTATATCAGAGTGCAGGACAAGGTAACACTTTTAAAAAGAAGCTATTCCAATTACACTTTCCAGTCATGAAGACTAATGGCATCTGTAAGAAAGATGGTGAAAGTTTGGTGTAATATTTTCTTCTGGTTAACAATTTCCTAAATCATCTATAAACCAGATTTCATATCTCAAAACAAAATCACAAATATTTTATGTCCAAAAACAAAAGCAAAAAATCTGCTCTCTTTTGCAATTATGACATGTGGTATTCATGAGCATCTTTTAAAAACATTTTCCTGGAGCCAAGAATGTGGCTTGCCAGGTCAAGATCTACCAGATATAACTGCAGTATTTACTGCAACATTTAACTATCATAAATAGTTCATTGCCCTTAAATGAATCATTTTTCTTTAAGTGTTGGAAATGTGATTACCCTATTCCCCCTGCACAGATTATTTTAAGGAAAAACTCTACCCATAAGCACCATACTCTAAGCAAATCACCCACAGATCTAAGAGGAAAATGTTATATGAAAGGAGATAAACTCTAGAGAGCTAGAAAATAGTATTTTACTTGATTCTTCACAGTAAACAAAGTACTATGAAGAATCACTTTGTTTTGAACTCCAAAGAAGTTTAATAAATATTTACGGGCTGAATGTGTGAATGAACCCTAAGAATAATCAACACAGATCCCATATCCCAGAGCAGGTTCCTGTAAAGTTTAGGAGAAACCCCTTTTGAGGTTAGAGTTTCAGAGTGGAGAGGGATACCATTTCCTCATGGTGTGTCATTATGAAGCTAAATCTCTCACAGGCTATTCTACTACAGGTGGAATCTACACCGAGTGTCACCAGCTTATTTTGCTCCTACCATGTATCCCTGAAGTACCTGCCAAGATGACCAGAAACTCTGTATTAGGTGCTATCTGTTAGACCATGATTTACTTTAAACTATATAGAAGTAAAGGGAGAAACAATTAGGCTATGCTGTTGCTCAACCTACAACAATAATACAAAAATCTACTATTAATTGAGAGTACTCTATGCATCAACCATGGTTCTACATCCTTTACTTATATTAACTAATTTACTTCTCACAACTCCTATGAGATAGGTGTTATTATTTTTCTCTTTTTTTTTTTTTTTTTTTTTGGCCGCCGTGTACAGCATGCAGGATCTTAGCTCCCCGATCAGGGATTGAACCAGGCCCTCAGCAGTGAAAGCGTGGAGTCTTAACCACTGGACCACCAGAAAAGTCCCTATTTTTCTCATTGTATAGATGAAGGGAACTGGGGTCCAGAGAAGGTAAGTAACTTGCGCTAAATCACACAATGAGTAAGTGGTAGAAGCAGAACCAAACCCAGGCAGTCTGGCTTCGGAGTCCATGCTCTTAACCACTAAGCTATACTACCTCCAACTATAGGAAGGAGAAAATCAAGCAAAACAAGCCCGTGGATGGTTTTAAAATATGCCCACAAATTCTTTGATACTCCTCCCTTTAAGAGGTAGCCTACTTTTCCTCCCCTTGAGTGTGGGATGGACTTAGTGCCTTGCTTTGAACAAAAAGACAAAGGTAGGAGTAATAGTGTGTGATGTTAGGGACTAGATCATAAAAAGCACTGTGGCTTCCTCTTTGCCCTCTCTCTTAGATCATCCACTCTGGGGGACACTAGCTGCCGTTTCATAAGGGACTTTCCAGCAGCCCTATGTGGAGAGGACCAAGTGGTGAGGAACTGAGGTCCCCTGCCAATAGCCATGAGAGTGAGTTATCTCAGAAGCACATCCTTCTGCTCCAGTCCAGTCTTCAGCTGACTGCCGTCCTGGCTGGCATCTGACTACAACCACGAGAGGCTGAGCTAGGACCTCCCGGCTAAGCTGCTTCTGAATTGCAGACGCACAGAGACTATGAGAGAGGAAATGTTTGTGATTTTAAGTCACTCAGTTTGGGGGTAATTTTAATGTATCAATAAACACAGAACCTTTCATCAGAACCATATTTTCAATATAAAATTATATTTTAATACATTTTGTGTAAAATATATAAAAACTTGTATAATTAATATGTGTAATTACATAATCACACAAATTGTATAATTACATAACTATCTGTAATTATAGATAACTATATGTATAAGCACATATAATGTACATGTTATAGATATAAAATATATACCCACATATATGTAACTACATGTAATATGGAATTATATAATTATATGTAAGTATAAATTAAGTAAAAAATGATTTTGAGTGTCTGCTCATTCCGTGGAAGCAGTAACCATTTTAATCACTGCAGAAGGGTAGAACAACATATCCCCAATGTCCCTTCAAAAGCTACTCTATTTACTTAATAAAAAATTAAACAACATATATTAAACATATATACATGTAGAAAGATTATTCCTGCCTTATATCGTCACATACTCTTTACTTTTCCTCTTTTCTTATAAGTCAATAAAGAAATAATACATTCCAGCTCCAAAAATCTATCATAAGAACAAACTGTCTATTTGATTCCTAACAGTCTATTTAAGGTGCTAATTTGCCATTATTTATAGACTTGATTCCTTTCTGAGAAGCTGTCATTAACAGAATAACTTAGGAGTTCAAAACATTCTTTATTCAACTCAACTGCCTCCTGGAATTGTTAGTCATACACCTCAAGGTTACAACTATGAAGGCTATGAAAAAGAGCCACCATTACATACACCAAGATTAGTTGACGCTCACTGATTGATATTCCGTTAAAGCCCTCATTCCTAATCATTTAGGTCTCTTTTATCAGATTGGAGTCTTTCTGAAGGTGTTTCCTGCACCAATGTTTTAACTGTCTGTGGCTTTCAAAGCACTCCAGAGCTGTCATTTGGAAACCCATGTATGCCCAGAAGACAAGGGAAAGAGAGAAAACAGTGAGCTGGCTTCTAGTCTAGAAGTATTTGATACTTTGTCCACACCATTCTCCCTGCTTCAGGCTTTAGAAATGGTACTCTGGCCTCAAGCTGTCTCATCCTAACTCAAATTCTCTAAAGGAAGAAGAGTAGAGGCATGACCATACCTGGGCAATGAGGGCTGAGGAGAGTCTGAGAACAGGAAATGCAGGCGGAACAGATGAGGACGAAAGTGGAAAAAGAAATGGAGAAAATGAGCAAAACTGAAGAGGCAGGAAAAATAGAGGGGAGGAAGAAAAGGCAAGGAGGAAAAGAAGGAGGAGTAGAGAGATTTCAGAGGAAGACATGAGAGCACAGAGAGAATAAAAACATGGAAAGGCAAAGAAACAATGTTCCTTCAAGGAAAAGAGAGCAAGTGTGAGAGAGAGAAGGGTGTGGGGGGGATAAATGGTGAAAAAGGCAAAGAAGCGGGGGAGTCATAGCTTACCTCTAGGTCTCTCATTAGGCAACTAGTAGAAACTGGGAATGCCACTAACAGATCCAGAGAATAAGAGAAAAAGCAGGTCTGAGATAAAATGATGACTTAAACTTTATACATCCTGAGTTTGTGGTGTGCATAAAGGAGCCAAGTGGCAATGTTCATCTGGGCAGCTGAGTTGGAAACTCAGAAGGCTGGTGTGGCCCAGAAGAGAATATGTGGGAGCCAATGAAGCTATGGGGAAGGTGTGGTGAGGTCAAAGAGGGAAACTGCACAGGGAAGAAGAAGAAGGCTAAGGACCAAAGCCCAAGTACACCAATATTTGAGGGACACAGAGAGAAAGAAGAGCCCGTGAAAGAATCTAAGGACAGGTGCAGGTGACCTAAGCCATAGGAAGAGAGCTAGGAGAGGGAATGGGCAGGTGGAAGAGTGAACTGAGAAGCAGCAAGGGAAGTGCTGTCCTTACGGAGAATGAGGTTTCCATTAAGGTAAGAAAGTTGAGGAATTATTCTGTGAAGACAGAGGTGAATTTGCTTCCAGTGGAAAAGGGTTCCAAAAAGCATTGTCATCTCTCCTTCTGTGCTCCCATACCCCTTTGAACTTATCCTTTGGGCAAAACTTTTGTCACACTCTGCTTCATGCTTGTGTCCTTGGCTTGAGAACAGGATGGGGTCTGCTGATATTTGTATTCTCGGTGCTTAGTCAGTACAGTGCTTGTCACCTGGCACAAACTCAATAAATGCTTGGAGGTTTTCTGAAGGGCAATGGGAAGTATGCGTTAGTAAAAGTCTTAAAATATGATATGACCTTTGACACATTTCTATAAATTTATCTATAGAGACTAGTCACAACTGTGTATAGATTTAGCTACAGATACAGTTATTTGCAAACTTTATTCAACAAATACAGCATTGATTAAAAATCACAATGTCTACATAATGAATACTATACAAGCTCCAAAAATTTTTATTGACCATCAATAACAAATAAACCTATACAAAACCTAAACCCTCAGCACAACTAAAAGATATAGACAACTACAGACTCAAATCACATGTAAGTAGAACTATAAACACCAAATTCCAGCAGAGCCATGTCTTGAGCCTCTACTGCAAATCTTTATGGAAAGTGAGAGTCTGGAAAAATGGCATGTTAGCAAGAAGAGAGGAACAGAGGGCTGAAATTTGAGGTAAAAATTCCCCCAGGAAGAGGCAGTCCACCCTAGGTACAAAAGCACTGAGAAAAACACTTTGTTGATTAGACTAACGACAGAGAAGGGAATTACTTAAGTCTGTGGGACCCAAGTGGCAATCTCAAAAAGGCATCACTTCTAGGGAAGAAATGGGTAAAAGGGAACGGAGAGATGTCTTTTAGTGAATGGATGGTGAAGGAGGAAAGAGACAGGAGGAAATCTGCACTCCTGTAACACAAATGAGAGCTCAAAACAATTGACAGGCGTACAAATCCTATTCCTACTGATCTCCTCAAACAAAAGGCATCCTTTGAAGAGACTGCACTTCATATGTTTACAGATAAAAGTGTCCTCAAGCTAGTAATCTTATAAATCAAACCAAACTTCCAACACTAGCCACACAATGAATACATAAAAGCAACTTACAATCGTACAAAACTACTATCAGAAGAAAACAAAAAAAGAGGATCAAACATTTTAGCTAATGAAAATGCACTCAAAAAAAAATCACAAAGGAAACTTTAACACAACACTCCAAACTGAATATTATTAAATAAGCATTTGAGTATATGAAAAATTATTTTTAATCAGAAGTTCAAAAACTAAGAACAGAAATGGACCAAACCAGGCAGAAATGAAACAAAAGCTGAACTCAGGACAGAAATAGAAGAGAAAGACAAAATGATATCTGACCTAAGGACTACTTAAATTTCAGGTGATCAAAAGAGAATACATTCTCTTTTGTTAAATGAAAATTTAACAAAGGGCACTGAAGAAAGGAAGCAAAACAGCGAAGAGAATAAAAATGAAATTAAAGTAAAAGGGATCAGAGAGAAAATGGCTGAAAAAGAAGGGAGGCAAACAAGATCTAACATACAGATATTTGGAGCCCCTGAAAAAAAAAAGTAATGAAACAGAACTAAAATTTAAAACTATAATCCAATAAAACTTTCCAGAAATAAAAGAAGGCCTGAATTACATATCAAAAGAGGCTACTAGGTACCTGGGAAATTGCCCTGCAACAGTCAACTCTAAGGCATATCCTAGTAAAACTATTAGACTTTAAATATAAAGAAAAAATTCCTCAGTGATATCAGCAGGTTGGCAGAATAGGATTTTTCAGCATGAAACATCAATGTGAAAAACTATCCTCACAGAAACATCAATTTGAAAAACTATCCACACATTAAAGTACTTTCACAATAGCTAAGGATTCCAGGTGAGAGATTACAGCACCTGGGTGAAGCACAGAAATAAGAAAAGACTCACTGAAGACCAGAATAGGAAGGATGACCTGCATCACCCTTCACCATCAAGCCTGGGTAGCATAGTACAGAGGGAAATACCCTCCGATGGGGGAAGGAGAGTGAAGTAAACACCCAATTTCACCACAAACTCCAGCACTAAACCTATCCCTGCAGCCCCTGGCTCCAGTCCAGCCCTCGGGGCCCCAGGCTCCAAGCTGGCCCTAGTGCCAGGCAAACCTCCATGGCCACCAGCTCCAGACTGGCTTGCATGGACCTAGGACCCAGGCCTATGATCACAGACCCAGGCTCACTCCAGTGGCAGACTGGCCCCTATGGACCCAGGATTCAGACACACCCCAGCGGACTCAGGTGCCAGGCCCACTAATCTGCTGACCCAGGCACAAAGCCAGCTCGCCTGAGGACTCCAGCAGCAAGCTGACCCACAGACCTCATCAGATAGCCTGCCCAGAATTTCTGGCCAGGTCGACTGGTGAAAAGCTTTCCAAGCTGAAGCCAGTTTATAAAAACAGACGGCAATGCAAGGCTAAGGGCATGAATAAACAGGGAAACATGACACCATCAAAGGAACAATAAAGTACTTGTAACTGATACTAAAGAAATGGAGATCTACAAACTGCCTGACAAAGAATTCAAAATAATCACAGAAGAAGTTCAGTGAGCTACAAGAAATGCAATTAGATAACAAAATGAAACAAGAAAAACAACACATGAACAAAATGAGAAGTTCAACAGAGAAACAGACATCATAAAAAAGAACTAAATAGAAATTCTGAAGCTGAAGAACACAATGACTGAACTGAAAAATTCCACAGAGAACTTCAAGATCAGACTTGATCAAGCAGAAGAAAGAATCACTGAGCTTGAAGACAGGTCATTTGAAATTTGTCAGTGGAACGAAAAGAGAAAAGAATGAAGTGTGATGAAAGCCAATGGGAAACCATAAACTAACCAATACATACATTATGGGAGTCCCAGAGGAGAAATGGGCAGGAAGAGAAAGAAATTATGGATTATTTATTTAAGGAAATGATGATAGAAAACTTCCCTAATCTGGAGAAGCAAACAACATCCAGATCCATGAAACCCAAAGAACCCCAAAGAAATTATATATACAGAGATCTTCACTGAGATACAATATAATCAAATTATCAAAAGTCAAAGACAAAGAGAATTCTGAAAGCAGCAAGAGAAAAGCAACTCATCACAGTCAAGGGAATCCCTACAAGACTAACAGCAGATTTCTGTTAGGCCAAGAGACGATGATATATTCAAAGTGCTGAAAGAAAAACAACCCCTGCCAACCAAGAATACTATATCTAGAAAGAGTTTACCCTTCAGAAATGAAGGAGAAATAAAGACTTTCCCAGACAAACGAAAGCTGTGGGAGTTCAATATACTAGACATGCCTTAGAAGAAATGCTAAAAAGAGTTCTTCAAGTTGAAATGAAAGAACACTAACAACACGAAAACATATGAAAGTAAAAATCTTACTGTAAAGGTAAGAATATTGTCAAATTCAGAATATTCTAATACTGGAATGGTGGTATGTAAATCACTTTTAACTCTGATATGTAACTTAAAAGACAAAAGTATTAAAAATAACTATGGCTACAATAATGTGTTAAAGGATACCCAACACATAAAAGATGTAAATTGTGATACCAATAACAAAAAAACATGGGTGAAGTAAAAGTTAGAGTGTAGTTTTTGTATGTGGTCAATGTTAAGTGGTTATCAGCTTAAAAGAGACTATTTTACTATAAGATGTTTGATGTAAGTCTTATGGTAACAACAAAGATAAAAACTATAGTAAATACACAAAAGATAAAGAAATCAAAGATACCACTATAAAAAAAAATCAAATCACAAAGGAAGACAGGGAGAGAGGAAGAAAGGAACAACAGAACTACAAAATGGTCAGAAGGCAATAAACAAAACGGCAATAGAAATAGCACCAATAATTACTTTAAATGTAAATGGATTAAATTCTCCAATCAAAAGACAGAGAGTGGGCTTCCCTGGTGGCGCAGTGGTTGAGAGTCCGCCTGCTGATGCAGGAGACATGGGTTCGTGCCCTGGTCCAGGAAGATCCCACATGCCGCGGAGCGGCTAGGCCCGTGAGCCATGGCCGCTGGGCCTGCGCATCCAGAGCCTGTGCTCTGCAACGGGAGAGGCCACAACAGTGAGAGGCCCGCATACCGCAAAAAAAAAAAAAAAAAAAAGACAGAGAGTTACTGAACAGCTTAAAAAACAAGATCCAACAATATGCTGCCTACGAGAGAAACACTTTAGCTTCAAGGACACATAGGCTGAAAGTGCAGTGATGGAAAAAGATAGTCCAAGCAAATGGTAACCAAAAGAGATCAGGGGTGGCTAAAGTACATCACACAAAATAGACCTTAATTAAAAAACTGTCACAAGAGACAAAGAAGATCATTACATAATGGTAAAGGAGTCAAATCAAAAAGGACATATTAATTTTGATTATATACACACCCAACATTGGAGCACCTAAACATATAAAGCTGATAACAAAATTGAGGAAAGAAATAGCCAGCGGTACAAAATTAGCAGGGCACTTCAATACCCCACTTCCAACAATGGACAGATCATCCAAGACAGATCATCAATATGGAAACAGCAGACTTGAACAACACTACAGATCCAAAGGACCTAACAGACACACAGAGAACTTTCCATCCAACAGCAGCAGAATACACATTCTTTTTCAAATGCACGTGGAACATTCTCTAGGATAGATCACATGTTAGGCCACAAGACAAGTCTTAACAAATTTAAGAAGACTAAAATCATATCAAGTATCTTTTCCAACCACAACAGTATCAAGCTAAAAACCAATAACAGGAATAAAATTGGAAAATTAGATTCAAAAGGGAAATAAAAAAATATCTTGAGACAAATGAAAATGAAAACACAACATACCAAAACTTATGGGATGCATCAAAAGTAGTTCTAAGAGGGAAGTTTCAGCAACAATGCTTACATTAAGAAAGATCTCAGCTTCCCTGGTGGTGCAGTGGTTAAGAATCTGCCTGCCAATGCAGGGGCACAGGTTCGAACCCTGGTCTGGGAAGATCCCACATGCCGCGGAGCAACTAAGCCTGTGCGCCACAACTACTGAGCCTGCACTCTACAGCCTGCAAGCCACAACTACTGAGCCTGTGTGCCACAACTACTGAAGCTCATGCTCCACAACGAGAAGCCACCACAATAAGAAGTCTTCTCACTGCAACAAAGAGTAGCCCCCGCTCGCCGCAACTAGAGAAAGCCTGTGTGCAGCAACAAAGACCCAATGCAGCCAAAAATAAATAATAAGTAAATAAGTAAATCAAAAAAAAAAAGATCTAAAACAACCTAATTTTATACCTCAAGGAACTGGGAAAAGAAGAACAAACTAAGCCCAAAGTTAGCAGAAGGAAGGAAATAATAAAGATCAAAGCAGAAATAAACAGAGACTAGAAAAACAATAGAAAAGATGAATGAAACTAAGAGCTGGGTTTTTTTTAAAAGATAAAATTGACAAATACTTAGCTAGACTAAGAAAAAAAGAAAGAAGACTTAAATAAATAAAATTATAAATGAAAAAAGAGGCATTATAATGATATCACAGAAAAACAAAGGATCATAAGAGACTACTAAAAACATTTATATGTCAACTAGATATCCTAGAAGAAATGGATAAATTCCTAGAAATACAACCTATCAAGACTTAATCAAGAAGAAAGAGAAAATCTGAGCAGACCAATAATGAGTAAAGAGAGTGAATCAATAATCAGAAACTTCCCAATGAGAAAAGCCCAAGACCTGATGGCTTTACCAGTGAATTCTACCAAACATTTAAGGAAGAATTAATATGAATCTTTCTCAAATTCCTCCAAAAAACAGAAGAGAATACTTCTAAACTCAGAAAATAAAATAACAGGCCAATACCTCTGATGAACACAGATGAAAAAATCATCAATAAATACTAGCAAACCAAATTCAGCAGCACATTAAAAGGATCATACATCATGATCAAGTGGGATTCATCCCTGGAATGCAAGAATGGTTCAACATATGCAAATCAATAAATGTGATACACCACATTAACAAAATGAAAGATAAAAGTCATATGGTCATCTCAATAGATGCAAAACAGCATTTGACAAAATTCTAAACCTTCTCAAAAACTCTCAACAAATTAGGTATAGAAGGAATGTATCTTAACATAATAAAGGTCATATATGACAAATTAACATCATAGTCCATGGTAAAAAGCTGAAGGCTTTTCCTCTAAGGAACAAGACAAAAATGCCAACTTTCACCACTTCTATTTAACATAGTACTGGAAATCCTAGCCAGATCAATTATGAAAGAAAAAGAAATAAAAGGCATCCAAATCAGAAAGGAAGAAGGAAAATTGTTTTTGTTTGCCAATGACATGATCTTATATATAGAAAACTCTAAACTTCACCCCCCCTCCCAAAAAAAACAACTATTCAGTAAAGTTGCAGGACAGGAAATCAACAGAGAAAAATCAGTTGTGTTTCTACACATTAACAATGAACTATCCAAAAAAGAAATTAAAGTCAATTCCATTTACAATATCATCAAAAAATATATAAATATTTCAGAATAAATTTAACCAAGGGGATAAAAGATCTGTACACTAAAAATTATAAAACACTGATAAAAGAAATTGAAGACACAAATAAATGGAAAGATATCCTGTGTTCATGGATTGGAAGAATTAATATTGTTAAAATGTCCATACTACCCAAAGTGAACTATAGATTCAATGCAGCTCCTTTCAGTATTCCAATGGTGTTTTTTACAGAAATAGAAAAAAAAAATCCTAAAATTCACAAACACAAAGGACCCTGAAAAGCCAAAGTAATCTTGAGCCAAAAAAATCCCCCAAACAAACAAAATACAATGCTAGAGGCAGTATACTACCTGATTTCAAAATATACCATAAAGCTTCAGTAATCAAAACAACATGGTACTGGCATAAAAACAAACATATAAACCGGTGGAACAGAATAGAGAACCCAGAAATAAATCCACACATTTATGGTCAAAAGATCTTTGAAAAAGTTGCCAACAACACATAATGGGGAAAGGATAGTCTCTGCAATGATGGTGCTGGGAAAACTGTATATTCACATGTTGAAGAATGAAACTGGACCCTTATTTCATGCCATGTAAAAAAAATCAACTCAAGGTGGACTAAAGACTTAAAATACAAAATCTGAAACTGCAAAGCTACTAGAAGAAAACATAGGGAAAAAGCTTCTTGACATTGGTCTGGGCAAATTTTTTTGGATATAACCCTCAATGAACAGGCAACAAAATAAAAAACTGACAAATGGGATTGCATCAAACTAAAAAGTTTCTGTTCAGCAAAAGAAACAATCAACAGAATGAAAAGACAACCTACCTAGATATCTGCAAATAATATATTTGATAAGGAGTTAATATCCAAAATATTGATATATGAGGAACTCAACTCAATAGCAAGAAAACAAATACCAAAACAGAAAATGGACAAAGGACCTGAAAGGGCACTTCTCAAAGGAAGACATACAAAATGACCAATAGGTATATGAAGAAAGCTCATCACTAATCATCAGGGAAATGCGAATCAAAAACCACAATGAGATACCACCTCACACCCATCAGAATAACTATTACAAAAAGCCAAAAGATACCAAGCGTTGGCAAAGATGTGGAGAAAAGGGAACTCATACACTGTTGGTAGGAATATAAATTGGTATAGCCATTAGAGAAGATAGTATGGAGGTTCCTCAAAAAATTTAAAATAGAATTACCATATGTTCTAGCAGTGCCACTTCTGGGTATACATCCAAAGGAAACGAAGTCAGTATCTTGAAGAGGTGTCTTTACTCCCTTGTTCATTGCAGTATCATTCACAACAGCTAAGATACTTAATCAACCTAAGTGTTTACTGATGGATAAATGGATAAAGAGAACATGATACACACACATATATTATCCAGCCTTAAAAAAGAAGGCTGTCATTGCAACAATGTGGGTATACCTGAAGGACATTATGCTAAGTGAAATAAGCTAGGCAAGAAAGAGAAATACTCCATGATCTCACTCATAGGTGGAATCTAAAAGAAGTCACACTCATAGAAGCAAAGAACAGAATAGTGGCTGCTTAGAGCTGTGGGATGGGGAAAAAGGGGAGATGTTGGTCAAAGAATACAAAGATTCAGTTGTGCAGGATGAATAAGTTCTGGAGAACTAATGTACAGTATGGTGACTGTAATTAATAATATTATATTGTATACATGAAATTTGCTAAGAGAATAATCTTAAATGTCCTCACTACAAAAAAAAAGATAACTGTGAGGTAACAGATATGTTAATTAGCTTGAGTGTGGCAATCATTTAACAATGTATATTTATACTGAAGCATCACACTGTGTATTGTAAATATATATAATTTTTATATCTCAATAAAGGTGGAAAAACAGAAAAATTTTTATGATTTTCAGGTAAAAAGAAAAAATATCTTTTTTTTCCTTTTGGCTGCGTTGCATCTTCATTGCTGTGCATGGGCTTTCTCTATTTGTGGCGAGCGGGGGCTACTCTTGGTTGCGGTGCATAGGTTTCTCATTGTGGTGGCTTCTCTTGTTGCAGCGCACGGGCTCTAGGCACACAGGCTACAGTAGTTGCAGCACGCGGGCTCAGTAGTTGCAGCACGCAGGCTCTAGAGCACAGGCTCAGCAGTTGTGGTGCATGGGCTTAGCTGCCCTGCGGCATGTGGGATCTTCCCAGACCAGGGATCGAACCCGTGTCCCCTGCATTGGCAGGCAGATTCTTAACCACTGCGCCACCAGGAAAGTCCCCAAAAGACAAAATATCTTAAAAGGGCAAGATATTAGGTTGGTATCAGACCTCCCAGGAGAAACACACAAGCAAGGCCGAGTAAAGAACATAATGAATGTCAAACTGGAAGTTCTGGCTAATGCAGTAAGACAAGAAAAAGAAATAAAGTATACAAATTGGAAAGGAAGAAACAGAACTATCTTTATTCATAGATGGCATGATTATCTATACAGATCTACCCAAAGAATCTACCAAAAAACCTCCTGGAACTAATAAGCAAGTAGAGCAAGGTTGCAGGATACAAGGCCACTACATAAAAAGCCAATTGCTGTCTTATATGCCAGCAACGAACAACCAGAATTTGAAAAAAAAAAAAAATTTGTAATAACATCAAAAAAAGGAAATACTTAGGTACAAATCTAACAAAATAGGTACAGGATTTTTACGTGGAAAACGTCAAAACAATGATGAAAGAAATCAAGTAAGATCTAAATATGTGGAGAGCTAGTCCATGTCTGTGGACTAAAAGACTCAATATTGTTAAGAGGTCAATTCTTCCCAACATGATTTATAGATTCAACACAATATCAGTCAAAAATCCTAGGAAGCTACTTTGTAGATATTAACAAACTGATCCTAAAGTTTATATGGAAAGTCAAAAGACCCATATAATACTGAAGAAAAAGAAGAAAGTTGGAGGCCTTGTATCTATTACAACCAAGACAGAATGGTATTGGAAAAATAACTGACATTTAGATCAACAGAACAGAATAGAGAGCCCAGAAATAAACCCATGCAAATATCTGATCTTCAACAAAGGCACAAAGACAATTCAATGGAGAAAGGATAGTCTTTCTAATAAATGGTGCTGGGACAACCGATGTCCATATGTGAAAAAGTGAATCTAGAAACAGACTAGACATTTTTCACAAAAATTAACTTGAAACAGATCACAGACCTATTTGTAAAGTGTAAAGCTATAAAACTTCTGGAAGAAAACAGGAGAAAATCTATGTGACCTTGGGTTTGGTAATGAGTTTTTAGATACAACACCAAAAGCATAATCCATGAAAGAAAAAAATTCCTTCATAAAAGCAATTTTTTGGTTTTAAGCTGGTTAAGTGTAAAGTTGGTTGGTTTTCAGTTAAACTTTGGTTAAGTTGGACTTCATTAAAATTAAAAACTTCTGCTTTGTGAAACAGACTATTAAAAGAATGAAAAGACAAGTCACAGACTGGGAGAAGATATTTACTAAACATACATCTGATAAAGGATTTACATCCAAAATATAGTAAGAATTTTAAAATCTCAACAGGAAAACAAACAACTCAATTAAAAAGTGGGCAAAAGATGTGAACAGAAATCTCATCAAAGAAGGTATACAAATGGCAAATAAAAATATAAAAAAATGTGCACATCATTTGTCATTTGAGAAATGAAAATTAAAATAAGGAAACTCGGACTTCTCTGGTAGTGCAGTGGTTAAGACTTCAAGCTCCCAATGCAGGGGGCCTAGGTTAGATCCCTGGCCAGGGAACTACATCCCACATGCATGCCGCAACTAACAGTTCACATGCCACAACTAAGGAGCCCGCATGCCGCAACTAAAGGAACCCACGCGACGCAACTAAGGAGCAGGCGAGCTGCAACTAAGGAGCCTGCCTGCCATAACTAAGACCCAGCACAACCAAATAAATGAATATTAAAAGAAAAAAATAAAGGAAACCACTGCATATATACTATGATGGCTAAAACCCAAGGTAGCAACTGCTGGTGAGGATGCAGAGCAACAGGAACTCTCATTCATTGCTGACAGGAATGCAAAATGGTACAGCTACTTGGAACAGCCTGGCAGTTTCTTACAAAAGTAAACAGTCTTGCTATATGATCCAATAATTGTGCTACTAGGTACATAATCAACTGATCTGAAAATGCAAAAAAAAATTTTTTTCCCACACAAAACCAGCACACAAATATTTACAGCACCTTTATCCATAACCATCCCAAACTGGAAGCAAACTAGATATCCTTCGATAGGTGAATGGATAAACAAACTGTACATCCATACAGTGGAATATTATTCAGAAATAAAAAGGAATGAACTTTCAAACCATGTGAAGATATGGATGAATCTCAAAAGCAGATTGCTAATTGAAAGAACGCTGTGAGGCAGGAACTGTTATTAAAATACTAGTGGAAAGATGTTCACTATGAATGAAGAAGAAAAAATTCCTTTCCTAGGAAAGCTGTACAAAACTATAAAAGACATACTACGTCATACAGATATTCCAGATATTCCAAAGTGTTCTTGCTTCCTTCATTAATACACTATTTAGCATTCAACTCCTGCTGTGGAATCATACATCAAAGAATTCTTTTGCTAAACTTTCACTTTTTGGCTCAATGCAATTAACTCGGTCACTAGATGGTGTTTCCAGCTTTGCTGGACTAATCTTGCTTTTGAAGCTAAGAACATAAGTGGAAGGTTTACTGACTTCAGACTGTCACAAACCATCTGACCAGAGATCTTCTGAAATACTTTCTTTGTCTCTAGCTTTACAATTAAGCAAATTAAGGTAATTTTTAATTTTAGAGATACCCTGTGCCTATAATTAAGAAATATTTATGAGATAATCTCCAGGGCAATGCAGGAAGTTTCAGCTTTTTGTTACCTAAAATATTAATGATCAAGGCATGAGAGAGCGATGGAAAAACATCCACTTCTCTTTTCTCTCTCTCTTTTCAGTTTCAGCTATTGATTCGTCACTATTTTTATTGGACGTCCTCCAGAAGTCCTTACCTTCAGAGTGTCTCCTTACTAATACAAGGGTGCCATCTAGTGATGGTCATGGGTAAATGTATGCCATAGAAAGTGTGTGAGTCCATCTCCCACCCCAATTCAGTTTTCTGCTGGGGCTTTCAAGATGCATTGAGAAAGCAAAATAAACAAATGGGACCTAATTAAACTTAAAACCTTTTGCACAGCAAAGGAAACCACTGACAAAACGAAAAGAGAACCTACTGAATGGGAGAAAATATTTGCAAATGATATGACTGATAGGGGTTAATCAAAATATATACACAGCTCATACAACTCAACATCAAAAAAACCAAACCAGCTGATTAAAAAATGGGTAGAAGAACTCAAGAGACATTTTTCCATAGAGGACATGCAAATGGCCAACAGACACATGAAAAGATGCTCAACACTGCTAATCATCAGGAAAATGCAAATCAAAACCACAATGAGATATCACCTCAAATCTGTCAGATGGCTATCATCAAAAAGAACACAAATAACAAATGTTGGCAAGGATGCGGAGAAAAGGGCAGCCTTGCACATTGTTGGTGGGAATGTAAATTGGTGCAGCCACTGTGGAAAACGGAAGAGGTTTCTCAAAAAACTAACAGACCTACCATATGATCCAGCAATTCCACTTCTGGGTATATATCCAAAAACCCCCCAAAACACTAATTTGAAAAGATACGTGCACCCCAATGTTCATAGCACCATTATTTATAACTGCCAAGATATTGAAGCAACCTAAGTGTCCCTTGACAGATGAATGGGTAAAGATATGGTATACATATACAATGGAATACTACTCAGCCATAAAAAAGAATGAAATCTTGCCATTTGCAGCATCATGTATGGACCTGAAGGGCACTATGTTAAGTGAAATAAGTCAGACAGAGAAAGACAAATACTGTATGATATCACTTATATGTGGAATCCAAAAAATGCAATAAACTAATGAATTTAACAAAAAAGAAACAGACTCACAGATATAGAGAACAAACTATCGGTTACCAGTGGGGAGAGAGAAACAGGGAGGAGCAGGATCAGGGTTGGGGATTAAGAGGTACAAACTATTGATACCATGTATAAAATAAATAAGCTATATGGATATATTGTATAGCACAGGGAATATAGCCAATATTTTATAATAACTATAAATGGAGATAACCTTTAAATTGTGAATCACTATATTGTACACCTGTAACATACAATTTTGTACATCAACTATACTTCAATAAAAAATGCACTGAGAGGGAAAATGTACTAAATCTATCAATACTGTACTTGAAACAAGTTTCCTAATACTCATACATAGGTATATTTAAACATCTAGCGCATCCTCCTTTTCTATTATTGCCCAGATAACTGACCATCTCTGAAGCTACTTCATAGTTAGTTTCATGGAATTTCAGATCATCCAGCTGAAAGGAATGTTAGAGATTATCTATTATCTAGTCAAACTCCTACTTCTTCAGATGTGAAAACTAATGCCCAGAGGGAGGATGCCTGACTTGCTACACAGCTAGTAGTGTTTCCAATGGGGTTGGTCTGCCTTAGCTTGGTTCCTGATGGACTGGAAAACAAGATAATATTACCTTACCGAGAAGATATTTTAAAATATCTCAGTAACAGGCTTCCATTCAAACCAAACCCCTAGCTGTTCCTGCAAGAATGGCAAAGGGTAAAATTCCCTGATCTAGGCTCTATTCATGGCTTTCCCTTTTCCAACTGGGCACAGAAACCCTCAGGGATTATGTTTTGCCCACTAATAATCAATGGAAGAGCTGCTACAGCTTACTGAGTGCTTGCCAGGTGCCAGGCAGTGTGCGTGAGCTCTGGGTAAGCCCCTCACCTTCCCTGCTCAGGCACGTTGGGCTCCTGATGAGCATATGCCCTATTTGTCCCTTCCCTTCATCTCAGTACATTCAGTCACAGCCAGGAACAACTTACGGAGCTGGATGTTCCAGGCAAAGGGACATTTTATGTACAAAACCATGGAGTGTGAAAATGCAAAGTTTATTCAGAGAAAGTGGCTGAATCTTTGGGTATGAGGAGCAGAAGACGCAGGTGCTAAAACTATCTTTCTTTCCTCTTCTCTCTCTGTCTAGAGGGGAGGAGGCAAAATGTGATCAGGAGGCAACAGAATAATCAAAGCGCCAAAGTAGAGGGAGACTAAGCTAGACTGGTCTGAAGGGCTTGGCTGATTTGGGAAAGATTATGAACATGGTCTTGGTAGAGTTCTGGTGTCGGGATGCTGGGAAATGACTGTACTCAATAAATGACAAAGACAGAATAGCAAGGAGTTGACCAGGCCTCTAACCTCCCCACTGCACCCAGACAGCCCACTGCACCCAGACAGCCCTCTAGGCAGCAGACACAGGCCGGCCTGCTGGGAAAGGTTAAGTCCATTTCCCCACCTCAAAGGGCATCTCCTTCCCCTGTCAGTACTACCACTAAACATGCCCCCAGGCAGAAAGCAACTTCTGAATCTAAATCTGCACCATTCTGTATTCTGTAAGCCAGGAAAACTGGCTTGGGGAAATGGGTTCCAGGGTTGGACACACTAAGAACAGGGTGGAAGAGAGCCAGCAAGGTCCATGTGACCCTGTGTCAGTTCCCACTAACAAAAGGGGACATAGATCTCAGGATCAGAAATTTGTACTTTGGGAATATGGCTATTTTTATACTGTTTGTACTTTTGATACTCATTCCCTTTTTGTTCTTTCTCACTTTTGGTAAAGTTCATTTAAAAAATGTCAACTAAGCTAAGAGGCACCAAAGAAGGCAGTTTTGTTTCTGTGCCCAGCCATACTCATGAGGGCTGGGCGCAGGGGTGAAAGCAGAATTCCAGGTGAGCAAATCTGGGGGAATAACCCCTTTCCTCCACAATGCTTTCCTTCCAGAGTTCTCTTCTGCTGCAACACGGAAGGTTCTGGGTCTGGCTTTAGTAATATGTGAGGGCATGTCCTTCACAATATTGCACTGTAAATGAGTAATAAAAGCTTGAACCTCTGGGGGGCCGGGGAGGGGGGGCGGATGGGAGGAGGCGTTGCAGTTTGGAGAGGATTTAGTTCATTCTCACTGGTGGGAGGGATAAGATTTCTGGTAGGAGACTGGGTCTTCTGGTGCTTGTCTCTCCGGCAGCTGCCCCTTTCCTCCCTGGCACCATTTGTTACTTAATAAAATCAGTCCGAAGCAATATGCTACCTATTAATATTAGGGTGATTACAAATTTCTTAAAATTAATTGTTAAGAAATAATTAAGTAAAAGGTATCATCAGTTTACGAGAGGAGTGCAAGCTGGAATGTACAGCAAATATTTGAAACCACAAATCTAGGATACCTACGTGAAAGGGCTTCTGTCCTTGTCTGTTGATGATATCAGAGTGCTAATACTCAACTTCAGACATAATACCCTCTGGGCTATGACTGAGATCCTGTTCTACAGTTTTCAATCAAGAGAACTTCCAAAGTTATTTATATTGACAGTATAATTTCCAATACAAAGGTTCACCAAACACACAATGTTACATCTTATTAAGAGTATCATTAGGGGCTTCCCTGGTGGCGCAGTGGTTGAGAGTCCACCTGCCGATGCAGGGGACACGGGTTTGAGCCCTGGTCCAGGAAGATCCTACATGCCGCGGAGCGGCTGGGCCCGTGAGCCATGGCCGCTGAGCCTGCGTATCCGGAGCCTGTGCTCTGCAACGGGAGAGGCCACAACAGTGAGAAGCTCGCGTACCGCAAAAAAAAAAAAAAAAAAAAAAAAAGGAGTATCATCAGTTGTAGTCTCTCTACCTCTAATTTCTATCCCAACAAAGTGGGGTAACCATACTCTGGAGTTAGCTGAGAACCACCCATATCCAATATGCCTCTTCCACAATCTAATCTTGAGCACAACACAGAAAAACAGGTAATACTTCTTTCAGTACAAACTGTACCATGTGGTTAAAGAAAACCACAACTCTTCTTTGCAGTCTTGTAAAAGACATGTCTCAACTGGGTTTTTAAATTCTCATTTCCAAAAAGAAAAACACTGTGTAAATAAAAGCATTATGAATTTTGGTCTGAGGGCTGCGACCACAGTATTTAAGAAATCTTATCCCAGAAAAAGACAAATACTGTTTGATCTCACTTGTATGTGAAATCTAGGAAACAAAAACAAAAAACAAAACTCATAGATACAGAGAACAGACTGGTGGTTGCCAAAAGCAAGGGGTGGAGGTGCGGGGAACGGGTGAGGGTTGTCAAAGGTACAAACTTCTAGTTATAACATAAACAAGTCCTGGGGATGTAATGCAGAGCATGGCGACTACAGTTAATAATATTGGATTGCATATTTAAAGTTGCTAAGAGAGTAGACCTTAAATGTCCTTATCACAAGAAAAAAAATTATAACTATATGAGGTGATGGACATTAAACTTATTTTGGTGATCATTTAACCATATATACATATACCAAAGCCTTATGTTGTACACCTGAAACTAAAACAATGCTATATGTCAATTATACCTTAATTAAAAAAAATATGTCCCCAACATGTGCTCAAAAGGGCTATCACTTGTCCCCTTTCCCTCCCTGCAAAAGAAATCTTGTTCCTGCATTATCAGTGGAGAGCAAACAACCCACTTTAAAGAAGTTGGGGCATGGAAACCCATTTGGAAGGACAGAGGCCTGACTTTCTTACAGAAATGAATCTCTCACGTGGAATTTTAGTTTACTATTTCTGGAGGCTATTTTTGCCAAGTTGCATTGTCACAACCATGGACAAGAAGCAACTCCAACCCATACTAAGAACAGGTGGCCCTGAAGCACTCACTTACACAGAAATTACAATTTAGGAAAAATAAGAATATGGAAGAGTTACACTTATATAAATCTAAATATGGAACATTACATTAGGGACAGAATAAAACTTTTAACATTCTATGACATTATTATTGTTAATAATAAGAACTATCATTTTATTGGGCAATTTTCAACATTGCTATATCTTAGACACTAAGCTAAGTGTTTCTCATGTGTGTCCTCTCGTGTTTTCACAACAACCCTAGAGGTAGGTATTATTATCCTCCTTTTATTGAGGAAGAAATGAAGGCACACAAAAGTTGAGTTACATCCTGAAAGTAACAGCTAGTAACCAACCCAGGTCTGACTGAGGTCTAGACTTCTCATCAACAATATGTAAACTAAAGACATCTCAAGGCATTAAAACAAGTTTCTAAAAGAACAAGCTATCACAGTGAAAAGTTTCAGAAAGCAACAGGAAAATAAACCATCATTCCAAAAGTAAACTTAAGTCGTATGAGTAAAAAAATAAAGGGTTGCCTTTAGGCTAATGCTAGAAACAGCCTATTTATTAGTATTCTTACTGATTTTTTTAAGAAACTGAAAACATTTTGAAACAAGTTTCAGAAAATTTCACCAGAATTTAGTAAGATTATGATCAAAAGTTCACTGAGCTCCCACTAGGAGCCATGAACTGTTAGGTGCTGGGATACAGAAATCAATAGGAGACAGTTCTCATTCTTGGAAAAATTCAGTGATCTTGGTGGGAGATATAGGTATAGTGACAGACCATAATACATTGTGGAAAGTGTGATAACAGAGTGAGTTGCAGGGTATTACAGAAAAGTGAGGAATGGTATGTAATCTAGCCAGAGGGTGGTAGGAGAGTTTACTGGGGGAAGCTGCCAGCTGCAGGGGATGGGCTACCACTCCGGCAGAGCACAAAGCCTGGGCACAGACCAGAGGCAGGAAGCAGTGCAGTAGTATGGGGGGCCGGGGGGACGCAAGAAGGTCAGGGTTGCTGAAGCACAGAGTGGGAGGCAGGGAATGGACATAGGTAAGGCTAGGGAGGTGGGCAGGGTCCAAATCATGAAGATGTTTAAACCAGCGAAGGGTTTTAAGCATGGAAGTGACATGCTCAGAATCATCCTTTAACTCAATCCCTCGAGGACTGTAAGCATGGATTTGGAGGCACACAGCCACAGGTTCAACTTCTAGCTCTAGGGCTTATTAGCTAAGTGAACTTTGGCAAGATATAAAACCTTCTAAGCCTCAGTTCTGTCAACCGTAAAATGAGAAGTAAGTAGATTATGAATGTAAAGCACTGAAACATAGTAAATGCTCTTATTATAATGATCGCTCTTATTATTACTAATATTAATATTATAAACCTACAAGTTCAGGGAGTGTGATATGGGAGTCCAGATGAGACATACTCAGACCCTGAACAGGGCTGGAAAGAACAGGACAATCTGAGAACTATTTAGGAAACAGAATTGAGAAAACCTGATGACCACCTGGCTATGGGAGTATGGGGAAAGGACAGGAGACATCATGGATGAGCACTAGGTCTAGAATGGGTGACTGAATGGATCGTGGTTGGAAGCTGGTGGAGCACCTGACAAGAAGAAGGAGGCTGCTGAGGAGAAGGAGGTGGACATCTAGGAGTGGACATCCAGGAGCTCATGGGGTGAGTCTGGAGCCTGGGGTGCAGGTGTGGCTTGGAGTTAAAGAACTGAGGGTCTTAAGTACCTCAACCCATGAGAAGGGAAGAGATCACCCAGAGGGCCTGTTCAGGCAGAAGAGCAGTGTGCTGGGCCAGATACTGGGAACACCCACAATTAAGGGGCAAGGGGAGAAAGAAAAGCCCCCAAAGAAAGAAAAGAACCACAGAGGACCAGAAAAGCCAGGAGGGCTCAGTATGATGTAAAATAAAAGAACAGGATGTCACAGAGGGGGTCATCAGTGGTACCCAACGTAGTTGAGAAGTTCAGTACATTCCAAACATTAAATTCCTCAGAATTTAACAGAAACTCGTGCTGATTTTAGACCAGAGGGCAATTTTAGTAGGACAAGGGGTACAGAAGCACAACTGCTGGGTTAAGGTATAAATGGGAGCGTGGAAGTGGAAAGAGTATACCAGAAATCTGGTAAAAGGGATGAAGAGGACTTATGTAGTAATGAGGGAGGAAGGCAGGGTCAAAGGTTAGGTTAAAAATTATTTTTAGGATGGAGCATTCTGAGCATTTTGTGAGCTGAGAAGGAAAAGGCAGATGACAAAGGGTGATGATGCAAGAGAGAGAATCACTGATGGAACAAGGTTCTTGAGAAAATAAGAAGGAATTTTAAAGTCCTGTGTGTCAGGCACCAAACCAAGACCTAGGGACACCTGTCCACAAACCATCAGAGGGGAGTGTGACATAGATGCTACTCCTCGGAGTGCATCCTGCCAGAGGCGCTCAGAGGGGCGCCCATCTGAGTGTGGCTTTCCTGAGCCTGAGCCTGTGCCTGTTCAGCTCTCTGCTCCCACCACCCACCAGTGTCTGGCCCCACCTGGTAGGCATTCAATCATGTTCTTGGTATGAATGAATAAATATACTTGTCAGAAACTTTATTTCCAGGGGTAGAAATTTTATAGAGGCATGAGAATATATTCTAAGACAGATAAAAGGAATTTGTGTATTAAAATACAAGGCAATATTAATTAAAATAATAATACACATGCTTGGAAAACATGCATCTAATAAGAGCTTTGTACGGAGGCAGCTAAAGGTTAAGAGAGGGGGGAGACTGGGGGCACAGGGTTCAGTCATATGGAGAAGGCCTGAACTGGTTCCAGAACTCTCTCTGGCTGAACATATCCCCCAATCTACAAATTTAAGCACTTAAGAAGGGACAACTTTTTCACCTCAAAACTCTAGATAAAGGACTAAAAAGGAAATGTATGTAAGATTATTCACTAGCTGAAACCCGTTCACCGTAAAATAAAGTCAGTCAGGTGGGCTCTGGCTCAGACTGGCCAGGTCCCATGTGAGGCTGTGCCATTTACTGGCTATGGGACCAGGTCCCTTGACCTTCTCTGGGAAAGCAGACCACATGACAAATGAGTCTCCAAGCTCCTTGCAAATCTCTTGCTTAAAGGTGCTAAAGCAGTTTCCTAACCTTCTGAATCACGTTCCTCTGAGAATCTATGAAAGCTATGAATTCTACCCACCTTCCCAAGCAAACACAGACACATCCATACAAAATTTTGCAAATCATTTGAGAAATCTCTGATTGTAGACCTCCTCCTAGTGAGAAAATAGCCGAGGTGCAATTCTTTATAAGGAAGATGTTTGTCTTCCTTAAAAGTAATAGAGCCCAGGTATCATAGTGATCCCTTTAAGGCCCATGGTAGAGAGTTTGCTGTGTGTCCACCTGAACCGTAAGTCCCCTCATCTCTGAATTCCCCAGTGCCCCGAATATAGTAAGTACCCACTTAATTTATCCATTATGTTGATCAGGGCCATAATGGTTTGAATGCATAGTTCTGGAGTTTTCAGACTTTTGGTGCTTCTCAGTGAGTAGCAACTTCAAATCCTCCCTTGGAGAGACAAGTCCACATGCACAGCAACCGCTATGGGTTTACTCCACAGGGTCTATCAACTTTCCAAAATTGATTTCTGCTTAGAGGAGTCTAGTCGCCCCAGACTAGAAGCTATGCCTTAGTTCCAGAGCAGAATTTGATGACCCTCCGCATTCCCCAAAGAGGAATCACATTGTATCTGCTTTTAGCAGAAATCTCTCACATTGACATAACCCTTTGTACTTGTACATTCCAATCCCTCTCACATACATTAAATATTCATCTGAGAGGTAGGCAATAAATGCAGTACTCCATTTTAAAAAATAAGGAAAGAGAGTATAACATTTAAGTAATCAGAGGGGGCTTTCAACAGAGCCCAGCACTCCAAGTCACATTTTTATAAATATGCCAGGTGTTTCTCTATTTACCCTTGTACTGAGAAGGCAGGAGAGGCCTCTTTAAATTGACAAACAGCCATGGCATTTAATAAAGTGTTCAGTGATAACATCTAAATAGTACCCATGATTTTAGAAACCAAAAGCCTAAGCAATTTTATATATAATGATTAAATAGGTTAGTTTTTCAATGTTCAGTAAGAATCTAATCAACCTATCATTCATGACTTAAAAAAAGAAAGCAGAATCCACTCTACATAAGTTGGGGGGCAATTCCATACTCACCTACTGCACAATGTAAAATCTAGAGAGAAAAAGGGGGGAAAAGAGAATTAGTAAAGATCAATAATATTATAGTTTTATTTCATACACTCTAGCCTTTCAGAAGAATAGAGCAGTGTCTGCCAGCAATATTGAATTCGAAAAATGAACATTCAATTTTCAAACTTGGCTACAGACTATTTAACAAAATGTAAATTCTAGTTCAGTTTTTTGTTTATTCATTTTTAGTTTGTGTATCTATGGAAGATTTCCTAAGGAATAAATCTTACCCAGTAGTTTAGCAAATGTCAAGGACCTCTTCTATAATACATCAAATGGTAAGAGCAGCCAGTGTACAACAACTCCCATGTCCCATTTGTACAGAACAGAACTATCACAGACTATGGAACACAAGATCAGAAGAGCCTTTTCCTACCCGGCAGGTCCTTCAATGCAGACATTTATTCTACAAAGCTCTACCCTTGGACCCCATCTTATCTCATTCTGTGATCTCATTATAGGGGTATTCCCAGTCTAATCTCTAACCCCAGATTTCTTTGAACTCCAGGCCCACATTCCTTTGGACATCTCCATCTAGGTGTACCAGCAGCAACTCAAAGATGGCATGCGGGCTTCCCTGGTGGCGCAGTGGTTGAGAGTCCGCCTGCCGATGCAGGGTACACGGGTTCGTGCCCCGGTCCGGGAAGATCCCACATGCCGCGGAGCGGCTAGGCCCGTGAGCCATGGCCGCTGAGCCTGCACGTCCGGAGCCTGTGCTCCGCAACGGGAGAGGCCACAACAGTGAGAGGCCCGCGTACCACACACAAAAAACAAACAAACAAACAAAAAAACAAAAAAAAAAGATGGCATGCTTCAGCAGGAAGCTCACCCCTCCTTTCCTTCATACCTACCATGCCTCTTGATCACCAACCCCCCCACTCTCAGATTCAACTGCTCTTTCCTTTCCTTCACTCCCAAGTCAAACAGGTTTCCAAGTCCTGCCAATGCTTTTGGCATGTATTCCCCAGTTTTTTATTTCCAGCGCATGGGTGAGACTGCTATCTCCTCTCCATCTCAATGGCCATCTAACCAGCCAATTAGGTTCTTCCAAATCCCCTTCCAAATTCATCCTGTATCTGGCACTGCTTTAACCTGGGTGGTGGTAGTAAAGAAGTAATTTGAAGCCATCTACAAGGTTGATTTAATGACCAAAGCTTTTCTGGATGATAAGACCTAACAACCATTGCAGTGCATTTTGGAATACATTTCTCAAGCCGTCATTGTGTTGTCTGAAACTAACAATAACCCTGGCAGATGGGCAGGACAGATATCTCTACTTGCAGATGAGAAAACGAAGGCTTAGAAACACTGCTCAGCTTCACCAAGGTAGTAAGTGATGTAGCGGATCAAGAACCTAGATTTTATTCCTACTATACTGCTTTTTGTATCATTTCACTGTACATTAGTTATACCTGAAAAAGCTATAACTTGACAAGACTTAGCTCTATCTAAAAAATGCCTAGCGACTTCCCTGGTGGCTCAGTGGTTAACAATCTGCCTGCCGGGCTTCCCTGGTGGCACAGTGGTTGAGAGTCCACCTGCTGATGCAGGGGACACGGGTTCGTGACCCGATCCGGGAAGATCCCACGTGCCGCGGAGCGGCTAGGCCCGTGAGCCATGGCCGCTGAGCCTGCGTGTCTGGAGCCTGTGCAGTGAGAGGCCCATGTACCGCAAAAAAAAAAAAAAGGAATCTGCCTGCCAACGCAGGGGACATGAGTGCCAGCCCTGGTCTGGGAAGATCCCACATGTCACGGAGCAACTAAGCCCGTGTGCCACAACTACTGAGCCTACACTCTAGAGCCCGTGTGCCACAACTACTGAGCCCATGTGCCACAACTACTGAAGCCTGTGCACCTAGAGCCTGTGCTCCACAACAAGAGAAGCCACCACAGTGAGAAGACCGCACACCGCAATGAAGAGAAAAGCCCACACGCAGCAATGAGGACCCAATGCAGCCAAAAATAAATTAAAAATTAAAAAAAAATTAATTAAAAAAAAAAAAGAATCCGCCTGCTAATGCAGGGGACACAGGTTCGATCCCTGATCCAGAAAGATCCCACATGCTGCAGAGCAACGAAGCCCATGTGCCATAACTACTGAGCCTGTGCTCTAGAGCCTGCGAGCCACAACTACTGAGCCTGCGTGCCACAACTACTGAAGCCCGTGTGCCTAGAGCCTGTGCTCCGCAACAAGAGAAGCCACTGCAGTGAGAAGCCCGCTCAATGCAATTAGAGAAAGCCTGTGTGCAGCAACAAAGACCCAACGCAACCAAAAATAAACAAAAAACAAACCAAAAAAAACCATGCCTAATAAGACTCTGTGCTCAAGTCTATGATTTCACTAAGTTTTTTCTGAAGGGAGGAGGATGGGGGTGGCTTGGATTAAAAAAAAATCAAGCTGCACAAATATGTCGATAACTGATAAAAGAATTACCAGACTGCAAATCTTATATTTTTCAAAAGAAAACACTGCTAAGAATCTCAAATGTGTGAATATTACAAGATAAGCCAAACCTCCTGCTGCAAAGTTGAGGAAAACTAAGATACGTGCTGACTGAAATGAAATGGAATGAAAGATGAGTGATGAGCATCCTTTGAGACAAGACAGATGATAGTGCCTAGATAGAAAACCTATTCTATTCATGTATGTGGCAAGACATCCAGGCTGCTGATTTACAATAGGACACTGCAGGAAAGGATGGATAACCTTAAGGCCTATCATGTCTTCTTTGTGTGACAGAACAAATCTTAGTCCTATGAGACCCAATCTCCCCTTTTTAATCACATATTTTATAATGCCTCCTTTACTAAATATAAAATTCATAGATGATACAACTTACTTGCACAAAAATTAAAACAAATAAAGTGTCCTAACCAATATGTAAAGAAGAAATAAAAAGATAGTAGTTTATTTAAAAAAATATGTATTTCCACAGATAAATGCTTGGGGACATAATGAAGCAGTCAGATATATGTATCAACTTATGATGAATAAGTTTGGATTTAAAAATAAGAATACAAGAAAGCACTTTGGATAAGAAAAGGAAAATAAAAGAACAGAGGTACAGACCAACCCTAAAATAAAAACAGTATTAAGATAATAATGGACATAGGGGAGTAATCTTAACTGAAGTTAAAACAACATGGCAAGTAAATAACAAAGTAGAGAAAATGAGGAAGTACAACATTATCACAAATGAAGCTAGGTCTTATTTATTTGTAAGTGTGGTGTCAAAATAATCCCCTAGATTATGTCATGGGATAGGGTAGGAAGAAAGTATCACAGAAAACATCCTTCTGCTTTGAAATCCCACTGGGACATACAATCTGTGCCTGGTCTGTAAAAAGAACTTGGAAACAATATTCTCTGAATGGTGTGATAAGGAAAAGAAGATGGATTAGACAAAAAAACAGTAATGCAAGATGTGATAAAGTAGTTGTTTAACTGTGGATAGTTTTAGGAAAAAACTGAACTGTAGTGATTCAAAAAAAGGCAGTATAAAATATTATTAAAATAGTTATATTAAAGAAATCGAGGGGGCTTCCCTGGTGGGGCAGTGGTTAAGAATCTGCCTGCCAATGCAGGGGACACAGGTGCCAGCTCTGGTCCGCGAAGATTCCACATGTCGCGGAGCAATTAAGCCCGTGTGCCACAACTACTGAGCGTACGCTCTAGGGCCTGTGAACCACAACTACTGAAGCCTGTGCGCCTAGAGCCTGTGCTCCACAACAAGAGAAGCCACCACAATGAGAAGCCCATGCACCACAACAAAGAGAAAAGCCCACACGCAGCAATGAAGACCCAGTGCAGCCAAAAATAAATAAAAAATTTTTTTTAATTTAATTAAAAAATAAATCTGCCTGCCAATGCAGGGGACACGGGTTCGATCCCTGGTCCAGGAAGATCCCACATGCTGCGGAGTGACTAAGCCCATAGGCCGTAACTAGTGAGCCTGTACTCTAGAGCCCATGGGCCCAACTGCTGAGCCCACGTGCCATGACTACTGAAGCTCACGCACCTAGAGTCCATGCTCCCCAACAAGAGAAGCCACTGCAATGAGAAGCCCACGCACCACAATGAAGAGTAGCCCCCACTTGCCGCAACTAGAGGAAGCCCGCACGCAGCAACGAAGACCCAATGCAGCCAAAAATAAATTAAGTAAATGAATTCATTAAAAAAAAAAAGAAATTGAATGAGATCCCTGCATTTAACGAGTCTCCATTAACTTAAAGTCTGAACAGGAATCTCAATCTGTTCCATATTTTCAATCAAAAATTTCATTGCTTTTGCAGTTATAGCACTGTTGCACTGGAATCCTTTTCAACTAAATATGCAAGCTGAAAATGCTATAATGTTTACAGAACAGAATGTGCAGAGTGAACAAATTACTCAATTATTTTGAGATGATACCTTTATTTCACTTAAGCTCCCTATTCATACCAACTGTGCTAGGTAGAATCCTAAAGATGATTCCCTAAGATTCTTGTACCTTGGTTATCCAATCAAACACTAAACAAGGTACCACAGGGCGGGAATTTTGCAAATGTAATTAAAGTCCAAAGTCAACTGATTTTAAGGCACAGAGATTATGTGGGTAGGCCTGATCCAACCAGGCCAGTCTTTTAAAAGCAGAGAGTTTTCTCCAGCTGGTGGCAGAAGAGGAACTCAAAGATATTCAAGGAACAAAAGATATTCAATATGCCATTTCTCACTTAGAAGATGGAGGAGGCCATGTGCAGGGACTGGAAAGCAGCCTCTAGGAGCTAGGAGTGACCTCCAGCTGATAGCTAGTAAGGAAATGGGACCTTAGACCTACAACCACAGGTTAAGTGGATTCTGTCAACAAGCTGAATAAGCTTAGAAGCAGACTCTTTCCCAGAGCCCCCAGATAGAAGCCAACCCAACTGGCACCTTAATGAGACCCTGAGCAGAGAACCCAGCCAAGCCCAGTTTCTGACTTATAGAACTGTGAGCTAATAAATGAGTGTGGTTTTAAGCCACTAAGTTTGTGGTATTTTGTCATGCAGCAAGAGAAAACTAAGACAATGACCTTCTTCTAACTTAATAAGCTTTTTGTTTAATTTCTCGTGAAGATTTTTCGTATGAATATGTACTACAAAACTATCAATTTATATTTGGAGAGGGATCAGCCCATGGTATATACAAAAGTCAGGGGGAATACAGACCTCCACTGGGTTGGACTGTCTCAGACAGTGCAGGACATCTACTTGTAGCACCCCCATTCATGTGGCAATCAAAATACCCTCTCAGTTTTCTAAATCGCACTCTAGAGGGGTCACACTGCTCTTGCTGAGATCTACTGAGAATTACTGAACTAAAATAAGCATACCTCATTCAGAAGACTTGCCATGTTCAAAATCTCCCTTGAAAATATGTCATCGTGCTAATGATCCAATGTCAGCTGCTAGGAGTGTTCACGCGGTTGAATGCTCCCCAATGTGTCTGCCACCCGTGTCTGTGTTCCCTGGGTGAGCCCCCCTTCCCCAGCCTCTCCAGGAGACTCCCCAAAGCCAGCAGGAGACTGGGGCATGAATGGAACTGGTAGAATTTGTACACAGGCAGCCAGGCTCCAGCGCTGGTGCTCTTAACCACTACATATATTGTTGATTTTGAGATCTGTGCCTTACAAACCATAAATATTCAGAACTTTGAGCAGTACATTTGCTTCTCTCCTGTGTCTGGAATGAGAGATAACCAGAAGTACAGATTTAGACTCATTCATGAGCAGTTTCTAATGGTTTAGCTGGATGGTCAGGGACTTGGAAGGAACAGGATTGGAAGATAGTGACAAGGAAGGTTGGGGAGGAAGTATGTGGATGGATCTCTTAGAATGGGCATAGACATTGAAAATATTTGTCTCACGTGAATGCTCACCAAATGGCATCTACTGTAAAGGAGACTCTTAATGATGGTGGACAAAATGATGGACACTATTAACGTCAACTAGACTCTTCCCAGCCATCCCAGTGTTTCCTCAATAGACCCATGAACAAATTGGCCACGTTAACAAGAATGGAGGCTACGCACGGGCTCAACAACATGAACTTCCTCTTAGCAAGGCAGACCTGGTTAACCCTACTGCTGAGCGCCTAATCTGCCAATAGCCGAGATCAGAATTAAGGGCCCTATAAAGCATCATTTCCCAGGCGGACAGCACACAACCTGAGGGTAGGTCGATTACATGGGATTTCTTCCACCAAGGAGGGAGCAGACATTTGCCCTCACTGGAATAAACACATACTCTAGATATGGATTTGCCCTCCTTGCCCACAATGCCTCTGCCAGTGTCGCCATCTATGAACTCACAGGGTGCCTGATCTGCAATCATAGCATTCTACAAAGTATTGTGTCTGATCAAAGAACTCACTTCACAGCAAAAGAAATGCATACATCAGTGGGCTCAGGCCCACTGGATCGTTTGCTCTTAACCACATATGCCATCACCCAGAAATGCCTGGCTTAGTTGAAAGGTAGAATGATTTACCGAAGACTAAGTTATGATGCCAACTGGGAGACAGCACCTTGAAAGAATAGGGTTCTGCCTTACAGGACACAGTTTATACTTTGAATCACAGATGCTGTATTCCTCATCACCGGATTACACAGGTCCAAGAATCAAGGGGAGGAAGTAGGAGTGGCTACTCTCACTATTATACCTATTAACCCACGTAAAGAATTTCTGCCTTCCATCCTGGCAACTTTGAGCTCTACTTGTTTGGAGAGCTTAGTCTCCACAAGGTTACTGGTTGCACCAGGTGACAACAATGGTTCTACTGAATTGGAAGATTAGACTGCCATTTGGCATTTTGGGCTCCTTATTCATGCTACTGCACCAATAGGCAAAAAAAGGGGGTTTATCTATGGAGGGAGTGGTCAATCCTGGTTGCCAAGGGGATATCATGTTGCCATACACAATCGAGGCAAAGCGGACTATATATGGAAGCCAGGGGTTCTGAGGCACCTCTTAGCATTTCCAGTAGTAAACGTTAATGGAAAACTACAGCAACCAAAAAGAGGCAGAATGACTAAGGACTCAGACCCCTTGGGAATGAAGGTTTGGGTCACTGCTGTGGGTAAGGGAAATATGGAATGGGTAGTAGAAGAAGGAAGCCACAGGTATCAACTATAACCTCATGATCAATTACAGAAAGAAAAACTGCAAAAAAAAAAAAAAAAAAAAAGCAGTAAACATCTCTCTCTTGAACCCTTTCCATTTCCACCCAGTGGCAATAAGCTCATTTTAGTTTCAAAATTCAAGCTCAATGTTGAATGTCATCTTTCACAATAGGTTACTTTGAAACATCTTTTTTGTAAAAGTTTCTAAGATTTGCACTAAGGAAATTAATTTTGTAAGTTACCAACAAGTTTGTTCAGTTTCATTTTTTAAAAAGACTTCCATTTTTTAACGAGTAGTTTTAGGTTCACAGCAAAACTGAGAGGAAGGTACAGAGCTCTCTCATTTACCCCCTGCCCCCCACTCAAGCACAGCCTCCCCACTATCAAAATCCCCAACCAGCGTGGTATGTTTGTTACAACTGATGGACCTGTACTGACACATCACTGTCACTCGAAGTCCGTAGCTGAGGGTTCAATGTTGCTGTTATACCTTCTATGGGCTTGGACAAATGTATAATGACATGTACCCACCATTACAGTATCATACAGAGTAGTTTCACTGCTGTAAAAATCCTCTGTGCTGTGTCTATTCACCCTTCAGTTTCATTTTTAATCCAAGGTAAAATAACAATAACAAAGTCCAAAAAAGAGTAACAAGTCTCAAGAGGAATACGAACCCAAGCAGCTTTAGTTCATGGATTTAACATCATTCAGCTATAGTAAGTTCCAATTTCTGTCTTTCAATTCAAAATTCCACATTCCTGGAGAAAAGTCTGACCAGCCCAGTTTGGGCCAGGTGTGCAACCCTGGATCAGCGAGCTATGGCCTGAGAAGGCAGAGTCAGGGGTAGAGATGCAGCTAGTATGGGTCTAGTGGTAGAACTGTGAAAATTTCCAGAGAATAAAACCCCCTGAGCTGGGCAGCTCCACAAAGCATTTCTACTACACTCATGTTATGGAGAGGTCTAGAACTAATTTGGGTTATGTTTACCAGTATTTGGTTAGTTTTGAAAATTATATGTATTTATGATTTCATCTTTTTGTCTTAAAACTTACCTATATAACAACATGTAGCCTTGAAAGACATCGATACGTTATCAGCAGTTATCATTATCTTATGACCGACATGTTTTTTCTTCTTTATGTATATCTGGGTTTTGCTACAATGAATATATAGCACTTATGTTATAGATGATTATGATTAGAGGCAAACACCTTTCCCCTCTCCTCTGGCTTCATGAGAAGGCTTTTCTTCCAAATATTTCTGGTCTCTCTCCACCCATTAATCACTTTACTTGGGAAAGGAAGGATGACGCATCTGATCAGTAAATTGGCAAGAATGGGGCATGCGTACCTCAGCTCCAACCTAGGGCTTCCACAGAGAACCCCAAGCTCTCTGGTTTTCTCCATGCTGCCCTGGCCCCTGCTGCCTGGGGGAGGCAGAGTCTACCTCTGGAGTTCAGTTAGCAAACCTGCTTGACTTGCACACTAACACACAGCCTCCCGCTAGGCCTTTATCACTAACAAAGGTGATTTTTAGGGTCCTTATACAATTTGAGTTATTTCCCAATGTTCAGAACATAAGCAAGAAAAAGAGGGTATTTAGTGCGCTCTCTCAAAAGTTTCAATCCAAACATGTTTTCAAAATCCTTTTATATCCATTTTTGAAGGAGGAAATAGGTGAAATTTCCGTAATCACTGTTACTTTTTCTGTCACTTAATCTGACCTTTTTTGCTGTATTTGGCTCTATAATTTATTAATTCATTATCTGCTTTATTTTCATATTCTGACTGTGAAATGTTGAAGCCCCACAGCACTTAGAACTGGAAAAAAAGTGTTAAGGTCATCTAATCCAGAATATTCATTACAGAGAGGTTGAGACCAAGTGGCACAACCAAGTCTTAGTACCCCAATTTCTTGTCTCCAGTGTTCTTTTACATATACTGTGACCCTTCTCAAGTACAATTCTATTTTTACTTCTTTAGCCATTTCTGTCAGCTTTTCTATGATAATCATTCAGCCATTAATAAATTCCACCAACATGTGTCTACCATGTTCCTTCTGCGTGACAAATTGTAAATGCGGCAAGTTTCTCTTTGGCTTCTGCTCTGAAATCAACTTTATCTTAAGCAGGATGGTCCTGTTTTTCTTGCCTGCTTGGTCGTGGAAGGCTGGTTTGTCCTTTAGTAAGCTTACGTCAGTCTTACAGGCAACAGATTGTTGAATTTTGCTTTTTAAACGAGTAACCACCATCCTACTTTTTTACTTTGATAAAATTAATGAGTCTACTTGCAAAGACATCAGAAACAATGCATTTGTGTGTAGTCAATCATCCTATAAGTTTATTGTTACTGCTACTGTCTTTTTAATTTAACAGATGTAAAATTCTGTACTTCATTTTAAATCAAAAGATAACCTATCTAAGCTGTCTATTTTCTTCTTTTTTCAAAGAACTTTTTTTAAAAATAAATTTATTTATTTATTTTATTTTTGGCTGCATTGGGTCTTTGCTGTGTGTGGGCTTTCTTTAGTTGTAGTGAGCGGGGGCTACTCTTCGTTGTGGTGTGTGGGCTTCTCATTGCTGTGGCTTCTCTTGTTGCGGAGCACCTGCTCCAGGTGTGTGGGCTTCAGTAGTTGTGGCACGCAGGCTCAGCGGCTGTGGCTCGTGGGCTCCAGAGTGCAGGCTCAGCAGCTGTGGCCCATGGGGCTCAGTTGCTCCGCAGCATGTGGGATCTTCCCAGACCAGGGCTTGAACCCATGTCCCCTGCCTTAGCAGGTGGATTCTTTTTTTTTTTTTTTTTTTGTGGTATGTGGGCTCTCACTGTTGTGGCCTCTCCCGTTGCGGAGCACAGGCTCCGGACGCGCAGGCTCAGCGGCCATGGCTCACGGGCCCAGCCGCTCTGCAGCATGTGGGATCTTCCCGGACCGGGGCATGAACCCATGTCCCCTGCATCGGCATGTGGACCTCCAACCACTGCGCCACCAGGGAAGCCCAGCAGGTGGATTCTTAACCACTGTGCCTCCAGGGAAGCCCTCAAAGAACTTTTAAATCTTATTTTCCTAATTCATTTTTGTTTTCTATTATACTTTATTACATATTTATTACATATTATATCTTTCCTTTTTAATTTAAAGATTCACAAAGTGATATGTAAATGCACACTAAAGTATATAGAATAAAAAGCAGAAATTCCCTTGTATTCCCCCCAAATACCACATCCGTCCTCAGAGGTAAGCACTAGTAACAGTTTGATATGCACCCTTCCATACCTTTTCCAATATCTGCAATTTGCTTTTTTTTCTTTTGATTTTCCTAACCTGAAAACATCACCATATTTTAATAATTATTCTCATTACTTTTGTCTTATGAATTAAAAAGTTTATAAACTCTGTTGTGACCTAAAATTTACATCACAAGGTTTGTCTTCCTTTGCTTTCCCTCCTTCCCACTTCGTTCTACCCTGGGAGAATCTGAAATATTTTATGAAATTACATGTGGATACCTTGCAATCTGTATGACGGTCTAAAGCTATGCTGTCAATGCAGTAGTCACTAGCCACATGTGCCTATTTAAATTTCAGTTAAAAGTAAATAAAACTCAAGATTTTCAGTCTCACCTGCCCCATGGGCTCAACAGCGGCTAGTATATCAGACAGCACAGATTTGGAATATTATCGTTGCAGAAAGTTCTTCTGCACAGTGCTAGTCTAAAGAATTGGTTAATTTTATTGGACTTCCCTGGCGGCACAGTGGTTAACAAACCGTCTGCCAAGGTCGGGGACACGGGTTTGAGCCCTGGTCCAGGAAGATCCCACATGCTGCAGAGCAACTAGGCCCGTGCGCCACAACTACTGAAGTCCGCACGCCTAGAGCCCATGCTCCACAAGAGAAGCCACTGCAATGAGAAGCCCGTGCATCGCAACAAAGAGTAGCCCCTGCTCGCCACAACTAGAGAAAGCCTGCATGCAGCAGTGAAGACCCAACGCAGCCAAAAATAAATAAATAAAAAATAAATTTATTAAAAAAAAAGAATTGGTTAATTTTATTTACTTATATATCAGTTAAAAACCCTTTGATAAGGTTCTTTCAAAGTTCTATTATTTTGGTAGGTGTTTTCAAAATGTCTCCATCTGTAGGAAATTGCATGGTCTGTTATTCAGGAACCTAATGCTGTCTCCTAGCTTCATATAAATCTTTTTATTTTTCAAAGTCTAACGTCCCAAGTTGTTTTACTATTACATTTTAAGATCTCTTCTCTGCTAGAAATCACTTATCTTTCTTTTAAGTTTAAAAATTTAACAAATAGGTGCCCAGGAAGGGAAGGGATTTTTTTCTTGAAAAACAGTGCCTATGTACAACTCCATATACTCTCAATAACCGCACTGAGAGGGGCTTTCCGTTCTGAATAGTTTTCTAGAATTTTTCCTGATTGTCTTTGAGCTATACTTTCCAATCTTTTCTACTTCTGGTAGCCGTACTTTTTGACAGGTTGTATACCCTCATTCTGTTTTCTAGATACCTGGGTTCTACTATACTATTCATCTGTTAAGTTTCACTACTTTCCTGTATATTTTGTTTTCCTGTTTTATTGATAATCATTTATGCATTAGCTAGTCCACCAACACATAATATCTCTGATATGCCTGGCACTATGTATTTTGTAATGTTCTTTTTGACATTCAAATAGTATACTCTAAACAGTCCCAATGGTTTCTGCTCTGTAATCTGTTTTAGCTGAGACTATAACTAGGAACTCCTGCCTTTCTTGAATCTTCAGTATCACTTATTTCTCTGCACTGTGGTCTGCTTCCTGCCCTGAACCGCCACCATTGACATTTTTAGTTCTCTTAAAAAAAAAAATTTTAGCACACTCTTTTCTATAGCCAATACCTATCTTCTCTGAATACCGTATCAATTTGCTTGAGTTGTTAAGCAGTGAGGCCTGTGTGGGTGGACTCCTGTTTCCCACAGTCTCCCTCTTCCCTTATAATGTTGTGACACTTATTAATTATACCCAAGTTCTATTTCCCTCTGGTTTTCACACTGTTTCTGAAGCTGGTTTGTCTGGGTTTGCTGTCATTCCTGTTTGTGTCAGATAGCTCTACTATGACTTGCTCTGCTAGCTTTTCAGAAGTCTCTTTTAGAGGGCTGGTTTCTCAAAACAAGTCCTCAGAATAAAGTTAGTCTAAAATGTGCATATAGCTTGTGTTTCAGAAGTTCCTTTTTAAAATTACTGAGAAATTAGCATGTTTCCAAAAGGAAGAAAAATATTACAGATGATGGTTATGTCCCCAGATGAGTTCAGAAAGGCAAAGTTAATATATAATGTGCCTAAAGTATTAGTAATATCACAGAACCCAACCACCTAGTATCTCTGTGGGAAAAAATCATCCAGTAGTTGAGGCAAAAAGACAAAAACTGGCAGGGAGATAAGATGGGAGCCCTCTTCCTACAAATTCTTAAGATTTTGCTATATCTTAGAGAAATATCCAAAATCAGTTTCCTATTATTTCATTAAAGGATCTGAGGAGAGTTGTGATGTGAGGCATGAGAATTAGACCAGAATACAGAGATGGGGCTTAGAAAACAACAAAAGCTATCTTCTCTCCTTCACTGCTTCTCCAGAACCAGTTCTGCCATTTCAGACCCAGTCCTAAATCAACTCTAGGAAAAGATAACAAATGACACTATTTTTCTTTATTTTATTTTATTTTTAAGTAGATAAGAGGGTTCCAAGCATTAGAAGGAGATGGAAGAGAATAAGAAGGAAAGGAGGTGCCTGTGGTCCATTAGATATTCCAAGATGGACGGTGGCAGGTAAATGATATTGAATATATGTACTGATGTACATGTGTTGAAGATGGTCTGTATTAGTCTCAACAATTAATGTCTCTGCAGAGCAGTCCTTAACCTACTGGAATCCTCACTGTCAATCACAGAGGCACATCCAATTACGAGTATTTGAAAATGTCTTTGCTGCAATTACATTCTTATGTTAACTAAATATATTTAGAAATCCAAATTCTCTTAGAAATAATTTTAAAGCGCCATAATGTAGGATCTTTAATTTCTAAACTTTAACTCAGTTCTTAACAAAGCTAGAAAGATAGTCTGTCCTTATCCATGAACATCATGGACCCGAAAAAAAGAATAAAGTAAAAAGAAAATTTATCCGGCTCATTATAGATGAACAGCATTTTTTTTTTTTTTTTGCGGCACGCGGGCCTCTCACTGTTCTGGCCTCTCCCATTGCGGAGCACAGGTTCCGGACGCGCAGGCTCAGCGGCCATGGCTCATGGGCCTAGCCGCTCCGCGGCACGTGGGATCTTCCCGGACCGGGGCACGAACCCGCGTCCCCTGCATCGGCAGGCGGACTCTCAACCACTGCGCCACCAGGGAAGCCCCTGAACGGCATTTTTTAAAAATTGAGATATAATTCACATATCACAAAATTCACTTATTTAAAGTGTACATTCAGTGATTTTTAGTTATGTTCCCAAGGTTGTGCAACCATACCACCATCTAATTCAAGAATATTTTCATCACCTTAAAAGGAAATCCTGTACCCATTAGCAGTCCCTCCCCATTCTCTCCTCCCCACAGCCCCTGGCAACCATTAATCTACTTTCTGTCTCTATGATTTGCCTATTCTGGACATTTTGTATAAATGGAATCAAACAACACATGGCTTTTTGTTTCTGGCTTCTTTCACAAAGCATGTTTTCAAGATTCATCCATGTTATAACAAGTACCAGTAATTCACTCATTTTATGGTATGGAGATATATTTTATTTATCTATGAATGGCATTTTAAAAATATACTTTTGCTACCTATGTTAATTAGCTCTCAGATTCAACTCAAGACACATTGTAGTTATTCACACACTGATCCCTTGGCCCACAAAGTTATCAGTATTTTACCTTCTAACAATTTATAAATCATCTCATGCCTTACCATCTTCACTGTATTGCGTCTCATTACTTTGGTAAATACTTCTTGGACTTAATGCCTAGCACCACTTTTCTATAAATTGTCCCTTCCCTCCAACTTCTATATGGTTAATGTGACCCTACTCTTGTCTACAGGTCCAGGAATAAGCACCTGATTCAAGCTGGACATATATAGGCCCTTTGCTAAGAATATGGAAATGGAAATAATATTGTTTTTAATTAGCTGCTCTCGATTGCAGAAACTACAATCTCAGGAGTTTTCTGTTACCATTGTCTGCCACACAGACTAAGAAACCAAAAACAAAACCCAGTCTGCAAGAAGAGAAGAATCAGAGAAAAAGAGAGAGAGACAATAGTAGAGATAAGAGACAGAGCAAGACCTCCTGGGTTCCCTGTGGTGCTCCAGTCCCAGATTCCAGGCCATTCCTAAAGCCCAGCTGCATCCCCACCCTTGGATTCCATGGGACATACTATACACTTATAATAAATTCCCCTTACAGTTTAAGTCAGTTTCTATAATCTCCAGCCAAGAGTCCTAACATAGTCATCTACCCAGTAGGATTTTAATGTCTTTACTAGCAAGGGCTCAACCTCCATGGCACCTATTACAGTGACTCAAACACATACTTATTTAACTATCACCTGTGGAATATTTTGAAAAACTATCTATAAAAATTACTCAAGACATTCTTGGATACGTATGTGGAAAAAAATTAGGATTTCTGTCTACTTTATTAAAAAGCTATATTATTGGGACTTCCCTGGTGGTCCAGTGGCTAAGCTTCCATGCTCCCAACGTAGGGGCCCAGGATCAATCCCTGGTCAGGGAACTAGATCCCGCATGCCGCAACTAAAGGTCCCACATGCCGCAACTAAAGGTCCCGCATACCGTAACTAAAGGTCCTGAATGCTGCAACAACAACAGAAAGATTCTGCATGCCACAATGAAGATCCCGCACACAGCAATGGAGATCCTGTCTGCCGCCGCAACTAAGACCTGGTGCAGCCAAAGAAATAAATTTTTTTTTTTTTTTTTTTTTTTGCAGTACGCAGGCCTCTCACTGTTGTGGCCTCTCCCGTTGCGGAGCATAGGCTCTGGACGCACAGGCTCAGCGGCCATGGCTCACGGGCCCAGCCGCTCTGCGGCATGTGGGATCTTCCCGGACCGGGGCATGAACCTGCGTCCCCTGCATCGGCAGGCGGACTCTCAACCACTGCGCCACCAGGGAAGCCCCAGAAATAAATATTTTTTTAAAAAGCTATATTATTGTATCACAAACTCAATGTATCTTTGCACCCATTTTGCAAAAACTCATTTAATTTCCTCAGAAAGTCTTTCTGTATTACACTACTACATGCCCATTTACACTTGCTTAGTAAATGTTTTATATTTTTAAAAAGCAAAGTGTTATATTTTCCTAAGAAGATTTGAAGTTTCTTGAGAACAAGTAATCTCTATTTCCTCTTAAAGCAAATTCCCACAGAACCTACTAAAGAATAATCACACAGATTACTATTCAGAATATTCATGCAGAGATATAAGTGAGCAGCTGACCTCCCTGGACTCATTTTTTCCTCCTATAAACACGGTTTATTGTCAAGCACGAATAATTTCCATAAGGACAACTTATCTGTAATTAAACAACACTAAGCACATTATTATACTATGTAGGTTAGGTAGGCAATAAAACATTCCTTAATGGACGGCTCAGGAGATGCAGCTCTAGCAAGCCTGCTCTCTTGTCTCAGGTTGAGGGGTCTACTGCCATCACTGCCATCTACAAAGCTAATTCTCTGCACATCCCAGGGAGTCTTCGTTCATTTTGCAGAGTTCTTTTCCCAAAATCAAATCCAGGATTTGTCACCTAATTGGGTCTTAGTGGGGATAACAGAGATAAAACCAGAACTCCAAAATATTTTCTTAAATCCCTATTAAAAATTTTATAGGGATAAATGCGCTAATCCCTCCAAGTCTAAGATCTGGTTCCTGAGTAGATTTTGCATCACACTATTTAATGTCACAACCTTCCCTAAGATATCCTTAAATTTTAAAAATTATACCTCTAATATTACCAAGTCTTACAGAGATAGAATCCCCTTTAAATTAGTAAATTATTGAAGTATTCCAGTTGGATACAACTTACTATATCAAGCACTCAGGCAGTTTCTGATGGTCTTGACTCCAAACTTGGTTCTCTGTAGCTTGAGAACTGTGCTGGCCAAAGCTCTGACAGACAAGTGATACTTATTTACTACTGCCCCTTTCCCCCCAAAATTTAAGCCTCTAAGTTTACAATATGGCCCACACAAGGATTTGCTAGTCTCCTCAAACTCAAACTGTTAGGGCAGAAAGGAACTTTACAAATCTACTTCAAACTAATTATTTTACAAATGAGAAAACAAGGTGGACAAGAGATAAATGACTCGCCCAAATTCACAAAGTAAGTTGGTAAAACCAGCATGCTTAGAATAAGGGCACTCAGCCTCCAGCTGTACGTTCATTTCATCATACCATCTAACTTAAACATATAAGTATGGACAGTATTGAAATCTCTCTGCTTTCTGGGAGAAAAAAACCCAAAACCTACAACTTCCTGCTTTCAGAAATGAGGGTGAGGGCTTCCCTGGTGGCGCAGTGGTTAAGAATCCGCCTGCCAATGCAGGGGACAGGGGTTCGAGCCCTGGTCCTGGAAGATCCCACATGCCGTGGAGCAACTAAGCTCGTGTGCCACAACTACAGAGCCCGCGCTCTAGAGTCTGTGAGCCACAACTACTGAGCCCGCATGCTGCAAATACTGAAGCCCACATGCTGCAACTACTGAAGCCCATGCATCCTAGAGCCCGTGCTCCTCAACAAGAGAAGCCACTGCGATGATAAGGCCACACATCACAACGAAGAGTAGCCCCCAGCCTGCCCGCAGCAACGAAGACCCAACGCAGCCAAATATAAGTAAATAAACTAATTAAAAAAAAAAAAAAGAGGGTGAGAGGTTGAGGTAACATCTCATTTCATGGAGATAAATGGTCTTTTCTTAAACAGCCTTCCAAATGTCATGATGGGCTTGGCCTAAAGGCTAGGTAAAATGAAACTGAATATCAGATCTTCTCTGCAACCCGAAAATTTTTCACCATAATGAACTATGGCAGCTATGGTGTGTGCCCAAAGCTACCTCATTCCCCCTTCTCCATTAACGAAGTCTACAGTCCCTTGGCCAGAAGTATGGGCATGTGTCCTAGATCTGACTAATCAAGTATTTCACATCACTGGCAAGAGTGATTGGTCTAGGTAAGACCAACCAGAAACCTTCCCTAACGCTGAAAAAATAAGCTCTCTCCCACCAGGTGGAGAAGGCAATCTGCAGTAGGAGAGCCTAAGACTAATATTCAAAGAGAAATAGAGAGAAGCAGTGATGAGAGATGGAAAGAGAGTGCTGCAACATCAAATCCTTGGTTCTCATTCCCAAGCTGGTTCCTTTGATTTTGTAAGTTAACCCTATTATCTTTATCAACTACAGAAGCCAATAAATTTCCTTTTGCTTAAAATAATTTGAATTGCAAGTCAAAAATCCTATCATATACTTACCCCAGAAGACAGGACTGGATATATATATTACCCTTAATACAGGGAAATTAATAAACTATTGTTTAAAAAGGTTTTTGGAGGCTTTTAAACAGGCTCTACTATTTCTTATATTTATCATTCCTGACATCCTACACTCACCAACTTCACTGTTCCCATTATATGCCCGGTCCCTGTAAGTATCTGAGTTTGCTAACACTTCCCTAGGAAGTCCCTAGAATTTTTAAAAATCCTAATATAAGCTTGTTTCATTTGATTGCCAATAAAAGTTAAATGTAAAATATATTCCAGGTAATACAAGTTAAATGAGATCTTATTTATGTAGAATGTCAAAAAGATAAACCAGGTATCAACATTATACACGGCGTTCTACGAGGCAAGTTTTCAACATTTAAAGCAAATCCAGCAGAAACATGGCTACTTCAATATAATTTAGTAGCTTGTTTTTAATTTTAAAACAACAGAAATCAACAACAACAAATCTCAGGACCCACCTCCAATAAGGCTCCAGTTTGGAAGAATTTCAAAGGCTTTTCAATGGAATAATAAAGGCTATGATAGCTACCCTTAGCCAGGTATGCTCTGACCAGACCAACAGCTATAACGAGCCACCTAAGAAAAAGAGCAATCAGAAGAAAAAAAAAAAGTAAGTAGGATTATAATAGAAAGATGTGGCAATCATAGATATTACTAAAGGTGACCTCAAGATCTGTGTCCTAGGTTTATCGATTATCACTCTCAAACGCTAAGCTGTATGTAATGCACAGAAATGTTGCACCTCCAGCAGCACCCTACGAAGAGTGCTTTTTGCAAAAGCACAGTGGCACCTCACCCATCTGGAGCTCAGCTTTTTGGCAACCTTGCCCGTTGAGAACAAGACCAAAAGGAGGGAAATAAGCTAAATTGGTCCTTGAGCAGCTAAATTAGGTGCCAGGAAGTCCAAGACAAGAGAAAAAAACTATTAAAGGAAAATTTTAAATGCCCTGTGCAGTTAAAGGGTCTGTAATAACAACAGGGTGGAGAGATGTTTTAAACTATTTTTAGAAGTATCTCATTGAACATACCCCTACCTTAAAATCTATTCTTTTAAAAGACTGCAAATGACATATGAATAAATGGTTTGTTTTTTAAAAAGAATAAAAGGTTTTTAAGCTGAGATTCCCAAAATCAATTTAGTAAAGAAAGCCAGATCAATACAAAACACAAAACAGGGAAGCACTTAGGCATATGGCTCTGAACTCTACATTTCTGTTCTACTGTCCTCCAAAATAAATTTCTCAGGCCTTGTAGTTTTTTATTTGTTAAGTTCCATAATTAAATGAGGTATATCATTATTAAGGTGTGTCTCCTTGAAGGTGCTAACAGATTTATTTATGTGTAAAATCTTAACTAAGCAGTGGGGTATGTGGTCTATGTTATTTCTAGAAACTATCATACAAATACATCGAACAAGAGTTTGTAAAAAAAAAAAAAGAAATGAATTCCTTAATGGTGTAACTGGTTCAGCATTTTCAGTAGCCTAGAAAAAAAGCTTACTTTACTCTCATATCCCCAACTTTTCTTCTGGTTTAAGATACCACTCCTTACCCTCCACCCCATTCTCTATGTTCATGGTTCAGGAATAAAGGCTTCTTTTCGTCTTCCCCAATGTATCTTAAAATCCCTCTTCAGTACAATGCTCTCATCAAAGCCCTTGCTAAGATGACAAGAATTTTTATATATAAATACACACATATGCACTGATGAATATTCTTTTAAAATCATTCTGTGACCATTTATGTGATAAAGAAAACATGCATCTGTAATATGGCTTCTAAACCCAGAACTACTACTAACAAGTTCTGTGACCTCAAGTCAAGCAAGTCACAACTTCTCTGAGCCTAGGTTTCAATACTGGCTATTTCTAATACTAGCCATAAAGCCTATGATCCTCTCAAGATGTGTTTGCGTCTGTGTGTGTGAAAAAAGCAAGGTGCTGAAATGCTAATCATTAGCATTCATATTTTTAAAATACCTATGTACACATATTTGCTTGTATCAGTATCTGAAACATAAACAAAATTATCTGCCTTCCAGGGAGGAAATCTGGGTGGAAGGGAAGGTAGAGGGAAGATTTTCACTGTATGCCCGTGCATACATTTTCAATTTTGCACCTGGCCAATGTATTATCTATTTTAAAAATAAATAAAACTGGATGTTCATTATACAGTTCTTTCAACTTTTCTATATGTTTGAAAATTTTCATAATAAAATGTTAAGAATTTTTTTTACAAATTTATAAAATTTAAAAATATATAACAGTCTGATCCTGTGATCCTTGTCATCAAAAATAATGGGGTCAGAGAATTAGAGGAATCTTGGAGATCACCTAGCTCAACTCTTTAGTTTTTACAGATGAAAAAACGGATGTCTTGAGAAATAAAATGATTTATCCAAGGTCACACAGTTAGTGTCATAACTAAAAACTCGCTGCGACAAGGGATGGACTGAAATAAAGGAGAAACAAGAGGGGGTAAAATCTGTTTCCAGGGTCTATTACGCTTCTCCCCAGTAACTCTGCCTTCCATCTCTAGTGTCTTCCCCACCTCAATCCATCCTACAAAGTCTAAACTCACCTAAAGCACAGGACTGCTCATGTCACTGGGCAAAAACTTTGAACGCTGTTCCACTACCTTTCCCATTAAAGTTCATCCTGGATTTTGAAAACAGCCGCCGAAATAAATGGTCAACTCTGCAGACACAGCTCCCTCCACTCCCTTTGGGGAGAACAGCTCGCCATTCGTGACTTGCCGCCTGGGCTCTCAGCGCTGCAGGATCGCCCGGCACAACGCCCCTCAGACATGGACGTGTGGCTAGCCCATACGTCCTCCCAAGGCCCTCCGGACCAGCGCCTGGGCAGCCTCCCCCGAGCCCCCTTGGAGCACTGGAACTCCAGCTCGGTACCTGGGAACTTGCTCGACCCCCAGCAAGCACCCAGGCGGATTCAGCCTCGACTGCCCCCGGAGCCCAGGTGCCGGGGACCGGACTCCCGCCACCGGGGCTGCGCTGCGCGCGGCGGGCCAGCCGGGCCGCTCCTCCTGCCGCAGAGCCCCCTCCCCGGCCAGACTCTCTCCCCGCCTTCCCGAGCCCCAGCCTCACCCCGCGGTCATCACCACATTGTAGATGACCAGGTACGCCGTGGCCAGAGGCCCCGGGCCCTTTTTCTTTCGCGAGCCGCTGGCTTCGCCGGCCCCGGCCCGGGCCCCGCCGCCCCCATTCCCTTTCGTCGCTGCAGTCGCCGCGGCTGCCGCCATATCAAACGCCGGGAGCACGCTATCCTCGCGCGAACACCTCCGCCCAGACTGGCCACTGCGAGCGGGGTGGTGGGAAGGACAAGGGAGAGGCGGGGCCGAGGCCGCGGGGCGGAGCCAGGGACAGCGCCCACGGCTGCCGCCATCTTGGAGGAGGGCAAAGACGCTCCCGGCCCTCCCGCCCCTCCGCTCGCCTCAGTCGCCACTGCCATCGTGGAACAGGGTAATCACCGCCGCTTTTGCGCTTCCGGTAATCACCTCCGGCGCCATCTTGGATTAGGTCAATGTTGTGTTTGGCCTTATTCGACAGGCCAGTTGTTTCTGCCGTCTGGCTGTTTCGTCGTCCCTGGTTATTCTCTCTCCTATAATTTCCGCCTCTGTGTGGGATTAATAAAATGATGCTTTCATTTTCCCTTCTCATCTTGACTTCTCGCAGTGGTCGTATCTTCACCCCTATACACGCGGTTCGAGTAACCTGCCATTTTGGGTCAGGGCAATTTACGCTGATTTCGCTTCCCATCATCCCTAGAGGCCGGCGGGAACTGCCCTTTATCTTAACTGCTAGCCGGGTTGAAGATTCTGTCTCTGAAGGTTTATTCCCTGCCTTTTGATTTTAAGTTACTTGTACAGTGGAGAACGTCAACGAGAAGTATGTCCCTTTTACTATCCGATTAAAGTTGCCCGTGTGGCCTAGGATCCAGTGTCATTCTTGAGGGCCTGGAGGATGCCCAAATGCGTCTTCCAGCCCGAAGCCGCGTGGGCTCGCCCGTCGCCGAAGCCCGTCGTCGAAGCAGGACGAGGATGAGACGATTAGGCTGCCGGCTAAGGGTGAGGTGTCGAGTGGAGCGAGAAGCTTTCCACCCACAGTATTCCAAGGTAGAGGGATGTTGGCTTATATGGAAAATATGTCTGCTTAAGGAAAGCGGGACAGCTTGGGGAACCTGCTTCAACCAGCTGACCTCACTTTCCATTCACTGCTTTGTTCTAGCGGTTTTTGGTTTGTATTAGAAGTCTCCTAACCGTCAATTTTCTCATGCCCAAATCTCTCTTTAAATTAATTACTGTACATGTGGTGGTATACGATACTTATTTATTCTTTCCAGTAAGTATTTATTTTATGGAGCGTCTGCGAGATTGCACTGGGGTTCATGGCACTAAGTGAAAGACCAAGTCCTCGGTCTCCCAGACGTTATAGAGGGAGCCAGGTGAAAATAACTGTGTTAGTTGGTGAAGAGTGTTATCAGTTAGGAAGTTGTTTCAGTAATCCAGGCCGTAGCGAGTAGTGGTTTGGGCCAGAGTGGTCGCAGTTGAGGTGATGAAAACTGAATTGAATTCTGGACATATTTTAGAAGTAGGGCTGATAAGATTTGTTATGTTAGCTGTGGAGTGTGAGGTAAAAGACATTATGAGTAGCTTGGAATAATTGAGTTGTAGAAGAAGCTATTTTGAAGGCAGAAATCTGAGATTTTATCTTTTACTTGCTGAGCTTGACGTCTATTAGACATTCAAGTGGAGAGGTTGAGTAGACAGATATAGACACTGAGGTTCCAGGAAGAAGTGTGGACTAGAGGTATAAATTTGACAGCCATCAGGGCGGTGATGGTATTTAGAGCCATGAGATATCTAAAGATTGAGAGGTAATAACTAAACGGTTGTCAGTGTCTCATCCTTACAGCCCCACCGATTGTGTAGAGATCCTGTTGCCTGGTTTTCCTGACTTCTTTAAAGTGCAAGTTGGTGTACTCACGTTGCAGACTGTGATCAGAGGGAAAAATTTTTGCAAAGGAAATAAAGAAGCGAGTCATTTTGCAGAGCAGATAATCACTATCTAAAAGATTCTTTCATTCATTTAACTGATATTTTTCCCAATATAACCTGCTTAGTGGGAAAGTAGGAGGCAGGAATGCATAAAGCTCTGTCGGAAATCAATTTAAAACTCAACATATCTTCTTACAGTCACTTAGACTCCAGTCTGTTCTCTCCAGTATAGTCACAGTGATCTTTTCCAAATACAAACTTGTTCATTTCTACTACCTTCCCCCCACTCTCTTATGACATTTAAATGGCTTTTAATGGCAATTATGGTAAAGTATAAAATATTTAATGTGACCCACAATAATGTGCGTGGTCTTAACTCCTACCTGCTTCTTCAGTCTCACGTCACACCATGCTCTCCCTAGACATACTACCTTTAGCTTAGTTCTTCCAATGAGTGATGAGCCTTTCTGCCACAGGGGCTTTGAGCCTGTTGTTCTCTCTGCCTAGAATCTCCATCCCTACCTTCCTCCTTCTGATCTAAGTTTGCCATCACTTTCCCTAAACTTCTGGAATGAGTCATTCACCTTGTCTCCACGTACTTCCTCTCATGACACAGGCCACAGTAATTTTATATTTACTCATGTGACTTCTCTCCCCAATAGACCACAAGTTTCATTAGACAGGAATAGTGGTATTTTCTTGTAGTAGTGGTTTGTTTGAGTTGTTTGTGTTTTCCCCTTCATTGCCTGACACATTGCCAGCAACATGATTCTGTCTGGATCAAGCATGATTTCTCTAGCAAAAGTAATTATTTCAAGCCTTAGGACTATCATGACACAAGCAGAGCTCATTAGAGTTCTTCTGTGAAATTGATATGAGGATGCTGGAGTGTAGTGTTCATCTTTTTGTCAGGATTATTAAAAATAAGAGGTTGCGCTCCTGGCTCCAGACAGTCACCTTCCCTTCCATGTGGGGAGAGGAGAAACCAAGCAAACACGAGGGACTCTGTGTTTTGAGGGCTTTGGGTCTTGATTCCAGTCCCTGAGGTCTGGTACTTGATGCTTTTCCTTCAATTTTGTGGGTTTTCTCGTTATTCTCCCCAGCAAGAGAGTCAATATATTTCTTTTGCTTAATCTAGCAGTCCCAGAACAACAACAACAACAAACCACAGCTCTATCCCATTTGTTCCAATAAAAGCCCTGGAAAGTAATCTCTTTAGTTTGACTCACATGCCCATCACTGAGCCAATCATTGCAACCAAAGGGGATACAATATGCTGACTGGCCAGGTCTTTGTCATATACACATAGCAGGAGGAGGGAGGCTTCACCCAAACTATATAAATTGAGTTTATACATCCCCCGCATTTGGGGGGTATAGTTCCCCCAGAAGTAATAAGGGAGTTGTTATCAGAAGAAGAGAATAGATGTTGGGCAGGTATGGTAGGCTGAAAAATACCCCCCCTCATTGATGTCAAATATCTATGAATGTTACCGTATTTGGAAAATACATTAAAATTAAAGATCTTAAGATGAGAAGATAATCTTGGATTATCCAGTGGGCCCTAAATGCAATCACATATCCTTATAGAACAGACACACAGAGAAAAAGAGTCACACAGGAAGAGGAGGAGGCAGTGTGACCACGGAGGCAGTGTGACCACAGAGGCAGAGATTGGAGTGATGAACCACAAATGGAGGTATGTTGACAGCCACCAGAATCTGAAAGGTGCAAAGAATGGATTCTCCTTTAGAGCCTCCAGAGGTAGTACAGACTTGCCTTGCAATACCTTGATCTCAGACTTAGAGAATTGTGAGAGAACAAATTTGTCTTAAGCCACCCAGTTTGTGGTAATTTGTTACTGCAGCAACAGAAAACTAATAAAGCAGATAAAAACAACAGATACTGAATGCATATTATATGCCTCCAAGTATCTTACTCCAAGCCGAGTATTGGGAGAATTGCTACATTCAAAGAATAATTGAGAATGTTAAGCAGGTTAGAGTGGTCTAAATAAACATTATTTCTGAGGACTACAAAGCAGTATTGTTGTGAGGAGAGAAGTCAGGAAAATCTTCTCGAAGGCATGTCTCAAACATAATCATAGGGATGTGTTATGAAAAGGTAGAAAGTCATTAAAGTGAGAGAAGATAAAAGGTAAAAAATGTAAGAGGACACAGCCATGTTGTGTCTACAGAAAGCTAACAAGGGTGAAGGGATAAAAATAAGTCTAAATAAATAGTTGGGACTTGATTGCTGGACTGAGGAATTTAAATTTGAACTAAGACATGGTAATGAATCAGGTTCTTAAATAGTTATAGGTTGAAAATATTATCCGAAAAGAAAAATCAACTCCCATTTATTAGTTTCCTATTGCTGCTGTAAAAAATTATCACAAGTTAGTGGCTTGACACATCATGGAATTTATTGTCTTAAAGTTCTGTGGATCAGAAGTCCAAAATGATTCTTTCAGGGATAAAGTCAAGGTGTTGGCAGGGCTGGTTCTTTCTGGAAGCTCCAAGGGAGAATCCATTCTTTACCTCTTCCAGCTCCTAGAAGTTGCTGGCATTCCTTGGCTACAGTCACATCTCTCCAGTCTCTCCAATCTCTGATTCTGTTGTTGGAATACCTTCTCTGATTTTGATTCTCCTGCTTCTCTCTTACAACAACTTTTGTGATTACATTGGGCCCAACCTGATGGTCAGGGATACTCTCCCCATCTTAAAATCCTTGACTTAATCTTATCTGCCAGTCCCCTTTACCTTATAAATAACAGTCTGGGGGTTAGAGCATGGACATATTTGGGGGCTATTATTCAGCCTACCACATTCCATTACCAAAAGAAAGGGAGGGAGGGAGAGAGAGAAAACCCCAAAGACTTGAAAAATGATAAACATTCTTTAAACCATTGCTGAATTTGCAGGAAAGTAAAGGGTATCTCCAAAGTGGGGATCAGAAGTGGAGTGAGGGCTTATGTTGGGCATGGTAAAGAATAGGAAATTGAAACCAGAACAGTGATCAGTTAGTAAAAGCAAAAGCCAGGATTTCTCTGAAGGTAAATGCTAATGCCAGTGCTAGGGCTGAGACTAATCAAGTGAGTTTTCTAGGGCTTTTTCTATTTGGGCACAACCCATTGATTTCAACATACGAATTTTGAGGGGGTCATAAACATTCAGACCATAGAAGTTGCCTTCCTTGACAAAAGGGATTTTGTAGGTGTGATTAAATCAGGGACCCTGAGATGAGGAGATCATCTTGGATTATCTGGGTGGGTCCTCTGTAATCATAAAAGGGAGGCGGAGGAAGAATCAGTCAGCCAGAAGGCAGTGTGACTACAGAAGAAAGTCAGAGTGAGATGCAGTGTTTTTGGCTTTGAAGATGGAGGAAAGGGCTTCCAGAATCTGGAAAACACAAGGAAGTAGGTTCTTGCCTAGAGCCTTCAGAAAGGAATGCAGCCGTGCCAACATCTTGATTTTAGCCCAGTGAGTCCTGTACTGGACTGCTGATCTACAGAACTATAAGATAATAAATTTGTATTGTTTTTTAAGCCACTAAGTTTGTGGTAATTTGTTACATCAGTAATTGAAAACTAATACAGTAATACATCTGTATCGATAGCAGCCAAAAAGCATTACTAGAGGTAAAATCTTTCATAATAAACTGTTCTGTTCACCAGGAGAACAACAATTTTAAACAGGTATGCATAATTTAAGAGGTATGGCCTCTGTGCTACTGTTCCAATTCTACGTAGAGAATTATAAAACATTATTGGATGATGTTAAGGAAGACCTAAATAAGTGGAGAGATACTGAGTTCATAGATTGGAAGACTCAATACAGTAAAGATGACAGTTCTCCCCAAATTAATTTATAAATTGCATGCAATCGCAATCAAAATTTCACCAACTAGTTTTTGTTGTTTGTTTTGATTTTTGTGGAATTTGAGAAGCAGATTGAGATTTTATATGGAAATTTTAATGGTCCAAAAATTACCAGGATATTGGGAGAACTTGCTCTACAAGGTAACTACATTTATTGTAAACTATAGTTTTACAATTAAGACAGTATAGTATTAGCATAAGGATGGCAAATAGACTGATAGAACAGGATAGAGAGTCCAGGAACAGACCCACACATATATAGTCACTTTATTTATGACAGAGATACAGTAGGGAAAAGATGAACATTCCAGTAAATGATTCTGGGAGAAGTGGATATTCGTATGGGAAAAAAAAATTTCCTACCTCACACTATACACAAAAATCATTTCTAGACTTAAAATGTGAAAGTCAACATTTAAAGCTTTTAGAATTAGTATAGGAGAATATCTTTATGACCTCAAAGGTAAGGAAAGAATTTTAAAACAAGATATAAAAAGTACCAACTGTAAATGAAAAGGTTGCTACTTTGACTATATTAAAGTAAAGGATTTTTGTTCATCAAAAGATAGCATAAAATAAGCAAAAAAAAAAAAAGCAAGGTACAGAGTGGGAGAGGATATTTGCCACACATGTAATTAATAAATGACTAGTCTCCACAACGTATGAAAACTCCTTCAAATCTGTAAGAGATAATTACATTGAAAACGTGGGCAAAAAATATATAAATGACCAGTAAACATATGCAAATATGTTCAACCTCTTATTAATCAGGGAAATGAAAATTATAAGCACAGTGTGATACCATTAGCCATTCTCTGGAGTGGGTAAAATGAAACTGTTTGATAACACCAGCTGTTGGTGAGGGGACTGCAAGTGGCGAGTTGGCACATTCACTTTGGAAAGCAGTTTGGCATTATCTAGGAAAGTCAAAGATACACATATCCCATGACTGTTTTTCTAATGCCAGGTTGATGGCCTTAAAGATTCCCTAGGGTACATATATCAGAATATTCAAAGCAGTATTTTTCGTTATAGTCCCACACTAAATGGAACACATCTATCTACAGTAGAATAAATAAATAAATTGTATATCTTACGATGGGATACTTTACAGCGATGCAGGTGAACAAATTGCAGCTCTATTCAGTTATAGCAGAGAAATCTCAAACAATATTGAGTGAAAGAAGTAAGGCACAGAAGAATACATACAGTATGATTCATTCATCTAAAATTAAAAATCAGGCTAAATGAAAAATTATATTGTTTAAGGGATTCATACACAGGTGGTAAAACTAAAGAAAAGCAAAGAAATTATCATCACAAAAGTCAGGATAGTGGATACTTACCCAGGATAGGTAAGATAGGTGGATAGTGGGGAGGGAGGAATTTATGACCGAGAGGGGGACAAGTAGCAAGGATTCGGAGAGTGGCAGGGAGAGGAGTTCTGGGAGTAATGGAAATGCTTTATTTCTTCACCTGGGTGGTGGTTATATAGGTTTTTCCCTTAGTGATAATTCATTAAGATGTATATTTATGTTTTGGGTGCTTTTTGCTTATACTTTATATGTTAGATATACTTTATATGCTTGATATACATAAATGATATATAATGAAAAATAAAGAGGAGTCCTGATAGTAGGAAATACTGCATCAGGATGATCATGTAAGAAGCTATTGTAGTTAATCTGGGTATAATAAAGATGTTAAGGGGGGACATCCCTGGTGGTGCAGTGGTTAAGAATCCGCCTGCCAATGCAGGGGACACGGGTTCGAGCCCTGGTCCGGGAAGATCCCACATGCCACGGAGCAACTAAGCCTGTGCACCACAACTACTGAGCCTGCGCTCTAAAGCCCGGGAGCCACAACTACTGAGCCCGCACGCCTAGAGCCCGTGCTCCGCAACCAAAGAAGCCACTGCAATGGGAAGCCCGTGCACTCCAATGAAGAGTACCCACTGCTCGCCACAGCTAGAGAAAGCCCAGGCACAGCAACGAAGACCCAACGCAGCTAAAAATAAATAAATAAATATATATTTTTAAAAAAAGATGTTAAGGGGACAGCATCGCTGGCACCTCTTTTTTTTTAAAAAAAATTATTTAGTTATTTATTTATTTTGGCTGCTCTGGGTCTTAGTTGCAGCATGCGGGATCTAGGTCCCCAACTAAGGATTGAACCCAGGCCCCCTGCATTGGGAGCACGGAGTCTTACCCACTAGACCACCAGGGAAGTCCCTGGCACCTCTTTTAAAGGGAAGCTGCTGAGGCAAAACCCTGGTGACAGATAGTGGCCATGTTTTGTACCCTATTATCTTCATCCCTTTGACTACAGATAGGAATACATATACAGATGGTAAGACTATACAACCAAGCAATGAAATGTTTATCACACATTCAGGATAGTGGATACTTCTGGACTTGAGCTGGGCACCTGATCCAGGAGTTATTGATAGGGAGGCACCCCTCTTCCTCATCTTTTCATCTCCATAAAAAAAGGCAACTTCTGTACAAAAGAGGTTATGTACTAATCAGATTTCCAGCTTCCTGAACAATGGAGACCAAAACTGGTTAGTTAGAGAGGAGTGTATTGAAAGGACATTGGATAGCTTACAAAATTGATGGAAAAGCTGAAGAATAAGGTTTGGAACATCGACAGGAGCCAAGGGAAATTAGACATCTAAAAATAGAGACCAAATCAATACACAGGAAGAGTTTGGTTAGTATCTAACAACTTCTCTCATTGGCACAGCCACCATTGGGCATTGGATGCTGCCATTATTGTTTCCTCTGTCACCTCTGGAAAGATTCTAAACTGCCATTTACTTCTCTGTGTTATTCACTCCAGAGTCGAGGTTGTAGGTAGGAGCATATTGTTGGAAGCTGACATGCCCAAATTCTAGAGACAAGGCAGATGGGAAAGGGGCTATTTGCCCACACTTGAGCTTCTTTATTGGAATTACCTCCAAATAGGAAGTGTGTTTAGATACTGGGTGGCCAAAAATGAAAGACACCCATCACAGGAAATATCAGAAATAAACATATCTGGCCCCACAGGGAGGAGGAAAGAGTAATATGATTAAGATCTGTGAAATTCTTTGGGCCATGTTTTAACCGGGGGACGAGAGATTCTGCACAGTCAGGAAAGGCAGCCAGGCTGACTCTTACTTCTGCCCTGCAGTGCATCTTTTCTAGTTTCTCTGTCTGTGATTGGGAATAGGGAGTAGGGTGTAATTCTGATCAGCCCTGTGCTACTGGCCAGGCTATCTTCAATTCAGGAAGCTGAAAGTCCAGATGTCAGCAATCTCCATGGTTGGTCACGTGCCCCAAAACATACCCTTATAGGGCTCTCTCTTTTTCTTTTATTATTTTTTTATTGAAGTGTAGTTGATTTACAATGTTGTGCCAGTCTGCTGTACAGCAAAATGACTCAGTTATACACATATAGACACTCTTCTTTTATATTCTTTTCCAATTTGGTTTATCACAGGATATTTAATATAGTTCCCTGTGCTATACAGTAGGCCCTTGTTGTTTATCCATCCTGTATATAATAGTTTACATCTGCTAATCCTAAACTCCCAGTCCTTCCCCCACCCCCTTCCCCCTTGGCAACCACAAGTCTGTTCTCTGTGTCTGTGAGTCTGTTTCTGTTTTGTAGGTAGGTTCCTTTGTGCCATATTTTAGATTCCACATATAAGTGATACCATGTGGTATTTTTCTCTTTCTGACTTACTTCACTTAGTATGATAATCTCTAGTTGCATCCACGTTGCTGCAAATGGCATTATTCCGTTCTTTTTATGGCTGAGTAGTATTCCATTGTATATATGTACCACATCTTCTTTATCCATTCATCTGTCCATAGACATTTAGGTTGTTTCCATGTTTTGGCTATTGTGAATAGTGCTGCTATGAACATAGGGGTACATGTATCTTTTTGAATTATAGTTTTGTCCAGGTATATGCCCAGGAGTGGAATTGCTGGATCCTATGGTAATTCTATTTTTAGTTATCTGAGGAACCTCCACACTGTTTTCCATAGTGGCTGTACCAACTTACATTCCCACCAACAGTGTAGGAGGGTTCCCTTTTCTCCACACCCTCTCCAGCATTTGTTATTTGTAGACTTTTTAATCATGGCCATTCTGACTGGTATGAAGTGGTATCTCATTGTAGTTTTGATTTGCATTTCTCTAATAGTTAATGATGTTGAGTATCTTTTCATGTAGAGGGCTCTCTGTTAATGGCCAGATAGGAGATGGTGCTGAGGTCATTCCCCACCTTCCTGAATTGTTATAGTTTCATTATCATACAAAACCCTGCAGAAAAGGAGGGGTGAGTGATAGGATTCAAACTCTAAATTCCACTCTAAACTTCCAGTTAGCCCATAGAATGGCCAGTGATATGACTAATATGAAAAGGTTATATCACATTATTCTTTTGAGAATTTGAGCTGACACCTGAGCAGATGTGGAGAGAGGAGACGCTCTATGAGAGACTGTGAGATAGCTGCCTTAGTACTTGATGACTTTCTATGATCAGCTTCAGGCCATAGGTCTCCTTATAAATGGTTAATAAACACACCAATGAAGATAAATAACATTTATGAACAAATGATGATTAAAATGATGAGATAGATGCCCCCTTTTTTTTTCTTCTTCAGAATGTCAAAGATAAAAATAATACTGTTAGCAGGGATATAAGGACATGGGTATTCTTAAATTTTGCTACTGAATGTACAGACTGATAACACTGTCTGGAAGGCAGCTTGACAATACATAGCAAAACCTTCAAACCATGAATGTCCTTTGACCCAATAAGTACACTTCTTGGAATTTATCTTAAGGGATTTAGCTCAACTTTTTTTTTTTTTTAATTTTATTGAAGTATAGTTGATTTATAGTGTTGTGTTAATTTCTGCTGTACAGCAAAGTGATTCAGTTATATATATTCTTTTTCATATTCTTTTGCATTATGGTTTATCACAGAATATTGAATACAGTTCCCTGTACTATACAGTAGGACCTTGATTTTTTTTAAAAATTTTTTATTGGAATATAGTTGATTTACAACGTTGTGTTAGTTTCTGCCGTACAGCAAAGTAAATTTGTGATATATGTGTGTGTGTGTGTGTGTGTGTGTGTATCTCCACTCTTTTTTAGATTCTATTCCCATGTAGAGGACCTTGTTGTTTATCCATCCTATATATAATAGTTTGCATTTGCTAATCCCAAACTCCCAGTCTTTCCCTCCCCCACTCCCCTTCCCCTTGGCAACAAGAAGTCTGTTCTCTCTGTCTGTGAGTCTGTTTATCTTAAGAAATTTAGGGTGTGAAAAAAGATTTAGTTAGTTATAAATGCTCATCACAATGCTATTTACAGTATCAAACTGTTGTAAATAATCTAAATGTCCAGCAGTCCAGACTGGTTAAATTATGATAGAGGTTTAAAATAGTATAGCATTCAGACATTAAAAATGATTTTGCAGAAACTTAATTTCAAATGATTCAGCAAAAATAAAGTGTGTGTGTGTGTGTGTGTGTGTGTGTGTGTGTGTAACAGAGAGCACAAGTGTGAGAGAAATTGTGAGCAAAGGCAAATGTGGAAAATGATGTGATTGTTAAGACAAAAACTATAACAGGTCAGAAATGTCTACTCTGCCTGCAAGCTAACAAGGTGGCCTGGCCCCCACCCCACACACTCTCGTATTTTCATGTATATTTTTCTTTCAGGGCCCAGCCGCAGCAAGGGGCTCCAGATTTTTGTCCCTGGAGACCATTACTGCCAATTCTTGGGGTCTTCCTCCCAAAGGACAGCCTCAAGGCATTGTTCTCTCTTTGTGACCCAGCCCAAGTTCCAGTACCCTGTGCTGAGGAAGCTGGCCTCTTTACCCAGGTCCCTCAATGAGGAAATGTTCTCTTCTTTTGAATACCATGGGGGACACACATGGTCTGGGGCCTGGTCCAGGTGGATGGAGTGTGGGGTTTCACAGGAAGAGGAGCAGGGCAGAGCTTGCTCTCAGGGTGTACTTTGTGGCTTAAGGTATGTGTGTGGGGGTTAGTCTGGGTCCAGATAGAGGGGCAGGAAGAGGATGTATGTATGTATGTGTATGTTTATATATATAAAATAAAATATACATGTTATTTATATATATATTATACTGTTACATACACACACACACACACACACACACACACACACACACAAATAATGAGCCCTCTGAGCCACAAAACAAAAACAGTTTATCATTTATGGCAAAAGCAGCAGCCAGAGCAACATCTTATGTTGGTTACCAAGCCCCATCCACACAGGGCAACATAGTGAGGGCCAGATGGTACACCTGCATATGCAGTGGGGTGCATTACAGGAGAGGAACCCTGTAATGGCATATTGGGGGTGGTACATTCTGATCCCCTTCAGCTCCTTATACAAATATTAGGAAACTCTGATCTTATATATGGCTGCTGGTGACCTGTCTCTCCTGCCCTCCAAAGAGAGAGAAACCTTGTCTTTGTTCTAGAATGTAAGCCAGTCTTCTCCAAGATGGGAAGGAGAGGTCTTTATCTTTACTATTCTGAACATCTCTGGGAAGAGAAACATATCTAATCCTTACCCTACTGGAATGTCTCTGTAGGGGAGGAAAAAAAAAAACCCTGTATCCTCTACCCTCTTAGGTTCAGTGTCTGGGACCCTGCGAATTGAACTGATAAAAGATTAACAGGAGAAAAAGGTTTACTTCATATTACATGTGGGGGGCCTCACAGAAATGAAGTGAAAACCCCAAAGAGGTGGTCAGACCCAGAGGGTTATATACCATTTTAACAAAGAGCAATAAGTTTGTGGAGAAGTGACAAGACAAAGGAACGTGGGTTTAGGTTTTTATGGGCAGTGAATTGTGGGAAGGTAAGCTTGTGGGGAAAATTAATGGAAGATAAGGGTTGTTTTTAGTAAAGTTTGTTATGTAGCTGCCATCTCTGGGCTGAGACGAGTTTAGAGTCAACTCGTGTCTGGTGATTAAGTGTTATTGTGCTCTTCCTGATATATGAGAGAGGATGGGGACACATTCACAAAGGGAAATTTATGCCCTGCTTTTAGGCAAATAGGGGGAGGATAGAGAGCTTTTTCTGTATCTGCTGTTTCTCACTTGCCTTCAGCTCAAAATAGTCCTTATGCCAAAGTGGCATATTTGGGGGGTGGTACATTCTGATCCCCTTCAGCTCCTTATACAAATACTGGAATTGATTGTAAATGCTTTTGATCAGAAGACCTGAATTGTCCAGAAAAGTGAGATGTTCAGAGTGGATCATCTCCGAACAATATGGAGTGGATCATCTCCCAACAGTATTCTACTGAAGGGTTTAAGAGTGTTTATCGAACTATTCTATCAATCTTTCTCCAAGTTTGAAAAAATTTTAAATAAAAAGTTGGGGAAATAATGCAGAGATGCATTTGATATGGAAATTGTTTAGAATATATTAAGTAGAAAAGTGGACTATACATGGTGTGTACTAAGATCTTATTTTTATAACAGTTAGGTATATCTGTCTATAGAGAGAAAAAATCTATAAGGGGATATACCAATATATTATTAGTGTTTATCTTTGGCTGAGTAAGGGCATTAGGTTTTTTGTTTTGTTTGTTTTTGCGGTACGCGGGCCTCTCACTGTTGTGGCCTCTCCCATTGCGGAGCACAGGCTCCGGACGTGCAGGCTCAGCGGCCATGGCTCACGGGCCCAACCGCTCCATGGCATGTGGGATCTTCCCGGACCTGGGCACGAACCCGTGTCCCCTGCATCGGCAGGTGGACTCTCAACCACTGTGCCACCAGGGAAGCCCTAGGTTTTTTTTTTTTTTAATGTTCTTTCTGTTTATATGTATTCTGCTTTTCTTTCCCCAATGAGTGGTTTTGTGAGTAAATTTTTTTCTTTAAGTTTATCAAAAATGAATCCCTTTATGTCTTCTAATGAGGGTAGATAGCAGTGACATGTTGGTTTTTTCTACCCCCATCTTGGATGTACTTAAATTGCCCTGCAAAGTGGGGAGGGAAGAGAGTGAAAGATAAAGAGAAGAGGAGAGAAACCTAGGAGAAGAGACAGGTCTGGGAGGATTTTTCAAATGAAATGCTGATCAATATGAATTCCCTTATTTACCTTACCTACCTTACAAAATCAGTAAATTCTTTAATATTTTTGTGTGAGTTGAATATTTTGGTGGGAAACTCAAAAGGAAGAGGAGACAACAGTAGTATTGGTTACATTTTGGGTGCTGCCTGGGATTTTCAGAGTAAAGTGCACTGCCTAGCTATATTTAGGATTAAATCATCGCCTAGAATAGTGGTTTTCAAACTCTTAAAGATTATTGAGGCCCCTAAAGAACTTTTATTTATGTGGTTTATAACTACTTTATATTATCCATATTAGAAATCAAAACTAAGAAAAATTTAAATCACAAGAATATTGTAAGCTGTCAGAGTGATGACATTATCACACATAATGACACCAGAAGTAAAAGCAACAAAAGCAAAAATAAACAAATGGGACTATATCATACTAAAAATCTTCTGTTACAGCAAAGGAAACCATCAACAAAATAAAAAGGCAACCTACTGAATGGGAGAAAATATTTGCAAATCATATATCTGATAAGGAATTAATATCCAAAATATATAAAGAACTCATACAACTCTATAGCAAAAGAACAATCCAATTAAAAAATGGGGGCTTCCCTGGTGGCACAGTGGTTGAGAGTCCGCCTGCCAATGCAGGGGACACGGGTTCGTGCCCTGGTCCGGGAAGATCCCACATGCCGTGGAGCAGCTAGGCCCGTGAGCCATGGCCGCTGAGCCTGCGCGTCCGGAGCCTGTGCTCCGCAACGGGAGAGGCCACAACAGTGAGAGGCCTGCGTACCGCAAAAAAATAATAATAATAATAAAAAATGGGCAGAAGATCTGAATAGACATTTTTCTTTCCAAAGAAGACATACAGATGACCAACAGGTACCTGCAAAGATGCTCAGCATCGTTAATCATCAGGGAAATGAAAATCAAAACCACAATGAAGCATCACCTCCTGCCTGTTAGAATGACTTTATCAAAAAGACAAGAAAGAACAATTGTTGGCAAGGACATGGAGAAAAGGGAACCCTCGGGCACTGTTGGTGGAAATATAAATTGGTGCAGCCACTATGGAAAAAAGTATTGAGTTTCCTCAAAAAATTAAAAATATAACTATGTGATCATATAACTATATGATCCAGCAATTCCATTTCTGGGCATTATCTGAAGAAAATGAAAACACTAACTAGAAAAGATATATGCACCCCCATGTTCATTGCAGCATAATTTACAATAGCCACGATATGGAAACAACCTCAGTGTCCATCAACAGATAATGGATAAAGATGTTTATATATATATATATATATATATATATAAAATTTTCATAAAAAAGAATGAAATCTTGCCATTTGTGACATGGATGGACCTCGAGGGCATTATGCTAAGTGAAATAAGTCAGACAGAGAAGGCCAAATACTGTGTGACCTCTCTTATATGTGGAATATAAAACAACAACAACAAGAACAACAAAAACCCAACCAACATCATAGATACAGAGAACACATTGATGTTCTCTTTGTTGGGATTGTTGCCCGATCCCTGTGTTTTCTGAGTTGCTACTTCTCACTCTCAGTTGTGTCTGCTGTCCACCAGTCTACAGCTTCTCTAGTCTAACTTTATTTATTTTTTCCCTCTGGTCTAACTTTAAAAGACCCCTTTTCCTGCCAGCGTTCGAGGAGAGACTGTCAGAGGGCCTGTCGGCTAAGGGAGGAGATGGAGGGGGGACAGTCAATCTAATTCCTGTTTTTTGCCTTGTTCTGTGGTAGGACTCAGCTTGCTTTTTGACGGTTTCTCCCCGAAGATGCTTGCAGTGTGGAAAAAGTTGAAACGAAATTACTTACCAATTAGTTTATCCCAAAATTTTGTCAACAACTCAAGTCTAATGTATCACCTCTCTTATTCTTTGCCCTGTGGGTTTAATGCCTTTTGTGCCTTTACTTTCATTTTAGTGAGGTTTTGGGAGGCAGGAGATAAGTTCAGGTGTCCAATCTGCCACGTATGACCACTAGCCTCAATTTAGTTTCCATAGAAACAGCTTCTCTTCCCTTCAGCACCCCATTTTTATTGATTTATATAATAATTAAATTATGTAATTACAGTTGTACAACTGGCATAAAGAAGTTTAAGAACAAATCCAATTGACTCTTGGTAAATAATACTACTCAGTGGCCATCAGTTAGTAGAACAGAAGTGTGTGGGCTCCAGTTCATTTATTTTACAGAAAGAATGAAAATTGTGGTTAGGTTGGGCAAGTTGGATTAAATGGAAATTAGTTAACTGAGCTTCTACATTAAGTAAATGAATATAAGACATTCATTAACAGGGTGCATTTTATTTCTATTTTATTTTTTTAACATCTTTATTGGAGTATAATTGCTTTACAATGGTGTGTTAGTTTCTGCTGTATAACAAAGTGAATCAGCTATACATATACATACATCCCCATATCTCCTCCCTGTTGTGTCTCCCTCCCACCCTCCCTATCCCACTCCTCTAGGTGGACACAAAGCACCGAGCTGATCTCCCTCATTAACAGGGTGCATTATTAAAAGTCTAAATGATTTGGCTTCTTGGACAACCAATTTAACTTTAAATGACTTTATCTGTGTTTAAAAACTCCTTGAGCAAGCAGATGCCTTTCCAGAATCAGGCTCTTTTCTGTACTTTGAACGTGGGTACTATTGATGTGTTCAGACTGACTTCCTGGACTCTGGACCCTTGTCTGTCCTAACTCCTATATATCCCATCCTACTTCTGCATTGATTTCCTGGTTGGACTTTTGACCTGCAATGACCTCAATGCATCAGTGAGTTGATGCCTTACATTCCTTTTGAGGCTCCCCTTCATAGGTACATGGTTCCCTCAGTCTCTAACCTTTTAGGCTTCTTCAGAGTAAAACTGACTTGCCTTCCTGTTGGCCTTCTTCTCTGCAGGAAGTCAGGTTTCAGCTTCTGTGCTCTAAGTAAGTTACCTGCTCATCTGTTTGCTTTCCACCTTCCAAAATTCTGGTATTTTTCATCTTTCTTCTCCCATATTTGTCTTTGAGGGGTTTATAGCTTTAATAAAAAGTATTCCTTCACTCTCGGTTTAATGGGGTTCTGAAGAGAACGGTTACTGCTTGTCTTCTGGAGTTCATGTTTGGTCTTCTCTCGACTATGGTAGCTTCCCATTTTCTAAACCCTTAATCTCTTGATTCTCCAGAAAATAGGAGCATTTTGAGCTTTCTAGACAACTTAAAAAAGGTGTCTACCTAGTCTTTTCCTGGGACTGCCTAGCAGAGCCCTATTTGTTCTGTGGTTAATATACTGCCAGAAACAAGTCAATGTGAATTAGCTTTTGTAAATATGAATTAAAAATTAGAGAACTTTTGGGGATTAAAGGTTAAGTGTGTGTTTAAAGTCAAGCCAACTTTGAGAAATTTCCTCTTGATTGGAAATTAAGACTCATAAGGTCAGATGAGCTTTTCTCTTTTGACTATGAAGAAGAGAGTATTTAGAGACTGGAAGTTAAAACTTTTCCGGAGACCAAGAAGGCAGTTGTAGCATTTCCTAAACTCAGAGCAATTGTGTTTCATACAGCTGTATGTGCACTTTCAGTTACAAAGATGTTTTTCCGGAGGTGGGTGGAATTTCAATAATTCTTTCCATCTTTCATTAGTGTATAACTTTTCCACATATTTGTTTTGTTTCTACAGAAGTATTATCAGTTCCTTGCGGGTAGAGGATGTTCCTGACACATCTTAGCATCTCCGAGTGCTAGAAGGATAGAGCTGACCGTAAGGATCAGGTACTGTGCATGAGCTCTTTTAATTTTTATAACGACCTGTGAAGGAGGAAATATAATTTCTCTAATTTTATAGGTGAGGAAACTGAAGCACAAGCTACACAACTCCAGTGAGAAGCAGAGCTGGAACTGATTCCACTTGGCTGATTTCCCAGGTCAGCTAGATCCTACCCCTCATATCCTGCAGTGCTTGCTTTCAGTGAACAGGTGAGATGCTTTCTGGAGAGACAGATCTGGGACTTCATGGAGCTTACAGAATAGGCTGTATGACTGCTTGCTAATAAATGTCTGTTAAATCTGACCAGAGGCTATTGGTCATTGTAACATACCATCTGGAGCAAGACTGTGAAGAAGCCCTATAGCTTAACCTGTCTCTTAACTGTTGGAAGCTACTGATGTCTGCCCAAAAGAAGCTAATAATAATGAATTGACTTTTAGGTTAACTTGTAACCTTCTTCTTCCTTAGTTATCTCCAGCTGGAAGAAATCTAGTCCCAGAGAGTCAAATAATGATGTCTTGTGAAGAGTTCTCATGTACTTCTGTGTGGTCACTACTGGGGCTGTGATCTCTGACATGAAGCCCTCCTTGCAATGTACAAGCATTTGGAACACTGGCAAGGCCTGTGAGCTAAAATTTCAAACAACCAGCAGTTAGAAACTGACTGTTGTCTCTAAGTGCTGTAGATCTCCTGGGTATTTCCAGTTCCAATGGGAAGGGAGTTATGATCAAAGCCACTAAGGTTAAATGACTGTAGCTATCAGGATGGCCCCTCCCCCTTCCTTTTGGTTCACTGTCGGAAATCTTGCCCCAGGGGTGCTGTCTCTTTCTCTGCTATCTCAGTTGTCCCTGTTGGATGCTCCCCTGTCTCAAGTAGCTACAAGTTCCAAAAGCACCAGAGATTTTTTGCCTAACTGGTTGCTTCATATCACAAGTAATCTGGTAATTGCTTGTGAATTGCAGGTCTCTATTTCGATTTTGTGGTGAGAAGCACAGAACTGGTACTTTTTAAATGTCTTAAAAAGTGAAAAAATATATGAACATAAATAATCAAACACAATAATGTAAGTATTGAGTCTGTGTTATCCAATATGATTGATGAAACTATAGACCATACTTTCCAGACTGATTTCATGTAAACTTTTATGTTTTAATTTCACAATTTGAAAAGTGATATGCATAGTTAAGGTAAAATTTGGAGTTTCTCTTTTCCTCCTAGTCCATCTAAAACAGTGCTGTCTAATAGAACTTTATAGAACGTTTTAATCTGTGCTGTCCAATAAGATAGCCAGCCACTAGTCACATGTGATTATTGAGCACTTAATGTGGCTAGTGCAGCTGAGGAACTGAATTTTAAATTGTATTTATTTTCATTAATTTAAATTTAAATAGTCACTGGTGAGTCATGGCTACCATATTGGTCAGAATAGATCTAGAATACAGTGATGACCTTATAACAGGATAGTCTAGGCTATGTTACAGCCACAAAGAATGCTAAAATCTTGGGGATTTATAAGAACAAAGATTTATTTCTTGCTTGTGTTATGTACTCATTTGGGATTGGCTTGGGACCTAGGTGGATAAAGTAGCCACCATCTGACATGCTGCCAGTCACTATGGAGAGTCTTGCACCAGTACTTAAATCCTCTGGACCAGAGGGGATGAACATCACTTCTGCTTCTACCTCGCTGACTGGAATTAGTCACACAGCCCCATCTCCCATCTCACACAGGGAGTCAGGAATGTGGTCCTAATCATGTGCCAGGGGGCAAAGAGCCTCAGTAATGACTGTCACAGACATTAGCTTCCTTTTCGAAATACAGAGGCATTCCCAAGGGTTAAAGAAAGTAGTATTACCTGTGTTTTCTTGAAAAGTGGAGAGTTGAGTTTCTTTAGAATTCAGTTATTCTTTAGCTCATTGATACTCAATAGCACAGATGTATTAAAAGCACAGATTTTATTAAAATGTGTAGAACTCAAACTTGATAAAAAGACTTTAAGTTAGAGCTGACAAGAGTCAGCATGTCTTTTTAGTTATACATAGAAATTCATTTAATATGAAGCTCTGCGATGTAAGGAATAATCAGTGGATTGTTTTTTATATGTTTGGGAAGAGAATGGAATGGAAGGAAATTGTTTTCTTTCAGAATATAAGGTACATTTTTCACTAGCGAGGAATAAAAAGTCCTTTTCTTTAAAAATAATAATTTCCTCACTAGGAACATTTGTGGATTGTGGTTGCCTTAAAAAAGTGAAACAATTTA